>NC_140616.1:27525065-28252565 GCF_057381915.1 Diplotaxodon limnothrissa | reverse complement strand
GTGTGTGTGAATGGGTGAATGAATGGATATGTAAAGCACTTTGGGGTCCTTAGGGACTAGTAAAGCGCTAAATAAATACAGGCCATTTACCATTTAAGGTGCAGTGTTTTAATGTGCCTATATTACCGTGATCAGCGAACAAGAGAGGTTTTGTGTTGGGATTTTTAATTGGTTTGCAGCTGACAATGTTATACAAATTTTCCAAACTGTGAAAATGATAGATGTTACGACCCGGCTCAAAAGCCGCAACATAAAAACAGAGATGAATAACAGAGTGTTAGTGTGAAGAGGCTTGATCTTAAAATGGCATAGCAGGTTGGCTCAAATGGCTGGTACCACCAAGGCAAAGACTAGTGAGCTCTCTGGACGTTTGCCTCAGGTATGTTTTTATCCACACCTGACTAGGTGTGGCCAATTAGCACCAGCTGAACACACTGAGCAGATTAGAGGCTGCAGAGGGACGTAACAGATGTACATTTGTTCTTTCCTATTATTCTAACTGTTTGAAAATAGATCTTCTCTTGAGCTTCATGTGCTCCTGGTACTTCAGTTAGGTTTATGATGTCATCTTCAGTGATAAAATAATAAAATGATGGCAGAACCTGCGATTTGTTACTGGTCAAACCTTTAAAGTAAGTGATAAAACTGATGAAAACAGTTTGCATCAGTCAGCTACTGACAATCACTGCAACCATGTTCATCAGCCTGTAGCAGATCTGGCAGGCTCCCTGGTTGCTGACTGAAACTGCATCCTCCATTCCTGACACTGAGGTTTCCTTCTACTTCTGTTAAAAAATTTTTTAAAAATCACTAAACTTAACTAAAAGTGAATAAAACTAATGGTCAGTAATGGTGGCTTTGATTTCTGTATCTCAATGGTTGTGCTGCCCCCTCAAATGTCAGTACCGGGATGTGAGTGTGGTATACTTGAGCTGCTCAGGTATAATCTTTCTAAATATCCTTGAAGGAATCACTGGGTTTGATGCACTTTTTTTCCTTTATTTTAGAAGTCTTTGTTGTTGTTGTCAAATTAATGTAATTTCATGTATATGGTTTGGAGTAGAACCTATGATGATTTAGACCTCATGGGGTGAACCCAACACTGTGATGGTTCTCAGGCTGTGGCAGGGTCGGCACGCTTGAAGTACGCGCACTACGCACGGTGCGTGCGGAAGTGAGAGGCTTGTGAAATGGGACGGTCTAGTCTCCGTCGCGCTTCCCAGGTTGCCTAGCAACCATGATACTAACCGCTGGAAACGTGTCATACAATTTTGTTTGACAGAAATGAAGGAGAACATATTTTGTTCATTTGTTTCTACAAGAGCTTTGTGTGATTTGATAAGTATCTGAGGGTGAGACCACAGGACAGTAAAACATGATTTTTGGGCTTCATTTCTGTACTGAACAGTCATTTAAGATTAGTTAGTAAATAACAATTAGCTAATGTTGTTCATGAGACAAAAGTCATATCACTTTGGTAATGTAAATATAATATGGCCAACATTATAGTTATTATATTAATCATTATTAGCTATTACAGCAATGAACATGAACTCTGTGTCAAATACTGAGCCTCAGTACAGATTCAAGTTGCAGTTATTTATATGTCTTATCACCTTAAATCTTCACTCAAAGACAAGTGTCTTTGACAGTGCATCTATAGGTGTATCATATATAGGAGACAAATGCTGTTCCTTCAGTATGTTGGCATTACTAAATTTGGCTCATTGCTTACATACATTTATAAAAAGAAAATGTACAAGCTGTGATAACTGTTTCTGATAAAATGAAGAGTAGACTGATATATTAAATATTCCTTTATTGTCATAACTGCTTTAAGTCATACAGAATAGATATCAGAGCCTTAAACAGGCTGGCTTCTGCTAAATGGGTCAAACTGGGCAGAAGTACATTTATTTTTAGGTCCATTCTGCTGCTGATACATACAAACCGGATTGCAACAAAGTTGGGACACTAAACAAATTGTGAATAAAAACTGAATGCAATGGTGTGGAGACGGCAAATGTCAATATTTTATTCAGAATAGAACGTAGATGACAGATCAAAAGTTTAATCCGAGAAAATGTATCATTTCAAAGGAAAAATATGTTGATTCAAAATTACACGGTGTCAACAAATCCCAAAAAAGTTGGGACAAGTAGCAATAAGAGGCTGGAAAAAGTAAATTTGAGCATAACGAAGAGCTGGAAGACCAATTAACACTGATTAGGTTAATTGGGAACATGATTGGGTATAAAAAGAGCTTCTCAGAGTGGCAGTGTCTCTCAGAAGCCAAGATGGGTAGAGGATCACCAATTCCCACAATGTTGCGCAGAAAGATAGTGGAGCAATATCAGAAAGGCGTTACCCGGCGAAAAATTGCAAAGACTTTGCAGTTATCATCATCAACTGTGCATAACGTCATCTGAAGATTCAGAGAATCTGGAACAATCTCTGTGCGTAAGGGTCAAGGGCGTAAACCCATACTGGATGCCCGTGATCTCCGGGCCCTTAAACGACACTGCACCACAAACAGGAATGCTACTGTAAAGGAAATCACAGAATGGGCTCAGGAATACTTCCAGAAACAATTGTCAGTGAACACAATCCACCGTGCCATCTGCCGTTGCCAGCTGAAACTCTACAGTGCAAAGAAGAAGCCATTTCTAAGCAAGATCCACAAGCTCAGGCGTTTTCACTGGGCCAGGGATCATTTCAAATGGAGTGTGGCAAAATGGAAGACTGTTCTGCGGTCAGACGAGTCACGATTCAAAGTTCTTTTTGGAAATGTGGGACGCCATGTCATCCAGACCAAAGAGGACAAGGACAACCCAAGTTGTTATCAACGCTCAGTTCAGAAGCCTGCATCTCTGATGGTATGGGGTTGCATGAGTGCGTGTGGCATGGGAAGCTTGCATGTCTGGAAAGGCACCATCAATGCAGGAAAATATATTCAGGTTCTAGAACAACATATGCTCCCATCCAGACGTCATCTCTTTCAGGGAAGACCCTGCATTTTTCAACAAGATAATGCCAGACCACATTCTGCATCAATCACAACATCATGGCTGCGTAGGAGAAGGATCCGGGTACTGAAATGGCCAGTCTGCAGTCCAGATCTTTCACCTATAGAGAACATTTGGCGCATCATAAAGAGGAAGGTGCGACAAAGAAGGCCCAAGATGATTGAACAGTTAGAGGCCTGTATTGGACAAGAATGGGAGAGCATTCCTATTTCTAAACTTGAGAAAC
The DNA here is from genome assembly GCF_057381915.1 of Diplotaxodon limnothrissa. Lineage (NCBI taxonomy): Eukaryota > Metazoa > Chordata > Actinopteri > Cichliformes > Cichlidae > Diplotaxodon > Diplotaxodon limnothrissa. The sequence continues at coordinate 28,249,313 of NC_140616.1, read as the reverse complement.
TGGTCTCCTCGGTCCCCAGACATCTGTTGAGTGTTGTAAGAAGAAGGAGATGCCACACAGTGGTGAAAATGGCCTTGTCCCAACTTTTTTGGGATTTGTTGATACCATGACATTTTGTATCAACATATTTTCCCCTTAAAATGATAAATTTTCTCAGTTTCAACTTTTGTTCTGTGATTTACGTTCTATTCTGAATAAAATATTGACATTTGCCATCTCCACGTTGTTGCATTCAGTCTTTATTCACAATTTGTTTAGTGTCCCAACTTTGTTGCAATCCGGTTTATACTTTAGGTTTCTGAATATTAAACTTGTTTCTGCCTTTCATAGTGTGTAACTTGAAGGCCCTGAGTACTTTCTCCCACACTGAAAACACTGGAATGATAAAATATTTTGAACATTACCTAATGAGACTGAGTCAGGACAGGCAATTAGTTATTTTAAACTTTCCTAGCAGTCCTTCACAAACAGGGAACAGTCTGTCTATCCTCTCCATCTGTCAGCTGCTGCTGGCTCTTCCTCCTCCTCTTCCTCACACACTGCTGAGTTTTTCCTGGTGGATCATCAGGGGTGCAAAGCCTCACAGGTGATGTGCAGCAGTGGGTCCCTCAGTCTGTCCTCACTCTGGACACTTGCAGTTGTCACACATGGAAATCAAATGTGTGATAAGCTGCAGGATTCAAACACAAGTGTAACTTATAAATACATGTTATACTTTTATTACACAATCAGAGAGAGAGTGCAGGACAGACAGACAGGTGACAGTCTCAGGTGTAGACACTGCTACAAAACGGCACAAGAGAAAGAGGATTTAGTGTTTGTGTTATTACGAGTGCTCAACAAGGAGAGTTCCCAGTGGACACATGTGTGACTCCTGTGATTAAAGCATCTTTCTTTCAGCTTAATGAGTGAACCGTCAGCTCGTTCAAACACATATTAAAGCCCGTTTGGCTCGACACCACCGAACAGAGGCAGCAATATAACATAGCTAACATTAACAGTGCAGTGGATCCTGCTTGTGCCGTGATATTTGGCAGCATTCACTGACTTTCAGCTTGTTGTGTTTGTGGATATATGACTGACTTTAATTATCCATAAAAGTATCACATTTTCTGTAAGATTAATGTCAGGTATATATATATATAGCGGCGTATATTTTAAAGTAAAGGTTTTAAAACCCAGTTAGTACTAACATCGCTAATGGCACATAACTTTGCCGGCATGTAGGTGTGTAAAGTTAGGGTATTATTGTTTTTAGCGTTGCTTTAATGAATTTTGTATATTACAGCAACTTGTTGTGGTATGAGGCCACTTGTATGTGACCGTTTGTGTGGTGGAACCACAGATCACTTGTGAATGTGATTATTCGTGGCTGCTCTGATTTTGTGTTGTAGCAGGTTGAATAATCGTTTTGGATTTGACTTTTGTACCCCTTTATATTGGTCACATGTTAGTCTTTGTGCAGTCAGTGTGGCAACTTTAAATCCTAATGCAGGGGCATCCTTGCTTAAAGATGCCAACTTAAGAAATGCGAGTATTTAGTTTTGTGTCAGGAGAGCAGGTAATAAACTGCTCAAGTTTTGGCTTTGGCTTAATAAATTTAGGGGTCCTAGAGGAACCCTTTTGAGTGAGGTGGTGTTACGCCCCTCTGCAGCCCCTAATCTCCTCAGTGTGTTCAGCTGTTGCTAATTGGCCACACCTAGTAAGGTATAAATAAATGCATACCTGTGGCAGGCTATTCAGGAAGCCTGTTGCCTTTGTGGCAACAGCCATTTGAGCCAACCTGGGATGTCATTTTAAGCTAAAACCTCTTCTCACTTACACTCTGATATTCGTCTCCTTTTTTATGTTGCAGCCTCGAGCCGGGTCATAACACCTCCCCTTAAGTTTTCCAAAAAAAAAACAGATAGATGATCCTCAAGTACTTAGGGAAAATATTCTGTGGAGTCATGAGACAGTTTGTGGATAGTTTGAATTCTGTTATTTGTGGTAGTGAGATCATAAAGCTAACACAGTATTTCATAAAATGAACATCAAACAATTGATGGAACCATGATTCTGCTCTGTCTGAAAATCCTGAATGCTTTTCTGGGTTCTCCATTAGGTCATAGTAGTTCACAGCCCGGGATTCCAAGCATTCTGATCAGGTACTACACTGACGTCGTCAGACTACATGCCACCGATTGGCTGATAAGTAGCGTCAGTTAATGAGTCATTGAGCGCCATTTGCGAAAATTAAAACCGCAATTTTTGAATTTCGGTGATCATATTTGAATCAGGGAAATTTTGCCCCATACAGTCAGAAATATTGTATTTCTGATCACTTATCAGTACATATCCTTATTTTTACATCTATAAAAACAAAGCTGACACTTGTGAGACTTGATCAAAGGTGTAAGCATCTCAGCAGATGCCTTTGTGTCAAAGTAACTGAGGATAATACAGAAAAACATGAAGGAGATTTTCCTGGCCTGGGATTTTATAGCAGATAACCTTAAAATATTCTGCAGTATATACATTTGTTCAGTATTGAAGTGAAGAAATTAGGCTTTCGTGTTGGAAATGTCCGGCCTGTTTTCCAGTGAGATATTTAAAAGTATGTATTTAAGTAATGCATACAAAACACTGACTGTTTCTTAAGGCATTAAAGCAGACTAAATTATATGTTCTATTTTTAAGGTTCGCATTGTGGCCTAAGTGAGGAGGGTTTGAGAGGTCTACAGAGCATCATCCTCAGAAAACGACAGAATGTGAAACAAAACAAGCTGCACGCAAGACAGTGTTACATGCAAGTTTTGTCAGGAGCAAAGAACATTAACCTTGATCATACTTCCGACGATGACTTTTACAGTGACTCTGAATTTTCTAATTAAAGCCGGTAATAAATATCTGTAATATATCAGTTTGTCCTCAAACTTATATCAACTTCCTACCTTGCAGGTTTAATGCTGGGGGCCCCAATTTTTTCAAGTTGGCCATAGACCAGTCATTGACAGTGCATTCCCAAGACTTCATCACATCAATGCATATAGTTTTTTACAAAGACAGCTGGCACATTTTTATTTAATGTCATTCGTAGAGCTAAAAACAACCCTGTTACACTGTTTTTAAACATGCATTTTGGTAATACATAATAGTACACCGTTATGTATCAGAAGGAGATTTTGTACTTTTTACATTTTTGTCATGTTAAGTTACTGTAATATATTTTTGGCTCACAGAATTTACAAGACATATTGAAATGTGATTGATAGAACTTTGTAAGCAAATTTCAAGTATGCTTGTCACAGGTGAGAGTTTTCATTCTTGAGTATTTTGATGTACATGTTAAGTATATTTTCATGGTATGTATCATTCGTATCAACAGTATCAATAATGTTTGAGTGCATTACTAGTACTTGTGCTTATTTTTAAAATAATCATACTACAGTACAGTAGGCAGTTCAGCTGATTCTGTCACAACAACCCTGATCCACAAATTAACTTTTGGATATATAACTTTTTTTGTTTAGTTCCAGTTGTACAGCGATGTGCTCAACCATATTTTTTTTTAAATTTAGAGTATTAATTGATCCAGTGGTTACTAAGCCTACAGTGTCTTAGGGTGGACCAACATCATTGTCATTTTACCCCCACCAAATTTCATTAAATTGTCTGTATCACTGTAGTTTATTTGTTTTTATATTACCAATGACCACAATCAAATAAAGTTGAAAAATAACTGTCAGTTTGATGTTTTCATGCAGTTTCAATGGATCATTTTGTCACCACAGTTAAAATTTAGCGACATTTATATTTCCATGACAAAGACATAAAACACATTTCTGTTTAATATAGTTATGACTGTAGACTTGATATGTAAAAACTGAAAATGACTGCCAATCATGTAAGTAACTTGTGAAAAAGAACGTAGAAATCTATTTCACAAACAAAAACAATTTCTTATTATGCAACCCTTTCAATACTATAGCCCACACCAGATCAAATTTAGGTATTTGTGACACATACAGCACATAAATTTATTCCACAAAAGGAATAGATGGATGGCCACTATGGAGAAAGGCAGTCCTGAAACTTCATCAGGAGGACAAATCGTTGTGTGCATCAACTTCACAGTGTCTTTTGGTCTTTTATCAAAAGATATTTGCCATTTTTTAGTTTCTTTTAAAGTTCTTGGTTAGGTTTAGGGATTAAAGACCAAATCCAGATTATAATATAAAAATATTGTGACACATCATCAGTAGTGGGCCTTGGATTCATTGGGTGTTTTGGCCCTTACCAGTAGACACCCTCATAAATGGAGGCCCTGCCAGGGTTGATCAGGCCCCGCGGTGTGTCACTGGTTGATGTGAAATTGTTATTTCTCTTCTACTTTTTCCTATTTAGTTTTCTACAATTTATTTTCTTCTATCACTTCACTGCAAAACGATAAGTACTATTTAGGTCTTTAGTGCTTAAAGAGCCTCACTTCTTAAAGAGATAACATAGAAGAGAGGAGAGCCGGAACTGGGGCATGTGATCTGGCATCCCATACCTCCGCGCCCAGATCGGGCTGTACCCTCTACATCTCCACTGCCTCCCACAAACAGGAAAAAGAGCTGAGGGTAGAAGCAAAACCTTTTTTCATTCCTGCCTTATGTTTCACTACCATGAGGTTAACTGCACAGCCCCAGGAGCCCTGAAACAGCTGTATCAGTCAACAAGGCTTCAGGTCTATCACAGTACAAATTATAGTGTTATGTTTTCTACCCTTTTGATGCCCCCTGCTTAGGTAGCTCCACCACAGTTTGATCAATTCTGGGCATGTGTGTTGCGGATAGCTGACTGCCCAAGTGATCTCAGCCCTCTTTAACCACAGCCAGTGATTGGCCCACTCAGCAGTGTTAGCTAATTTTCTTATAACCTGCAGCAGCACCTGTCCTCTGGCTCCAATCTCTTTAAGCAGTTTTGCTATTGTACTGGCCCCTAACCCTAAATAGTAGTTCAGGTCGTATCTCTCAACAGAAACAGCTTAATTCTCTTTCTCCTATGACGGCCAATATTTGTTAGTAATCTTCTAAAGCCAAAAATGACATAGTCCCAATATACAGGGTTAAGTGCTGTTAGAGCTCAGAGGGTTGACTTAACCCTCTAATAATCAATGTAGTTAAAATACTCAAAAGAATGTTGTCAGTGGTAATGGGACAAAGCCACATTCAATGTTGATTTTAATTTGAAAATATGTGTACATAATCTAACATGCTTATTATTTGTGGGGACATCACACTTGAAATGATTACTGGTAGTGCAATTTGACATTTTCTGTGTTCTATGTATACATTATATGTGCAAAGCAGAAAAAATAATATTTGCATAGAGAATGAAGTTATATAACAGTGTAGGTGGATCAAGGCCAAGTCAATGTTGAGCATCTAAGAAAATTATGAAAGTTGATACTACTAGTAATGGAAACTTTCAGTCTCAACATCAAACAGTACTACAAGTTCTCACATCTCAATAGACCTTTGATTTTTTATTTTACTTTTCATTGACAGTACTCAGTACAATTTCACCAGCCTTCATACTTTAAACTAAACAGAACACCTGTTTACAATAACAACTTCATATGAGAAACAAAGGGAAACAGACTGATGTGTTTTATGGATTGAGTTGCTAGCTGCGGGTCATATTCACCGTAACAATTATAACAGCCTACACTCACTTTTTAAAGAATGTAGCAAATATAAATGCTGTACAAAAACATTCAAGTTAAGAACACAGAACTACTATTGTAGTTAACAACATAAGATAAAGTCTTTTTTTACGTAACACAATGCATTTTAACAAGTATAAATATTTGTCTAACATTTCTAAACAATCAAACTGCTGAAAATGAACATATCCAGTCTGTGAACAGAGAAGATCAATGTGACATCTGGATGTATGGACCTTTGGTTCCACATATTTCTGAAAGTGTTCCTTGTAGACAGTACACAACTTCAGTTTTCAGACATTATATCTTACTTGTTTGTAACATGGAAAAACAAACATCACAACATCATAAGAAGACTTCCTCAGTGGCTGAAGGAGGTGGCACATCTGGCATGGCAAAGTGGTGTTGAAATTCACTGGCTGGCTCCCACGTGTCATCCCAGATTTTCCCACTGGAAAATATAATTATTGAAAGAAACAACACCAAAAACATTAATATCATGTTGGGGATTACTTCGTGCTTTTTATGTTTAACACCAGAGGTGGAACATGATAAAGACATTTCCTTAAGTACTGTACTAAAATGCAAATTGTCATTTTTATGGATATTTTCAACTTCTGCTACACTATTTGTAATTTAGATGGATTACAAACAAAACACTACTGTACAGTTACACTCGACACATATGAAAGACTTAGTTATTGTTTTTCAGTTGAACATTTCATAATATCCTTTCTGTGAAGTGAAAATAAAAATTGTTCAAATGTGATAATTAGTTTCTTTTGGATTATTATAAAGGCTGTTGTTTACTCTTTAATTTGTAGAGATTCATTGCTGTCACACAATTGTAATGCTAGAAATACAGTATGCAAAACAACTGAAAGCTTTCACAGTGTGATATTAGTACTTCTTTGGAAAGTTCAGAATCTGAATACTCCCTCCACTGCTTAGGCGATTTATCCTTTGGCACACATAAATCTGTGTAAGACATGGACAAATTCTCTCCACTTTGTCAAAATCCTGATAGCTTTTATATATTTCTTACAATTAATGTGAGTGCTCTTATGGCCCCAGCACAGTCCAGCTGGAATTATTCCCAGTACTTTTGCATCTAAGTGAGACACTACGTGTGTTTTCTGAACAGTTTCAAATATATTTCTTATTAAATTTGTTATTTTATGATTCGACAAAGATGGCAAACAACTTTGCAATAATCCTTAATTGATTAAATAATTGAGATAGGATAAGAAAAAAAGCGAGAAGTAAGACGTGACAAAACACCTGGTTTTCCATTTTCATTTGTGCTCCAAAAAGGTAATCGATGGAAACAGAACATTCTCAGAGAATGAAATATCAAGAGCTTCTTACCAAACAGAGCAAGGCAACCAACGCACTTTTACTTCTGTGTTCCCCTAGACAGAAGGAATCAGAGAGGCAATCGTTAAATAACATGGTTAATGGATAGGTGTCTTCATAAAGCTTGTGTGTAATCCAGTGTGCACACCTGAGACACACACAGACCCATGTAAACACACTTTGATAGATGTGTAGGTATGTGTATGTAAGGCATTTCTGTTTATAAAAAAAAAAATAATAGGATTTTGAAAAGCATGTATCCAATTGTGGCATTCACAAAAAATTATTTTGATCACAGGTTTAGTTAACTGCGTCTATCTGTTTTTGACTCTGGCTATGTTCTTTTCCTCGGAAAGTTTGACGTACTTGTAACATCATACACTGACATAATCAATATCATCCCATTATGAATTGTTTGAATTGTGTCCATTTAAACACTTCAAACTACACATGATTATCTACTATTTATAGTGAGACAGGGCTGGTCAGCATATATCAGGATCTATAAATTGTGCTTTCTATGATCCTGATTCAACAAGAACAACTGAGGATATAGGCTTACACAGAAAAAAATATGATCCTTCCTCATATACAGTCATTTCTATGTTAGCCATGTAGGTTTTTGTAGCAAGATGTAGCAGTATTCAATGTCTGTGATTAATTTTGCAGAATTGTTTAAGAACAAACACATGAAATACAATACAATCTTTTAATGTAATTCCATTAATCATTTCCCTTCACTAATCTCAAAAGTACATTTGAATTTACCCATGTAGCACAGTTCATGGCTGTAGTGCATGGATGAAAACAACTTGAGATAGGCTTACTGTAAAAAGTCTACTGAAAAGCAAATGAAAACATTTTAAGTATTACCTCATTTATCCTGCTCTCAGTGACTTCTTCAAACTGGAACACCTTCTGCCTACTACATCTTCGACAGCCTAAGAAATGAAAAATTACATTAAAAAAAAAACATAAGACTTGTATACACAAAAAATCAAATATGAGTTTTCACTCAAGAAGTGAAAATCTGTAATATCCTCCTGATTGCCATACTCCATTTGTCCTCTGGGGTCCAAAAGTGAACCCACCTCAGTTGAGTTTTTTTTTTAAAGTACATACCATAAATTGTGAATCAATTCTGTGTAAAAACTTAGTTTCACTTAGGACCAACAAATTAACAAAAAAATTCACCCTTCATTTTGCAATTGAGTGCCACCAGACCTTGTTTATATAAATGCATACACTATTTGTTGAGAGAAACTAAAATGTTCTCTCAAAGTGCGTTTTAGTTTTCTCAATCCAATCAAGTTGAATTACAAAGTCCTCTTAACTAAAGTAAGGGATTGACCATATTTAATTATAGTCTTTTTATAGTGTACACCAAAATGCAGCTAAATAACTAGTGAATAATACTTTGCAATGGTTTGTTAGTTCTCTAGGACAACATATGTATCATTTTTGGGTAAGAAACTTAAAAATCTCAAGACATAACATGCAAAGCAATACTTACTCTTTCTCTTCTTATTTTCATGTTGGCCACCCTCACTTAAGGACTGGGAGATTGCGTGGCTAGCAGGTGGATGAAGAGACTGCAGAGATGGCTGGTCTGCGGGTTTAAAAGGTGGTGGAGAGGTGGGAGAGGTTGTTTGTGAGGTGCTTCTGTCTCTCTTCTTTTTTTGGAAAGACTGGGAGCATGGAACAGAAGAAGGAGATAAAGGAACAAGATTGAGAACAAAAACAGTCTCTGTCTGCTCGTCTGACAGGCTCTTTGGGTGCTCCTCGAGGAGCCTAGAAGATTGATGTTCCTGGGTGGTCATCTCAGGTTGCTCCTTGGCGAGGCTCTCTGCTTGCTTGTTGATCAGGGTCTCTGCCTGTTCTTCACTGGGGATCTCTGCGTGCTCTTTGATGTGGGTCTGTTTGTCGGCACAATGCTCCTTGGTGGCATTCTTGGACTGCACAAGCTGCTGTTCTGTGGGGGTATTGGGGTGCACTGGTGTGGAGGTTCCTATAAAACATATTTACTTTCATAAAAATATTTTTCAAAAAAGGCCTTATATTTAGCAGGAACTACACTTTGGCTACGTTCACACTGCAGGCGAAAGCGCAGCAAATCAGATTTTTTTGACCCTATGCGACCCATATCCGATCATGGTCTGACAGTGTGAACGGCACAAATCCGATATTTTCAAATCCAATTTGGGTCACGTTCGTATGTGTTACTGAATCCGATACATAGCTGATATTTTAGAAAGCGACTGCTGTTTGAACGGTCCTGTCACATTAAATCGATCTTCCACGTCACTGACACAAGACAGACGCCAATTATCAGCGCCAGAGAAGCACCACAGAAGACATCATGAACGCTTCCTGGCCATCCAGCTAAACTGTTGGGAAGACAATGTTGGAGAAACGTGAACATTATATTTGCAGATTCTGACAGAAATCTGAAACTACTCTTTGAAGCACCGCTCCTCTCTAAAACAGCAATAAGGATCATTATTAGGCCATATGTAAATAACAAAATAACTTAAAGCAAAATTGGGAAACATAAAGTCTCAAACAAGTCTTTATAATAAGGGCCATCAGTCAAACAATACTGTTTGGTCTGGGTCTAAACAGAGCGCAATGTGTGTGACGTCTTCTTTTGCGCATGCAGGCACTTTGGGCGTTCACACTAGAGCGCGTTTGCTGTCACATTTTATTTGTAGTGTGAACAAGCAGACAAAAAAATCTGAATTGAGCATTAAGACCTGCAGTGTGAACGAAGCCTTTGATAACATATCCTTCAATGGTTATTTAATGACCTTAAAATATACTTACACAATTTGCTTAAAGATTAATGAAGTATTCTGATTGTGAAAGCAAGTTGAGACGACTTGTTGTGAAAAGTTGCTATATAAATTAGCATTAATTAACTGGACTGAAAGTATACAACAGACTTCACTCTTACCCTTAGACAGTATAAATTCATAAGCCCTCTGCATCTTCTCCAGGAAATTTATTGTAGTAGAAGTGGGGTCCAAATGGGTAGTAACATCTGCTACCCACTTATGTGAATCCTTGTCTTTTTTTGCCAATAAATAAAATGGGCTTGTAGCCTATAGACTCAAGTTTCTGCACCTGAAATTAATAAAAAAAATAGTTGGCACAAATTAGTCAAACACAGCCTGTTGTTAAATGGTAAACGAAATGACTCTTATATAGCGTTTTCCTACTCTCGTGGAGCACTAAAAGTGCTTTATACAACATGCAATATTAACCCATATTCACACCAGCTTCTTAGAAGTTTCCATTTAAGCATTCACACACAGCGATCGTGGCTCAAGAGTTGGCAGTTCGTTTTGTAATCGGAAGGTTGCCGGTTCGAGCCCCGGCTTGGACAGTCTCGCCTCTGTCAGTGCGCCCCAGGGTGGCTGTGGCTACAATGTAGCTGCCATCACCAGTGTGTGAATGAGAGGATGACTGAATGTAGTGTAAAGTGCTTTGGGTTCCTTAGGGACTAAGTAAAACGCTATACAAATACAGACCATTTACACATTCATACTGATATGAATACATACAGCCACCACTGATGTATTACAGTTAAAGTAATTGTTTGTCTTTAGCAAAATGTAGATAAAATATTGTTGCATGTTCTCAAAAGCACATATGATGAGCTGTGTTAATGTGCCAGCAACATCTTATAACAACTTAATGATAATATATGAAACAAAAAATTTTTTACTTACTGCAATACGGGCAGAATCAATTATCCGGCAAACATTTCTGTTTTTCAAGACAACTTGTGCCCACTGGCTATCCAATGATTCTACTTTTTCTTTTAGCTTCTTTTTGCTGGACAGACTTCCGAAGCAGACATAGCAGGTTCTTCTGCTTGCCTGATTGGGAGTCTGGCAAAATGTACAGGGCCTGAATTTGGGGCCTGTCATGTTGAAACAAAGAATAATTACAGACGGAAAAGGCAGCAGACAGACAAAAGGCAAATTATAGGTTAACCAGCACACTGACAACAAGAAAAAAGCTGAAGAGTTAAAGAGACAGAAATGCGGATAGAAACAGAGAGACAGACCAATAAGGACAGCAGTAAGAACAGATACAAACAGACTGACGTGGCTCTTAAAAGTGCCTTTAGGAGTTTTTCAAAAAGCAGATGTAGGAAGGAATCAATCAATAATAGGCTGATTGATGAAGAACCTGTTTAGAAAAAAAAAGTATTCAGAATTCAGAAGCACCTTATAAATAAATATATACATTAAACCCTATTGTAACGATTTAGATAAACCCTGTTTAGTGTCCATTTGTATTTCATTTGCAGCATAGATGATCGGTCTGCTATTTAATGATTATGTAATGCTGTTATTAAGTTTAAAATCGAGAGAGAGAGAGAGAGAGCCAGAATGAGAGAGAGAGCCATAAAGAGAGAGCTAGATTGATAGATAACGTCTATCTTCAATTTGAGCATCAACCCAATCTGGCAACACTGACCCTTATTAGAACCCTCAAACTTTACAAAGTGGCAACAACAGCAAACGTCAGCACACACTTCTCTATCACTGTACCCTGGATGATGATATATGATAAGCTTAACTTGATAGGCTAACAGAAATGAATTTAGCTAACTTACAGCACATGTGGTGTGGTAACATATATGCTATTAAATGTTAAGTCATTCGCTGTTCCACGAAATTGCTAATCTTAACCCATGGAACTGCTTTGTGAGCTCACTGTTTCGGGTTTTTCTTTTTGGTTTTAAATAAGAAAAATAATTTAAAAAAAATCTACAGATTCAGATTCGCACTTACCTGTGGTACGATCGAGTACGTTGACGTCACTGCCGCTCATCTAATATGATAAAAAAATAAACTTTCTCAAAAATAAACAAGTGAGTCGCTGTGAATTCCTTAACAGCACCGAAAATGTTTTTGCATAATGTTTTTTTGCCGAAAATGTTTTTGCCTAATAAAAAAGAACAGCTTTTTTATTAGGCATTTAATTTAATTTAATACGTAAGAGCGTGATTAGCCAAAGCAGACGGTAAAATGACTGCATGTATTCAGAGGAGTTGGAGAAGATATCTTACAGCTGTAGCAGAATGATCGACAGATTTCCAAATATCAAAAGGATTGTAGAACAGTTTATAAAACCGGTGCAATAAATTCACCCAATCGCTAGCTGTGCCATTACCCAGCATACATCGCTCACTCCGTCAATGCAAGAACCTATACACAAATAACAGCCTGTAATTAGTTTTATCTGCAGTAATTTTCTCTCAGATAGTTGCCTGCATTATATAATTTATTGTGTTCAGTATCCTCTTCCGTATTGGCGTAATAAGCAAATGCTTCAGCCAATACCTTTTGATTAGCCTTGTCTCATGCTTTCTTGCTTTGTGGTAGATCTTTGTTCTGTATTCATTGAGATATTTGAATGCTAATCAATAAAATAAAATAAAATAAAAAATAGTAACCATCCACAACTATTTTCAGTTGCGGATGATAAAGGATTCAGAAAGTTTATTCATGCAGGTCCATATAACAGAGAATATGCATCTTCTTTTTGTTTTCATATTATAATTTATATTTAATTGTGTTGTGGTTTGCCGTGTTTTCTGGTGTTTCACTTTAAATTTGTAAAAGGAAAAAGCTGAAAATTTAAATAGTTATATAGTATTATATGATTTATTTATTACATTTTATGTGGAGTGAATAAATAAAAGTATATTTATGGTGGCCCCTACAGACAAAGCACATACAAACTTCAAATCGTGTACGAACCCTGAAGCACGTACAAACTCCAAAACACGTACAAACTCCAAAGCACGTACAAACTCCAAAGCACGTACAAACTCAGAAGCACATAAAAACTCAAAACACGTACAAAACACAACAGAAATGCTCCAGGATGCTAGGGGCTACACAAGCCAGCAAGTACCAACGACCGGATTTGGTGTGTTTATTTATTTATTTATTTTCATTATTTGACTATATATGAATGCTTGTGTATAAATACACAAACAATACACATATGCTTTCATGCTTTCAATTGTGTAATTTAAGTGATCTAGGTAGCTCTGTTTTGGAAGTTCAGTTCATGCTAGAAATGTGTTTTGGAGTTTGTACGTGTTTTGTCTCTAGGGGCCACCGCATATATTTATATATAAACATATATAAATAAAAACACTTTTTTTACCTTAGTAATTCCTTTTGTGCATAATTTTATATTATTGTTAATAATAAATTAATTAAAGCAACAAAACAACCTGAAGAGCCGGTTCAGAGCCGAAAGAGCCATCTCCACCATTACTGGACTCATCTCGGACGGGGATGAGTCTGCCTACAGGAGGGAGGTTGAACGTTTGGTGTCCTGGTGCAGCCACAACAACCTGGTGCTGAATGCCCAGAAGACAGTGGAGATTATTGTGGACTTCAGGAAGCACACAGCTCCACTCCCCCCCATCATCCTGACTGACACCCCCATCACCTCTGTGGACTCATTCCGCTTCCTGGGTACCACCATCACCCAGGACCTGAAGTGGGAGCCCACCATCACCTCCGTCATTAAGAAAGCCCAGCAGAGGATGTACTTCCTGAGGCAGCTGAAGAAATTCACCCTGCCAACACGGATGATGATACAATTCTACACTGCAATCATCGAGTCCATCCTCACCTCCTCCATCACCGTGTGGTACGCTGGAGCCACTATCAGGGACAAACAGAGACTGCAGCGTGTTGTGCGCTCTGCTGAGAAGGTGATTGGCTGCAGACTCCCATCTCTGCAGGACCTGTACACCTCCAGGACACTGGGGCGTGCAGCTCGGATCACAGCTGACCCTTCTCACCCTGGACACAGTCTGTTTGACCTGCTCCCCTCAGGCAGGAGGCTCCGGTCCATTCGCACCAGAACCTCTCGCCATAAGAACAGTTTCTTCCCCTCTGCTGTTGAACACATGAACAATAACCGTATGACTGTTCCCACCCCTAACACATGACCCTACGCTGTGTTCACTGCATCATTCCATGTTTGGCACTGATCACCACCTGCACTCATGTATATATCATGTATATATCTATCTACTTAGCACTTTTAATTCTTATTCTCATTTTTATTTTCATGTCTATTTAAGCTTAATTTATAACAGTATGTTTGCACTGAAGCACCGCAGCAATTTCCTAATGTTGTAAACCCGCTCAACATTTGGCAATAAAACCCTTTCTGATTCTGATTCTCTTTTTAGTGAGCCGAACTGAAAGAGCCGGTTCTCTAAAAAGAGCCGGAAATCCCATCACTAGTGTTTACCCAGATAGCAAGGAAACGTCTTTGTGCAGAATCCGTGCACCAGCTCTCATTTACTGTTTTAGCTGTTGGGTGGTTGTCGAAATTTTGTAAGGTTTAACCTGATATTCTGGCATTTTGAGCAAAATGAATTTATATTTAAAAGTCAATTCAGGATTTTAATGAATCAATATCATGTTATGCAAGCTAGAATTGATTTTAATCGAAAAATTGATGATCAAAACCCACCCCTAGAAGGTACTAATGGAAAAGGGCCATATGCATGCTGCTTTTATTCTGCCTTTAGTGGCATCTTAGTCCTCCTGGCATCTGGAAATGAAACCCTTTTGTTTGGGGAATGATGAGGTGAAAGTTTTCTGTCCTTATTTCTTGTGAAGTGTGAAAATGTTTCACTCAGTACAGTGCGCTCCAGCTGTGAGGCTCCAGCTGCTGTTATGCAGCTGATGAATTGGTCATTGTGCACTGACTGGTCCTGGTATTCTCCTAACCCCAAAGCTGTTGCTGCTGAGAAAAATGTAATTTACACAGCTGGAGAAGCAATGTACAGGAAGTACCTCCCCACTCTGCTTTTTCTGATTTCACAGTAGTCCTCCAGTCTGACTCCCAGTCATTCTCACACATCTCCATAATGATGTTGGTGGTACAGGACCACTGTTTTATCTACTCAGACAATCACTATCAGACACGTAGTAGTAAACAAAACTAAAGTAAACAAAATCAAACATCAACATTTTTATGTATTTCAAGATTTTTATTATTTGTATTGTAATGGCTGATGGATGGTGAAGACTTTGCAATATAACTGTTGTTGTGAATATTTTCACAACAACAGTTGTGAATATAAAACCCCAACAATCAAATGATCCCCTATGAGCAAGCACATGGCGACAGTGGGAAGGAAAAACTCCCTTTGAACAGGAAGAAACCTCCAGCAGATCCAGGCTCAGGGAGGGGCGGCTATCTGCTGCTACCGGTTGGGGGGGGGTGTTATCTGTATTTTACTGCTGTTAATATTTCCATGTCTCTAATAAGCGTGGTGCCCAAGGTGCCACATCCTTGTGTTGTTTTTTAATAATGGGGGCACGCAGCGTTTTCTGTGGTTTAACCGGAAGAGGAGGGGGGGGTGGGAGTAAATTTTTATTTGTATTTATGTCCCACCGCTCTAAGCGTGGTGCCCAAGGTGCAACATCCTTGTGTTGCTTTTTAATAATGGGGGCACGCAGCGTTTTCTGTGGTTTAACCGGAAGAGGAGGGAGGGGTGGGAGTAAATTTTTATTTGTATTTATGTCCCACCGCTCTAAGCGTGGTGCCCAAGGTGCAACATCCTTGTGTTGCTTTTTAATAATGGGGGCACGCTGTGGTTTTTGTGGTTTAACCGGAAGAGGAGGGGGGTGTGGGAGTAAATTTTTATTTGTATTTATGTCCCACCGCTCTAAGCGTGGTGCCCAAGGTGCAACATCCTTGTGTTGTTTTTTAATAATGGGGGCACGCTGTGGTTTTTGTGGTTTAACGGGAAGAGGAGGGGGGTGTGGGAGTAAATTTTTATTTGTATTTATGTCCCACCGCTCTAAGCGTGGTGCCCAAGGTGCAACATCCTTGTGTTGCTCTTTAATAATTGGGGCACGCTGTGGTTTTTGTGGTTTAACGGGAAGAGGAGGGGGGTGTGGGAGTAAATTTTTATTTGTATTTATGTCCCACCGCTCTAAGCGTGGTGCCCAAGGTGCAACATCCTTGTGTTGCTTTTTAATAATGGGGGCACGCTGTGGTTTTTGTGGTTTAACCGGAAGAGGAGGGGGGGGTGGAAGTAAATTTTTATTCGCATTTATGTCCCACCGCTCTAAGCGTGGTGCCCAAGGTGCAACATCCTTGTGTTGCATTTTAATAATGGGGGCACGCTGTTCAGTTGTGCGAACCTTTGCACGGGAACCGTGATCGTTAGCTCTAGCATAAACGTGAGACATATTTAATAAAGGTTGACTTTCAGCAGTATTTTAGACTCAGCGATACTTTAGACGGACCGACTTTGGAGTTTACTGGTGTAGAGTGTCGCCAAGGCTCTATTTATGCTATTTGGAGGCTCCTTCGAAGCACCTTTGTTGTGACGTTGCAAAGGCCTTTGTTGTGACGTTGCAAAGGCCTTTGATCTGTCCGAGCTTAAGCCCCGCCCCCGACGCTGTTGTCTGTGATGGTTCTCAGGCTGTGGCAGGGTCGGCACGCTTGAAGTACGCGCACTACGCACGGTGCGTGCGGAAGTGAGAGGCTTGTGAAATGGGACAGTCTAGTCTCCGTCGCGCTTCCCAGGTTGCCTAGCAACCATGATACTAACCGCTGGAAACGTGTCATACAATTTTGTTTGACAGAAATGAAGGAGAACATATTTTGTTCATTTGTTTCTACAAGAGCTTTGTGTGATTTGATAAATATCTGAGGCTGAGACCACAGGACAGTAAAACATGATTTTTGGGCTTCATTTCTGTACTGAACAGTCATTTAAGATTAGTTAGTAAATAACAATTAGCTAATGTTTTTCATGAGACAAAAGTCATATCACTTTGGTAATGTAAATATAATATGGCCAACATTATAGTTATTATATTAATCATTATTAGCTATTACAGCAATGAACATGAACTCTGTCAAATACTGAGCCTCAGTACAGATTCAAGTTGCAGTTATTTATATGTCTTATCACCTTAAATCTTCACTCAAAGACAAGTGTCTTTGACAGTGCATCTATAGGTGTATCATATATAGGAGAAATGCTGTTCCTTCAGTATGTTGGCATTACTAAATTTGGCTCATTGCTTACATAATTTATAAAAAGAAAATGTACAAGCTGTGATAACTGTTTCTGATAAAATGAAGAGTAGACTGATATATTAAATATTCCTTTATTGTCATAACTGCTTTAAGTCATACAGAATAGATATCAGAGCCTTAAACAGGCTGGCTTCTGCTAAATGGGTCAAACTGGGCAGAAGTACATTTATTTTTAGGTCCATTCTGCTGCTGATACATACAAACCGGATTGCAACAAAGTTGGGACACTAAACAAATTGTGAATAAAAACTGAATGCAATGGTGTGGAGACGGCAAATGTCAATATTTTATTCAGAATAGAACGTAGATGACAGATCAAAAGTTTAATCCGAGAAAATGTATCATTTCAAAGGAAAAATATGTTGATTCAAAATTACACGGTGTCAACAAATCCCAAAAAAGTTGGGACAAGTAGCAATAAGAGGCTGGAAAAAGTAAATTTGAGCATAACGAAGAGCTGGAAGACCAATTAACACTGATTAGGTTAATTGGGAACATGATTGGGTATAAAAAGAGCTTCTCAGAGTGGCAGTGTCTCTCAGAAGCCAAGATGGGTAGAGGATCACCAATTCCCACAATGTTGCGCAGAAAGATAGTGGAGCAATATCAGAAAGGCGTTACCCGGCGAAAAATTGCAAAGACTTTGCAGTTATCATCATCAACTGTGCATAACGTCATCCGAAGATTCAGAGAATCTGGAACAATCTCTGTGCGTAAGGGTCAAGGGCGTAAACCCATACTGGATGCCCGTGATCTCCGGGCCCTTAAACGACACTGCACCACAAACAGGAATGCTACTGTAAAGGAAATCACAGAATGGGCTCAGGAATACTTCCAGAAACAATTGTCAGTGAACACAATCCACCGTGCCATCTGCCGTTGCCAGCTGAAACTCTACAGTGCAAAGAAGAAGCCATTTCTAAGCAAGATCCACAAGCTCAGGCGTTTTCACTGGGCCAGGGATCATTTCAAATGGAGTGTGGCAAAATGGAAGACTGTTCTGTGGTCAGACGAGTCACGATTCAAAGTTCTTTTTGGAAATGTGGGACGCCATGTCATCCAGACCAAAGAGGACAAGGACAACCCAAGTTGTTATCAACGCTCAGTTCAGAAGCCTGCATCTCTGATGGTATGGGGTTGCATGAGTGCGTGTGGCATGGGAAGCTTGCATGTCTGGAAAGGCACCATCAATGCAGGAAAATATATTCAGGTTCTAGAACAACATATGCTCCCATCCAGACGTCATCTCTTTCAGGGAAGACCCTGCATTTTTCAACAAGATAATGCCAGACCACATTCTGCATCAATCACAACATCATGGCTGCGTAGGAGAAGGATCCGGGTACTGAAATGGCCAGTCTGCAGTCCAGATCTTTCACCTATAGAGAACATTTGGCGCATCATAAAGAGGAAGGTGCGACAAAGAAGGCCCAAGATGATTGAACAGTTAGAGGCCTGTATTAGACAAGAATGGGAGAGCGTTCCTATTTCTAAACTTGAGAAACTGGTCTCCTCGGTCCCCAGACATCTGTTGAGTGTTGTAAGAAGAAGGAGATGCCACACAGTGGTGAAAATGGCCTTGTCCCAACTTTTTTGGGATTTGTTGATACCATGACATTTTGTATCAACATATTTTCCCCTTAAAATGATAAATTTTCTCAGTTTCAACTTTTGTTCTGTGATTTACGTTCTATTCTGAATAAAATATTGACATTTGCCATCTCCACGTCGTTGCATTCAGTTTTTATTCACAATTTGTTTAGTGTCCCAACTTTGTTGCAATCCGGTTTATACTTTAGGTTTCTGAATATTAAACTTGTTTCTGCCTTTCATAGTGTGTAACTTGAAGGCCCTGAGTACTTTCTCCCACACTGAAAACACTGGAATGATAAAATATTTTGAACATTACCTAATAAGACTGAGTCAGGACAGGCAATTAGTTATTTTAAACTTTCCTAGCAGTCCTTCACAAACAGGGAACAGTCTGTCTATCCTCTCCATCTGTCAGCTGCTGCTGGCTCTTCCTCCTCCTCTTCCTCACACACTGCTGAGTTTTTCCTGGTGGATCATCAGGGGTGCAAAGCCTCACAGGTGATGTGCAGCAGTGGGTCCCTCAGTCTGTCCTCACTCTGGACACTTGCAGTTGTCACACATGGAAATCAAATGTGTGATAAGCTGCAGGATTCAAACACAAGTGTAACTTATAAATACATGTTATACTTTTATTACACAATCAGAGAGAGAGTGCAGGACAGACAGACAGGTGACAGTCTCAGGTGTAGACACTGCTACACAACAGCACAAGAGAAGGAGGATTTAGTGTTTGTGTTATTACGAGTGCTCAACAAGGAGAGTTCCCAGTGGACACATGTGTGACTCCTGTGATTAAAGCATCTTTCTTTCAGCTTAACGAGTGAACCGTCAGCTCGTTCAAACACATATTAAAGCCCGTTTGGCTCGACACCACCGAACAGAGGCAGCAATATAACACAGCTAACATTAACAGTGCAGTGGATCCTGCTTGTGCCATGATATTTGGCAGCATTCACTGACTTTCAGCTTGTTGTGTTTGTGGATATATGACTGACTTTAATCATCCATAAAAGTATCACATTTTCTGTAAGATTAATGTCAGGTATATATATAGCGGCGTATATTTTAAAGTAAAGGTTTTAAAACCCAGTTAGTACTAACATCGCTAATGGCACATAACTTTGCCAGTATGTGGCCAACAGTAATGTTTTAACGTTCTTCTTTATTAAACATTTGCGCATAAATAAGTGATATAATATTCAGTACTTACTTTAAAAAAAGTTTACTCTTTACTCTTTTGACCTGAATACTGAAATGAGCTCCTTTGTGGTTTAAGTATAAACTAACAGATCTTTGTAATTATTTTGTCTGAATTAATTGTCAGACATAACCTCTGCAGACTACAAGTGTGAATAAATATTTCACAACACACAGTTTTACCTTTGGAGCATACAGTAATGAATTATGCCACTGAGACCTCGAAAGCACGATATAGGAACGCATTTTCATTGCATGTGTTGCCTTTATAATATTGTATTATCACCACAGGACCTGTACATTGGATTGCAATAAAAAAAAAGTTCTCTGAATTTCTTAGAACGGAAGGTTTTGAAACAAGACAGAGGAGATAAACTCAAATCCTGAAGTGCCTTTTAAAGAAGACATTTTATACCAATTATACTTTACTCTCAGATCTATTATAAAGGTGCTGCTTTTGGGAGTGAGTCAAACATGAAGGTCATATCTGCATGTTTAGATTTAGGATTAATATTGGAATAATACTGGATTTTTAGCATAACCCCTGTTCCTTTGTATTCGTATTCTTATTCCAATTTATTCTATTTATCCCTTTTGTATACTCTGTATTAGGGGTGGGCGGTATAAACGGAATAGGGTAGAAACGATAGAAATTTAGCCAACGGTAGAGATTTTAGAGTAAGTAAGGTTAGGGTTTTATTGTTTTTAGCGTTTTAGGCTGGGAGTTGCTCACAGTAAACCAGTGGCACCAAACTTGGCAAGAGGTTTGAATTAGGGGTGGGCAGTATAAATAGATTACTGTTATGCATTTTTGTGGATCACAAGGTTTAAAACTACTAATAAACACACACCCACACACACAAATTAATTTCACCAGAGTGCCAATTTCAGGTCACTTTTGCTGGTCCAAGCCCGGATAAAGAAGCAGGGTTGGAATTGTGACATTAAAAAAAACAATAATTCCTAAAAGAAATTTAATTTGTAGTTCTAAATAAATTCGAAATGCATTTAGGACATTTTACTCACTTTCTCTTCCACGATGTTATTTCTCTCTCCAACAACGTAGGTTACAGGTCTCTAGACGACACTATCAACATGGCCCTACACTTCATCCTGTAGCATCTGGACTCCCCAGGAACCTACGCCAGGATCCTGTTTGTGGACTTCAGCTCTGCCATCAACACCACCCTTCCAGACCATCTCCGAGGCAAGCTTTCCCAGATGAATGTGCCTGATCCCATCTGCCGGTGGATCACTGACTTCCTGACGGACAGGAAGCAGCATGTGAGGCTGGGAAAGAATGTCTCGGACTCCCGGACCATCAGCACCGGCTCCCCTCAGGGCTGTGTTCTTTCTCCTCTGCTCTTCTCCCTGTGCACCAACTGCTGCACCTCCACCCACCAGTCTGTCAAGCTAATCAAGTTTGCAGATGACACCACCGTTATTGGACTCATCTCGGATGGGGATGAGTCTGCCTACAGGAGGGAGGTTGAACGTTTGGTGTCCTGGTGCAGCCACAACAACCTGGTGCTGAATGCCCAGAAGACAGTGGAGATTATTGTGTACTTCAGGAAGCACACAGCTCCATTCCCCCCCATCATCCTGACTGACACCCCCATCACCTCTGTGGACTCATTCCGCTTCCTGGGTACCACCATCACCCAGGACCTGAAGTGGGAGCCCACCATCACCTCCGTCATTAAGAAAGCCCAGCAGAGGATGTACTTCCTGAGGCAGCTGAAGAAATTCACCCTGCCAACACGGATGATGATACAATTCTACACTGCAATCATCGAGTCCATCCTCACCTCCTCCATCACCGTGTGGTACGCTGGAGCCACTATCAGGGACAAACAGAGACTGCAGCGTGTTGTGCGCTCTGCTGAGAAGGTGATTGGCTGCAGACTCCCATCTCTGCAGGACCTGTACACCTCCAGGACACTGGGGCGTGCAGCTCGGATCACAGCTGACCCTTCTCACCCTGGACACAGTCTGTTTGAGCTGCTCCCCTCAGGCAGGAGGCTCCGGTCCATTCGCCATAAGAACCTCTCGCCATAAGAACAGTTTCTTCCCCTCTGCTGTTGGTGTTACGGGTCCCAGATGTGAAGACCACAATAACAAAAAGAATACAAATCTGTAAAAATAAAGGTAGAGTCTCAGAGAAAGAATCACAGGAGCACTCGTATCTTTTCCCGAATTGCGTCCCTTATTTCCGATCAACAAATATAATTTACATCCAGTGCTTTCACTTGTCAGATATGCTCAATAACTGTAAAAGGTAATTAAAAGGCATTTGGCAAATATATGCATCTATGGTCATTACATTTCTCCAGTTTACACTGTTAACTACACTACCACCGCTGCTGTGCCGCGCTTCAGTAACTTTCAACTAAACCCCACTTAAGGTTACATCGGCGGTGTCAACATAACTCTCAGTAAACACCGAAGTAGAACGAGGCACAAAACCCTCATACACTGTATTTTTAAGACGATACTGACCTTTAAAAATAAAGGTAGAGTCTCAGAGAAAGAATCACAGGAGCACTCGTATCTTTTCCCAAATTGCGTCTGAGAGGACAGGAAGTTGGTCCGCTCTAGGCAACCGCGGGCGAACGACTACAGTGTCAACAGTTCCGCTTATTATTTCTCACTTTTACTCTCCTCAATTGTTATCGAATACACGTAATGAATGTAAAATAATAATTGTCTTAATTGCTGGCATATGTTTTTCTTAAAAATAATAAAATTTACCAAAATATGGTAGCACATTTGTGTGTGGCCATCTTGTTTTCCCAGTAAAGAGGAAGCCTGCCTCAATTGCAGCTCTTTTATAGGCCAGTCTGTATTAAGAAGGTGTGTCTTTAGAGTATTTAAAGGGAGCAGGAATTGGATTGGGAGCCATTTTGAGAAGTTGCTGTCTGCATGTGCATGATGTTGGCAAGAGATAATAAAACAATTACTTTAATTAAGATAGAGTGAAGTCTGCTGTTTCCCTCACCACCCCTCACTGTGTAACAGGCACTGATCACAACCTGCACTCATGTATATATCTATCTACTTAGCACTTTTAATTCTTATTTTTATGTCTATTTAAGCGTTATATGACAGTATGTTTGCACTAAGTACCGCAGCAATTTCCTAATGTTGTAAACCTGCTCAACATTTGGCAATAAAACTCTTTCTGATTCTGATTACAATGACATTAGCATGACCTATTATGCAAATTAGGCGATGACGTCTTTTAGCGACTTCTAGCGACTTTACGGTCAGCCAATACTGATTTTCCTTACTGAGGAGTTGGCAACATTGCGTGAGGCTCCTGACTACGGCAGCCGTAATGCTCCAGCAATCCATCAAGCCATGCGCCATCATAGCTTACCAAAGTCGTACTAAAACATTTTGACAGATTTCTATGTGCCGTGTACTACATAAAATCGGTTCGAGGTCAGAATTCATACATAAGGCACACTGTCGATTTTTGAGAAAATTAAAGGATTGTAAGTTGCCTTATAGTGTGTAAAATACGTTATACAGAAGAAAAGAATATATCACGATATATATCGTTACCGCAGATGCTTCAAATTATACCGTGATATGGATTTTAGGCCATATCGCCCAGCTCTACTCCCCAGTGCCATCAGCAGTCATGCAGTCCCAAACAATGACATCTCACCACCATGCTTGACTGTAGGCAAGATATAATTGTGTTTGTACTCCTCACCTGGTTGCCGCCACACAACCTTGAGAACCATCTGAACCAAATACGTTTCTTGGTCTCATCAGACCACAGGTAATCCATGTCCTTAGTCTGCTTGTCTTCAGCAAACTGTTTGTAGGCTTTCTTGTGCATTATCTTTAGAAGAGGATTCCTTCTGGGATGAAAGCCATTTGATGCAGTGTATGAGCACTAACAGACTGACCCTCTACGCCTTCAACCTCTGCAGCAATGCTGGCAGCACTCATACATCCATTTTTAAAAGACACCCCCTGGATATGATGCTGAGCGTGGCGAGGTTTGTTCTGAGTGGTACCTGTCCTGTTAAACTGGTGTATGGTCTTGGCCCCCACGCTACAGCTCAGTTTCAGGGTGTTGCCAGTCTTCTTATAGCCTAGGCCATCTTTATAGAGAGTAAAAATTCTTCTTTTTTTTTTCAGATCCTCAGAGAAATCTTTTCCATGATGTGCCATGTTAGACTTCCAGTGACCAGTATGAGAGAAATAACACCAAATTCAACACACCTTCTACCAATTTGCACCTGAGATCTTGTAACACTAATGAGTCACATGACACCAGGAAGAGAAATGGCTAATTGGGCACAATTTGGACATTTTCACTTAGGGGTGTACTCACTTTTGTTGCCAGCAGCTGTGTGGTGAGTTATTTAAAGGGGATGGCAAATTTAGACTTATACAAGCTGTACACTGACCACTTTACATTGTATCAAAGTGTCATATCTTCAATGTTCTCCCATGAAAAGATACAATAAAATATTTACAAAAATGTGAGCGGTGTACTTACTTTTGTGAGATACTGTATATATGTACATATAATAGATACAAAGTAAGAAAAAATCACTTGCATAAAGTTTTAAGAAACTATTGGCAGAAAGATGTTGTCTCAGTTGCGCAGCCTGACAAATTACTTTTCAAAACTACAAATCCTCAATTTAATGCTTTAAAAAAATTTTAGCAGTAAAATGATGTGTAATTTCAATTCAGCTTTACTGTCATTTCAATCATGGCAGAGTCTGTGCAATAGTGCATAATAAAACTGTGGGTCAGTATTATCACCATTTTTGCTTGTACATACTCATATGGTAGCAAACTGTCAATCACAAGACAGGCCTGGCCTGAATCAGACTGAGCTTTATCATGCTGTTTGATTCTAATAAGAACAAAAAAACAAAATTCAAAATAAACATCATTTTGTATTCACTATGATGTGAACCTCACAACTGAGGGCGTAAATCCGGGACAAATCAAGGGCTTGAAATAAAATGTTTCCCTCTGCTGTTACTGCAGCTTACTGTAACTTTGTCTCTGAAAAGGACATGGTGGACTATTGAGTTTATTACATGCTTTCTTACTCATCATTTGTCTCAGAAATATTAATTTCATACACCAAAGCATATTTTGTGCTTATTTTCTATGACTTTTATAGTACTATAGGGCTAGTATAGTACTTAAGCTGTTAGTACTGGCTAGACTAACTGAATGTGAACTGACAGGCCTATACATAGTCAGTCACAAGCTGGTTTACATAAGGTAAAGAGGTAAACTGTGTTGCCTAACTCACGTGATTTTAATTTTTGGTTATTATGAGTTCACTTGGTGAGTTTTGGGTTTGTTGCCATGAAAAACGCTTTGCAACAACTACACATCTCTGGGCACTGAAAATGTCTGCCGCGTCTGACATATGAGCTACGATGATGTTTGATCCAGGCTAATTTACAATATAACAAGAAATATGACTGAGTGACCAATAAAATTACAAAAGCATTATATAAATGCAAGTATATGACATTATACTTATTCTCTTTGTTTCTAGCAGCAATACCAACAGGTACCCTCATTTTGTATTGCTCATTGTTAATACTTTAAGCTGTGGCAAGATTACTACGACCCTGGAGCTGAGCAGCACATTACCTAACACCCTCATTAAAAAAAAAAAAAAAAAAGCACTGTTATGGCTTCTGTGGTTGTGCAAGTATTGTTACAAATTCACACAATGAATAGAGAAAGGGTTTAATACATGAAAGACATTTCACATTGTTACATACATAACAAAACAAGATTATTTCTGCCTCCAGAGATGCTTATTTGACTAATCCCACTAGTTTACCTCTTGGTCAGTAGCATTATCATCTCCCACAAACACCAGCAAAAACCTCCCTTGCTTTGCACTTATGTGACATTCATAATCATTTCTTTTACATTCTAAAGGCCCGCTTAATCACTGCCAGTAGTGGTTACAGTAAAGGTATATACCTGAAGAATACAAGGGTACAAAAACAAAAGGAAAAAACAAAACTGAACTGAAAACGATTTTCATTATATATTAAATCCCTCATACAAAAAAAGATCTAGCTCTCTTAAATACATTAAGTACATATTCCAAAGTGCTATGATGCTGAAACTTGTGGTGGCACAGCAACAAAAAATGAGGTTTAAATCTTAGACTGGCAGTCGACATCAACATTCCAGTGTGTCCTCAGAGCTTTAAAGCCTACATGCAGAAACCCAACGCTCTCCTTCGAAGACTCCGCACACTGTGCTATTATTTGATGGAGTAACCTTCAAGGAAAACTCAGCCTTCAAGGGAACTGAAGAAAATGCCTACCAAGGCACAAAGTGAAGGTCTGAAATACTGCAGCTCTCTGGCAACACTATATTATAATAGGACTTAGTTTTACTGTAGTGTTTGAACAGGAATTATGTAGCAGACTTTATCTTAAAGAAATGCAGATTTTAGCTGTGATCAGTAATCACCTTTAAATAATACCTATAGTTACATTGTTAAAAACCAACGTAAATCCATCCCTCTATCCATATATCCAGTTTCTTTTGTTTATCCAATTCAGGATGCTTGGAGGGGGGGCATTATTTTGCACATTATTTGCACCTGAATTTGCAATTTGCAAAATAATTACTTGCAAATTGCACAAGATCCTCTCCAGACATTGCTACAAAAATATCCTTACAACATGACAATTTAACAAAGCACATATCATCTGTTTAAATAACACTACTGTAAATTGACAGAATAACATGTAGGCAATCATTTTTTACTTTTAATGATCTTCCTAAACTTACAGAATTGTACTCTTTTAAATAAAGCACCAGGCTTTGTTAATACATGAAAATTCTGTGTTATTCAGAAATAATCCATAAGAATATAAAAATTCTAATATCACTGTTTATCCCTCTTGCAATTTGCTACCTATTTATTTATTATGCTGCAAAAATAATCAGTTCCCTTTCTATGAAAGGAGTGACACTAAAGGAAGGCTTGTATGATTATTTGGACTTTAATTTGAAGTCCAGCACTTGTTTCACTTTCCTCAACATTAAAGCAGCAATTCCAACACACATAATCAAAGTGACCACATACAGCCCCACAAATAGAACAACATCACCACTTCCGTGCAGACTTGAGTACAACTTCCTGCGGCCCACAAAGTCCAGGTAGGAGGCGTGGATCTGACACAGGGTGCAGCAAGATAAGAAAACGTGGAAGATTTGATGACTCTGTCCCACAAAATCACACCGCCCGGGGAAACAGCGCTCCAGCAGAGGGCAGGTGAAGAAGAAGGCACAGCTGAGGAAGAACGCCACCTGGCCAAAGTGGTAGATGATGGCTGGATCACTGCTGGACCAGAAGAACAGTCTCTTGGCCACTGGACTGATGTCCCAGGAATAGGCGAGTGCTGAAGGCACCACCTGGCACACCTTACGCACCCACGTTGGTAGGCTGTGGTTGCAGTATTTGCCGTAGCAGCATCCCAAACATGAAAGGCAGCTGAGGATTGCGGCGGTGGGCATGAAGATACCACTCACCAGTCCATGGACGCTTTCATCAACAGCATAGTAAAAGTGGACTACAGCGCTGCCATACTGATACTGCGCTACCCCTACGTAGTCCAGAAAGTAGAAGCAATAATGAGCAAGGTCAGACTTTCCTCCCAGTAAGTGAGCTACAACACTGAATGCAGAGTAGGTCAAAGAGGACAGGACGAGGATGAGCAGGGGCCACGAATGACGGTCACTGATAAAGTCCACAGTCTCAGTAAGCTGGCACAATTTAATCAGCAACACTAAAAATGCCACCAGGTGAGTCCAAATGTTTAAGGTTTCATTGTGGCGCTGAAACAAGGACAGGAAGTAGTAGCGCCAGTTTTGGTTGAGTGGACGATAGCCGGTGCAGACGTAGCGTTCCCGGAAGTAGGAGGGAACCTCGGTGTCTCTGACGGTGCCGGGCATGGAGGGTGCAGCGTCAGTCAGCAACTGGGGAAACTGCCGGATCTGCTGCAGGCTGATGAACACTCGGCCGATGCTCTCCATCACAGTGGTTGCCATGATTGTCAGTAGCTGGCTGATGCACACTGGGTAGTTCCTGCAGATAGGTTTTTAAGAGTTAAAACCCACAAATTTGTTTTATTTTCAACCATTTCATTATGCTCCAACAACAGTGATACACATTGGCAAAGCAGGCTGTTGGGATGATTCCAGGGATTGTTTGAATAGATCTTTTCTGGATCCAAAGCAGAAAGCACAGTTAGGCAGTTCTTCTGATGTAAAGTATTTTAAAATAACCCTGTAT
The DNA here is from genome assembly GCF_057381915.1 of Diplotaxodon limnothrissa. NCBI lineage: Eukaryota > Metazoa > Chordata > Actinopteri > Cichliformes > Cichlidae > Diplotaxodon > Diplotaxodon limnothrissa. Next base: position 28,221,039 of record NC_140616.1, on the reverse strand, counting down.
ATATGTATGTATGTATATGTATATGTATATATGTGTATGTATGTATGTATGTATATATGGTAGGGGTGCAACGATACACAAAATTCACGGTTCGGTTCGGTTCGATACTTTGGTGTCACGGTTCGATATTTTTTTCGATACAAAAAAATGTTCATGCTTTTTTAATTTGTCATTTATTAAAATTATAAATATATATCTTAACTCAAACGTACAGTTTTTAAATTTAATGTTGCTGAAACAACAAAGGGATAAAATAATAAATCTATCTGACTGAGGAATCACTCATCTTTGGAAAAGAGAGTTTATTGCAGAGAAATGGCTCTTTCCAAAATAAAAGCTATACTATCCGCTTCTTCTGGGCTATATTCTCAGCAGCATATTAAACATATCAGGTCCCCATAAGGAGAATCATGTGCTAACGGCTGTCTAAATGACTCGGGTAAAGTTTGTAGCATGCGTGCTTGTTGTTTTTCTCTGCTTCCACTTGTCTTTGCACTAGGATGCTGTTGGAGTAAATGTGCAGTCATATTCGTTGTGTTCCCACTAGTGCTTTCAGGTTAATCTGAAATGACGTTAACGCCACAACACGGCAAATCTCCGTTAACGAGCTACCATCCCCGTGCGTGGGGCTGGACAGCGTCAACATTTCTTTTTATCACAACTCTGGTTTTCGTGGCTTTTCAACACAATTTAAAAACTGTTATAAAGTCCACACTTTTCCCGTCAAATGTTCCGTCTGTCCTGCTCACATCTCCAATGGTTGTACACGTTGTCATTAACGTGGCTTCACTCCACATCAGCCACGCCGCCTTGGCAGCTAAAACACCGGTGTCGGCACTTAAGGACGCTGTCATAGCCTGTCAACGACGTTGATTGGCTGCGTATATACGAATGTGAATCGCATTATTGGCTGGACTATGGGATAGGTGGCATCGTTCTAATCACATACGGGAGCAACCAGTCACTTACTGACTAACACTGCAAAACAGAATTGTTAAAGTATTAATTTTAATTTCAATGCAGGTAGATTTTTTTTGTGCGCAAAGCAGATTTTCTGTGCGCAGAGACTGCGCAATTGCGCACGTGCGCAGCTTAGAGGGAACATTGCTCCCAGGGACATGTTAGGCAAATCTATAACCACTACACTTTTAAGGTAATAGACAGTCCTGATGCTTGTAGAAACACTCAAACATAGAGCCTGCTTTACCTCATGCAGATGTCATATAGAGTCACTGACAGGTAGAGTAGTTCCACTCTACCTATAGGAGCAGTTTTGTGTTGTTAAGCTATGTCCTAATGCTCTTTCTCTTCCCACCTTAAGCTAATGCGCGTAACAAGACAATATATCTACGCTGAGGTGTTTTAGTCATTACCCCACTCCCCTCCAAAAACCAGAAACATTTTTCCTTATTTACATCTTTAATGATTGGCTGCAGAGCTCTGAGAGAAGCCGCCACTTCATGTGTGCTTGTGCATGTGTATTACTAAGTTTTCAATTAGAGCAGTTATTTTGCTCTCAAGTGATTATCTTGCTGTTACTGCGAGGGACCTGTTTTAAAGAGTACTCACAGTAAAGCATTTTGACACACCAAGAAGAATGAGGCAGCTTTTGTTGTATGGGTTTAGAGAGAGTTTGTGTCTCTATGTTTGGATGAACTGTGCGGCTCTTACAGCTCTTGATTCCTGCAGAGACTGCTGTACCTCGGAAGTATCAACAAAATTTGTCATATAAACCCGTCAGCTTTCCCCCCCTTGTGTTACAAACAAAGCGCGCCCCTTTCGTTTGCAGCTGTGTGCTTTATCCTCTCTTTCAGGTTATTTCAGCTTGAGCCAAGATGATGCAACAAATAAAACATTTGGTCCACAAGTCCTATCTAGAAGAAGCAAAAGTTGTAATGGGCTTCAAGAGGGGAACCAATGGAAAGATGATGAAAGGTTAAAGATCCCCTTATCTCACTCAGTACACTGCTGGGGTGCAGTGTGTGACCAAGGTGCTACTCTGCTGTCCTGCTGGATTGGCAGGTGAATTTTGTTGTGGTGACTTTTGACAGAAATCATGTGACCAGACCTCAGAGAAAAGACTCAAACCCTGGAACCCGTGGGTAACTAATCAGCTGTTTATGTTAATGTCTGGCCCAAGTTGCGTCTATTCTTTGTAACTGGCCGCCCTCACTTAACTGTAGCAGGCTAGAACCGGTCCTGAGCTCGGTTCTCCAGCCTCCTCTTCCGGTCTGTATTTCAGCAAAGGAAGGATTTTTTTTAAGTTTTGTATAATAATTTGCAGTGGCAGGCTATTGTAAAATAAGAACGCGACATCGAGAAAAAACGCAGCACCTCACACCAGTTTACTGCCTACATAAGCCCCCCTTCCCATTTTTAAAAGCATGCTACAGCCTGTTGAATATCAAACTTCCTTCGCTAAAGTTGTGTCGATTTACCAGATAATCGTGTGTATGCTACCTGCAGAGTCTTGGGGAGAAAACATCCCAAAACAGTTCTTTAAAGGTAAAAAGGAGACTTATTCGACTTAATGTGTCCGTAACATTAGCGGTCTGTTTAGTGTTCAGCTACCCATGAAGTCATAAATGGATGATGTCTCACCTGCCAGCCTGAGTTTTGTCGATGTCCGTCGGTAAAACGACCGCTCCTTCCTCCTCCGCCTGCCGACAGTACATTCAACAGATTGAATCGCTCTTCTGAAGACAGTCGAGGCGCTGGAAATGCGGCCGGAAGTTTAGTCTTTTACCCCACCCAATTAAAAGCGTTATTTTTTCAGTCGTACGTCGTTGTTATTCCTGTTAGCAGTATAGTTTTGTTTCCGTTGCAAATAAATAAATAAATACATACATAATAAAATTTCATCCCTCCCCAAACACCCCCAACACTGAACTAACAACTGAACCTTATAGAGTCCAAGTGCTAAATACCCCTAATGAATGTAAAACCAACACACTGTCTCCAACACCTTTCCAGTTTTCACGCATTAAAGCTAGTCTCTTGAGCAGGAGAATGACTTTGTTTTAGTTACAAAGAGGCATATCAGGGGTACTTCCCAAAGTATAAAACATATGCTCTAAAAACTAAGTACTGTAAAAAAAAAAAAAAACTACTGATATATACAAGTCAAATCTAATAATAATTGCTAGAAATACGACGATTTGCTTTTTCTGTATTATAAAATTTTAAAAACTCATTGGAAGCTATTCTACCCCTATCTTTTCGTTGCATTCGAGATTCTTAATTGTCTGGGATGGTTGTTAAACTTAATGTCGTTACAGTTTTATTTTGGAAAATGTATACCGGAAGGTGAGTCGTGCTCTTATTTTTCTGACACCGGATGGATTTTGAGGAAGAAAGTGGTTTTCTAAAAACATTAAAACGAAGTACCGAAAGAAAGTCTCCGAAGTGCGTTGCCTTAAGCCTGACCCACGTGCACAAGAATATGTTATAGATAAATATTTTTAGAAGCTGTTTTCTCATGAGCTTATTAGGAAATATGTCTTACTCTACATTTGGGAGGACATTAGAAAATAAATTTGAATCACAAGAGACCTTTCCAGACATTTAATTCAGTCTCAAAAGTCCCGGACAGATGCTAAATCAGTTCATTTGTTTGAGGGAAGGGCAGAGGAAGGTGGTTAGACAGCCTCGGGGTGATTTTTCTGGAACATTCGTTATCATTGACTTTGCTCCGGAGATTTAGAGTTTACACAGACACGATTACATAACCTGGCATTCAAGCTATGACCACACCACTTAAGTATGATTTGAACAGTGAGGCTTGTACAAACGTGTTTTATTATTGTAGTCATTTTGACCAAAAAAAGTTCTCACATTAAAAAAATTCGATTAACACACTTTGTCAGAAAAAACAAAGTTCATCCTAAAACATATTGCCTTTATAATATTGTATTATCACCACAGGACCTGTACATTGGATGCAATAAAAAAAAAGTTTTCTCTGAATTTCTTAGAATGGAAGGTTTTGAAACAAGACAGAGGAGATAAACTCAAATCCTGAAGTGCCTTTTAAAGAAGACATTTTATACCAATTATACTTTACTCTCAGATCTATTATAAAGGTGCTGCTTTTGGGAGTGAGTCAAACATGAAGGTCATATCTGCATGTTTAGATTTAGGATTAATATTGGAATAATACTGGATTTTTAGCATAACCCCTGTTCCTTTGTATTCGTATTCTTATTCCAATTTATTCTATTTATCCCTTTTGTATACTCTGTATTAGGGGTGGGCGGTATAAACGGAATAGGGTAGAAACGATATAAATTTAGCCAACGGTAGAGATTTTAGAGTAAGTAAGGTTAGGGTTTTATTGTTTTTAGCGTTTTAGGCTGGGAGTTGCTCACAGTAAACCAGTGGCACCAAACTTGGCAAGAGGTTTGAATTAGGGGTGGGCGGCATAGACCGCGATAGCGCATGTTGATGATGTCATCAAGCTGCGCCTGTTTTGGTCGAAAGCATTGCAGCAGCTGCAAACAACATCATCAGCAAATTATGCCGGGCGACAGTAATAGCAAAGAGACAAGCACTTTTGGAATATGGGGAAAGCCAAAAAATGCGCTTTCTCCACTTCCCTACAATTGATTCATTAGTGCTGAATTCTCTCGCAGCTGCTCTATTCCCATGTTGTTGCAGTATATTAATCACTAACCTCATATTGCGGATGGATCATCTCAGTTGCTCTCCTGTCTGAAGTTTGGTCTGTTTATAGCATTCTGCCATGCAACTGCATTTGTCCCTAACCACCAGAACTCCTCACGTTAACTTTTATCGAGTGGTAAGAAGTTAGCGTTCATCCTTCAGCTTCACTGTGCTAATGTTATGCTAATGTAGCTGTTTTGCTAATGGTCACGTAGCACATCATTAGCAGAGCTGTACGTTTTCAATTTTTCAAAAATGGTAAATGGCCTGTATTTGTATAGCGCTTTACGCATCCAGTCATCTACCCATTCACGCACACATTCACACAGAAATCTGTCAGAACATGGTATATCTGTTTAGGTGGAAACTAGCGAGCTAACTTCCTGCTAACTTCTAACTCCGTTGAATTTAATAAGTTCTGATTTCATGGATGTCTGGATGTTAATTTTAATTTTTACACCTGGTAAAGCAGCAACGCCGATCATTTTATTAAAGATGAAAGAATTTAGACAGTTTTAATTCTCAGTGATGCCGCAGTGTTCGTTTGACTTTGGGACCTGATGTAATGGAGTTTAGGACCCAGATTACTCCGCGAGGCTCCTGACTACGGCAGCCGTAATGCTCCAATAATCCATCAAGTGGTACGCCTTCATAGTTTACCAAAGTCGTACTAAAACATTTTTGACAGATTTCTGCGCGCCGTGTACCACATAAAATCGGTTCGACGTCAGTAAGCACACCCAGAATTTATACATAAAGCACACTGTCGATGTTTGAGAAAATTAAAGGATTGTAAGTGTGCCTTATAGTGTGCAAAATACATTATACAGAAAAAAGAATGTATTGCGATATATATCGTTACCGCACATGCTTCAAATTATACAGTGATATGGATTTTAGGCCACATCGCCCAGCCTTAACTCAAAGGTCTATCTTATAAAGACCTTTTTTGTTTTTGTTTTATTTAGACCTGGTTTAATTCTGGCCGTTGCAAAGCCTGGGTCGTGTAGCAGCCAACATCTTCTCCAGAGAGGTTGTCCCGGTGAGGGAGAAGTTCATGGCCCACTTCTCGGCGGAGGGAGCAGTGTCTTGGCAGCCAAAAGAATAGCCTATTTGAAGTCCCAGTGACTTCCCCACAACGGCTCTTTTAAGAGCCACCCACAAACCTCTAAAGAGCGTTCCTGCCTTTTTAAAATTTTCTTAATAAGTGGAGCTTGTCTCCAAAATAAACTAACCTCTCTTTATTCTCTTAAATAATTGGTCTTCACTATGTTCCAATATAGTAGTAAATTTTTTTATTGGCCAATATTAAAGTTATTAGAATCAGAATCAGAATCAGAATGGGTTTATTGCCAGATGTTGAGGTTTACAACATTAGGAAATTGCTGCGGTGCTTCAGTGCAGACAATAAGAATTAAAGTGCTATGTAGAAAGAAAGATATGTGCATGAGATATACATGAGATATATACATGAGAATAAGAATTATGAGTGCTACGTAGAAAGATATATACATGAGTGCAGGTGGTGATCAGTGCCAAACATGGAATGATGCAGTGACACAGCGTAGGGTCATGTGTTAGTGGCGGGGACAATCATGTGGTTATTGTTCATGTGTCCAACAGCAGAGGGGAAGAAACTGTTCTTGTGGCGAGAGGTTCTGGTGCGAATGGACCGGAGCCTCCTGCCTGAGGGGAGCAGGTCAAACAGACTGTGTCCAGGGTGAGAAGGGTCAGCTGAGATCCGGGCTGCACGCCGCAGTGTCCTGGAGGTGTACAGGTCCTGCAGAGATGGGAGTCTGCAGCCAATCACCTTCTCAGCAGAGCGCACAACACGCTGCAGTCTCTGTTTGTCCCTGATAGTGGCTCCAGCGTACCACACGGTGATGGAGGAGGTGAGGATGGACTCGATGATTGCAGTGTAGAATTGCATCATCGTCCGTGTTGGCAGGTTGAATTTCTTCAGCTGCCTCAGGAAGTACATCCTCTGCTGGGCTTTCTTGATGACGGAGGTGATGGTGGGCTCCCACTTCAGGTCCTGGGTGATGGTGGTACCCAGGAAGCGGAATGAGTCCACAGAGGTGATGGGGGTGTCAGTCAGGATGATGGGGGGGAGTGGGGCTGTGTGCTTCCTGAAGTCCACAATAATCTCCACTGTCTTCTGGGCATTCAGCACCAGGTTGTTGTGGCTGCACCAAGACACCAGACGTTCAACCTCCCTCCTGTAGGCAGACTCGTCCCCGTCCGAGATGAGCCCAATGACGGTGGTGTCATCTGCGAACTTGATTAGCTTGACAGTCTGGTGGGTGGAGGTGCAGCAGTTGGTGCACAGGGAGAAGAGCAGAGGAGAAAGAACACAGCCCTGAGGGGAGCCGGTGCTGATGGTCCGGGAGTCCGAGACATTCTTTCCCAGCCTCACGTGCTGCTTCCTGTCCGTCAGGAAGTCAGTGATCCACCGGCAGATGGGATCAGGCACATTCATCTGGGAAAGCTTGCCTCGGAGATGGTCTGGAAGGATGGTGTTGAAGGCAGAGCTGAAGTCCACAAACAGGATCCTGGCGTAGGTTCCTGGGGAGTCCAGATGCTGCAGGATGAAGTGTAGGGCCATGTTGATGGCGTCGTCTACAGACCTGTTGGCTCTATATGCAAACTGCAGGGGGTCCAGGAGGGGGGCCGTGAGGGTCTTGAGATGGGAGAGAACTAGGCGCTCAAATGACTTCATGACCACAGATGTCAGAGCCACGGGTCTGTAGTCATTTAGTCCAGTGATCCTAGGTTTCTTGGGGACAGGGATTATGGTAGAGGACTTGAAGCAGGCAGGCACATGACATGCCTGCAGTGAGGAGTTGAAGATGCCAGAAAACACTGGGGCCAGCTCGTTTGCACAGTGTCTGAGGGTGGCAGGAGACACACCGTCTGGGCCGGGAGCTTTCCGAGCATTCAGACTCCTAAACTGCTTCCTCACATCTGCTTCATGAATATGAAGAGTTGTGGTCGGAGGAGGTGGTGTGAAATCCTCTTTTGTGTGGGGTGAGGGGGCGGGTGTTGCAGGTGAACAGTTTGAAGGTGGTGATGGCTCTATGGAGGGGGGAGAGGTGGGGGAATGAGTGTCCAAAGTGCCTCTATTGTTGGGGTCGTTGGAGGTGTGAAGGCTGCCTGATGGCTCGTTATATTATTATTAGTTATTACAGCAGTGAACATGAACTCTGTGACAAATACTGAGCTTCAGTAAAGATTCAAGTTGAAGTTATTTATATTTCCTATCAACTTAAATCTTCACTCAAAGACCAGTATCTTTGACAGTGTATATATAGATGTATTATACATAAGATAAGATGACCTTTATTAGTCCCACAGGTGGGAAATTTGTTTCGTTACAGCAAAAGTGCAAAGTTATGTAGCAGAAATTAGAAAACACTGGAATGGAATAAAATAAAATACTATATACAATAAGATTAGATAAAACTATAACAAAATAATGAAATAGAATAATATATACAATAGAACAAAATAGAATACAAATGCTATATACAGCTGAGTAAGAAAATACAAAAGTACAACTTTGTCAGAAAAAGAATTGCACTTATAGCAGTCTTATTGCACATGTGTGGGTTTGATCAGCTGCAAAAGTCTTTGTTGTAGAGTCTGACAGCAGTGGGGAGGAAAGACCTGCGAAACCTCTCCGTGGGTGCCGCAGCCTGCCACTGAAGGAGCTGCTCAGTGCTGTCAGATTCTCCTGCATGGAGTGGGAGATGTTGTCCAACAGGGATGAAAGCTTAACCATTCAAACATTCTCCTGTCACCAATGGCGTGTCCAGCGGGGTGGCCTGGGGGGGCACAGGCCACCCCCCAAACCAGACTGGCCACCCCAGGTGCCACCCCAAAGGCAAAACAATAAAATTCAATCAAATATCAAATGTCCGATTATGTTTTCACGGTGACGCTCAGATATCCGAGTGTAAGTGAATGCAGCATCGCTTCTGCGCTATGCGCATCACGTTAGCAAAGGTAGGAGAGCCAAGCGCGAAAGATGGCACTGCAGGAAACAATTTTTCGGTGAAAGAAAATGAGGACAGAATAAATGTCCCGGTAAGTAATATCAAGTTTGTTGAGTTTAGTAAACTTCGGTGAAATTAGAATACCAAGGAAAAAAATAACACTTAAAGAATTATTGCAGCTGTGGAATATTTCAGACAGTATGCTACTGAGGGCAGCTAACATAAGAGTTATGAGTTATAAGATATAATCTAAGTCGTAACATTGCTGTATGGAGCTGCAAATTTGGTTGCAGGTTAACATAGCTGGACTGGCCATCGGGCATATCCCCAGTGACTTATTTTTTATTTTTTTTTGTAATGGCATGAACAATGAGAGGTGGTGGATTGGCCAGATGCAGGTCGATGTGTAGAAATAACTCCGTTGTTTGGTGGTGGCTATGACGGCAGCTTCACAAGAGTTGGGCGTTCATCTTGTAATCGGAAGGTTGCTGGTTCGAGCCCCGGCTCCGACAGTCTCGGTTGTTGTGTCCTTGGGCAAGACCCCGTTGCCTACTGGTGGTGGTCGGGCCACCAAACCACGCCTGCGCCACATTCACAGAGCCACCAGTTAATTGTGGCATGCTTCAGCTCAGTGAGATGAGCAGCCGTTCTCAGACCAGGAGGCCCTGTTTCAAATCCTGCTTATGGCAACATTTTCTTCAGTTAACACTTCAACTGTTTAAACTCTTTTCCACACAAATTTCAGCTTTTTCACCTCTTTTTAGCAAAATTTTCAGTTTTTCACTACTTTTCAGCACTAATTCCAGCTTCTTAAGCTGTTTTAGCACAAACTTCAGCTTCTTTCCCCCTTATACAGTAGAAAGTCTGCTGATTCACCCCTTTTCAGTACAATTTTTAGCTTTTTCACCTCTTCTTAGCACAATTTTAATCCTCTTCTGCTCTTATCAGCACAATTTTCAGCCTTTTCACCTCTTTTCAGCACAATTCAGCTTCTTCTGCACAGTTACCCTTTTTTTTACTCTCATCATATCTTTCTTTTGGATCAGAAGTGGTTTGGTGCAGTGGGATGCGCAGCTGCTGGGAGACCTGGTGGCAAGGGTTCGAGCACTACATGGGACCGATGCTGCACATCTTCCCTGCCTGCATGTAATCTGCTTTCTTGACACTCTTCAGTATAGTCTTTTAAATAAAGTAGAGTTTACCTTCTACACCTGTTTTCAACAGAAAGCTCTCCTTCTTCTGCTGTTTTCAGATTCCACTACACGGCATTCACACTGCATTTTCGCAGGAAATGGAACTTTTTCTAGTTATTCTAGTTGCTCAGACCTTTGCTGGTTAACTACTCCCTCAGTTTTCAGCCGATTTTCACCATTCAAACTTTAAACTGTTCCGCTCCTTCTCCCGATGTATGCTATAAGTTTTGGTGCTCATAACCTTTATACTTTTTCAGATATTAAGCTTTTTATGCCATTTTTGGACCTATTTTGCTGAATGGGACCACATTATCAGTGTGATCACCAGTTTAGCTTTCCGGGGTGAGCAATACTTTAGCTCAGTGAGATGAGCAGCAGTTCTCAGAGCAGAAGGGTAAGGTTCGAATCCCCCTTATGGCAACATTTATTTCAGTTAACAGTTTAACTGTTTTTACTCTTTTTAACACAAATTTTAGCTTTTTCACCCCTTTTCAGCAAAATTTTCAGTCACTTCTGCTCTTTTCAGCACAATTTAGCTTCTTCTGCACAGTGCACATTTTTTCTCTCATCATATCATTGTTTGAGCCCAGAGCTGGTTTGGCTCAGTGGGATGAATCGCCGCCGTAAGATCTGGTGGCAAAGGTTCAAACCCAACATGTGACATTTGCTGCACATCTTCCCTGCTTTCTTGACACTCTTCAGTCTAGTCTTTCAAATAAAGCAGATTTCTGCATAGAGTTCAGCTTGTACACAGTGTTTTCAGCAGATAGTTCTCCTTCTTCTGCTGTTTTCAGATTCCACTGCACAGCATTCACAGTGCACTTTTGCAGGAAATGCAACTTTTTCTAGTTAGAGAGAAAGAATCTGTCTCTAATTCCATTAAAAATGTGTTTTCTTGAGCAGTATTTGAACTGTAAATTTGTACTCATGCTCTAATCTTTCACATAACATCCATAACATGTGTGTGTAACTTCATCTACATTTACTTGAGCAAGCAGAGTGTCTTTTAGTGTTACAGACACATCAGCAGTAACCCTGTTCCTCTTCACAGTTTTAAATATAGACCTAAGTGTGCTGATAAAAAAATTTGTAAAGACTACAATGTTTGCCACTCCCTCCTTCTCACTGTTTATCTCTCACAGAAGTATTTGCACACTTCCTGTTGTTAACCACACTCGTTTAGTAATACATACTCCCTGTTTCTACTTTTTTCCCCCCACGCTCTAACATTCTCTCAGTTAACGTTAACATTGTCTGTTTTTGATGCTGTTACATTGGAGTTTATTTTGTTATATTGATACTTGCTACTTTTATTTTATTAAAAATCATTTGTAAGGGTGGCGAAAAGTTGTTGCATTGCTACACTAAAGCGGATTCTAACATTTTCAAAGGCATATCGGACATAGTGAAGACATGGATTTGGACAAAAACACTTACGTTAATATGGCAGTTACATTGTGTATAAAGGAGAATATGAACTAAATTTGAAAAGAGTCAAAAGCAGAAGTACATTCCTAATAATGTACTAAGAAAAAGTAGACTCCCGTAAAACTAGAATAGTGTGACATCTAGTGGACAAAAATGTAAACTCAAATTAACACAAACCTTGCAAGCACCAGCTGATAATCATATGTGTGTGTGTGTGTGTGTGTGTGTATATATATATATATATGTGTGTGTGTGTGTGTGTGTGTGTGTAGCTGTGTAGTCTTGTAGCTGTTAATAACTGTTAATATGACACCCCATAATCTTCCTATAATAATCTGTGTGTTTGTTTCATTGTCCAACAATTCCTGCTGCACAATCAGGATTTAAGCAACAAAACTAGGCACACAGGTTGGTCTCAGGCCTCTCAAGGCTCTTACCTATAGCAGATGGTATGATGTCATTTGGCAACAATTTTATGTATTTATTTACATTTATGCAACAATAGCACCTTATGAAACCATTACAATAATTTTTATTTTACAGCTGAACTGTACTATATTATGGGTATGCACTAATAATTACAATAATAAAAATAATGATAAAATAAAACAAAAAACAAAAGCTGAATTTTAAGTGAGTTACTTGATTTAGTTTTGAAAAAATCAGATGTCACTGTCAGAAGAACAGAGGAGTCTGCTATTCACATATGTTGCACTGTAGAGCATTATTGCATGAGGTATGGAAGATTTCCTGCTTGTGTCCTTATGGCAGCGGTACTGAAAGTGAGAAAGTGCTGTGGAGCGTCAGATACTTGTACTCCTCCACCAGGCCATTTGGATTTACTCCTTCTTCTGAACATCATTACCAGTCTGGTCTTATTAAGTAAGCCTGCAGTAAGATGCAGTGTGTTTAGTGAAGTGTGGATTAATTTAATCCAGTGTAAATTGTGATTTAGGAAAGATTTGCATACAACTACAATGCATTTGACCTCATACTCAGCTCATATCAAAGTCTTTTTAAAAGTAAACCCCCTCATCATTGTACTTTAAGCTCTGCTGTACCAGCGATTCTTCAGTCAGTCATTCATATCACAACAAACTAAGTGCTACATACTGTGTGCAGCGAGCAAAGATATTTGGGACTTTAGCCCCCAAAACAAACAGACCTAAAAATGTGAGCCTTCATATAATATCAAAAAAGATATCAATATCCCCACTTCAGCAAATTACACTCAATGAGTGGACTGATTGATTGTAAGAAGTAGGTTTGTGTGCGTGTGTGTCTGACCAGCACTTCCGCTTTTGTGACTGTAAAGTAACAATGAGGGAAAGCCCTGTGTTGCTGCAAAGCGAAAGCAAGGAGTGTTTTCCTCTCTCTAGTTACACTCTTTTTAGCCAATAAAAAGGACACATTTTAACCTCCTTTCCTTTTTTTTTTTTTTACACATCCTTTCAGAAGACTTCACTAACTAAATATGTTTCTAAAAGTGTGTAATTAGACCCTCTTGTCATTTCTTGGATGTGTAACCACTGTCCGGGGAGCTGAACTGGAAACTATCGGATGCTTGACATTTTACTTTCCAAACCTATGACTGAAAAGAATACTGTGTCACCGAGTTACAGTCCCTAAAGCAGCCCGTCTCCAGGCCTAATTGGGTTGGATGGCTCAGCCAGAAATCGAGGTGGCATTTTGCCGGAGAATTCCCTCAGCTCCCCAATGATGAGCCCAGTGTGCCTTCCTTTATCAACGTCTGCCTGCTTTTGCTGAGTAGTTTGTTTTTGCCCTTCGCACAATTTATCACCTGTCACATCTAATGGGACCCAGTATAGAGTACAGAGAGCCCTGGTGGATCCCTTGGGTTCATCTTTGTTTCCATTTCCACCACTGCCATAGATAACTCCTTCAATAGCTGGAGCCCTCCACCTCCACAGTGCTGGAGGGTTTCTGTGCGCTGGCATGGAAACAAATAAAGGCCTTTGCAATAAACAGGATAGAAGTTCCATTAAAGCCTTTGTGGTGAGATTGAATTTGGATGATAACAACGGACCTATTTGACTCAAAACTGGGAAGTTTTGTTGGCAAAGTCTTAAAGAGTCTGAGTGAATGTATTTGTTCCCCAAAGTTACAAAGTAATTTAGATACACAGAGCAGGTACAAATATGCCCAAAAGGTCATGGAAGGATGAGTGAAAATCTGTAAGTCTCACAAAAATGTTTTCTCTGCCCCCTTCAAAAGGAGTGGTGTCATCATCATCATCGTCTTGTTTCTGCCCTATCATATCTCTCCTCTAAGCGGAAGGTTTGGCTATTACTGCTTTTGAAGGATGTTTCTAAATATTTATCCACAGCCACACACTGTATAATAGATCAAACTCATTCCACAGGATCAATTAATTTGAGATGGAAAACTTAGATTTAATTTGAGTGTTTTGACTAAAACAGTTTTTAGTTTCAGTCATAATTTAGGCATCTAAGTTCTTATAGTTTTACTCAGTTAAATAGCATAAGATTATAGTGTTTCAGTTGACTAACAGTGTAGGTGTAACAGTTTGGCGTGTTTTTACTAGTGAGAGTCATCCACACAGTTTTCAAAGCATCTTACTTTTCTTGACATCAAATGCAAAACGTGTCCACACATCTACCTGTTTCTTGTGTTGACATTTTATGGCATTTTCATGAGTGTTACGACCCGGCTCAAAAGCCGCAACATAAATAAGGAGACGGACACCAGAATTTAGGTGAGAAGAGGTTCTATCTTAAAATGCGTTGCAAGTTGGCTAAAATAGGTGGTACTACCAAGGCAAGGGCTAGCGAGCCTACCCTGAAAGCCTGCCTCAGGTATGCTTTTATCCACACCTGACTAGGCGTGGCCAATTAGCAACAGCTGAACACACTGAGGAGATTAGGGGCTGCAGAGGGGGCGTAAGAATGAGAAACAGGGACCATGGGAGCTAGCTGTACCATTTCCCATTGAGTTGGATTAAATGATTAGCTTGTGTTAAGTGTAAAATTAAGCCTTTTCATGTTTTTATAACCTTAATACTATAGGTTTTCACATGCGTGCACACGTTCTTATCTTCTTCGGCTCTTATTATCTTGGTTTCCCTGACGACCACCTCTTTTTCCTCCTTTCAGCACCTCTTGCCCACACCCTGCTCTCAGATGAGTGTTAAAAACTGTAAGTACAACTCGGGGAGCTTTTCTTGAGTAAAGCACTTATGGGCTGTATCCACTTTGAAAATGGTGAAAAAATAAAAGGAATAAATGTTTTTTTTTTTTGTCAATAAAGGAAATAATAATGGAATAAAAACAGAAACATTTCCATGATACCCGTTTCTTCGGTTGTACATTTTCAGAAAAGTTAGTGATCCCAGTTTGTTTGGGGGATTTTATGTTTTTAAATTTTGTTTTATAATATAATACACATACTCACAAAAATGCATTTTCCTTACAAGTGTGGAACCATTTAATGGGAAATAAACCGACTTTCCATCAGCATAAGATTAAGATTGCCAAGAAGCATTGTTAGAACAAATAATCGACCAAACACAACTTTCCTTTGTGTGCAAACACACACGTATCCCACTGGTGACTGATTCCTCATAGGCATACAAGTATCCCGGAAACAACTGCTGTCACGAATCCAACAGGATAGTAAAGCTAGAATAGTGAAGTCTCATCAAATAAGAGAAGGCGCTTCCGGTTGAACCTTTCAAAGTAAACGATGTAACTTTTATAAAAGTGCTTTGCGCTTTTAGTCTGTCTCTATTTTTCTCAGATGTGGCGATAATGTCAGTGAATTTAGCATATCTGTTGATACTGATGCCGTCTTTACGATTTTTGCCAAACTAAAAGTAGATGTAGTGTTTTATTTTGACAGTAAGATTTGTTTTCCGCTGAGTATCCGGGTAGCTTGACGCGGTGGGACAAATGAAGTTCATAGTCCACAGCTGGTGATGGCGGATGTTGAAAAAGAGAGCATGAAGAATTACCACATAGCTTCGGAGAAAATTAACCCGGAGGCCAGTCGCTATCCTTACTGTATAGTGTGGACACCTATCCCCGTGTTATCGTGAGTTATCGCTTTTTGGCTAAATGCTCCAGAAATCGCACGAGGTGACAGCAGTAGCTTAGCTAGCTAGCAGACGCACAGTACCTTCCTGTTGCTGCCCTTCTTCTAAAACGATTTATATTAGATTATCTTCGCTGCTAACAAATGTCTAAGTTACAGCTGTGCACGAAGAACTGTTACATTTAATGAACACGGTTTAAACTGAAGATGTTTGTACGAATAAATATAAATATGCAGATATTTGGATCACAGATACGAAGCAAACAAAATGGTAAACATGTCAGCTATTAAATGATATGCTTAAAGTCAGCCGTTGAGGATTTTGGGTCATCAGTGTTATAGTTCTGCGAAAGTATATCTTACTGAAACTTTGAATATCACAACGCAGTTGCTTTAAAACTCATACTATCGCCTTTATTTTCAGTGATATTACTAATAAATAATACACTAATCAAAATTGTGTGTGTGTTTGTATTGGCTTGTCTAATCTCAACGTTTGCAGTCAGGCCCTCTTAAATAGTACTTCAATGTGGTGATGGTAACTTTGCAGGTTTGTTTGTTTGTTTGTTTGTTTGTTATTGTTTCTCTCAGATGGCTGTTTCCCTTCATTGGTCACATGGGTATCTGTACTTCCACTGGAGTCATCCGGGACTTTGCTGGGCCTTACTTTGTTTCAGTGAGTACTGACTGAAGTTCTGCAGCATTCACCAAACAATCCTTTAGCCCTTTATGCTAGATTTACTATGGTAAAATGCCCTTGTCCGTGATAGATATGAGCGTAAAGAGCTCACTATTAGTTTTAACAAAGGGTCCAATAAAAATCGGACATGCTGTGCCTTGAGACCTGTTGCCTTTAAATCCAGTATTTCTCACTTCTGACACAGAATATAAAATAGAAATGAATAGATGGCTGTACATCTACTTGTATACACTGTGCAGTATGAGCAAATGAAGGCACAGCGCTATTGTGTTTTAATGTGGGACATCTAGGTTTTCCAGTAGGACCAGTAAGACTGTTTCACAGTAGTGTAGGCAGTCATTAATTAAGTGTGGTTTTAGTGCTACAAAGTACTCTCCCAGTAATCTCATGAGCAATTTCATACATTTGCAGTGCCACCGCTGGATTATGCTGTGCTGTGGCAAAAATAGCGATGTTTGCCTTGTGTGTTAGAAAACATTCTGTCTTTGCAGCTGTAGAAATTCCTAAAGAGAGCTTTGTTTTGCTGCACTTTTGTGTTGTCAGACTATCGTTTAACATGTTCTTTGTTTTGTTTTTTGTTTTTTTGGAATATTCAGATTTGTTTATTCCGAAATGTCATTTTCTTTTATGGGAATTGAAGGTACACTATTCCTTGTAATAGAAGAAAGAGTAAAGAGAGCTTGCAGCTTGGATCCATTTTGACTTGTATACGCAAACACAATAGTGAATCCTAACAAACAGGATGTTAGACCCATTTCCTAAATTGATGCTAAACTACATATTCCGGCTATTAGGGTGCTGAAAATGTCTCTTATTCAACCTTACATAGCTGAACAAGTTTTGCCCTAATGGTGGTGTCTTTGTTTAGTGCTTTGATGTAACCCCCCACCCAAAAGAAAAACCCCAAACAACATAAAACAGCTTTCAGTGAGCACAGGTAACTTAAAGAAATATTTCATCTTTTGCAGGAGGACAACATGGCTTTTGGACAACCAACAAAGTAAGTAAATAAATATCGTATTTTTTTTTTTATTTTTGTCTCTTTACATCTGTCATACACAACAATAAAGTTTGTTTTCCTCCTAAAATCCAGATACTGGATGCTTGATGTAAGCAAGGTTTACGCCAGCGGCTCCAATGCCTGGGACACAGCCGTGCATGACGCTTCAGAGGAGTATAAACACAGGATGGTAAATATGTGGTGTTGTGTGAATGACTTTGCCTCAACTGTGAAGTGAAGAAATAGTGGGAATGATTCTTGATAATGTTGTCTTCTCCAAAGCACAACCTATGCTGTGATAACTGCCACTCGCATGTCGCAATGGCTCTGAATCTGATGCGATATGAAAACAGCACCTCGTGGAACATGATCAACCTCTGCCTCCTCGCTCTCATCCACGGAAAGCATGTGAGGTAAGAAAAGCTCAGCGTGTCTGAGAGACTGAAAAAGATAGAAAAACAGTTGATGTGGAGTTTTTAGTGGGCAAACATTGCAACAGGAAATTATTGATGACGTACTCTGGTGTATATCTGATATTGTTTCAGTACTGAATTCAAATAGCTAGGCTGGATAGTGGATCCATTCCTTTCAATTCTGCATTGTTCTGCATGTACTGCACCACACGTCAGCAGCAATTCCCTGGCTTACTGGAACCAAACGTAACAGTGCATGAAGAAAAACTAAGATCAGTCTGGAGGCATTTCCGGTTTGCTATGGCAACAAGCTCTGTTTTTCTCTTATGTGCTCTATATTTTCTTTGGGATGAGATGCACATACAGTGAAACAGAGAGCAGAGAAGGGAGAGAAATTGGAGTAATCCTAACTAACAGCAGCCAGTCCCCAGCTCATGCCCGATCAATGATTTTGCTCAAAAGCTTCACTTTGTCATACCAAAGATTGATATTTTTTTTTCTTTTTTTTTTTCTCAAGCTTGTTAGAATTGTACACAAACTTTTTATTTTGCTTTATGGACTCTATTTCCGTGCATGTTTCTGTGGTTCAATAAATCACTTCACCGGTTTCCTGTTTTCCTGACGAAGTATAAAGATTTCAGGGGAAGCTTACAAACCCATGTAGAGGCTCAGGTCATGGTTTTTTCTTTTCTTTTTTTAAAACATCTTGTGGCACTCAACTGTAGACTGTTGCTAAAAAAACAAACACAATTATTAATCACATGAATTGTCTATCAAAATCTAACCTCAGTTACGATGATCTAGTGATGTTTTACTCGATGTTTCATTTGCTCCAGATAAGCATGAACAGACTAACGGTATCCTTTTAAAAAAAATTCATCTTCCGGGGAGCAATGAAGTGAACTACTTTCAGAGGAATGCGCATAGTATTAGTGACTACCATCCTTATTCTCGAGATATCTGAAGGCTGTCTACCTTAGAAGGAGGTGATACAGTGCAAGCCCTGTACTCAACAGCTGCTCTCTTCAAAGCCTGCCTAAGAAGTAGGGCTGAAGCCTGTGAATGAGGTTTCTCTGTGGAATCCCAGGGGTTCGGACATAATTTCACAGGTATGCCTTGAACCTGTTGTGTCTCAGGACAAGAGAGAGAGACCTGATTCTTGGGAAATAATAAGAGTGTATATAGGACATTACTGGAATGTCTTTAAATTATAGCATGACAATAAAAAAACTACACATCCCAGCAGAACTGCAGTAATTGTCAGAAAGTATCGGGAAGCGAGACCTCTGAAGTTGTCGCAGTCACTCAGTTTTTTGTTTTTTTTTTTTTTTAATTATTCTTAATTGAAAATGTGCTCTGACTACCTGCTTGATCGTTAAAATTTTAAAGGGTTGTTTAGTATAACTTAATCACTCTTACTTACTTATGCAAAGCAGCCTCAATATTTAGTCTTATTTAATCTAAGGATATTTCTTGTGACTGCTTTACTAGTCGATTAAATTCAAGAAAAAAAATCATGCTATTCCGCTAGTCTTAACACAGATGCCACAGAAACGTGTAGCCCTTTGTGCTATATATATACTAGTGTGCGTACACACACACAATTTAAGTTTGCTGAGTGCGGCTTAACATAAGCATCGCTAACATCATCGACCTTCTTTCCTCTCAAGTTGATTAAGAGTTGAATTTTATTTATATAGTGCCAAATCAGAACAACAGTCGCTTCAAGGCGCTGTATATGTAAGGTAGACCCTACAATAAAACATACAGAGAAAAACCCAACAATCATATGACCCCCTGTGAGCAAGCACTCTGACAACAGTGGGAAGGAAAAACTCCCTGTTAACAGGAAGAAACCTCCTGCAGAACCAGGCTCACGGAGAGGGGCCATCTTCCGCGACTGGTTGGGGCGAGAGAAGGAAGACAGGATAGAAGACATGCTGTGGAAGAGAGACAGAGGTTAATAACAGTGTGTATACAATGTCGTTAAACGTCCCTGTGATCAACTGAACATTTGCTACTTTGCTCCGACACAGCGTACATGCAACACTTGCTTTCTAGAACATTTAGAGATGTCTTGTGAGGCTGGCATCAGTTACTTTCCATTTTGCTTGTTTATCCCAAAAGTCCAGACACCAGTGTGTGCGATATCTGTGCTCTAATTAACGTATTTTTCTTAGTTTTTTAGCTTTCCACACCAGCTGCTTGTTTTGCCTCTCAGCAGGGTTAAAAAAAAAAAAAAAAAGACGTGTCTATCATCTACACTGATTGTTGCCATAGCTACAGGAAGAACAAGGTTGAAGATGCCATGTCCCTTGTCTTCTGCTGGTCATTATAAGGGCTGTGGTTGGGATGGGAGGGGGCTCATAAAAAAATAAGAGCTCATTCCCGCGATTTGTATTTGTGTACATCACCGCATGCTTGTTTCCTCACCTTGGTTTTCCTGTCATCTCTCTCCAGCTGTGCAGGCTTTCTGAAGACCTGGCTGCCTTTTCTGATGCTCATGGGCATCGTCCTTACAGTGGCCCTGGCCCTCAACCTCCGGTGACCTGGGAGCAAGTCTAGGGACATGGTGGAAACCCCCTCGTGGGTCAGAGGTGGCGCTGACCTTTTGAACAACACAGGAGAGGGGAAACCAGTAACAAAGACTCCTCACCTCTGAGAGAAGATTGATGGACAGGATTGTTTAGGACATGCCTGATTGCTGGCTCGAGCATGATCACTGGCTTTACTGCCGTGTGGATGCTAGAATGTCCCAGTGATGGAAGTCCATTTATAATCGCCTGCAATGACCAGGACTACACAAAAGCATTTATTGGATTCTGAATATTAAAAGTGTGACTGGCGGTTTTAAGCCATTGCCGCCTGCAAAGTGTAACAGTAAACAGTTGAAAAGAAGTACCTACATTGTTGAACTCTTTGAGGGAAACACATCCATGCCTTGCTTTCAGATTTTACTCGGATTGGGATTGTAATCCCATGATTCAGTGCTTCCAGGATGCCAAATTTATAGCGGGGCGCACCAACATGTTAGTTCAGTTAGCTGCCTTTCTGCAGGAATCTATTGCATCTCATGCTTGACCTAACGTAGCTCTTCCACAGCACTGCAACGTCTACCTAAATACACAAAAGCAGTTTGTTTTTGTGCATTTTCTTACTCTGTAGGATATCAAAGAGTTTGCATCTTCAAAAGGGAAATATTTTCTCAGATCTGTTGGACATGCATTACACATATCACCTCATGATACTGTTATCTATCAGTGCAACAATTGTAGCAACCTCAATGAATATGGCTGTGGTAGAAAATTAGAGAATAGATAAGCCTTTTTGTGTGACCAGCACAGACTGTGTCCTTCCATATCTTAGTCTCTCAGTAGTGGAACAGTTTGTCTGTGACTCTAAAGGTGTTGATGAAAAGCCAGCTGATGTCAGAGGTATGAAACCTGCTGCGATTTCGTTTTGTTGTCCCTTTGCTGCGTTCGACTTTTACGAGAAAAAGCCAGAGTCAGTGCCTCGAAACGACCTCTCTTTGCATTTTCAGCTTTATGGTCATTTATGACTCCTCCTTCTAAAAAAGAAATGCACATGATGGTTGGCACTCAAAATCCGTTGCCATGGCTGTCGTGAACGGCTTCAAATCCCCTCATTGTTTGCAATCAAACAGGGAAAAAAGTGTTGAGCCCTCTCTTTGTCTGCGGTGCTGCCAGAAGCAGCAGGTAGCCAGGATCCTCAGGTTTTTTCACGCTCACCGACCCCTGTTGAAAATCCCCCGTTTCCACCTCGGCGCCTGACCAGCGTTGCTCGCTCCTGCTGTTTTTCACCTCTGCAGATCAGATTGGAAGGTCATTGTGAAATGTCAGCACTGTTTCGCAAAGCTTTGATGTATACCGACCAACATCCTGCAATAATCCAAAGTAGATGTCATTTAAGTGTGAGCTTAAAGGGGTTTTCTGTAGTAACTCCAGGGCTAACACCATTTTCAGGCTCCTGTTGGAAGCAGAATTTCTGTGGCCTCTAGTTCTGTGTTTCACCCATGTTGCCTGTAAATACTTACACATCAGACTGTACATCAGGTGCTCTTTATATACTTTGCTAACTTGATCACTCTTCAGATTTGAATGGCCCTCTTTACTGTACTTGTAATGTCTGCTTGGCAGTGAGGCAGACCTGTGCCTGGATGAGTGTGTGTGTTTGTGCGTGTTCTGCACACTAGAGAGAGCATGCACTTGCATGCCAGCATGTGTGTATTGCATGCATGCGAGAGTGAAACTGTTGGAGAGGGATGTTCGTGGTTGGCTCATAGCTATCGCTTCTTGATTATTAATCGGCTGCATATCATTGCAGCAAACTGCCTAGTAATTGATTTCTATATTTATTACTCAGTCTTTCCCTTTAATCTCTTTAAAATGTTCTGTATTCACTGGTAAAATTGAGTGAAAATAAATAAAATATTAGATTGTACCAGACCTGCCTGTTTGTGTTTGAAATGGCCAATCTGGATCCCAACTAGGTTGGCAGCTCTCTATAAAATATAAAAACATTATATTTAGTAATACTTTAAAGATACAAGAAAAAAAAATGTTCTAGGGTAGAATCGCACCCAGCCATCTGCAGTAGCCTTTAGTATAAATGAGTTGCCTTCTCAACCAGGTGAGATGTAACAACACCCACAGGGAGAAAAGGGAAGCTGCTTTTTAAGACTATTGTAACATGAAAATTGATTAAAAATCATCAGTGATTCCTTGAAGTATCAGTGTAAGCATAGCACACTATTTTCTAATATTTTGTAGATAATTAGATTATTTTTTGGTTATTAATTTGCATAGCTGAAAAACTGCTATGATGATCAAAGAGCGAGTACTTTAACTAGCTGGGATCTGGATTGTCAGCTTTGGGAGCTCAAAGTTAAAAAAAAAAAAAATCAAATCTGGTAAAGTATTTGTTTTGTTCTGAGGGGAGAGTTTCATGTCTTAAATGGTTGATTTCAAATGTGTGCATTGCTCCCTTTGACAGAACAGAACAAACTGCCTGTAACTGGAGTGAAAAGAGAAGGAGACACCAGTGCACGACTGAGCAACGGGAACACTTGTGCCACCAAGTCTGGGAAACTGATGCCTCGCCGGCACTGAAGAGGCAGCAGCAGTGAATTATATCTCTGCTAGCTTGGGAAGTCATCATAACATGGCTCTTATTTCTTAGAGAAAAATAATTCTGATGAATAACCTGAGTGAGCATGCAAAGACCAGAACCATTTATAGCGCAAAAGGCTAATATGATCAATAAGACAATTAACGCAGCAAACTTGGACATGAGACGTGTAGTTGTAACCTACATCAGGCCTTTTGTGGAGATAAATTTAAATGAAAGGTGCTTTTTGCATCATAAAATGACATTTATTTGCAGTGGTAGAATAGGTCAGTAGCCCTTTAAAAATGCATATGTATGCCCTAAGATGTCAACTATTTCTTTTAAATGACTGAGCTGAGCAGACTACACTGCTGGGTCCAAGAAGGAGCATGCCTTTAAAGAAAACGTGGAAATGTGCTCATTATGCCTAAACTGCAGTGATATTTAAGGTGCAGACTTGGTGGACCTGTCTGTGGAAAATCCCAGTAGAAACAAAGAGTAAAGTGAAAATCCCTTTGGTGTTCTGTAATTGCGCTAAATGTCAGAAAACGGACGGCAAACGGTGTCTTTGAATGTGAAACCTGTCCTTAATGAAGCAGCTCATTTAGCGCACTTTGAGGCATAAAAGGCAGTGGAGGAATGAACGGTCCTTTTGAGAGCAGCCGGCATGCCTCACAACATTGCCGCCTGTAACACATAAATATGAAGGTATATTTCTGAAAGAGAGATTGTGAAGATCAGCAGTACTTTGGGCCTATTTAAGGGCGGCCATGTGCGGGAATGCCACACTGAGTGGGGATGATGTGAATGGTTTTAGATGTTGCCTCCTGCGGTGCCTTGTTGTATCCAGGAGCCGGGTCCTGGAATGCGGAGACCTGTGGCCACAGCGATTCAGACCGCTCACAAAAGACAGTTGGGATGCTATTATTAGCGCCACCATCCATGTATACTTATACCAGTCTGCAATGTCAAAAACCCTCCTTTGTTTCTCTAATCCCAACATATCTTCTGTGCTGCAGATCATACAGATGCGAACTCTGAATGTGTCCGACTTCCAGCCTTAATGCGTATAAAAGTTATTATAGATTTGTGGCTCTGCTTTTCTCTCGCTTGAATTCGCATCATTCAGTCGTGAGTGCTGTGTTTCATCAGGGCTGTCAGCAGGAGGGATGATGCTTTAAGACTGAGTCATGATATGCGAGAGCCTTGCTCGTCTTTAAATACTCTCGGAAGTCATTCAGGTAGTAGTCTTTGGAAGTTGTCGGAATAAATTTATAAAGAAGAGGAAGTCCTCGCAGCTCTCATACTCAGCTGCCAAGTGGCCAAAAGTCTCATTATCTAGTAGATCATCGTGGTGTTAAAGAAAAGGGGGGATCAAAGGCTGAAGGTTGGCCCCCAAACACTCCTCCCCCACATTTAGCGCACACCACCTGGGGAGCTGGGAATGACGAGTATGTTTGCCCGTTCTTTGTTCTGAAATAAAACTGTTAAAGTCCAGAATTCATTACATTCACATTTATATTTGAGTGCAGAAAAAATGGGAGAGAGAGCGAGCGCTGAAATCCCGGCCACTTTCTCCTCCTCATCCATCCTTCATGCCTGCGCTCTCTGCTCAGGGCTGAGGGGAAGATCTCGTAGATCCGGGCGGAGAGAAGCCCCTCCCCGCAGATCACTACACTCCTCGATGGTCCTTTTAACTTCATTGCTGGAGCAGAAGCAACGCCCCGAAGGATCAAACACCCCCTCTGATCTGCACGACCCTCACTTTTGTTCTCATGGAAATCAGAGCCAGCCTCCCGGCCACACTTTCTGCAGAGATCCAAAGTTAAAGGCGCATTCCCGGCCGGGACAGCTCGTGATCATGATGTTTCGGTGGAGCTGATCGTTTCTCCCCGTGTGCGTGTATTCTTTGTCGCTGTTTCTTGCCGCCGCTCTCTAACCGGACACTTTTTTGTTTTCCTTTCCAACATGCTGGATTTGACGCAGGGCATTGTTTTCTGCGCGCTCCTCGCCTCCGTATACGCGTCTTGCCCTCCTCGCTGCGAGTGCTCAGAGGCGGCTCACACCGTGAAGTGTGTCTCCAAAGACCTGCAGAGTATCCCGGCTGGGATCCCGGGATACACGAGGAATCTGTTTATAACGGGGAATCAGATCAGCCGGATCGGTCCGGAGTCTTTCAAAGGGTTGGAGAATGTTACCAACCTATCTCTGAGCAATAACAGGTAAGAAACTCTCCCTGATCTCTGGGGCTCTTTGTTATTGTGCTAATGCAAAGCTCCGAAGGACTGAAACTGTGACAAAACTCTGTTTTCTCATTCTTCACATGTCCCCCATTGTTCTTGAACTGCACCGATCCATTGGCTTAAGTTCTGTTACCCGTGTGCATAGTAGTAGACTGTGTTCAAATGATCACGTTCAGTTTTCTTTCAGGTTTGATTCGAGGTAAATGTGCTTTCATTCTCTCAGTCTTGATGGTGATTGCTAATGATGTGTCATCTTCAAATCCAGAATTTCTGAGGTGGAATCCCTCACCTTCAAAGGACTGCACAGGCTTCGCTCTCTGGATCTGAGCAACAACCAGCTGGCTGTTATTCATCCTGAGGCCTTTGCCGTCCTGAACCAGTCTCTGCGGGAGCTCAACCTGAGCCGAGCCCTCTACAACCACTCTGCAGTGACCAGCTTGAGCACGGCTTTCCACTGGAGCTCCCTGGAGACCCTGAGAGCACTGGACCTGTCGGACAACAGTCTCATCTTTTTGCCCCCGCGCATTTTCTCCTACCTGAGCAGCTTGCGGATGCTCCGGCTTTCCAACAACTCCCTGGTGGCCATCCACAACTCCACCCTTTCGGGTTTAGAGCAGCTGGAGGTGCTCGACCTGACGCTCAATGCCCTCAAGACTCTGTCAGAAGAGGGCCTCCAAGAGCTGGACTCCCTGCCCAGAGCTGCTCTCCTGCTGGGAGAGAACCCGTTCACGTGCAC
The DNA here is from genome assembly GCF_057381915.1 of Diplotaxodon limnothrissa. Lineage (NCBI taxonomy): Eukaryota > Metazoa > Chordata > Actinopteri > Cichliformes > Cichlidae > Diplotaxodon > Diplotaxodon limnothrissa. The sequence goes on along the minus strand of NC_140616.1, from coordinate 28,195,471 downwards.
ATGTGGAATTGAATCTTTTGCTCAGTGGCTCAACAGGTCACAGAATCGCATCAGAGACGTCGAGAGCCTCGCGTGCGTCTTCCCGGCCAGCATGAGAAACACGTCCTTGCTTGCCGTGGGGACGATGACTCTGGGATGCCACGAGAGAGATGCTGCCGCAGATCTCGCTCTGCAGACCTCTTATGTCTTCTTGGGTATAGTCCTGGGCTTTATCGGCCTCATCTTCCTCTTTGTACTCTACCTCAACCGCAAAGGCATCAAGAAGCGAATCTATGACATGCGAGACGCCTGCAGGGAGGTGTGGGAAGGCTACCATTACCGCTTCGAAATGGACTCTGACCCCAGGTTATCACAGGTCTCCAACAGCGCTGATGTGTGAGAGGACATTTTGCTGTATTTTCTGATGAGACAGACTTTCTCACCCCCACACATATATATAAGTAGAAAAGTGTATAAAATGTACAGATGTGTAAATATATACAAAGCAACATGTTCAGAGCCTTTGAGCCATGGTGACTGAAGCATGCACTGTTATCGGCTATCGCTATTCCTTTGCTGTCCCGAGTGGGCACGATTGTTCCAAAAAGACTATGCCGGCTGACTTTTCTTATATCTGCTCCTGCTCTTTATGTACTCCACAAAAGTAACAGCAAGTGCCTAAAGTCAGGTATTGTTTTCCACATGGCACAGTCATTCAGTATTTAGCTGTTTGAAAAGAAGCAACAAAACGCTGCCATACAAACTCGACACTATTAAAACAAACCTCTGGGAATTTAAAGCACAATCACTCATTCATCTTTAAACCATTTCACCTCCTCCCTCCCAGGGTGCTGGAGGGGAATTAAACCACCAGAAAGCTTTTCCAAACGCTCTCCTTAAAAATAATAATAATAATAAAAATATCACCGCTCCGCTCCTCTTTGGCAGTCGGATAAGAGGGAGGGGTGGACAATCCAGCGCAGACCAGCGGAACTCTACCGGCCCCCCTTCTGCTATTTTTTTTCAATGAAATGTCGCTTTGTGTCAGTTCCTTGAGTTTTATTGTCAAAATGATGAGAACCAGTCCCCGGGCCCGGGGCCGCTGAAAGCAGTCTCCCTCCCTCTCTCCTTCCTTAAAGACAACAGGCTGCTCTGGAGGCTCTTTGAAAGAGAGGTCTGGCTCTCCACATTTTTCTGTTTAAGGGATTTTTTCTCTCTCTTTCCGATGATAAGATACAGATGATTCTGAAACACCAGCTACATTGTTTCATTCAGCAGTTTGCTCTGACCAGTTAAGGGCATTAAGTCTTGTGAAAAGGAAGAAGAATATGTTCTTAGCTTTTCGTTTTTCATTTCGAGAGAAGTGTCTTTTAGGGGAAGTTGTTTTTCCAATAATTCTTCGTTCACCTCTTTAACATCCAGAAGGTCACCGGTAACCATCTAGGGTCAGGGGTAGGTTTACGGTTACTTTACCACCACCCCCACAAACCCTGGGCTCAAACCCTACCCCTGACACTTAGGTGGACTGCTGATGATGCGGTGGGGGGTTAGAAATTAAACATAAATGTACATGCATGTCAATCCAGCATGGCCAAATAAATCAAAATGTATCCTTACAGCATATTTATTTCAGCCATTGTCGTCTTCATAGAAGACAAAAGCGATTCTCTCAGGCCTTTTGAGGCTCCAAATTCAGACAAACACACACAGAGCGGATGGCAAGCTGCCATTCATCAGTTTGTTTATTACCCACATTTCTAGCTGTCTGTGGTGCAAAGGAGACCTGCAGTTAAGTGAAACAGCCTCGCCTTTGTTTGATGCCAAAGTAGCATCTTCATCCCATCAAGATGTTCTCCATACTCTCCTGATAGCCAGAAGCGTTTATAACCTGGAACCAGTTCACTGCATGTGGAATGACAAAGCATTAGAAAGTTGTACATGTCCATGCTGTCATTTAGCCCAAATGTAACCTTGTGCATTATGCAAACAGCAGAAATGAACGTACTGTTAATGTCCGGAGGTATCATTTCTCCCGAGCTGCGGCACCACATTAAGCCGGGCATTTACTCGGCGATGAGAAAACAATTGAGGCTCGTACGCCGCGCACAAAGGGACGGCTCGGGTGGCGAGACGCCTCAAATGAGCTATGTTTCTCGGCGCTGAAAAGACGCCTTGTTGACACTCATTCTGTTTCTGTTTTCACAGACGGCCATTATGCTGTCACGTAATAGGATTCACTCACGATGACAAAGTCGAGCGCTCTGATCCAGCTATTGTTCAAGTGTCATCATTCCTAATAATCTCCTCCTGGGGGGAAAATCCCGGGAAAAGTTTTCATTTGGCATTACGCAACGTGTCACAACCGGGGCATTAAGCCGGCCACGGGTCATTGGTGTCAATTTGCAAGACAGAGAGAAGAAGAATGATTCCCTGCATGTCATTACTTCCGTTTTCACTCATTAAAGTGTGGATTTGAAGCAGTGCCTTTTTGTCTTTTTACGAGTCTGCCTGTCTGAGAAATGTATGGTGTGCTTGGGCTGTGGGAGACTGCCTCAGCAGGAATCCAAGGAAAGAGAGGAACTTACAGACCCATCCAGGCGCTCCCCATTACTCCCTGTGCTAAAGAGAGGCTTGTTAAAAACAGGGGGAAAAAACTACTCCAATTACTCCTCTCCCTCAGACTGCCGCACGTATCTGATTAAAAGATCATGTCTCTGTTTCAGTTTTGCTCACCATGTTTTGCGTTCCCACAGGCTGTTTTTTTTAGGTTTCTTTTGAGGAAGCAGTTTTAAAAAGTGTAACAGCTTTATGTTCCCGTGCAGCGTGCGGTTCGCGCAAAATACATATTCAAAGGATTTCTTTCTCACTTATTCCTCTGGAGCGCAGCAGGCTTTTGATTTTATACGCCTGCTGTCTCGGGGAACATCTTGGCGCCATTACACTGGGCTTTAATGGCCGTGATAGAGAATATGCCTTGAAAGCGATCGCCACATCTGCGAGGAATTGAACATGTTAAAAAAAAAAAAACGTAAAAAAAATAAACCCACAACAGTCAGCAGCGTGATGACAGAGACAAAGTGGCATTTCCACCTCCCCCCACTCCCACTTTCCTCCACTAGCATAGTATGACAAGTACAGCTGTCTCTCCCATCATGGGGATCATGTCATTATTTACATTTGGTATAACTGAACTGTACAAACACTGCTTCAGATCCAATGTGGTGCGCCAAACCTTAGTCTTGCTAGACTTTTACTATAACAGCTATCTTGATTGTGGCGTGAGGTCAGCGAAGTCATTGGCCCAGCTTCTCAGATGTTGCCTATCCATCATCTCTAACAAGTCTGCTCAGTGAAGGTGGAGACTAAAAACTCCAGTGGGGTACTTACCCATTGTTCTGCTGCTCACTTGATCAATGAGGCTAATTGTGTTTGCCAGAGGATGCAAGGAAGGAGGAGTTGGTACAAGTGGCCCAAGTGCCCATTAAAACCAACTGGCCTCCCATTTATCATTTTACAAGGCCTGGAGCTAACTGCACATTTAGAATGGTGCGTAGGCATACACACTGCCATCATAGTATCTGCAAAAAACAAAAGATGTGTATGTTTGGTCTTTCCTCAAACAAATGAATGGTGCAAATTAATAGTTTGTATTTCGCTTTGCAAAGATATATATCAGATATATACCATCGACAATCCAAGCAGGTGTTGAAGGAGAGACCGCAATAAGCGGCAGTATCACCTCAGCTTCAATTTTCTGACACAAAACAAGCGACGAGGACTGAAATTTCAGTTTGAACTTATTAAACTCCACAAATGGATTCGATTTGTGCTTGATTGCACACTCCCTCTGTCCCCGCTTTGTGTAAAACCGAGTGTGTGTGTATGTGTGTATATGTGTGTTTCCGCATGTCGCAATGGGATTCTTCATGCTCTTGAAATTCAAACAAAACCCTCTTGGTGCATAACCACAACGAGTCCCCAGACCCGTGATAAATGAGAAACAAATGCTTCTCAACAGAGTTTTGTATGAACGCAACGCTTATGTAAAACATTCCACAGCAACAATGCAGCTGCCCTCTGAAGTCATCATAATCGCATCTCTATTGATCTCCAAATTGACTACGATTTTAAAAGAAGAAAAAGCACTGGTCTGCCAGGCCTTATACCCCCACCCTATCCCCTGTGACTTATCCCCCTCCCCGTCCCCTTTTCTGGGCCTCTACCCTGAGAGCAGAGTGTCCTAAAGCCTTGTTGTGGGCTCTGCTGTGTTCCAGCTGGCCGTAGACCAGTCCCTCGATTGTGGCTCGTCACAAGTTTTGTTTAGCGTTGATGTGGTCGTTGTAGGAGGATAAGGCTGGGCAGATCTCAGTTAAAGTGATCTGTTTTCATCTGTGTCCCACTCATCTGTGTCTACTCAAAGTCTTGATGAAACCCCAAAGCCGAGGCTTTTTCCAGGTACTCGAGTTTAAAGAGAAGAGAGTTCAACTCTTTTTATGTCTCTGATTTAAGATTCTCAAGGGAGCTCAACATGGCGTAAAGATGATCACCAAACATAATCGAGCAATGCGACTGATTCAGCGCACCAAACGAAGGACTCGAGCTATACTTCATTAAGAACTCTCTCCTCTGGCCAGTTCGCAAAAATAGAGTATGGCTGCCGTTTCTTGGTGATTATAAATGGCCTTGACCCATTTTTAAAAAAGGACAAGATACTCACAACTCCTGTGCTACTTCATCATCTGCTTCATGCATCAATGAGCCGGGCTGGAAATGAGCAGCAGGCAGGGCAAATACGATAGTCTGACTGGAGAGTGGAGTCATTTGAACACAGTATTGTGAGCAGTGGCTCAATTTATTGCTGGCTATGCCTTTTCTTCCAGGTTCCAGCTACAGGAAGTGATGGGAAAAGCCATTTAAACTGAGAAGTAAAGCTGCAGTTATCATTAGTTTCACAGGAGCAACGTGCCAAGAGCGTGCATGTGCAATATGAAAGTTGTTCCTCATAACAGGAGACTTTTTAGTTACACGACAAAGCAGCTGAAGAGCCGCCTAAACTGCTGAGGAGTTGGTGGAGACCAAAACAGAAAGAGGACTGAATCTGGGACACTCCGTGTGTCAGCTGGCCAAAACCACCGTTACAAACCAAGTCTGAGGTTTCTAATGTGTGCATCGGCTCAGTCTTAACCAACATGTGTTGTTTTTTTTGGTTTTTTTTGCATTTTTCAGCCTGGATGCAAATATACATGAACTAGAAATAACAGATTTGCGGGACAGTTGTGGATTTACGGCACCTTTTTTTCTCTTGTCTTTGAGCATCCATCCCAGTCAGCCATAATAACAAGCCTCCACGTTTGTATGATTTCATGATTTATGCTGCGGGTTTGGATGCAGTGCTTTAGAGATCTCTTCCCACATCTCACTGATGCCTCTGGTTAAAACTGATGACCAAAACAAAACAAAAATATGGGCAAAGTTGTGATAACTTGGAAGTGTTATGGAAGCAGCGAGGGGAGGGAGTGCAGCCGCTCCGATGATGACGAATCCTTAAGTTCCTGGAATGTGTTAGGTGTGAACTCTCCATAGGTAGTTTGACCTCTCGCCCTCCCAGAGGGAGGAGTTTTAAGCTCATTATTATTGCCTTCATTATTTCAAATGCTTGACCAGATGCCTGAGCTGGAGGTGGCCCTATGCACCCCACAGGGATCTGAAGCACCTGATTGGTCAGGAGGAGAGAATCGGTTCGGAGGCCAAAGGGTAGATTCTTCCGGAGTGAAGACACCATCTGCTGACTGTCTGTCTCTCTGACTTTACATCATCTTGCTACATGAAGGAGTTTGATACGGGTCACTTTGGATGAGAACATCCTGTTACTGCACTGCGTGTGACATCCTGCCTGTAGTATCAGTCTCAGGTGTTAGATGTACAGTCAGTCTCTCCAAAAAGGATTTAAGTTTGATTAAACCAAGTGTAAATTAAAAAGTGCAGACTGTTACACACACTAGAACCTGCTCTAATTAATATTTTTACATTATAAATGGATTTAAATGGAAACCTCTGCAGATTCCTTACTGTATGGTGCTTTTTGACATATTTCTGCTCATTATTGAGGCTTTCTGTCCCACAGCCTTGCTGCTTGACACAGAACGGGTGGTTACTTTCAGCCTTATATGAAACAGTGTGAAGATATGCCATTTAATGTGTTGATAGCTCACACGATAGATGTTTTACTTATTAAATGACTTATTGACCATGAATCTTACCTTGTACCCTACTGTAACCCTGAAAACTAGGCTTAACTTTAACATGTAGTCATTTTCATTTGCTTCTTAATGTCAGACCACTTTTAGCCCAAGCTGTGCAATTCCTACAGTCATACATTAATAAGAAAGACATTTGATTGGTCTCAAAGTGGGCTATTTATGTTTAGCCCAAGAGGTTCTGGGCTTTATGAGGCTCCAGAAGCTATGTCTCAGAAAGCTATACTGTTAGCTTGGTTAGCTCTGTTAGGATGATAGAGTTACCACTTAGAGAATTTACTCACTGCTCCCAAACTTCCAAGACTAGATATGAGCTAGATGCCAATAAAACGGATAGTCAGTGGGTTTTGGCAAACAACTTAGGGTAACGTCAGGCAGAACTCCAGAAAACAGTCCAAGAGGTCATATACCGAAAACCAATAACATACAAGGAAACTTAAAAAAACAACAAAAAGACAAAAACAAATGGAGGACAGGTTGACGGCTGAAATGCTCGAATAGAGACGAGACAATCAGGAAAAATTAAAGAAAGCAGCAGGTGGTGCAGCTACAGAGGACTGACTGGATAGTTGGTGTGAAAACTGGAGGGAACCCTGACGAAGACAAAAAGTAAAACCAACCAAAGGCAGAAATGCAGATTATTTCAAAATACAACTAGAAGCAATAAAAAAGATCACACGAACATATTATAAAGCAAAAACTGCAGAATGAAGTCAAACTTTGACAAGAGCCAGATTTAAAGATGGATTTTAAAGTTTAAAGTGTGTCCACACATATTCATCTAATGCTCACGGCTCCATACCCCCTAATGTATACAGTAGATGTCTGTGAACATTGTTTTCAAGGCTAAATCTGGCCAAACTTTCAAAGGATTTCCTTTTTATGTTTAATTTGGCTGAAAAGAGAAAGGTGACTTCAGCCATGTACCAATAACATACTGCGCAACCTTCTGTTCTTTAGAGAGTTAAGAGGTGTCAGAGTGGCACATCAGGATTACAAATGTGTTAAATTAAGTGTAAAATTTAGGCAATTATAACTGGCTGTTGTTTCAATAATTTCATTGTGGCTTTGTTTTTATTTTTTATGAGGTTTTTTTTTCCAATATAAAAAAATATAAAACACAGTTTCTAAAGTTGACTCTAGTTGAGGAGTTTGCAGAGGTATTACATTTAGTTCCCAGTTGCCTGAAAGCACTTGATACTGTAAGGTGATGATGATCGCCTGTGATTAAGCACTTAAGCGCTTGGTGACAGTGGGAAGAAAAAACTCCCTTTTAACAGGAAAAAACCTCCAGCAGAATCAGGGAGAGGCATCTATTTGCCATAGTTGGCTGTGGGTGAGATGTTGAGGAGATATGCCCTTTCACCTTTTAGCCAGATTTAGACATAAAGGTCTTTTAAATGACCTAAGCAGGAGGCTTTTATGTTTCCTTTTTCACTAGATCATACTGTAGTTTAAAGTCAGGGAAAGTCGTCTTTATGCTGGGTTTTTGCTGGGTGGGTAGGTTCTAAATGGAAAAACTGGCACCGTACAAACATGCAGTGTCTTTTAAAGGGAAAATATTAGCATGATTTTGGAAGAACGCTGGTTAGCACCGTCACTCAACAGCAATCCACTGGCTCTGCATGCTCTCCCTTTCTTTCTCCACCTTTTTCTGGCAGTCTAAATATATGCAGTTTGGGGTAAGTGATGATTTTAAATAGATCATAGGTGTTAACGGCTGTCTGTGACAGTGCGACAGACTGGTGACCTGTCCATTTTAGTGTACCCTGCCTTTTACCCCATGACAGCTGGGATAGACTCCCCCTGCAGCAGTCCATAATTTATTATTCCTCAACGCCATGAAGCTCTAGTTTTATAAAGAACATAATTTTTTGTTTTATAAGAACAAAAAATCTACTTTTTTCCTAAATAACATGAATACATTTTAATTGGATTTAATCTCACATACACTGTCCTGCTACTACAAATGCTCAGTGGAGCATCCACACAAGAGCAATGCACAGTTCAGAGAAACACACAGTTCACTTTTGAGTATCTTTATCTTTGTTTTTAACAAAAGTTTCTGATTCAGCAGGCGTTGCATGGTTTGACCCTTCTGACAAAAGTCCCCATATCCTGCATAGCTCTGCACATAAATTAGATACGGATGCTGTGCTTGCCTTCTCCTCCACCACACCCCCTTTTTGTGGTCCTGCACACGCAGATATTAATCTGTCTTAGCCAGCACGGAGCTCATGAGCAAAGTGAAACCTTACACAGTGTAACCTTTACAGGAGAGAGGCTTCTAAAATGAGTCTGTGTGCCAATCATCTACAGGTCAGGGGTCTGCGGAGACCGAACAATGCCTTTCATTTGCTACAACACCCTGCTCTGTAGAAATCGGCATTAAGGCAGAAAATATAAGAGTGTGAGACCCGATGCCGGCAGAATTTTGAGCAAGAGTGACCATCCCCAAGGAGAGAAGAGTCACCTACGTTGAAGCATAGCTCTCATTTACAGTTTGATTAATGTCACGCGTAGGTTTCTTTTTAAAGCATTCCTTCTGTGTCATCATGACACCTTTGTCATCGGGGAAGGATTCCAGCGGAGGACTTTCATATGAATGTTGATAGGCATAAATGGAAAGAATTCAGAAAAGAGGAAACTGCTCCTGAAAAAAATTCTTCTGGGCTATTTCCTCTGACAGGAAATTGTGTCTTTGATCTAAGCCACCACACTCATCTGGTCATCGCATGCGAAGTGTCACTCTTTCCTAGAGTGGAGACAAGGAAATTTGCTATCACTGCTGTGACTCATAGAGAATATTGGACACTCAAGTCCCTAAAAGATGAAAAAAGGGACTCTAAATTTGACTAAAGCTAGGCTTAAGAAGTGTTTGATGAAGCACGTGATGGACAGCAGGACAAAGTGACTGATTCGTTTGTCTTTGCAGGGAATTGTCATCACTATTGACTAAGCACAGTCAGGGATGAAGATTCACACCTGTCAGACTACCAGGGAGTGTGTCCTTAGCGTGTGTGTGTCCTACACTCACAGTATAAAAGGTCATTTTCCTGCGGAGCCTCCCACATGGTCACAGATCAGTCAGAAAAACAGAGGACGCTGATGATATCGCACTCACATGCAAATCTAACATGCATTCTGCTTATCACTCTGTGCAGTCACATGTAAAAAAGAAGCAGAAGCAGAATGAAGCTGAAATCTCTGATATGGAGATTGTGGTGCTGGTATTGCAGCGCCTGATTTATAACCTGCAAACAGAAGGTGGAAGCACATTGATCTTCGTGTGTCGTTTGTCACGGTTATAGTCGACCGCATCATTACCGCCGCCTGGGTCTTTTCAGCGTCAGGGGGTAGAGGAGGCATCGTTAATAATGTTAACAAGGCCAACAAGACTTATATGATGGTTGTCAAGGTCAAGCTCGACACGGAGAGGTGAATTCTCTGCCTAGTAGAGCAGGTAAGTTAAATGTTACTGTTTGCAGAAAATTAGTCAGTCGGTTAGTTAGTTTGTATATAATGTAGCTTGCCATCACCAGTGTGTGAATGTGTGGATGACTGGTTGTGTAAAGCGCTTTGGGGTCCTTAGGTACTAGTAAAGCGTTATACAAATGCAGGCCATTTGCCTTTTTTTTTTTTTATCATTTAGGTTGCTAAACATAGCAGCAAGTTTTTCATTGAAAGGCATGAACCTGGTGTCCTATAGATGCAACTTATAATTATATTGCTGGCTTTTTCAACATGGATTTCAATAGTAACACATTCCAATACGTCATCTATGGTGCTTGACATACATTCAATCAGACTACATTTCAAAACTTTATCTATATATAAAGCAACACCGCCTCCTTTTTTATTCACCCTGTTCATTGTAAATAATTGGTATCCTTCCAGTCCCATTTCACTAACTTTCTCATTATCGAGCCATGTTTCTGATATTGCAATTATATTAAACTTTTTTAACTTACTTAAACATTCTGTAACTTTAGAAAATTTTTATACAGGCTTCTACTATTGAAATGTATGACCGACAACGCATTTGCCATTTTAATATTCATATTGAATTGGTCATCTGTATAGTACTCACAAGTACTATTGTTGTTATTGTAGAAGTGGTTATCTGGGTCAGTGTTACTTTCAGGGTCATGCATGTTATGCTCTGCATAGTTAAACGTTTTGAAGTTCGTTTTCTCCGCGTGTGTCAAAATAACCACCTCGACAGTCCTTTTCATAATCAATGTCTTCCTCTTCAATATCTCTGAATGGAAACCTATAATCTGTGTCCAAACTTGTCATTTATGTGTTTTTTTTGTTGTTGTTTTCTTGAGCCGTAAGGCCAGAAACACTTTCCATACCCATTGTTCATTATCCAATCGTCACTTTTCCAATAGATTCTATAGTAGATTCCTGATTATTTATATTGCTCTAAGTCTTTGATTTCTCTTATCATCACAACTTTCGCTTCTTCGGGAGTGCCATTTAGTCTCATTACTTTGCAGTTCCTCGTCCATGTCGCTTGTATCTTATTTTGTTTCAGGCTGCGTGCCTGTCTTGCAATTTCAGCAGTCTTTTTCGTTAAATGTTCAGTTAAATAAACACCGGTCCCTTTTAGCTTCTTTCCCTGTTTCAGTAACTCAATCTTTGTTTTGCGACTCACAAACCGAAGAATAATTGATGGCTTTGTTTTACTGTCTTTTCTGGGGAGCGTGTGGCATGCGGCGATATGATGGTTCTGAATACTTACATTCTTCGTTTGAAGGAATTTTAATACTTGCTGTTCAAGTGAGTAAATGATGTGATGCAGCTCCTCTACTGGGGCATCTTCACCGTCTTTACCTCCGCCAGCTGTTACTCTGGCTTAGGTTCGGTGTTGTGTATCCAGTCCACTTATCACTAAGTCATCCATTCTTGTGTATTGTTCAAGGTCCTCGATTTGCCGTTCCAAGTTGTCTATTTTCTTGTCCTTCTTGTTTATCAAGTTTTTTAGTTGTTTTATCTCATCCTGTCATGTAGCACACCCTGTTGTTTAGCCACTTTGCTCAGTTCATCAGACATGAAATTAAGCGATTTCCTCTTCAACTCCTGGGTTTGCCTTTTTGAAAATGTTGAGATTGGTGTTACCTTGTGGTGGCCCGTTGAAGTCAGTGTCAGTTTACTTGTTGGTGCCTTGCTGGAGGAGCCTGGGCCTAGAGGCTGATTGAAAATCATACGATGAGTATTTCTTCTTCACTCACTGTGCTGCATTTAATCATTATTGCTGATGATTAATCTCTGACACTCTTTTGGGCATCGTGGTGATGTGGTGCTTAGTACTATTGCCTTATAGGAAGGAGGTCCTGGCTCGGGCCTTTCTGAGGTTCTCTCCGGCTGCCTCCTGCAGTCCAAAGAGCTGCAGTTAGCGGGGTCATGTTAACTGGTGATTCTAAATCGCCCATAGATGTCAATGGTTATCTGTCTCTCTGCGTTAGCCCAGTGTCAGATTGGTGATGTGTCCAGGCTGTACCCTGCTGCTCGCCCTATGGCAGCTGGGATAGGCTCCAACACCCCATGACCCTGACGGGATGGATGGCTCTCTTCCACAGTATGCCTTTCATCCTTCTTTCTCCCATCAGGAGCAGGTGGCTTCCCCTCCCTGAGCCTCGTTCTGTAAAACGTTCTTTCCTGTTAAAAGAGAGTTTTTCCTTTCCACTGTTGTAATATTGTACGGTCTTCATCTTACTTTATAAAGCACCTTCATTGACTGATGTTGTGATTTGATGCTGTATGTAAGTAAACTTCTAGATATGAGGAGCTATATAAATTGAGCTGCTCTATATGTATCTGTTTGATCCATAGGGCTATATTCAGTTGGTTTCATTTGCATTTTCTCTATTTCAGGTTAAAGCATAATAAAAATATATTGAGATTTACAAGAAAAATAAATGTGGATGGATTTCCAGTTTGGTCTATTAATAAAAGATTCAAGCTAGGATGACTGAGATGATGCGAAAGGAAAGTGCTCCCCTCCATTTTTATTTATTTATTTATTTTAGAAAAATGTTATAATTCACACTGACACTCGTGTTCCTTATTCCCCCAAATAAACCTAAGGCTCTGTGGGATGCTGATTTAACTTAGTGGTTGAGCAGATGACCAGAAGGCATGAGTCTCAATATAACAGCCCAGGTTTGGTTCTGACCCCTCTGAGTCCCTTCGCTGCACATCTTCTCCACTTTCCTGTCTCATCTTTACAAAAATTCTCTAATAAAGGTGAAAAAAAGCCCCAAAATGATTTATAAACTCAAGGCTCAGTTTTATATTTTCCCAGTTGCTATGGTGATGATGATGGGGTTTTTTCCACTACCCCTACACACGTAACTCTGTGTGAACAAAGTTACAGTCGACTGAGCTAACCGATCATCTGTAACCAAAAAATGAGTTAATCGACTCTGACTTCAGGATGAGACTTTGTCAGACCTGCTTTCTGGAACAATCTCCAGCATTCAGCCTGACAGCAGCACAACAGCAGCTGTAAACAATCTGCTCATTAGCCTGTGATTGGATACAGGTTGCAAGAAATGTCACCTCTTTGCAGCACACACATGCAGAGTGAGCAGCTTCAGAGTGTTTGTGTTACTGTTGCTTTGAGTAAGGCAGCATGCTTTGGAAATCTGGAAGGGCTTGTGGAGCTGGTTTGGGGTAAGGCTCTACTTTGCAGCTATTCTTAACCTTGTTGTTGTCCCATTTCTCCTGACCTTGATGTTTTGCTTCTGAGCAGGATATTGCTGATTTTCTTAGTTCAAGCAGAGCATGTGTGCTGTTCATGGGCTACACAAAGTAAGTGGGGAATTTATATGTTTAAGTTATTTTAGTGCTGTGATTGATTACCACAGTGGGCTTACACTCTATTTCTTTCTCAGCATATAGCCCCCAGATGCACAACGTTAACGGATATGTTGGCTTTTCACAGCAAGATGGTAGACTAAGAAGACTAGATGGCAGCTATTCCCAGGATCAAATCAGACATGCCTTCATTTCTCCACGAGTAGCTCACAGCAGTAGCCTCAGCACAGGAACTACAGTTAACAGAGGCTATAGTGAAAGGCTTTCTGCTAGCAGCTATAAACAGACTGTTTCAGAACCAGCCCAAAGCTTGGTAAGGTTAGTGCAGAGCAGCTTGGTGACAAAACCTAACTGGTACACAAATGTGAAGGGCGTTAATGCTCTGGAGGTGCCAAACCGCTCCTCTTTTAGCCTTTCTGTTGCAAGTGGGAACTCGCTGAATGGACTCGGTCAAAACCAGAACAGCCTTCCTGATAGCAACAAGGAAATGACTTGGCCGTTTCAGCGTGGTGCACCCCAAACTAGTAAGGCTGGCTCCAGCAGTGCCGCATCTCTTCAAACTCTTACACGAAGCTCCTTGTTTAAACCAGCCTCTCAGCATTCTGTAGCACAGAAACCTGCCAGTGCAGCTGTACGGGGGCAAACATCAGCAAGCGCTCCTGCAAAACGGGTCACTCAACATAAATCTGAACCTTTAAGTATTGCTAGAGACTTCGCCGTCCATGGCTTTAGGAAATCATACGGAAACACATGGCTTCCTGCAAATACTGGGAACATCCAAGTAGGCTACATGCCGTCTTCCACTTCGAACATGATGGTGAGCTACAAACCCAGCTACACCTTCGCAGAGCGGAGGCCCACCAGTAGCAACCCTCTTCAAGCACCATGGGGAATCAGGAATCCAGCCCAGGAAGTTCATAGTCTGCCTGCCTATGGAAGTAACAGCAGGATCTATGAGGTCCCTGAACACTTTGGAGGCTATGCTATCAGACGGCTTGGTGACAAAGAGGTCGAGCAGGTGCCACAAACTACCACACCTCCCCCACAGCAGATGGAATATCTCAACCCAAGAAAATCTGAGCATCTGCGTGCCAAATGGATGACAATCAAGCTACGTCCAAGATACTAGAAGGTGAGTATCTCATTACTTTGTTCTGTTTATATCTGGCTGGTATCTAAAGTGTCTCTCCTACCAACAGGTGCAGCAAGAAGACATAGCTGAACGTTTTCTTAAATAAATTGAAATCTTGTCTTCTGTCTTGACTTCATCTCCCAGTTGTGAGGTACTATTAAAAGCCAACGCTTGTGTCTATGGATGTAGACTTGGTGCCCTCTAGTGAGTAAATGATGTGATGCTAAACTACTCTTTGGGGGGCGAAATTGCTCCTGATGCAAAGATCCACTTCAGAGAACACAATCTTACTCTAGCTTATTTCCAAACGACTGTTTGTTTTGGTTTTAAATTGTAGAAGGAAGTGCTTACAGGACATTTCTGACACAATACAGTGGTGACAGAGTCCAGTTATTGTAAACACTTGTCATTGTATGTATTAGCCTGGATGACTTACACCTTGCTCTGCCCAGATTAAAGAAAACGTGACGCAGTTAAGAGCTGTGTGTAAATGCCCTGCCTACAAAATGATGTCCTGAGTCAGATCAGTTGAAACATCTCAATTGCTTCCTGTGGGGGACGGGAGACTGGGCCATTTACTTTCTGGAGACTTTTTTTTTTTTTTTTCTTAAGTCTTGGCTGAAATCTGTTTAGACAGATGACTCAAGCTGCTGAGTCATGGTTCAGCTGTGGTCGTGTTGTAAGGGGACACTCCAATAATTTCTCGGCAAACTCACTTTCCTCTGAGTTTTAATTTGAACGTATTGTTCAGACTATGTCAGTAGTTGGATTTCTAGAGAAAATATTAAAATCGCTGTAAAACGGTTCCTGATGGCACGGAGTTAAAAGGACCCAAAAAGTGCACCAGAAGACCCGCTGTGGATCTATTGGGTCCACAAGAGCACCCTTCTAACAAGGAGTAGATTTCTATTCCTTGGTCTGTCCTGGCATGTATTGTGACGTGTGTGTGTGTGTGTCCTTGCTTGTTACCCCCAGCAGGTCACTCTGACCTGCAGACAAATTCATCAGCTCTGCAGCTAGCCTGAGTGCTATCACTTGCACATCAGGACAGAAACAACCATCCTGCACTATCAAAGGAAAAACACTTGTAACTCCCTGAACACTTGATAATTGTACACAAAGTGATCACGTTTTTTGTTTCGCAAAACCTTGTTTTTGGGGTTTTTTTGGCAAAATGGCAACATGAAATTGAATCTATACACAGCGTGGGTGGATATTTTATTTTTTTTGTGGACAAACATTTCATCATAAAGGAGCAGAAGTGAAGATACTTTTCCAAAATCAAGTCTCTGAGGACGTTGTTTTCCTATACTTACAGTTCATGGTCGACTGCTTGTCATCAACACTGAACCTTGCAAATAAACCTCTAGTTTGAGATTTGGTGCCTTTATATACAAATAACCCTGAGTTATTCCTGGTGCATTTGTTATTGTGAATGTCACATAGAAAGCACTTGGAGAATAAAAGCTTTTATGAATGAAACATGTTGTGCTTTTAGTGCTGAAGTAGAACAGTCACTTTACTATTTATGCATCACCAAATGCATGTTCAGCTCATTGATACTTTCAGGTCCTTTTAGATTAACAAAAAGGATATAAGCCAAAGTATTTAGGATGAGGCTCCTCTCGATCCTCCTCTTCCCCTTTTGATTCCCAATCTGACCCATCGTCTTGACAAGGGCACATATATAGTTTGAAGTCATTACAACAGAACTGTGGGATCATTCATATCAATTATACTTAATATAACAAAAAATATACATATGAGCTGTTGATAACCTTCCATGTTCCTTAGTGCTCCACAGTAAACAACTGCACTTTTTGTGCATCCATATTCACCCATGTACACTGAGCTACAAAGCAAACTATCATAAGGGGATAATGGCCTGCTTTACGTTCTCCCTCCTGAATTCACTCTGATTAAAGGGACAATGACAATATGAAAATCATTTAACTAAATAAGGTTCATATGTAATGTCTACATTAAGGTTGTCCTCTCCAACCTCTGGCTTTCCTTTTATGCAAGATGCCACAAACCAAACTCTTTAAGTCCAAACTCCAGTGAGCTAAACAAAACTCCTGGGAGAAGAAGGTGGCTCATGTCTGGCTGCTCACTATGTATCAACATACCCCAACCTGAGGGACAGTAAATGACACACACACACACACACACACACACACACACACACACACACACGATGTATCATTGTTTATTTGAGGGAGAGCGCCCTCATCAGAAAAGCCTAGTTTGCCCCCTTGCGGTTGAATCGTGCAGTGACGTTGTTGACCTAATTATCAGACATTTCTGGAGCAGGTGTGACGGAGTCAGCCTTTTTTATTCTTATTCGTGTAGTTTGTGCTTTTAAAAACATTATATATTTATGTTCTAATGTATGAAGGTTATTCTTGGTCGTACTTTTTTTGGTTTGCCAGAGTAACCTGTTGTTTCGCTAAATACAGATGTTTGCTAGCATCCAGCTGTCACCATTCCTTGTCAGTGTTGTGACGTTTATTAATAATTTATTACTTATCGTTTCCTTGTTTTTTCCCCCTCCTTTTTTTTTTTGTTTAATCCAGAGTTTCTTCTTTCTTTAAATTGTTACATTATTACAAAGTTATACTTCTATCCTAAAAAAGTGTAATAGGATTTGTACATTCAGGCTAATAGCAGCGGTAGAGTATATTGACATAAGACAGATTTATTCATGTTTTACAGATGACTGTAGATACTCTTGTGCCTTATACCTCTCTCCTGACATCCTGCATATATAATGATGACAAATAAAACAAAAATAATATTTTCAGCTCTCCATACCACCTGTTGCCATTTCATTTCAGTCCGGTTTTTGTGTAATTTTGAATACCTCAGTCTTTTCTCCCCATTTCCCTTCCTAAAGAGTGGCTTCTTGACAGCCACTGATCCACTGAAAGCATCTCAGATGAGGCTTTGATCAACAGTAGAACTGAACAGCCAGATGCCAAATCCTGTGTCAGGTCATTGCTAGATATCTTGTCTTAGATCTTAAGAGCATGACTTTCCAGATGCTGTTCAACAGATTGTTTTGTGTTAGGCTGTTAGGAACACAATAACTAAAGATTTAGTAGACATCCCTTGAGTTTCTTTGGTGTTTGTTAAGTGACTTCACACAAAAAACGCATTTTCTGAAAATGTACAAGTACAAGGAGTGGAAATTTGTTCAAAAGTAGCCAATATCCACTGAAAAACCTGATAGCTTTAAAAAAAAAAAATGATAACAAAGTCTGGCTCCTTGGAAGTATAAAGAAATAAAGGTTGGCCCAATACAAGAAGTGAGTGTGTTAGAGTTGCTCCCACCAGCTGTCACACTGGTGTGAGGGGGGGTAAGACATACTTTTACAGCAGTTATGCAGATACACGCTGTAATTTGATGTTGTGACCAGATGAGGGCACCATGTCTTTAGAGCAGAGAGAGGAGCCGGCTGACTTATAGGAAAAAGTTCACACAAATTAAATACTGAGTGTAAATGTTAAATAAAATGAATAAAATGAAAGACACGATTCCTCATTTGATGCATATAAAGCATCATAAACCTGCTCCAACCTTCTACATGCTGCATATGATCATCTACTGCTTTAACAACTGCAGATGTTGGCAATCAAAAAGTACTTACTCATCTAAAATCTGTTTTGTAAGGAAGGGAAAGAAAGGGGACGAGTCCACACTGGAAGTAACGTGGTGACCAGAGACCATAGAAGGTGAAAGATATTTGGCAACTTCATGCAATTGCATGTGAAATAACTGCTGGTGAGGCAAAGTGGACCGGACCTGCAATAAACTTTCAGGTTAGTGACTGAAGTCAATGAGAGTGAAGACGACCCGTGATTGACATGTATAACCTGCTAGTAAATACATTACAAGGTCACGGGAGCCTGGAATGTCAGCAAGCGACCGGCTGGCAGCTTCAAAGCGATGCACGACGAGTGACTCGTTTCCAGTGTGTACGCAGCTCAGCACAACATGCTCTGGAATCAGTGCTGCCAGCACTACTGTACATTGGAAGACTCTCTGGATGAGTGGGACGGGGCTTTGGGAGATTTGTTAAGTGCTTTGTTGATGTGATTATAACGCCTCGAGAATCTCTTTAGAAACCTGGAAAATTTCTGGCAGCATGTGTTTACTACTGGCTGTCAAGAGTGTTTGTCATGGCTCTTTGAAAAAAGAAATCCATGACAGATGTCTTTAGGCCTCAGCTGGCTTCAGGTGGCGGTATGAATGGCGCTGAGTAGGTTCGTAGATGAACTGGGGGTTGTTTTAATGGCTCTCCTTAGTAGGGATCTACTGAGATGCTGACAGAGAAGAAGAGTTCATAACTGGCTCCATAAGTCGAGGTCTGTTGTTCGGCACAGACCCCAATCAATGTGTACAGTAACTGGTCACTGTCAAAACGAGCCGTTACAGAGATGTAACTGACTTCTACAGCCATAAATAATTCACTGGTGAGTTGCAGTATGAGCATGATACCGCCCTACAAGGACTCTATAAAGACCTCTGCTGTTGTGCCATTACTGACAAATGACTTGAAGAGATTACAGTGGGACAAAATTAACCTTCCTGTCGTGTTTGGGTCAAATCTGACTGATTTACAACTTAAAACGCTCATAAATATTGTGCTTTACATACGATTTCCTCAAAGCCCTATGACATCTTCCACACTATGCACTTGAATATATAAAAATGATGAGCACCTCTTTCATTGAATTTTGATTGTTTATATTGTAAGTAAAGACTCTAGTATTAGAGAGAGGACTAAAACCATCAGGTGATTCCCTTTGAGCAGTAAAAGTAGGTCCAAATGTGTAGATCAAGCTCACCAAGGATGAAGCACACCATCAAACTTTGCATGTTGCCTCCTCCTGCTACTCCCACAAACACTGTCTACTTCTGTGGGAAACACTATAATCCCATGCAGGGGTTAATGGTAACCATCGAGAACAGTGACCTGCCATCTTCGATCAATAATCAATTAAATCAAATTAGGCAAATAAAACATATTAATATAAAGGGAGCTGATTTTGTGCTACAGCCTGGTGTTGCTTTCAGGTGATACCAGGAGATACTTGCCCTGCAAATCGTCCCACAGTTCCACTTACCATTAAGCCGGCCCCCATTCTTATGTCTGCCATGTATTCATGTACACAGCAGTCAGTGCTCTTCTTGCAGAACTTCAGCATGTAGCCATCTAGCTAGCACTACAAGATGCAAGTGAGCAAAAATGGAGCAACTATGTAAAACAACATTATTTGAAATCAAACATTTGAAACAGCTCAACATATATCAGCAAACAAATGATTTCTGTGCAATTTCAGTCACAGTCTCTGAGCTCAAAGTACAGTTTCATTATTTTAAAATAAGAAAAAAGCATGTTAACGTTTGTCAACTCAAATGTTCAGTGGTAGGGAGCGAGACGTACAATACTAAATTGGTTGGTGAGCCTTTAGAGCCGTTTAAGCTGCACTTTATGTAGATCTCTCCTTTTATTATGATCTGAGTTTGCGGGTGATCTCTGGGACTTATCTATAGCACTTGGGGTTATTTTAGATCCATTGCCTTGAAGCATTCCACTAAAGTCACACACTAAAGCAAGCCGGGACTTTACTTTTTTCCTGCATCTTGATCTCAGTGAGACTTGCTGAATAAATACGACTAAAGTAAAACAACATCAAGAAGCGGCAGCAGGCTTTGAAAACGTACTTGGTGCCACATTTAGCTCAGGCCGACTGTTTTGTTTTTATGGATGCTATTTTGTCTCTCCGTTGAGGACAAGAATGGAAATACTTTAAAACTTCATTATCCTGTCGGCTGTAGCTAAATAAGTAGGGGTGCTCCCCCCCCCCCCCATCACACATTAAACCAGGTGCTCTGCCGTCTCCAAACTGAATTCAACTTTTGTCAAAACATCAGATGATATTCTGGAGGGGGAAAAAAGTCAGCTTTTCTCGCAGTAAATGTCAGCTCCTAGCTTATCTGTATGTATCGAAGCGCTCTGGCTGTTCCCCAAGTAATGTAAATATATATGTAAATATCAGCATGTGCGACCCAGGGACAAGGACAGCCTTGTAACATGGGGGTGAGATGTCAATCAATACAGGGATGGGAAAACATGGCTGTGCATTCAATAAGCAGCATACTGCACAGAGATGAGATGTGCCGTGTCTCCGCATCCGTGTGTAAATATCAAAAGCGTCAGCAAAACACAAGCGCTCTGAGCTGCTTTAGTCGTATCAGATTGTCTCAGCGCGAGTGAAATGCGAGCCAAATAAAAAATTCAGGGCTTTATTCACTGCGGCCTCAACCATGTCAAGAAGAATAATAAATAAATCCACAGCAAATGTCTTACGAAGATTTAATGTACATTTATTCTTAACACGTGGAACATATAGTATAAAGATTTCATACTGAATAAATGATATTCATTAAGCCAAAAAAAAGGAAAAAAGAGGAATTTACATCAAGTTTTTAGCTACATCATCTGAAATACAAATATGCAGAATCCGCATCACTGAAAAAAAAACAAAAAAAAAAACAGTTTCTTCATCAAGGTCTAGTTTGTCGTTTATGAAGGAGCTCGAATGGAACCGATTTGTGTTAATATTCTCTACACCCAGACGAACAGAAAGTTGAAGTTGTGTTTACTGAGAGGAGGGGGTGGCGCTGGATCTGACAGCAGCTTAACGACCCCCGTCCCCACGCTCACACAGCGTGATACGAGCGGGGTGAGGCGCTGAAGTAACGGAGAGGGCGGGCGTCAAGTAATCACATGGCGTTCTCGATGCAGGGAAACTCGTCAAAGATTAAAAACGGTGAAGAGCAACAGAAGTCGAGAAAGAGAAAGTGTAATGTACAACATCATATATACACTGCAGCTTGGACTGCATCTAGAGTTGAGGACCAGTCCTAAAGAGGTGACTTTTGAATATAAGGGTCAAGTCATACAATCAAGGGACAAAGAGAAGAGGTCGGGGTGTTGTAGGTTCACCGTACTTTGGGGGGAAAGCCGTTTTTCTCTCTCGACATTTAACTAAAACTGGTTTTAAAAACTACAGTTTGCTGCCAAGCCAGCGGATCTCAGTGTGAAACAGTATTATTACAGTATGTTTACAGTTTTTAAGGTGTACAGTACAGAAAAAAGTCCTACAATCTACTGCACAGGCCTCCCATGACAGACATCTGTTCACAGCCAATAATGTGGTTCCTGTGGGGCTGAGTATATAGCATCCAAAGTTACAGCAATTATACCACACCACAGTCCATGAGTCTATGTAGCCTCCAAACATGAACCATAATATTGTTTAGTCTGTGCCCTCTTTCCCCTGACGACCCACCTCCCCCGAGGGAGAAAGCGAACACGTGTATCCCCCAAACTCACTGTAAACGAGACAGCAACTTTGGTTACAGTTTTTTCTTTTTTTTTTCTCTTTCTGGAGATTTTTTTTTCAATAAAAAAAAAACAAAAACAAAAAAAAGTCCTTTCTACAGGGCAGCAGCACACTCTGTCCTATGCCTGGGTCCCAGTCTGTTCTTCTTTGCCAGTTTCTTTCAGTTTCAGATGTTTGAAATCAACAGCTACTTCATGATATTCCTTCCTTATAGAGAGAAGCAGGGGTAAGAAAGACAGTGGAATCCGAGTTGATTTTGCATAAATAAAAAAAAAAAAAAAAAAAAAAAAAACTAAAAAAAAAAGTTTTGCTTTTGTCACTCACGCGCAACTAACAGACACGCACGCACGCGCACACACAAAAAGGTGGTTTAGGGGGAATAGAAAGAGGCAGAGCTGAAACCTCTCCACGGCTGTCATGACTGGCCGATCAGAAACAGTACATCACAGATTACTTGGGACACCAGAGAGTTCATAAGTGGGGACATCGAGATGTCCAGTAGCCGCGACTCGTACAAAGTGAATTCAGAGTGGTTTTCTTCCACCTTAGCCAGGGCGTGCAAAGCCCGCGCTGCCCGCCGCATCATGTCCACACTAGTAGGCTCAAACTGGGGTCCACCCTGCATTTGTAGCAGGGAGCTCTGGCTCTGCTGGTACTGCGTAGCCGCTAGGCTGTCCTCCAGGAAGCCCAGTAGGTTGCCCACGCTGCCTTTCTGCACAGCGATCGCTCGCGCTGCAAGGCTGTCACCCTGGGCTAGGTTAGCTAGCAGGATCACTGCCATTTCACGGCAGACGGCCACCTTGCGCTCGCCGACGAGTCGCACGAGCGAGCCGTAGAGCTTCTCCAAGCGGCTGAATGGCGGAGTGGCCAGAATGAGGTCGACGTTGTTGTCCTGGATGCTGAGCTTGCTGAGGGTCTCGAGGACCAGTCTCTGGGGTGAAAGGGAGCCGTGGGGCCCCAGCGTGGGAAAGGGATCCAAGGCCTCTGCTGAAGGGCACACAGCCCAGTGGAGCAGGCCATCAAGGAGAGGCAGGCATATGCTCTCTGGGTAGATAGAAAGGTCCAGCTGGCCGGAGATGTTTGCCAGAGTGACCAGGCAGTTCTCCCTTAACACCTCAAGGCAGTCCCACCACCACTCGTCTCTCTCGCAGCTCACGCCTTCGTCTTCCTCGTCCTTCTCGTAGGTAACAGGCGCCTGTTTGCGTTCAGGGTGCCTGTGGTGGAGCAGCACCAGGCGGCCCAACAGCAACAGGAGGCCAGGGTGTTTGGACAGCTCCAGGTCATTGCCAGGAACGAAGGAGAGGCTCCTCACAATGTTGGAGACGCAGATGCAGCGCCGAGCTAGCGAGTCCTGCCAGTCTGATAGAGTGCTAAGTGGCGTTTCATCCTTGCTGTGAGGTTCATCCTCCAGGATCTTGATGTTGCGGCGGCTCTGGAGATCGGGGTTGATGCTGAACAAATACTTGCCGTTCTCCTTCTGCTCCTCGGCACCTCCACGAACTACTTCCTCCGTGACCGACCCCGGGCGAGCGGATAGTACATCGTCAATGGTGGCAGTGACTGGTGCGCCAATGGGAAGAGGAGGCGTGGTAGTCTTTGTTGGAGACTTGTGAGGTTCAGAAAACTGGGGCTGCTGCTGCCGAACCTTATCGTCACCACTGGATTTAGGCTTCTCTGGGTTTTCTGCTGCTGCCGCTGTCCCATTCACCTTGACCTTCTTGCGGTTGTCAGCGGCCGCTGTTGTTTGTTTTCGCTGCTTGAGAAGCTCCATCCGGCTCTCAAAGTGGGTCTGGATGTGCTCAGTAGTGTCACCACCACCCACGCTCCAGTGTATCAGGCCGCTGTCAAAGCTCTGCCGCTGCCCAAGCTTGGACAAGCGGTTTAGCCGGAAGGGATTCTTCTTCCGCACCACCTTGATGGGGAGTTTATCAAACTTGCTAGCCTGTTTGGGCTTTTCCGAGTGTATACTGGGGTCGTGGGAGAACCCTGAGGTAGAGGTATTGGCTTCCTTGATAGAAGACTCCCTTTCCTTCTCATCTTCCTCATCCTCCGAAGACTTATCTTTGTGGGAGTTCTCCTCTTCCTCCTCCTCCTCCTTTATCTGGACCAGTGAAGAAGTGTCAGGATTGATCTTTGTTTCCTCTACCTCCTCATCCTCTTCGTCCTCCTCGTCCGAGTTCATGTCCTCGCCCTCAGGCATGGGAATTTCATCATCAGAGTCCTCAGCTGCATTGGGGTCTATTAGGGTGCGCTGGCCAGGGTCTCCTACTTCATACTCCTTAAGGATGCCAAAGATCTCAATGAGACAGCGTCTGAAGTACTCCACTACCAGCTCCAGAAATCCAGGTAGCTGTGAAAGCAAAGAAGGTGGTCACTACATTTGACAAGTCATTCTGAAATGTTGACAGAAACAAATGCTAACAGGTTGTGGATGTGTGCAACCTACCTGGCAAAGGTTAAAAGTAGAAATGCTATTGTCATCATACAGCAGAATGTTAATGGTGTCCAAGGCCCAGGTGCTCTCAGCTAATAAGCCAGACTTTAATGACATCATTACCCTCCAAGCCTCAGGAGTGCCTTTGAAAATAGAAACAGAATGAATATAACTAAAAGTAACCATGATCGGTCACTGCAGCTTTAAATAACATGTAAAGGTTTACTAATCTTGGGACTTTAACTCCATACTACATGCAATACATACTACATACTTGTGTCACCTAGTGTGAATACGCAATTTGTATCTGAAAGCTGTCTTAACGCAAACTGAGAAATATCAAATGGTCAATCCAGGTCAGGTAGACATAAGCATATTGTTTATTACATGTGTAATGTTACAAGTTATCAGGCAAATCACATTTTATACCAATGTCTTTCATGGTGAGCCGCCTGCGGGGTTTCAGGTGGGGTTGGGTAGCTTCCACAGAGCCAGGAGGGAAGGCCACATCTCGCCGGATCATGGGTTGCTGCACGGGAGCCTGGCCAATGTGGGACGCGGGAACTGGAGGTCCAGCTTTCTGCACCTTAATTCCAGGATGCATATAGGGGGATTTGCTGGGCGACGTTCTGCTTTCCATGGATCGGGGCATGGATGCTGGGCTCGACACCTGAGGAATGTGGTTTTGGGAAGCCGAGTAGGTGGAGGGCAGGGATCTGGTCATGGGTGGTCCGGAGCCTGCGGGGACAAACGGAGGCTGTCGCTGGTTGGCATGGCCAGGCCACTGTCCCTCGTGGTTCATGCGCTGATCTGATGGCATCATATCTTCTGAGCGGTTCATGCCGTGGTAGCCGGGACCCTGGCCCGACACAGGGGGTCCCTGTCGGTTGGGATAGTTGGGGTAGCCCATCTCATTGCGGCCCTGCCACATTGGGCCCTGGGAACCATCGGGGCCTGAAGGCATGGGACTTGCCATCATTTGGGGAGGCATCGGAGACTGGGAATTGGGGCCTGCAGATGACGGCCCTCGATCCCGTCCGAAGGGGAAGGGGAACTGGTTCTGTGGGCCTGGCGGTCGGCGCTCCCCTCCAGGGTATGCATTATACTGATTATACATGTCCTGCTGGCCCTGGGGCCCCGAGGACTGGGGTCCTGGCTGTTGCTGTCCACTGTAAGGAACGCTGTACATTTCTCCCTCATGGCGCTTGGCAGGAGGACAATACCCACCATCCACAGGACGTTTGTAGTTCTGTCAGCACACAAAATTAAGCATTACAATCCTCAACTGAGCACAATAATTTTAGCAACAGCTCATACTTCTGTTCAGCTGGAACAGAACATAGTACATTACATGAACACTGAAAAGAGAAACCCAAGTAATAATAGGAGTACTGCAAATGCTGGACAAACTGTTCTTACTGGCTGCTGCTGTGGATACATTCCTGGCTGCTGATTTGGGTAAGGCCCACCAGGGGGAGCTCCTTGGCCAGGGAACTGATTTGTATAGGACTCATGCCTAAAAATACACACTCAGATTACTATATTTCTTCATTTCAGTAAATGATTCAGTTACAATAAGAAACTCTGTAAATATCTTTAAATCTATCAATGATCTTACTGACAAAATGCTGACATGCAACCATGTCTCTCCGTTTAATCTTTATACAGAATAGTCTCTGCCCTGAATGGTACAGACCGTTGCTGTGGCGGAGGACGGCTAGGCGAGTACATCCCTGTGTCAGCTCCAGAAGGCATCATGTTGGGCTGAGGAGCTCCCGGTCCCATGTTGACATCAGGGCCCATGCCTGGCTCTTGTCTATAAAAGCAACGAGCAATAATCATGAAGTGATTTGATTTAGTCGGAAAGAGAAAAGGACACTGAAATGGCACAGGTCAGATCACAATCATCTTATCTTATTTACAACTATAGTACATTTACCTTCGTTCATATCCATACGGGTACTGTTGCCTCTGGCTCATTGGCATGTTGGCCATTGGGCCTGGTGGACCTCTGTTATACTGTTCCCCCATTCCACTGTTGGGGCCGGGTGGCATGAACTGTTCCCCTGCTAAAAATAAATAAACATAATATTAGTTATGGCTATGAACGAACCCTTACAGAATCTGGGGTTTGGTTACATGGACGGTGTTCACCTTTCCTCATGCCTCCAAAAGGGTCCTTGTTGGACTCGTAGGGACCCATCCGACCCATCATCTCCGGGGTGCCTATCCCAGGCTGATAGCCCTGAGAGTTGGGAGTCATGGCGTTCCTCCTGGGAAACGCCGGGTCTCCGCCATCAGCAAAGGGATCCTGTAGATTAACACTACTCCTGTAGGAAAACAGATGGCTTTTTAGCAAAATGTGGAATGTGAAAAATTCATAGTAATTAAGACTTTTCTAAGTTTTCTTGTTAATTTCTTTTTTTGAATGTTTTCTGTCTGTCCCTCTAACAAGACACAGAAGACAGTTTTTACTGTAGTCTTCTAAGCCCAAAGTGCATACTTTATAACTATAATCCTTTCATATTCCTGTTGACTAGTCTGGTGTTTGTGTGTACATGTGAACAGAACCCCATCAGTGATAACTTTAAAGCATATTTTGCTGTTTTTCGTATTCCAGTTCTTGCTTCTCTGATCCAATTTCACCACAGGTGGAGATTTTAGTACGAACGCCACAGAAGCACGACGCTGGTTTTTGAATCGTACCTTACGCCAGGCATTGGGGGCATTTGCGTGTGTGGGGTGGAGGCTGGTGTGGGGGGCTTCAGGTCTCCCCCCTCTGCCATTGAACTAGTGGTTGACTGAGGGGTTTGGGGTCCTTGCAGGGATCCAGAACCAGCTGCAAAACACAAGGATACACACAATGACTAAGTGGGAGAAAAAACAAACAAAAGAAAAACAGTCAAGTGCTCTGGTTTGTAACACTCAGAGATTCCAGAGAATTCAAAGAACATCCCTTTCTCCTCCTCCTCCTCGCTCGAGGAATAAAGGCAAGAGCTGATAGTTGATAGTGAGGCGGGTTAGGCAGAACACTGCTGGGGGCTTTTAGAGCACATGCTGCTTTTGGCAATCCTAAATCCCATTAAGAAATTCCTGAGCGCTGCACAGTTTGTGTCGAGCTGACTGGCTTTTGAGTGCATAGCCAGCAAAAAATCTTGAATCTTCCTGCTCATCACAGGATGCCTGCCCCCTCCTCAAACACCGCTGGGCTCCAGGAACCACCAGGAAACAGTGATGTAAACCCTCACTGTGACAGATTACTGCCTGGGCTGTAGAGACAGGAGACAGCCAGCTATGTGTGAATGTGTGTGTGTGTGTGTGTGACTGATATTTTGTTTGTGTTGTGTGTGTGACATACTAGCAATCATCCTTAACTTCAGCTCAGGACTTCTCACTATTAGCAAGCCAGTCTGATGAGTCACAGGTTCCCATTCATTAAACTGGCACACACACACAAACACACACACAACACCCGGGTCACTGGCAGGTCACAGTTATTCACATTTTCTCACATCACCCTCTTGCCTCTCGAGCTCTCACGCATGCACACAACATTCATTGGCTCACCCTCCCTCACCCCCTCCTCCCTCTGGGCAGGGATTTCCCTCTACTAAAGATGAAGGGAGGGAGGGCATGATAGAAATAGAGTCAGAGAGAGAATCGTGTGACTTTTACACACACACACAGTCTCACACACACACACACACACACACACACACACACAAAACCCTCTTCCCCCATTCATCATTTCTGGCTCAGCACTAATCTCCAGGGAGTGTTGCCGTGCTGCTGTAGCCCAGGGCCAGGCACCAGGCAGCGAGGACACGCCACTGACGGAGCATCGCTATTGCCAAATCACCTCCTGCCTTTCTCCTGCCATTACTTCCTCCACCACCCCCACCCCCAAAACCCTCCCCTGCCCTTCTTTCGTACTAACTAGAGGGCTGATGCCAGCTGACAAGCACCCTGATGTCTCCTGTAACAACACCCCGGCGCTGACTCAGTGCCCCGTGTCTGACAGCCTGGGTCTCAGCCAGACTGAAGCAGCATGTGGTTGCTCCCGGTGTGGTTGCTCCTGGCAGCTATAAACAAGGAGTCCCCTCCAAAATAAACAGCATCTCATGCAACAAGCAATGACCCTTCCTGGCTGCAACCTCCTCACCCTTAACAACTGGTATGAATGAGCGCCAGTTCATCCGCTGACTTTTACCCAGTTGAAACATTTAGCATTCTGCTGTCATCACCGTTGCCACAAAAATCAAAGTGGGGAAGTCGGAAAGGACAAGTCTTTCGTCATGTCCTGTGCAAATGCCAAGGACTATTCCCCCAAGGCATGTGTTTGTGGAACCGTCCAAAGGACTTACAGCTACGCCGCCGTCATTTATAACTCCTACGATATAGGGGAGCAGCGATTTATGGAGGGTGGCTGCTCCTACATGAGATGACAAACAATGCTCTATGAATGGCTTTAAAAACGGCAATTAATGGGATATAATAAAATAGACTAGTTTATAGACAGCTGATGTGAGGCAAATAGAGCAGAGATGATGTTATGAATTGTACTTAATCCAAACTGCGCCCAAGGGAGAAAAGGAAATCTGAAATAAGCTTCATTCATTGCATTTTAAATCTAAGGAGGCAGTAAACTGTGTGACAGTGAAGCGGAGCAGCAGCGCTCACCTGGGCTGGGAGGCTGGATTTTGGGCTGGTTCTTTTTGGTGTCCGTGTTGAAGAAGTCTGGGGGAGGGTCCTCGCCGCGCTCCATTTTGCACTCAAAGGCGTACAAACACTGGATGTACTGTTTTTTGAGCGAGCTGGCTGCGCTGCTCGACGTGCCCACGTTCAGGTTGGTAGCCAGCTCCCTCCACTTCTTGTTCTTGTTCACCTGGTGGGCGAGAGAGGAAGGAGGTGGTTCAGAAAGCTGTATACGAATTTTTTTATTTTTTTATTTTTTTAAATTACCGACGATCGTCCTTCTGATCTGAAGGATTCACATCAAATTCAGGTGGAAGTCCAGGTGTACCTGGGTGAGGCCGCCGATCTCTTTGACGGATATGTAGAGCCTGAAGAGATCGAGGGGCTTACGGCCCACAGCGGGAAGATTGTTCATGCCCATGGCTTTCTCCTCAGCAAAGGCCAAGTATCGGTCCACCCAAATTTTCCTCTCTGGCTCCGGGCCAAGCTCGTACAGACGGGTTATTTTCTCATTGGTGATGGTGGAAGAGCTCGACTTCTGTTGGACGGGTGACGGAAGAAAATCGTAAGAACGAGAAAAAGGGAGGGCGGGGGAAAAAAGCTGGACTTTGAATGTGTACCTTCTTGGATTCTGGCTTGGGAGTCCCGTCCACTTTGTTGTTCATCTTCGGAGCAGGATTCATTTTGTCCATGCCAAACTCTGAACTTGGAGCCATTCCTGGGAGAACGGGGCAATGACAGAAGGGTATAAAAATAAAACGATTACCAGTCTATAAAACTGTTTTATAGACACAACCCTCAGGCCTGCAGCTGTACTCCAATCACCTGATCAGGGCTATAGTTTCACTTGTACTCACCAGGGCTATTGTTGGCTATGTTTGCTCCTGCCATTGGATACGGCCCTGGCCCACCTTGGTTTATCATACTGTGCATGCTGTTCATGCCTGGGCCATACGGAGAGCCTGCTCCCATCATGCCCTGGGACATGTTAGGATAGCTGGGTGGCCTACAGAAAAGAATGCTTGATTAGAAGAAATGCTAAAAAACAATAACCACAAAGAAACAACAGGATGATTAAAAGTTGCCACCCCTGTAGCAGAAACGAGAAATACTGGTCAGTTAAACTACTTATTTCTATTTTTCTAATGTCAAACCGAGTTAACATGTTGTTTCTAAGACGGCAAGCAGCAACTTGCCACTGCCAGGGCACACAGTCCCACTCTTTGTGACAGGAAGTTGTAAACAAGCAAGCTGGGGAGGTAGGGTAGATGAAATCCCTGTGAGTCAGTGCAGTTCTGCAGAATTTTATTCCAGATAATGAATGGTACTATCTCGAGGCTGTGTCAGAGTGAAATTAGTGCTGTTTCTACAATGGTCACTTGAACCTGGCTCCAAAAGAAAGTCAGTCTCCACAGACTCAGATGTTTCAAAAAGCGTGTTCACAGCCTGATACAAAAAAATGTGGCTTTGGCTTCTATAAATATTTTCCTGTAGAACAAGTCCACAGTGACTGACTGTTGTTTTTAACTTAAACATTCAGAGACTTTTATGGCCGCTATGACTGACAGATGCGCTGACACAGGCGGCTGGAGGTGAGCTACGTCTCAGCGCTGCTAATTCGAGTCTCTGAACTGGACTTCCTCACGGTGTTTGTGCTGTTGCTCCCTTTTGGATAAATTTTAATGGAATTTTCTGACAAATAATATGGTTTGCTGTCAACTTAATCGTACTACCCAGCCCATCCAATATGTCTGTGCAGCAGTTTTTGGTGAATGCAATTCTAGCATTCTATTTTTCTACCTTAATTTGAGCAAAGAGTACAAAAATAAGAAGAAAAAAAACATTTCATAGACGCAACCTTAGGGCCTTGTCCAAATATGGTCATGTTTCCTTTTAAAAAACAAAACATAAGCATCAAAACGTTGAGTCCAGAAAGAATTCTTCTGATTATTGTGCTAATTTTAACTTTTTTCTCAGCGATTCTACAGTAGTTGACTAATCTAATTATTTTCACCTATTTAATCAACTAATAATTAGTCAGAAGTAATCCCTGAAAGGATCCACTGCAAATACAGACTTTGCCTGACTGAATTATGTCTTTTCCTTCACAGAGTTCAGTTTCATTTGTAGGAAACATTAATTTAAGTCACAGGGTACCATTTGCCAAGCCCACAAGAGCTGCTCTGTAGGCTCAACAGGCATCCCTGCTTAGGAAGGATGTGATTCAGTGATTGCAGGGACCATCTCCTCTTCTGTGATAGATAAGCGTTTGGGCTACTGCCACCACTCAAGCACTAAAACATGTAACAGACTGGCTTGTGTGTGAGGCAAACCAAGGAGAGACACACACACACACACACACACACACACACACACACACACACACACACACACACACACACAGCAAAGTGATGAGAAAATCTCCTTAAAGCTATAAATTCAATGACCCTCAACAGTCACAGGCTCACACAGATGTCACTGATGCAGCCAGGAGCACCCACCTGTTGTGTATAGAGTTTGTTGGTCCGTGGTGCACGGAAGGACCACCATCCTTCCTCGTCATGACCGGAGGGGGACACATGCCGGACCCCACCTGAGGAGGCATGCCGCCCATATTGGAGGCCATGGCAGGACCGTAAGGCCGAGTGCCCATCTGCCCAGGACCTATCCTGCCCGGTGGCATGCTTCCATACGGAGCCCCGCTGCCCTGACCGGGAATGGGGTTCATGGAGCCACCCATGCCGGGGCCACTGGGGTAATTGGCGTTGGGCATCCCTGTGTAGCCGGGCTGCCTGGGATAACCTGAAAGTGTTACAGATCAACATTTAGAGTTTCATGCCCTCCTGCTGTGTTTCAGCCTAAAACAGATCTCATCTAGTCACTTCTCACTGACGGGATAAAGAGTTTCACCAGTCCGGCTCTAAATTTACCTCAGCTTGTCAGAACAAGCAGCCTGATGAAGCGGGCTTTATCTGGCTCCCGCCTTTCTCTGCTATGACTCATAGCAGAACTTCTTCAAAGCCCACAGAAACCATCTGAGACTTCAAAGTGCACTGATATAATTTCATGAATGTAAGAAGTGAGAGGAAACTTCAAAGCCTCTTAGAAAAAAAAATCTGGGCTATCTGTGAAACTGTGATGGTCACAGGACAACCACTGTAAACTCATTCATAATATTTTGAGTATTAAAAAAAGAAAAAAAGTCTGCTTGATATGACAGAGCGGAGACACTGCACTCTTATTTTTCCTGCTGTACAGAAGGCCCTCAAAGCAACACCACCCAACACTCACAGCCTCATGTCTCACCTGGCGGGCCGTACTGGCCCCCCTGAGGGACGTAGTTTCCCATGGTATTGTTCTGAGGATAAGGGCCCATCCCACCATGGATCTGCACTCCTGAAGACTGGCGTGGAGATAAGGCCGAGCCAGGCTGTCCAGGGGACCCGTAAGGAGGCATCTGAGGATTGCGCATGTACACTGGAGAAAAGACAGGGAACATTAAGCAACACTGTTAGTTTTTTTTACACACACATATCAAAGTTTGATTAATTCAGCAACCAATAGTAAGTGGTAATAATTAGATGCCGATTGTATCTTATGTTAAACACTTAATGTTAAAAAAAACCAAGAAAATAAACAAAAAAACAACAAAAACAAAACTCCACGCTACATCTGCTTTAGCATACATTTGCACAACACATTATGGCTCAAGCTCTTCACTTCCTCACAAACACAACACAGTACAGTGTGTCTGCCTGCTCTCATTTGACCTGGCAAGTAGAGCACATTCTTATTTAGAAGCACAGCCTGGGGGAGTGCTTGCAGATGGGAGGAATGCATACAAGTGCAAACAATCACACCTAAAAGCTGCTGAGAATGGGGCGCACACACTGCTGGCCACTGAGCACATGAGGAGATACTCTTTAAAGGTTTCTGTTTGCAAACATTTCCAACACACTCACCTCTGTCCTGGCTCATGGATGAGTGCATGATGCTGTCTGACTGGACGCTGGGCGGCCGAGGAGGCATCTGATTACCTGCGGGACAGCGATGACATGGGTCTGAAATTACCGTGGGAACCGCGGAAATTTGTCTCCTTTATTTACAATCAGTTCTTGCTCTTAAACTTTGAAATACTGGCCATAAAATGAGTGTGACCCAGTCACATTCAAGCTAATAAACTGTGGCAAGTCTCTCCACAATGAGCAGAGGGTGGCACTGTAACCTCCGTCTCTCCGTCAGCGAATGGTTTACTAGCATCATGTTAGGAGAAACTTAAAGTTCCATATCTTGCAAATCGCTTCATAAATTACAAATGTGATCCGCATCGAGTTTTGAATTAAAACTCTAAATCTGTCTGTTTTTTATTACATATGTCAGACAGGATTTCTGCTGGATACGATGAATAGCTGACTACAAAGACATTGAAATTATTGTTGTTGGTTAGCCGTATCGAGCAGGTCCATTTTTACATTTAGCAGTCTTTGGCAAGTGAAAATAAATAACTGCTCAGTTGTTTCAGGACATCATATTTATGGTGATTTTCCTGTAAATATTCTGCATTTGTACTTTATCTACTGACACCCACATAATGCTATTATTCTTCTAGAACAAACTTGGTTTTAATTTTCACATTTTTCCTTGCCATAAAATCCCCCTACGTAGTCTTTCGCAGCTGAATTTCAGATTTCAAAGACCATTTCAAAACGACTGAACTTAAAG
This sequence comes from Diplotaxodon limnothrissa, assembly GCF_057381915.1. NCBI lineage: Eukaryota > Metazoa > Chordata > Actinopteri > Cichliformes > Cichlidae > Diplotaxodon > Diplotaxodon limnothrissa. The sequence continues at coordinate 28,162,011 of NC_140616.1, read as the reverse complement.
ACCGGAAGATCTAAAACAACTGTATTAAAGCAGAGTAGAAACAGAATAATGTTTTAGCTGTGTGCTGCTGTAGGTCTGAAACAACAGTATTAACGGTATTGTGCGTTTACCTGGCACAGCAGCGGGGGACAGGGGGCCGGTGCGAGAAGGGGTGACGCTAGCTGGGGAACCCACAGGTGACGGCGAGGGTCCACGTATGCCCGGAAGGTGAGGCGAAGTGTGCGGGGAGAAGGGTGACTGGGCCGGGTTGCTCTGCTCGCCCTGGCTGCTGGACACGCCCGAGGTGCTGACACCCGGGCTCAAAGCGCCTTCTGTACCAGTGGGAAGGTCGTCGATGGAGCCGGATAAATCCTTGAAGGAGAAGAGCAACAGAACATGAGTCGACGATGACACTGCATTCGTTCGTTTACACTGTAACAAGTGGCTTAACAAATTTATTTTTACAATTCACATCACCAACTTGTTACTGATAACAAGTCAACACATTTCGCTCTCGCTTTTCCATAAAGTATCAGTTCCTACAGCTTGTGGAAGCATTTGCATCATTTTGTGAAGCGATGATGACTCAGCTGCTGATGAGTTCTCCTTAACATGAAGAACCACCAAGCAGATAAGCAGCTCCAGAACAGCGGCGAGGCCCACAGACGAGGAGAAAAGGGCCAGTGCTACAGTTCTCAAGCTGTAATGGCTAGCCGTTAGCTAAACGTGTAGCTATGAAGGGAAATTACCAAGCAATTAGCAATATCAACTCGATATGCAGTGAAGTGTAGTCAGTAGGTACACCGGGATAGATATCATATCATTACAATTGCTGTAGTAAGGCATGCTAGTCTAATCAAAGATGAAATGTTCAGATATGGTTCTGGTAACAAATGAAGCAGAAATCCACCAGAGTTATGGAGTTATTCTCTTCTTTGTGATACAACCATGATCATGGCATCGGGGCTGCGGCAAAAAGACGCATTGTCCAACAAGTTGCCTTTAAAAGTAACTGATGAGCATATGGGCTAAAAATACAGAACAAGAAAACTGTTCAGGTTTCATCAGACAAAACAAAAAAAAAATCTCTGCCACTCATTGTGGAGGCTCAGCTTATGATGGGAAGAGAGAAATTAAGTGGAAGAACTGATACTTGATATCAAAGGTAAGGGTGTGTGTGTGCACTGGGATGTAAATGAGGCTCTAAAAATGTATAAAACCTAGAAAAAGAAAGCGGCTGCATTCTGGGAATCACATTTGGGAGAAATGAATAAGAAACGATGAATATATTCAGGCTTTTCTCCTCCTGACCTGCATGAGGAGGGTGAGACTGTTTTATTTTCAGTGTCATGTCAAAGTCAAGAGAAGTCAAATCAAGTGAGTGGAAATCCAAATGGGCACTGATGCATTACAGCAATCTTTGCCCTCACCGGGGTGTGTATGTTACTCTCTCATAGAAGGCTGCCAGCCCTATTACAGTTCAATAATACATTTGGGTACAATGACTTCTTTTCCCACCTTTTTAAAAATACTCCACACATCACTCCCATAATGCCGATAATGATCCGTGCTGGCAAGGAGAACTGAGTTTGACTTGCAAAGAGAAAGTGGGGGGGAAAAAAACAAACATTTGAAGCGAGTCATCTCGGGAGGCAGTTGAAATAATTGGTGCTGGGCACGGGCTCTGGTGCCATGTGGTGTTGTTATTGAGCCTCGCTGGCTGCGACACAAAGACGGGCGGGCGGGCAGGAAGGTAGGAAGGCAGCCGGCAATGATTATGTTTGTGGGAAGGTGAATGTTTACACACTGGCCACTCACGTGGAGACCATGTGCTCACTCAGAAATGCAAGCTCATCTGCCAGTCACATTGGAGGAAGGGAAAAAAATGGGAGGGAGTGAGGAGGAGGAGGAGGAGAAGGAGGGGGTGGGAGAGAAAAATAAAGCAGCACTCATTGGATTGTGGCCAACTATTCCCATAGAAATCTCACACTCGCAGGCTGGCTGCAGCCCCGAAGCCGGCGGTTTTGCACTTGAAACGGCGCCCGTTGCTATTTTTGGGATGTGACCTGATGGAGGAACCCCAGAGGGAGTGACAGGAGGACAACGCTGATTCAGAATCCACCCTTCCCTCCCCCTCCAATCCACCCTCACCCCGTTCCTTCGGCCCTCCCTCCCTCCGGCTCTTCCTCTCCTGCTCCGGCGACTGCACAAACCCAGGCCTCTCTGACCCACACTGGAAATACGGCACCAACAAAACCACGTGAAACGCAGCAGGAAGGGAGTATCGCACTCCAAAGTGTTTCCCTGGCTGACGCCCAATTAATGTTCTCAAATGCAAAAGTGGGTTAGAGGCACATCATTAGGTCTTCGTGCTTTGGAATCAAGAACAGGGAACCGAACAGCGTGACATTCTTTGCTCAAACAACCATAGCAGGAACCCTTTTTCCAGCAGCCAGCATCGTCAGCTGACCTACACCCACCCCCTCCTTCTCCTGTTCCCAACCAAGAGATCACAAGACTGGTCATCTGACAGAGGGCTCCATCTGAAGGGCTCCGACTGGCCAGATGCCACGATGACCACCTCTGTAGTTGGTACTCACAGAGACTCAGAAGCTGCTGCTCAGAGTCAAATCTCAGCCACAAAACAAGTTCTAAACCACAGCTTCCTCAACACAGACCAAAGAGGAAAGGATTCAGTTAGTGGGTTCAGCTGAGGAGACACCTCAGCAGGAGGATGCACACTCAAGACGAACAAACTGTCATCATGAGACAGAAAAAAGGATTTAACACATGATCGTGGATGTGGGGTACTTCTAGAGATCCATGGGGGTGTAAAAGCAGAACAAGATCAATCGAGTATATCAGTCGTCATTCTTGGTAGTACCGCCTCACAGTGGCTTTTAAACCATATTAAGATTTGGGGATTGAGGTAAACTGTCTGATTATTATAGTTTGTGTAGTTTCGTTTGTGTGTAGTTTGTGTAGTGGAGTTTCTGCCTTTTTTTATTAAGCCTATTTTCAGTTGACAGATTTACTTTTAATCAAAGGTTGGCAGTGATGTAACTCCAAACTAGTTACGCATGAAACACACATTTATGTTGTCGTCTTGGAGCCTAGAGGTTGATGACCACCAGCTACACACAGAGACAAGAATCATGCCATTAAAGCAACTATCACTTTACACCAATCAAGATTAGATGGGTTAGGATGGCGGGTTAAAGGTACGACCACCATATTATCACGCAATACCAGGATTTCAACGATCTTTGGCTGTGTTTGGGTTCCAACGACCATTTCCAAGCAGCATTGATTAAAGCTCAAGAGAATCATATTAAATAACCACGTTTGCATTGTTCTGGTGCTAAAATTGAACTCCTAACTCTGAGACGGACTGTTAGCGGTCGTCATTCCTGCCACACTTTAAAGTCCACTGTGTGGCGTGCATGGCTAATTGGTACACTGAAGTGTGCATCATGTGTCCAGCAAAAAGCTGGGATTGAGTTAGCTGGAATAAAGTTGTGAGAGCAGTCTTCTATTTTTATTTTCCTCCAGATTACAGAATATCTGTAAGAAACAAAAAGAAGCTGGTTGGTGCTAACAGGTCCAGACTGGGACCAGAATAAATCAGCAGGACTTTAAAGTGACATAACATCTGAGAAAAACAGGAAAGTAAACAAAAAACCCCCAAACAAATGTGTTTTTGTGACAACGCTGCATGGTACGGCATGAAAACCGCAAAATTTAAAATATCCCTTAATGGCCCGATAACGCCGGCAAAAGCTCCGTTTGTGCAGCCTGTGTGCACTGCTACAGTGGCACGTATGCAGCGTACAGACTGAGCTCTTTAACATTCTGTAAATATCTGACAGCTCTGAATCCTCAGCTTGGATAGGCAGAAGAATTGTACACACACACACACACACACACACACACACACACACACACACACACACACACACACACACGCTCCTACCTACTCCCACTCTGCAGTCATTGATTTTTCCCAGCTCAATACTGCACAGCACCAGCCTGTTCTGCTGACTGCACAAGCCGGACAGCGAGGAGAGGACGGAGGGGGAGGGGTGGTGGATGCTGGTGATACTGATGCTGCTGAGGCTCTGCTATTCAACACGCTCATTATTTAAGGCAAATGATGAAGAGGAGGAGAGAGGACATAGATCAGGCATGAGGAGGAGTTGAGAGGTGGCGTGGTTAAGTTGGAGTAGCGTGTGAGCACAGGTGGGGTGTGTGACTCTGTGTGTGGAGGGGGGGAGCTTGAAGGAAGGTCACAGCAGCATTATCAATGGCAAATATGACAACTGACAATATGAAAATACAGAAACGAGCCATTTCTCTATGTGCAGGGGAAGAAAGGGGAGGACCGGTGAGCCGTGTTGCAGAGAGAGCAGCAGAGAAGCTGCAGCTCTTTCTGTAGAAAGCCTCTCTGTGGCAGCCATTTTGTGCTTTTTCCCAGCACTGCCTAACATGGAACTTCAGAGCTGAGAAGTGCAGAACAGACTTCGGGAGCTTTCAAAGGCTAAAAAGCAGCGTTTCGAACGATGAATTCGTTTCAAATTCATTTTAAAAACGATACAAACTTTCCAGAATTTTATTCTTCTTCGTCTCCTTCTTCTAACGCACTTCTTGTTCACAAATGCTGAAAATCTTCGCTGCTCCCACAATTCTTACATTCTCCACATCTCTCTCGCCCGTGCTGTCTCTGAGTCATCTGCTCTGCTCTCTGCCGTCCTAATGTATTCCATTTGCAGATTACTTCACTGAATCAATCAAGCTCGACCAGAGCCATTAGTCTGCCAAGCCAGCCTTTTTTCCTCCCTCTTTTTTTTCTTTGGTAGGTTATGAGAAGCAGAAAGTGGAAGAAGCAGCGTAGTGGCTCGGAGTTAATGACACGTATCTGGAACATGTAACCCTGGTCAGTGGTGTAACTAGATCTGGTGGTGGTGGTGAGGAGGAAGAGGAGGAAGAAGAGAAGGGAGGGGGGTGCCAAAGTTCATCTTTGAGTCACACACTTGCCCTGACCCGCTTCATTCTGTCATCCTCAGACCTCAGAGTCTCACCCGCTGCCTGGGCTGGCAAGCTTCCTCGTTCTCAGGCCTCCAGATGCTGAACACAATATATACAGCAAAGAACAAAACAAAACAAACCCAGCTCGCTCAGAGTCGACACATCCGCTGTGGCAAAGTGAAGAGAGTAAGAAGAAAGGGATGGAAGGGGAAGAGGGGGAAGCTGGCTGCATGTCAAGGGCTGCCATGGTTACTGTGATCCACGTGGTTGACACGTTAGAGCCGACACAGTCCCTCCCCCCTGTTGCTGCCATTCCTAGGTCTGCATGTCTCTGTCGACGGCCTCCCTGTGTGCCTGGCAGGGTCACGGTGCAGTCAGCTACTACAAAAGAAGAAGCCCGTCATTGTTACAGGAAACGCAGACGCACCAAAGCCCTGTTCACCCCCCCACACCCCCCAATATCCCTCCAGCTCCTTTAATTACATTTGTTGGGGAGGACTGGGAGACAACACGGAAGCACAAAGCGGACAGGGCACGCTCAAACTTTGTCTTTTTTTTTGCCATCTCATTCTGGAGATGTTTATGTTTATATGCCAACGACCTCGTCAGCAGAGCACTCCAGCGCTGCGCATTTACCACTTGTTCAGGACAAAGTAGGCTTTTGATATCAGAATGGGGTCATGGGAAAAGTCATCGCTTCCCTTTCAAGCTTAAGATCAAGTGAATTTTTTTTTCTCAGCGCAGTTTCTCTTCTCTTTCTCTCAGCTCAGAATCTGAATGTGCTGACTTGACTTACTGAGCCCAAAAGCACATTATCTCTCGCCTATGATCAGAGCGCTTGTCTTCATCATTCACCAATGACACACAGTCCTTAGACAAAGTACAATTTAAGATATTTGTTCTGTCAAACCACCAGTCAATGCTACATTACCATGAAATGCCAGCGGGTTGCTGAAAAGAAGACAGACGTGTGGGCGTTGCCGACATGTCAGCCGCCACCCCAGAGCCTCCACCTGTATCTGGGGACTGTATCCACATACCAAGGGCTGATGGGAAGTCAACCAAAGACCTGGGGAGAGGCTGCTCCAGCCCCAGCTCAAGATTTGCAGGGCTGAGCTCAACCATAAGGGGGCACTCCCATCCCACTATGAGGGAAGAACTGGAGAAAGGAGGAGAAGCAAGGCAGGCCCCTGCCTCAAACAGCAGCAGCAGCAGCCATTACAGGGTTTCACACACACACACAGCACAGACAGACGAGAAACTCCAGGCACAGCCAAAGCACCCTATAGGTGCGCCATGCACCCTTACCATATATATATGCCACCAAGCAGATGACTCGAACCCCAGTTAGTGTTTGAAATTAACAAATCGCATTTGTGCAATTTCATCTCCCCAAGGTAAATAACAAAGGTGGATAGTGACAACAACAGCAGGGTGTCACAACGCTCACAGCACCCTGCTGGGGACAGATATCTCAGACACAATGTCTACTACCTCCACAGATGAGCAAGCTCAAACTCCCGAGAGATCAACATTACACTGCTACTTTATCAGCAGCGTGGGTAGGATAATAACATGGAACAGAAAGTAGAAGATGAAAGAGTGAACCAGCAAAAACAAAAAAAGGGGAGGATGCCACGATATACGAAAATCTAATCCTTCTGACACTGATCGGTGCTGTTCAGCTTTTACTTTGCTGTGTGATACAGGCTTGCAGTCAAAAAAAAAATCTAGGCCAACTATGAATCTTAATCAATAAGTAGGGAGGTCTTTTTTAAACGCTCCACATTTGCCTAATTGAGCTTCACTGTGGGGGTAACAGGAAAAAAAAGGAGGTGTGCAATGCACACAAACACTGCAGCAGCCTGTGTGGAGCTACCACAGAGTAGATGAAGGGAGGCGGTGGAGAGGAGGAGGAGGAGGGAGGGAGGGAGGGAGGGAGAGGGTGGTTGGAGGGGTCTGATTGCTGTGAATAATGGGGAGATGGTGTGTGCGTGGGGGGCCTTTTGTGGAGATCACAATAGTAGCAGGGAGTCCCAGGGCAGCGCACAGATGCCCGAGTGAGGCAGGCAGCTGCCCAGCCCGAGGTGAGGGGTGATGGGATGCGCAGGGCTGAGGGGGCTGGAGGGGCCTCGGGGTGAGGTGGGGGAGCTAGAAGGGTGGGGAAGCTCCAGACCTCTACAGCCAGTCTGCCTGCTTTCCAGACCAGCAACGCCCCTCCCTCTTACTGTCACACAGTGTGTCTAGAGGGCGCTACTAAAGCAACGGACACCAGCAGTGAATTAACTGGGGATAGGAGGAAAAAAATCATATGTAATATGAAAAGGGATATTTCGCAGAGCGAGAGTTAAATTCATTGTCAGCCTCTTTTCATCAGTCCGTGCTCAGCAGCTTGTTCCAGCGAGCGCCAGAGAAAGCCAGGGACATACAGTGCTGCAGTCAGCCACAGTCTTTGTGCTGCAAAACTAGCTCAGCCCAGCAAAAATGGAGGCAGAGGGGAGGGGCATGGGAGAGTGTGCACGCGAGTGTGAGAGTGAGTGAGTGTGCAGAGAGCGCAGAAGGGAGAGTGCTTGATGCACTCTGTGTGTGCGTGTGTGTGTGTGTGTCAGGGCTTTTTTGTTAAGTTTTTGGGGTGTTTTTTTTTCCAGGTGGAGAAACAATTCAGTGAAGTAAATGCAAAACAAGACACTTTGTCAACAGACTAAATTTCCTCAAATAGATTCATTAAAAATCATCTAAAGAAAAGAAGGAGAAAGAAACAGACGAGCTGGGAGAATGGGGGGAGGCACCCTGGAATCTGAATAAGACATGTCCACACAGGAAGCAAGGCCCCCAGAATAGCAACAGGAAACTGGCCCAGGACTCTGAATACTGTCAGAACCTCGCAAAACAAGGCTGCGCTGCACAGCGTTATGAAAGCTGATTTACTGAGAGAAGAGAGCGAACGAGGAAGGAAAGAGAGGGGGAGGAGGGCGCAGGCGAGGGAAAGAGAAAACGAGAATTTAGACAGAAAGAGGAACGAGTCAGAGAGAGAGGGGGGAGAAATATATTCATATAGAAATATATTTCAAACAGAAATAAAGAAATGCTGCACAAAAACAGAGTGTAATAATGAAAAAGGCGCTGAGGGGGTTGGGCTGGGTAGGAGAAAAAAGAGAGAGAGAGAGACAGAGAGAAAAAAAAAGTGGGCCGGCCTTGTCAGGCTGATTGCTCCAGAGCTATGTCGCAAAAACAAGCTTAGCTGCCGCATGAGAGCAGAGCTGGGTTGGGCTGAGGAGGGAATGGGGATTGGAGGCAGAAGGAAGGGAGGGGAAGGGAAGGGAGGGGGAGGGGGGGACTCGGAGTTGATCAGCAAGGCTGGAAGATCCCTCGGTTCCAGATCAGAAGGCTTGGCACATAACATTAAAGGTCATTAAGAGGGGGGGGGGACTGTTGTTGGTGTGGGTGGTCCCTGAGCTCTGGATAAGAGTGGATTCACGCAAAGGCGGGACTCAAGATAAGCAGTGATACGTTTAAAGGTGGGGAAAACTAGGATCTTCAGTGGATGGCTGTCCAACCAAAACAACAAAAAACAGGAACTTGAGAACACAAATAGCAGAAATGCATCAATGACTTCACACATAAGGCTCAAGAATCTGCATAATTAGGGAAATACATTCTCCTAACGGTAAAGACTCTTATTGTGAGAAGAGAAACCAGAGGACCAGGACAGAGGAGAGAAAAAACAAACTCGAGTGCAAGTGTATGACCAACATGTGACCTTCCTCTTAAGTCTAGAGCACATTCAGACACATCAGAAAAGAGGAGCACCACAAGCAGTGGGCGGTCCTGAGTGGGATTAGCCCCACAGTGGAGAAAGGGTGTACAAAAGACTTGGGAAAGGACAAGAAGGGGATTTTAAAGAAAAAGAAGGGAAAAAAAAGACTAGAAGAGAGGTGGGTGGGAGTGACGGGGCTTGATGGTGTCCTGCTAGTTATTCCCCTTTCCACGGTTTGACACAGAGAGGAAATGTCACATCTAAGGAGTATGAAAGACGCCTGCTTTACTTCTGCTGGGCCCTCGACGAACGAGTTCCCGAGTATTCACGTCTGCATGGCTACTACTACAACACACACAGACACCCCAAAAATCTGACCAGCATCACACGTCAACATTAAAGGTGTGTCCCAGACGTGTGACATTAGCACAGACATCAAACTCGTTGAGGAGCTGCCAGAGGGGAAATTAAATAGCTCCTCAAGAAGAGCTAAGTCATTCATGTGTTTTAAAAAAAAAAAAATGGCAGAGTCCCCCCTTTAATCATGAACTATGGTTATTCATTACAAACAGAGTCAATAATGTGAAGTATTTGATCGAAAAAAAGAACACAAACCCTTTTTTTTCCTCACCTACTTCTTATCTCTTAATTCATTTCCTTTCCTTGAAATGCCACAAGTGTTATAAGGCCAGATGTATATTCGAAGACCACAAAGACTACTACTTTGCTGCTGTATTTCACCCCCCCCCAAGACAAGCTTCAGTTAGATAACCAAACGGTAAAAACATAAAAAAAGGATTCCTCAGAACTGATCAAATGAACAGCGAGGTAAATACTCAACAGTTAAACTGTGCATGTGTCTCCTGGAGCCAGAGTGAAAACAAACCAGGAACCAGTTGAACCTGCTCAGCTAGTTCCACTCTGACCGCACATGTGTGTGTGTCTCTCTATGTTTTAATCTCTCTCTCTTCCACTTCTTATCCGCAGCCCTGTTCTCAAACCGACTGTTGCTCTCCTACCTGTGCCTTCCAGCAGGCACTGAGCCTTCTGTACACCTTTATTCCCACCTCAGCAGCGGCCTAACAGACGCTCGGTTTTTAAGCACCTGCCTCAAACAGACCCATCTGTGCTCTCGATGAGGTGATGTCTGGCTGGCTCTGCACGAATGCTACTAAAGTAGCTAAATGGCATTTACCCCTCAGTCGCTGTTGGATCGGGATTCAAACAAGATCTCAGGCAGATTAAAAGAAATGAGTCTATACAAATTACTGCAGGTTCTTACAAAATAAACATACTTTTTTCCCCCCTTCAAAATAAACCTGTACCTTTCTTTCTGACAGATGCACTTAAATACGCTCCTTTGCTTGGCGTAAGGCTAATTAGTTATTTAAGATTAGATTAGCAAACGCTTCCTAAACGAGAGAAGTATAAACACAATTTAGTACCAGTTACTTATTTTGAGACAAGAACAGGAAAATTTGTATCTATTACACTCATCAATCCACTAATAAGTGTAAAATAAAAATAATCATACCACATAAAACCTCCACATTTATTGGGCTAGAATACAAGGAAGAATTTGTGTGTGGACAACACACACACAAAAAAACATTTCTATACATTTGATTTATACAACCTTGGTTTCATATGTGGTCAAACCAACACATATGAACCCCAACAAGTCTGACCATGACCCCTTAAATCATCTTTTCTTTTTATGACTGCAGCTGTAAATCTTTCTCTCGGTTATTTGGGGGAACTGCATGTTAAAATAGAAAAATTCAACAATAATCAGATCAGATATTACACATATTACTTCCAAACCTGGCTTGCTTCCTAACAATGTCAAAGTGAGCACATGCAATAGGTACCCATCCAGGCCAATTCCCACCTAAACCAAACAGAGGTTTTCCAGTGGTGACAACAAATCCGAGGTTGACTGTCTCCTGGTGTGTTCAACACGGGACAAAGGGCAACTTCACATTCAAGCCCGAAAACGGCTCAAGTTAGCGAGTTACTATAACTACATTCATTCTTTTTGATATTTGTATTCCTTGGTCACAAATGTTATTATCATTTCATTTTTTTTATACAAGTATGCATCTTGTTTTCTTTACTGCAGTGACCTCACGTTTGAAATTATTTTATTATGGCAGAGCAGTTAAGACTTTGGTTTTTGGGCTCCGACCTCACAGGTCCCCAGAAATCATGCACAAAAACTGGAGTGATAATTTTTAGAGCCTGTCGGTGGACGTTGAGGTGTTAGAAGGGATGGATAGTGATGCAGGGCAGCGACATAAAAATTAAACAGACCGCCAATTTGTGCTGTGTTTGTTATATGGTATAAGTAGAGAGTGCCATGTTATGTGTGTGACACAGCATAGCTCGAGCTGCCTACCTCAACTAGCTAGTAGTAAGGACTAGGGGTGGGCGATATAAACGATATACGATAGAAACGATATAAATTTGGCCAACGATAGAGATTTTGACTATATCGCTCTATCGCGATAGCGCATGTTGATGATGTCATCAAGCTGCGCCTGTTTTGGTCGAAAGCATCGCAGCGGCTACAACCATTATCATCTGCAAATTATGGCGGGCGACAGTCATAGCAAAGAGATGAAGCACTTTTGAAATATGGGGAAAGCCAAAAACTGCGCTACCTCCACTTCCGTAACATTGATTCATTAATGTTGAATTCTCTCGCAGCTGCTCTAGTCCCATGTTGTTGCAGTATATTAATAACTAACCTTGTATTGTGCACGAATAATCTCAGTTGTTCTCCTGACTGAAGTTTGGCCCGTGTATAGCATCCTGCTATACGATTGCATTTGTCCCTAACCACCAGAATCCCTCACGTTAACTTTTATCGAGTGGAAAAAAAGTTGGCGTTCATCCTCCAGCGTCACTGTCAGAACTTGGTATGAAATGTTTAGGTGTAAACTAGCGAGCTAATTTCCTGTTAACTTCCAACTCCGTTAAATTAAATAAATTCTGTTTTCATGGATGCATGGATGTAAAACTTAATTGTTACACCCGATAAAGCAGCAACGCTGATGATTTAATTACAGATGAAAGAATTTAGACCGTTTTTAACTCTTAGTGTTCGTTTGACTTTGGGACCTGAAGGGACGGAGTTTTGGACCCAGATTACTCCGCGAAGCTCCTCACTACGGCAGCCGTAATGCTCTGACAATCCATCAAGCAGTGCGGCTTACCAAAGTTGTACTAAAACATTTTTTAACAGATTTCTGCCAAAATCAGTTCGAGGTCAGTAAGCACAACCAGAATTCATACATAAGGCGCACTCTCGATTTTTGAGAAAATTAAAGGATTCTAAGTGTGCCTTATAGTGTGGAAAATACGTTATACAGAAGAAAAGAATATATCGCGATATATATCGTTACCGCACATGCTTCAAATGATATGCGATATGAATTTTAGCCCATATCGTCCAGCCCTAGTAAGGACCACTGTCTGTATAAGTAGGTGTCCTGTTAACAACAGCAGAATTGTGATGCAGGCTGTAATGAATGTGTGGCTCTTTTTTTAACAACACATCCATTTATTTTGAGTTCGGGGGAAAGGACCGGGCTAAGTACTATTTTTTTTCTTACTGAGAGCAGTCTTTACACATATTTCAGTTCTATCGCACAAAGCATTGGAGTTTTTACACCACTCTTTATTGTAGAGTTTCATTGTCACAAATCCTTTTCTCAGCATTTCTGACTTGTTGGTGATATTTTCTGCCGCTTTTATAGTTTAGCAGAGGTTACAGAATAACTTCAGCACCTTGTACAACAGGTATCATCGATGCACATCTACTTCTAACACCTGCAGGTGTCACCCCAGCTGCTCGGACTCAGGCTGGCAGGGTTATACTCTGAGTTAGCATGGTCTCATCTGCACACACTTTGGTGCCGCAGGGATGAGGAGGAAAAAGAACGGGAGGAGGAGATCTGTTTACCACTGCCATAACCAGATTAATGGCTCTGTCGGCCAATCAGACAACACTGATGGGGAATCCCTGAGAAGATAGAAAGTAAAAATAATAATAATAAAGAAATAAATAAAAATAGCCCTGGCCTAGCCTTCCTGACCAATGGCCAGGTCCACAGAGAGGTGTATAAATAAATAAGGGAAATAAATAAAAGAGGAGGGAAACACATCCTGAGGGCATCCCCTACTGGCGTAGACAGCGCTGCCTCTCATCCCTCCCTCTTTCAGCATCTTCCACTCCAACCAATCACTCACACTATTTGAAGTTATTTGCTTGCACTCCCTCAGTCCCACACATCTCCCCCCCTCCCACCCCTCCAAACTCTGCTCCCTCACTTTCATTCTTTCTTATTAATGATCTCATTTCTCACTCTCCTTCCCTGAGGCCCAGAATGAGGTTAGATCTGCAGTCTGACCTATAAACACTGCCATGGAAACTGCAACGTGTTACAGCGAGACACCTCTTTAACACGGAGCATGGGGTGGAGGGCTGGTGGAGGGTGAGTGTGTGTGTGTGGGGTTGGGGGGTTCTCTCACCTTTATCTTAGCCAGAGGGCTATCAGATGCGAGATTTGCTTCACTTTCAACAATCCTTATCCAGGCAGAACTATTTTTCCCCACTTTCTGATTTCTTTGCTCTTTAAGAGCAAATGGAAACCGTGACTTTGCTTGCTCGTGCTATCAGCTTCTTGTGGGAAGGGTTGGGGTCTAAATTAACATTATAGCGCTCTTTACCTCTCCTTCAAAAATTCTTGTGCTGTTGTCACTGATATCCAGATACTACTGAATTCAACTTTATTTATACAGCGCCAAATCACAACAACAATCGCCTCAAAACACTTTATATTGTAGAGTAAAACCTAGAATAACAGAGAGAAACCCCCAACAATCAGATAACCGCCTATGAGCAAGCACTTGGCGACAGTGGGAAGGAAAATCTTCCTTTTAAGAGGAAGAAACCTCTGGCAGAACCAGGCTCCAGGAGAGGGACAACGATCTGCCACGACATGTTGGGGGAAGTTAGGTAGAGGGTGGGAGATACTTGGTTTCAAATATTCCATCTAGGAGGGAGAAATTTCTCAAGATACTGTGAATTTAGCAACAAAGCTATTACTCCACTAACATCTGCAGAACAAAATATTGGGCCTTTTTCTACTAAAGCACATGATACCCACAGAGTTGTGATCATGTATAACATTTCCATCACATTGCTCTGAATAGATTGACTACCAAACCATTGGATTCACAAGCACAATCGATTGCACGGTGGAATCCAAAAGCCAACATTTACTCCACATTTGCATGTTTGCTTCACTCTGAGTGACACTATACAAATTCACCTATGAAGTAACTCAAACTGAATCACAGAGCAAAGCCTAGTAAACATCAACTGTTTTGAGAAATAAGTTCAATTTTAGTCTGAGTTTCAAGCAGGAGAAATGGGTACAGAGTAAGAAACACCAGGATGGGATTTGCTTAAATCTCATTTAAGGGGTGAACCCATGGTCGAGGGGTTTTAGGCGCTTACCAAATCGGCTAAAGCAGCCTAGTTCCCGGATCAACACCCAGCCAGAACTTTGCTGCATGTCATTCCCCTGTTCTATCCCCACATTTCCTGTCAATCTCCACTCCACTCTATCGAAATAATAAAGGAAAAATATTATAACATGTTCACAGAGGCAGCCATAATGACATTTAGAGCTGGGTGATTTTCCTCTACCACATATGGCTATAGATTCTGAATTCAATCAAGTCTGACTAACATCACTAATTATATCAGTGCTGTCCTACATGTTGGGCTGACTATGCGGTTACGATTACAAATGGTTTATAAATGTTAGTTTAAATGTTGCTTCTGTGGGATATTCATCAAGGGCGTCTGTGAATGTGGAATTCTGGCGATGAAACCTGCTACAAAATTCAGAAGTTAAAAGCGAAGACAGAAGCCTCACCGGCAGACTGGATGGCCGCGCCTGCATGCTGTCTTCTTGACTGCTCTTGTTTGGCTGGTTAGATGGAGGAGCGCTGGACTGTGAGCTGAAGGAATCCTGGGAGAGTTCCTGATTGGAAGAACGAAGACAAGAGACAAAATGGACACAATGTAAAAAAAAATAAAATAAAATCTCAGAGTCGAGCATTTATTACTGCTTGTTCCCTTTTTGCAGTGCACAGCTAATATAACCACTGTCACACTGATACAAATAACAGATCTCCACTGGGCTGGATAAATGTAGAGAGCCGTGACCGACTGTGATTTGAATATTTACTGTACGTCATGTTTGTGTTGCCACAGGGCTCACATGGCATGGGGAAAACTCACTGCTTATTCTACAGCTTGTGCTTCAACTTATCATATTTTTTTATTTATTTTTTACAAGAAACTACTAAAAACTGCCCCGTTCTGTCAACGGTCTTGTGTGCGGTCCATTTCCTGTTGTTCATACTATCCATTTAACAGACAGGAGCCTGTTTAATTAACTAAGTAATTAAAGCTTAATTACCAACAAAGCAGCTCTGAGTGGGCCACACCAAAGGTTTATTCAAAAGCTCTCATGGCTGTTTCCCTGTTTAACCCTTGTAGAGCAGCATCTCACTTCTTCCATGTGTTTTTGCTATGGAAAGCTGAGCGTGCAATGTTCTTTTCAACCGACTATTGAAAGTTATCAAGTGAAGGCATTTCCTGGGAAGCAGGCAGTTTACAGTGCCACTGTTAGATCGGCACGGACATCATTACAGCACTGATTAAGTACAGTAAAGTCAAGAGCATGTGTCAGCGCAGGAATCTCCTGCTAATGGAAACACAGTTGCCCCTGACACAGCACATCACATCAAATTACAGCTAAAGTGTTCTAATAGAGTTTTGTGTAAGGATTACCTGTGGAGGAGGTGGGAACCTCTGATAAGGTGACTGCTGCTGCTGCTGTTGTTGTTGTGGTGGTTGCTGCTGCTGCTGCTGCTGTTGTTGTTGTTGCTGCTGCTGTTGCAGCGGGGGAGTCTGAGAATATGGTGATGGCTGGCCCTGCTGGCCATGACCTGGAGGCTGTTGGGCTTGAGGAGGTGGACCTCCTGGTTGTTGTTGTTGTTGCTGCTGCTGCTGTTGTTGTTGTGGTGGTTGTTGTTGTTGTGGGGGCCCTTGTTGTTGTGGGGTTTGCTGCTGTGGTGGCTGCCCTGGACCAGAGGGTTGCGGGTACCCAGGCTGGCCCTGAGAGCCCTGCTGACTTTGCGGACCAGGTCCCTGCTGCTGCTGCTGCTGCTGTTGTTGACTCTGCTGTTGCTGGGGAGATACATAGGGTGGCTGTCCTGGCTGAGACTGCTGGGGCTGGCTATACGGAGGTTGACTCTGAGGAGGGCCGTGGGGACCTTGAGATTGTTGGTATGGGGGTCCTGGCTGCCCGTGTTGGCCTGGAGTCTGTGAAGGATGGCCCTGTTGGGGGTATGAAGGTCCAGAGGTTCCCTGGGGTTGGCCAGAGTATGGAGGTTGCTGCTGTCCAGGGTGAGGCGCAGGGCCATGCTGACCATAGTAGCCCTGACTTTGCTGTCCATAGCCTCCTGGGCCCTGTTGTCCATATGCTGACATCTAGAAAATAGGATATCAGTTATCAACAGTAGTTTATCTTCAAAGGGGAAGACTAGCGATGCTTGATCTGAAAGTGCGAGAAGACACAACCAGGCACAGTTTTACTATCCGGAGCCCCTCTGTGGAATATCAGTCACTACCTGAATACAGCATGTGTACTGATGGGATCTGCAGAAATATATAAAAATAACTCAATATTCAAAGTCACCTCTTTAGTTTTCATTTTTTACCATTCATTCTCCACAGAGTAATCAGAGCATCTCTTCATCTTCCTCACAGATTAAACAGAAAAGACAAACTGCCCCCCCACCCCTCAGTTTGAGTGGTGTGTTCCTCACTATAAACTGATCAGTCAAAGCACATAAGAAAAAGCATCCAAGTGTCGGAATTCAGCCGTGTATTGCTTTAAATTACTGGCATGAAAATAAAAATTGAGTTTTGACTTCATCTCCTTGAACTTCAATATGAGCCTTTTCATATTCTGCCCGAACCTGCTCGCGGAATGCCTTTCAATACCAGTGTTTTTGTTTCATTACCCTCAAGGAACATGGAAGGAGAAAGCGCTGACCTTGTGAGGAAACACTGTAATAAGAAAAGAAGAAGGGGGGGGAGCCATGTGTGGGGTTTTTTCTTCTTCGCAAGGGGACTGAAGGGGGGTGAGGGGGTTCTCAGCTACTCGAGAACTATAAGAAAATACAAGATAGTAAAGAATGGCCTCACATTTAAAACAACATGAAGTGGCTGTATTGTATCTGTCTGACAAAGGCGGGGAAGCCGTTTTCTTCTCTGCAGGGCACTTATCGAGTCCACGGTCAAACACCAGGCAGGCCAGTATGAGATAATCACACCACACAATGGGCACAAGACCACAGGCAGCGGACGCACAAGAAAAAGGCTTCACTCTACGGGATTCCCTGCATGCATTTCTCTGTTAAGATGAACTGCCTGGCTGAGAGAGTTCAAGAAGGGGCTTATTCCTAGCTATGAGTAAGTAGCTATAGCAAACTGGATGTTTGCCGTTTTCAATTGAACAACGCTGTCAGAAGGTGCTGCCCACTGTGCCTGTCGACACAGCTTGGATTTCCCCCCCATCTTTGGCTTTCAAGCATGAAAATAAATCAGACAGTGGGAAACTGATGGGCTGCTCTCTTTTGTGTCTATCCCTGTAAAGAGTTTTTTTCACCCCTCCTCTTTCTTCAGAGCCTTTTGGGATTCAAGTGAAAAAGATACAGAAACACAGTTTGGTTGGACTCTTCAGAGGAGGTTCGTGGATGTAGTTGAGGAAGGGTTGGTGTGACAGAAGAGGCAGAATTTTGGTTGGGGCTTTCATCCACCCTAATAACTTATTATTTAAAGTCCTGTTTAAGTATGCAAGGTAAGAGACACTCAAGGTGACAATGCTGATATTTCTTTGATGTCTAGCAGAGCAGGTGAACGTTATTTGGTTATATGTTAATGCACTTCATCCTCTCTAGTTTACAAGATATATCTAGTTAAAAAAAAAAAAAACAGACACAGGGCCACACTGTAAGTCTTTCAGATCTTTAGCTTTTTGTTTAATTACAATTGTTATGCTAAGCTAACTGTCAGATATGACACACACACACACACACACACACACACACACACACACACACACACACACACACACACACACTTCCCTATGACAACCAGAACAGGGTCATGCCTTAATGGCTTTCAATTCCTTTAAGTCACTGTACCTGGATACATGACATTTGTTAAATATCTTCTGCTAACGAAGAGTTGTTTTGACCTGGATTAGACTTTCTAGTAATGACATAGTTGTTCCAATGCTCTATTACTCTGGCAGTATGGCAGAAGAGTGTTACCCTATCGATACTACAGGCTCTCCTCTCAAACCATGCTGTAGTTTCTTATCCTAGTTCATGTCTTCTTCTCACTAGATGGTACAAATTTGTGGAATAAATTCTGACTGCACAGTGCTGCTTTTTTTAAACTCGACTGCTACATATCACCTTACAAATATTTTTCTTGTCATATTTCTTATTCAAATTATTTTACATTTCTTTTTAAGGACTCTTAAATTGGTGCAGTAAACCAAAATGTACAAAAACATCTCATCACCTACTTAGTGGACAATCTGCTAAATTTACTAGCATAATTGATGAAAAGAATTTAGCCTAAGTCACCAGATATTTCAAAAATAATCTGCACAGAAATGTCTTAACAGCAAATATTGGTTGTGCAAGGTTTCAATTAAAACTGTACAAATAGAGAGCCAAGTTAATCATTACTGACCTGTTGTCCGTATTGCATGCCACTCATGGTTCCGGGTGGTCGGCTCTGCATCCCAATAGGGTACCTCTGAGGGCCCGGAGGGCCATAGCCCTGCCCTGGGTAAGAGCCTGCCTGCTGGGGTCCAGGCCCTGTGGGAGGTCCTTGCTGCTGCTGCGAGAAGGGGTTGGGTCCTCCATATGGTTGGCTGCGCATCTTCCCTACCTGGTCCATTGGGCCTGGAGGCTGGAGAAGATACAAAGAGAATATGTGATACATCCATGAACTGACGAAATAGATTGCTGGAATGACAATTCTGACATTAAAGCTGTATGGTGAAGCGGACTTTAGAAATAACTGTGTGATCCACACAATTATTGTGATTTTAGTGCTGATGGTAATGGCATGTCTAGAGTCCCTATTAGAGGGTTCAGTCATACCTCCTAACAAGCTCTATAGAGATAGAAATAAAGGGATCTTGTTCCGAGCACAGTGAAGTGACAGAAAAGGATGAGAAAATGCGGTCCAGGTCAAATTTAGCTAGAGTTATTTTAGAACCTTTTTTAGTGAGTTGTCTTGAGAAGGCATTACTCAGCATGACTCCACTGCAGTGTGTCCTATGAGCATCATCTCATAAACCAGCCACAGTGTAATCAAGCAAATATAGAACAAAAAGCAGAAGGGAGGGGAAAAAAAACTGTAGTGGATTTACTTTCCAAATAGAAAGGGAAAAAAAATTGGCCATGAATGAATGAATAAGCCCACTACATCCGCCAGGAGCATTTCCCGGCCCAGGAGATCATTGTGCCAGTGGGTGGATACTGTTACGGCAGAGACGTTGGTAAAGGTTTCTATGAAAATAAGCTTAAGGAAGTGGAAGTGTCTGCGGTGGCTGGAGCTGTGCCCACCTCTCAGCTGGAAGCCGTGTAAGGATAAAGGGTGGGGTGGTGGATGTGGGGAATGACCTAGGGCATCCTGGACTCGTAGAGATCCACGTGGTAAAAACAGGGAATGTTACGGAGTCAGATGGCATATTCTGGGTTGGTGGTGGTTTACAATGAGGTAGCTTCATCTGTCAACAGCTGGAACCAGTGTCATAAAATGTCTATGCCATAAAGTCGGTGACAGTGTGTTTGTGTGTACATAACACATGGTGGGATCCCTTCCGACACAACACTCCCCCAGCATGAGAAAAAAAAAAAGTATATCCAATATTTCTAAAAAATTAATAAAATGGGATTCCACTGCAGCATTATTAACTGGTCATCAAGTGGAAAAATAAACAAATAGCAATTCACAACAAGTTTTCTGCTCGTTTGCCATGGTCTGATGCCATCAACACATCACACTTCTGACAGCCTGTGCATGTTCCCATCAAACCCACCGCAGCGGCGTCTGAAAGTACAAACCACAACGGGGTCTTTGAAGTAGCAACACCTCCTGGCCTGCTGACCTCGGGCAGCAGACACAAAGGTTTCATTGCTTCCCACGGTTATTAATCTGTGTGCAAGTGTGAGTGTGTGTGTGTGTGTGTGTGTGTGTGTGCCTGCGCGCGCGTGTGCGTACGGGTGTGTTTTTCCTCCCCCAAAAACCTCTTTTCCTCGGTTAAGGGAGACAACCACTGGGGCTATTTATAGCCAGTGAGACAGAGAGGGCAGTCTGCCGAAAATGTAACAGGTCCCAGCTGCACTGCTGTTTGAACCCGGGCCAGGGCTTGCTCTTCCTGGGCTTTAATAAAGCAGCAGGCTTTGGCACTCTATGAATGACAGTGCTGCAATGAAAGAGGGGGAGGTCGGGGTAGGGGGTGACTCAGTAGGAGGCTTGTGTGTTTGCGAGTGTGTGAAAATATGTGTGTGTGTTCCAGAAGACTGTAGCTGTTGGAGGTGGTGGTGGGGGGGTGTGGAGAAGGGGTGGATCAACAAGCTGTCAGCGTGGTCAACCGACATTATCCAAGATAACATATTCCACTCCAGATTTTCCCTCTAGCCTCCTCCAGGCCAAACTCTCCTGAGCTCCTCCAGGTTCACAAGAGTGTGTGTTTGTGTGTTGTGTTGGATGTCTGTGCAGGGAAGGAGTAGGTGGGAACAGTGGGAGGTGGGATGGGGTATCTTGCACTCCCTTGGGTCATTACCGACCGCACCAGGGGTAGAGGTAACAGGCTCCACTGTGACCTCTAATGCACTTTTAACCTCAGACTCGAAGAAAGGACACCATGCCTGCTGCCCCCCCCTCCCCAGTCATGCCAAGATAGGAGTCCAAACATCACTCTACACAGCTTAAATATGACTGGTAGAAAGCAGTGAAGCAGACACCACATTGTTGCTGTTTTTTTACACATTTCCAAAAGTTTCTTTTGTCCAATTATGGCAATGAGGAGCCAAGAGGAGGAAAAAAAAAAACAAAAAACTGGGGCGGTTTCTTTCACTGGACAGAAATATCCTATAGCTCTTTTCTAATGAGCTGCTTAAGCAGTTAGACAGAGCCTCCTGAGTCATCTGTAAAGTGTGCCACCGAGGCCTGAATCACCGGTAATGTCCTCCAATCCACATGAAAAATGACTAGCATGCAAACAAACTACAAAAGCCGGCACACTAAAGGTAAAATCTATTTCTCATTTAGACAAAAATCTCCCAGCGATGACTGGGCCATAAAACAATCAACCTTTCTTCCCCTCACCAATTTCGGTCGATACTTTTGCCAGCAGTGAGAATATTTCTAAATGAGCGAACAAACTGGCTTTTCCATTAAGAACCATGACAGCTCGGCACCCAGCTCAGTGGGGAGAGAGCTCGCAAGTACGACTTGACTACAATCGGGGTTTCCAGCCCGGAGTGGAACGTGCATAGTAACGGCTCCCGAAACAACCACTCTTCTCCCTCTCGTGTCTCAGTTATCACCCACTCCACAGATGCAGATAGGGGTGCTTTGATCAGGTCAGGAGATAGTGAAGGTGAGCGTGCACTGTTCACAAGTGTGTTAACGTATTTAAAATTAGGCTTCATTTTCTTATTTTTTGAGTCATAACTATTAAACATTCTAAATCTTTTCTGTAGGAAAATGAGGTGAAAAAGCAGAAGAAACAGGTAGACTGCACTCCATTGAATTGTGTTAGCACAATTTGTGCTTCTAAAGATTATGAAAACATCATTTAGAAGAAAAATTAATTTGTCGTATTCGTTGAATCAATAATGCTCCTGTTTTGCTGTTTTTCCACTTTACGTGGACCAGTTCTCCCAGTATACAGCCAGTATAAATGTATTTATTTTCTCTGATACACCCGCAGACCTTCCACGGTGTAGACTCCAGATTGTGGGGACAAGCAGTTGTCTCTACCTGACAGGCTTCATGAGTTCAGGGAAATCCACTCTTTAAAAAAAAGTTCAATAAATGCATGATGTTTCAAAAGCTTGAATTGAGCAACTGTTTTTAATCGTCGATGACATTCCTGACCGCAATAATTTGTGATTATGACTTGCCACAATGAGCAGCACGGCATTAACAGATTTATAAACTTTGTTTCTACGTAACGTAACTATTGTAATAATTAACTGCAAAGTCACTGGATCAAAGTCACTGACCTTTTTAGAAATCAGTAAAGCATAAAAAATAACTACTACCTTGAGCCCTATTTTGCGGGCTTTGGCCTTCATATGCGTTAAATCCCCCCCCCCCCCCAAAAAAAAAACAACAAAAAAAACACCCATAAATTATAAATCTGCTATCACACAACTGGCAATGTGACAAATTTAATCTGCAATGTAGTCAGTCAATTAGCATTCAATAACCTGTTTGGATAATTAAAGTAGCTGAAGCCAAACTCCAAAAATCCAATGAATCGCCATCATGACCACACAATATGGGTAGGATGTGTCGAAAACCGCGCTCAATATAATCTTATCACATTCATGTTTTGGCTCGATGGGTTTAAATGCATATGGTTTACAGCTCAGCATAAAGATGAGGAACGCAGGGTGTTTGTTTTACCTCTCTGCCTCATTCGATCATGTTAACACATCTGTACTCTGCAGGCTGGGAGATAGCTGTGGCCGGCCTACTGCTCGGCACTTCATTGATCTGTTTACCAGTATTTTCCTTGGATTGCTTAAGTTGTTCACATCGGACATACCATTACACATCCTTCAAATTCCCAGAGAACTTTTGTAGAGGCCTTTGTAGGTGCGCGAATGTCTGCTTTAACCCAACTAAAGAGTCTACTGCATCTTGTAGACAGAGGCCTGTGAATGCTATACAAGAGTCTGTTTATCGTTCTCTTGCTTACAGAATTAGCACTGCTGCTGCTCCTCAAGTTGAGAATTTTATCAAAACCAAAAAAAAAAAAAAAAGAAAAAAAAAAAAGAATAAAAGTAGAATTATGTTAGCAAAGATTAGCAGTACAAGGTTGAGGGAAAAAATTCCAATAGAGGAGATCTATACATATCATTTGTTAGTTTCTGATCTATTTAAAAGGACACTGGATTTCAAGGTGAAACAGCCATATCTTTAACAGTATGGGCATGGTTGGTGGTTGAATGTTCAAGGCGAAGGACAGAAAGAGAATCGTTTCTGATGTATCACAGGAGAATGTCAGTGGTTTTAGTGGTGAGGTCAAGATGGACACAGCGGAAAGACGATAAGGCACGCAACACTACCGAGCTGAGTGCAAGTGCTTTGAATCCAAGTGCTTTGAAAGACAAATGGCCACAATAAAGGTCTCGCAGAGAAACCTGCCACCTGCCACTTACTGGCAAAATATGGTCCATCTCATGGAATTTATAAAACTACTTTCTTACAGCATACAGTATTAAAAGCTAGATTCTCAATTCCAGTTTTTCAACAAAGGCCACTCTGTGAATGATAAACATTTGAGTCTATTTTAGAACAGCATTTAACACTTTGAACTATTTCCCCTTTCTTGACTAACCAATTGACTTTGTCCGTTAAAATCCCCACAGTGTACAGCAGAGAATTCAAATGTTATGTTTTGACTGAAAAAAATGACATTAAGTTCCAGTTTACTTTCATATACAACAAAGATGCATCCAATATTAAATTCAACAGACTATGCAGAGCTCTCACCAATTTTAACATTTGCTTTTTGGTGTTACCTTGAAAGGGCTTCTAGCATGTTAGCATGACACACCCAAACAAATTACACTGAACATTAAAACACAGCATCTGGGAGAAAAAAAAAAAAAAAAGACCTCAGAGAAACTGTTATATTTATTGTTCGACTTACAAAACCCCCCAAATTAACAGGTAGCACTCTCTTGCTTGATGGCTAACCCTACGAGATGTTAGCAACCTTTAGAAATATATACTCCTGGGTAACAATAGCACTAAATTAGCTTGGTCACATTATAACTCTCTTTTATAATCTGCTTTCCCCATTTAGTGTCATTTACATACACAACACACATACATATACACACACACACACACACACACACACACACACACACACACACACACACACACACACACACACATATATTTTCTCCTGTAGGATCTGTGTGGTGCCACTGAGAATCAGAGAGCATATCCCTTATATGGTCATGTCACACATCTTCTGTAGCAAGATTATGAGGGGCAGCAAATAAGAAGTTAAATAGAGGCTCATTTCAGACAGAGGAGCAGTAGCGAGGCTCAGCACGAGATAAATGAAGAATTATTTTGATCTGTGAATCATGCAAAGCTATTATGATAGAATCCAAATATAAAAATAAGGTTTAGAAAAGGATCATAATAGATGTCTGTTAATTTTTAACATTTACCATGACCCTGTGAATGCCAGTGGTTTACCTTAGCCACACATAAATAACATAAAAGAGCAAATCAGACAACAAAGAAAAAACATGGTATCTGAAAATAACTCATTCCAATTACAAATAAAATATTCTATGACATTCTATTCTCATGAAATAGACTGCTTGTTATATAACCGGCGAGGTGGTGTGCCCGTCATTGTCCTCAGCATTTAGCCATAAATCAGAGTGTAAAATAAGTTAACATTCATTTTCAGTGGGTATTAAATTTTTAGTATGGCATTATAAAAGTAATGTGACTTGGGGGAAAAAAAAAGAAGTTCTGTTATGTAGGGGAATTCCCTGACAAACACAGATCAAAAGGTATGTGACAAAGTGTTGCAGCTACCACTTTTTCCTGTCAGGTTGATTTTTCTTTTGGTTTTTTTACACCTTTAGAAAGGTTACTGGCATCTTATCATGCGAAAGATGAAAATATGCCAGTAACCAGTATTCTATGGAAATAATTTGGCATTGCAAAAATGATTAGAACTACATTTCCTCATGAATAATATATAACAGATTTAAATCAATAAAATTTACACTAAAACCAAGGATATCAGTATAAATGCACTCATCAAAATGTATTACAAACCGACTCATCAGAATCAGTTCAAGTCTCTGAGGTGTTTGTTTGGAGGCAGAATCTCACTAAACTCCTGGCACATCGTTCTTGACTCGACGTGACTTAAAGGTTTACAACAAACCTTCCTCACACAGAAGCCTTAACTATGCGTGCTGGATTACGTCTCAAGCCACAACACGGTACTCTTTCCTTTTTCTGCTCAGTCATCTAATCAATTCTGAAGGAAACGCTTCCCCTCCTTTTTTCCCCTCTGTTCCATAAAAAAATAAAAAATAAAAAAATAACTACAATTAGCACATGGCTAATCTGCATAGAGGGAAGCCAGAGCACTCTTGGCAGAAGAGGTTGCATGGAGTATATTGTGTCATGATAACAGGGGCTGCTGGTGGATATAGCAACTAGTCAAAAGCGCGTGTGTGACATGGGGTTGGGGAAAGGGATTTGTCAGGCACTGGGGAGGGTGAAGTGGGTGGGGCAAAGCTTGAGTGCAAAGCTGGAGTCTATGGGGCCAAGCAGAGCAGATGGACCGAGGGGGGGGGGGGGACTGCTGCTAATTTAATCCGCCACACAGCCACATGGCCTTGACTCGGCACACACACACACACACACACTACTGTTCAGTGTTAAAGCCCTTGGACATGCAAACACACTACAGCAACAACACTTGCTGGCTACGGCCCCTCTCAGACGGTGGCTACGTCATACAAGTCACATCCATAAAGAGAGAGGATATCCTGCTCTTTATCACCAATGTCAAGTCAGAGGCTAAGATTTGTTTCTAAGGGTCCGTCAGGTGAACCTGCGCAGCGAAAACTGACCCCACGTTAATGCCGGCACTCACGTTCACAGTGGGAGCTGCCCAGTGTGACCCGACTTCACTGTTTAAGCTCCGAACACTGTCGCTGTACAAGTGAAGGGTTAAGCACTTTCCTCCACAGTAAGTGACGGTGTTCCTCATCCACTTTCTCTAGTGACATTTTTACAGCTGTGTAAGGAGTCATGCTGGTAACACTTCCCTTTGAACTCACATACAGCAGACAGAGGACCAAGAACCTAGGCTGAATATTAAACCTCTTGTCTTTATTTATGGTATAGCAGCAAAAATTGCCGTTACATCTACCATATTTTCCGCACTATAAGGCGCACTTAAAATCCTCAACAATCGGCAGTGCACCTTATAATCTGGTGCGCCTTATCTATGAATTCTGGCTGTGTTTACTGACCTCGATTTTATGTGGTACACGGCGCTCAAAAATCTGTCAAAAAATGTTTTAGTAGGACTTTGCTAAGCTACGAAGCCGCACCACTGGATGGATTGTCTGAGCATTATGGCTACCGTAGTCAGGAGCCTCGCAACTCATAGTAATCTGGGTCCAAAACTTCGTCCGCGTCAGGTCCCAAAGTCAAACGAACACTGTGTAAATTCTTTCATCTTTAATAAAATGATCAGTATTGCTGCTTTACCAGGTGTAACAATTAAGTTTAACATCCAGGCATCCATGAAAACAGAATTTATTTAATTTAACGGAGTTAGAAGTAAGCAGGAAGTTAGCTCGCTTGTTTCGCTAGTTATCTAAACATGATATATCATGTTCTGACTGAGAGATTTCTGGAAAAAAATAAAATGTACAGCTCTGCTATCACTTCCAACATGAATGAAGACAGAAAACTACACAATAGTGACGTTTGTAGGGTTACTGAAGTTGGATTAGATGGTATATAATGCTGTGCTAGTGATCGCTAGCGACACAGCTATGT
This sequence comes from Diplotaxodon limnothrissa, assembly GCF_057381915.1. NCBI lineage: Eukaryota > Metazoa > Chordata > Actinopteri > Cichliformes > Cichlidae > Diplotaxodon > Diplotaxodon limnothrissa. The sequence goes on along the minus strand of NC_140616.1, from coordinate 28,135,273 downwards.
TAGCATAACAAAGCGTAACACAGTGAACCTGGAGAATGAACGCTAAATTTTTTCCACTTGATAAAAGTTCCCGATGTTTTATTTTGACAAATGCAATCGCATGGAAAATTGCTGTAAATGGACCAAACTTCAGTAGGGGAGAACAACTGAGGTAATCCAGCCACAATATGAGATTAGTCATTAATGTAAGATAAGAAAACATTTTATTAGTCCCACACGTGAGAAATTTGTTTTGTTACAGCAGAAAGTGGACAGTGCAAAGTTACAAAGCAAAAATTAGAAAAACACTGGAACAACATATACTGTTGTTCCAGTGTTTATAGAGCCGCTACCAGAGAATTCAACATTAATGAATCAATGGTATAGAAGTGGAGGAAGCAAGAGGAATGAGTTGAGTAAAGTTTGACTTATCTGACTGTTTTGTTTCGTTTAATGCCTTATAATCCGGTGCGCCTTACGGTCCAAAAAACACAGTATTATTAGATTTATATCCATTTACACCTGTAGGGATTATTTTATTCTCAATTCACCTACTCATATGTTTATGGGTGTCTTCAATGTGGAAATAATGCTTAAATTAACTATTCCCCCATCTGGAACATGTATAGTTTTTGATTTTGGTGGAAGTCATCCTATCTTTTATGCAAGGGAAAAACCAAAATCATCATAAAATATACCTAAACCGCATATTTCATTAACTCACATCCAAATAAATTTGATGACTTGTTTTAGAATTTCTAGCCTTCATCGCTCCCAGAGTACAAAACTGTTACACGTAAGCAATCCTGTCGCTGGCTAAGCTGCTTGTAGCTGTCCTTGACTGCATTCATTGGCTCCCTGTTACATTCAGAAGCAAATTTAAAGTCATTGTAAATCATCCCAATAGAGCACTTCACTCTCAGACTGTTGGCTTATTTGTGGTTCCTTAAAAGTAGAATGGGAGGCAGAGCCTTCAGCTTTCAGGCCCCTCCTCTGTGGAACCAGCTCCCAGTTTAGATTTAGGAGACAGACACTGTGCACTTTTAAGATTAGACTTAAAACAGATTTTTTTTGTTAAATGATACAAGACAGTGACAAAATAGCACCAAACTTGGAGAGCTGGATTTAAAAAACTTTCCACCTAAAGATTATTTGGAATATAATTTAGCTAGCTGTAATTTTAACCCATTTCCATTCCTACTCTTTATATGTGTCCTAATTACATTAGACCGTGATATGAACTGATCTTGATGTTGCCCATGTTTTGACATCATTTAGCATTTATTCAACTAAGGCTATAGTGATTAGTATAAAGAAAGTCCTTCTTATAAAACCAAAACAACAAAAAAACATTCATATTCTTCAACGTGACATATCAGGAAACGCAACATCCTGAAACCAGAACTCAGGTCTCACATCAGCACAGTACAGACATTTTTTCAAGTAATATAAAAACGCATCAGAAGCTTTATGCCAAAAAAAAAAAAAAAAAAAAAGTTGCACTACAGCAATGACCAATCATACTGATTCATTTAAATAAATGATGACCAAGACCTGCCCCAGGCTGTAATGTTAGTCCCATTTGGATATCAGTATCTAAGGGCTAATTACATTTTGGGAAACCTTATTAAAAATTCTTATTACCTTAATAATTCATAACATTATTTAAATCGAATTAAAAGACAAGTTTTAAAATTTTCCCAGGGGTGTTAAAAACTGTGTGATCATTATAGTAACTGAACCGAGCGCCAAACACAGCAAAGTCCCAACTCCAGCGTAGTAAACAATTGAGATTGCTTGTTCAGAAGAGCTTAAGGAAAGCTTAAGCAAAGCCTACCAATGTGTCCAAATAGTTGTGGAAAAATCTATACCTGTAAGCTACAGTAAGCAAGCTAAGAAGGGGGGCACATTCTCAATTAAACAATTAAGTCTTAGCTTTCCAAATGCATCAACCTCTACTTGGTGCTGACCGCTGCATGACTCTGAATAAAAGCAAGCACGAGGATTGGGCTGGGTAGAGGGGGCGGCAGCTGGCGCCTGCTGGTGCTATCATCCGTACTGAGCAGAGGGAACAGCACCCTACACACCCAGATGTTCACCCAGCTGTTCCAAAGAACTCAAAAGCTGTTCTGGGAGGAGAAGAAGAAGGGAACTCGTGCACTCGGATGACAAAATCTGCTTTCACATCTCTGCGAGATGAAGGAAGAAGTGAAGCTTTTCCAGGGCTATTTAAAGCTTAGAAGAACAACAGAGGCGACAACAGAAAAGTAGGAGCTAGAAGAAAAAAACAAGGCGCTGCTCTTGCATGAATTAGGGTTGGGTTAAAAGGTATAAAGGAAAGCACTGCTGCTTAAAAGGGACCCTTTGCATTTCTGGGCACTTTTATTTCCAATGACAAGCAGCCATAGGTAGATGTCGCATATATTACAGGTATTCCTGGGTCTGTTAAAATAAGGTTTGATAGCAGAACATTTGTAAAACCTTAAAGACTAGTCGGTTCTTTCTTTAGCTTCCACTTTACTCTGACATTTAACAATCACACAGGGAGAAATAAACTGTGGCGGCAGCACAGACAGCAGTGTCTGCACATGCTGCTGGCTCAGTTAATGGCAATGTAGTTTGACAAAAACAACTTAACTGGAGCTCTACTTTGTAGCTTTTGAACTTTCAATTGCATTTGGGGAACAAATACTCAGATAATAACAACTAAATTGCTCATCATCCCACCAGATCATGAGCTCAGACAACTCAATCTTCCAACAAAAAAATGGGAGATCTGGTAACAACTCAACCTCAAATTTATTTTTTCAAACTACTTCTCTCGAGATCAAGATGAAGCGAGGTATGGATAGATGTCCCCTATGAGCAAGCATGGCAATGGTGGGGAGGAAGAACTCCTGTTTAACAGGAAGAGACAACTGGCAGAACCAAGCTCAGGGAGGGGAAGCCATCTTCTGTGACAGTTTGAGAAATAAGGAGAAATTCCAGACATAATAACAACAGTACAAGTGGTTTGTGTCCATCCACGCATTTTGAAGGGAAGTTTGTTCATATCCGATTTAAACATCCACACTCGAGATGGAAAGAAAAGCTCAAGAGATATGGTTTAAAAACAGGTATAATTTGACATATTTCCAAGCGAAATTATCAAGAAAACCTGTGAATATGGTGTGACTGTCAAATGATGAGTTCATAAAGTTAAAGAACCAGTAGGCACCACTTAAACCCTAGTCATGTGATATTAAAGATAGGGGAATCTGAAACACCTGGCTTTCTGACAGTATGTGTAGAGAAGGCAGGTGAAAACTACAGCAAGGTTGTCAGCAGTTTTATTAATGTTGAAAAGTTTTGAATAATTACTTCCAGTTCCCCTGTCTCAAAGTGGTTTGTGGTTAGATTGCAGAAATATGATCTGTTGCTATAACAATTATTAGACATTTTTATGCTAAAACATATATGTTAATACACCAGGAAATTTGAAGCTAATATGTGTTAAATACAGGAGCTTAATCATGTTTCTGTTAAATGAATACAGCTGGGGTGTTACGTTAAAGCCCAAACTTGGCACTGGGTTTCCTGTGACTGCACTTATCCTGTTACAAAAAAAAAAAGAAAAAAAAAAAAAAAAAAAGCATCAATTCATTAAGTTCAAGACTAAACAAAACATGCTAACGACGTGTCCGTTAAAAGACAATGGCCAATGTGTGTCTGCCATTCTGCTGCGACTGCTTTCAAAGAACTAAAACCATGACTGAATAAGCAGAGCGTTCCATAGTAGGACTTCACTAACCATTGCATGACCAAAGGTAGTTAGAACTATACAGAACCATGATTCTGCACAGTTGACCAAAATGTTACTTGACCATAACTTTAAAAATAAGAAACTCAACTCATCAGTACCAACATCACTGTGGCGACTGGCACATGTGAGCGACTGTTTACTGATGATTAACAACATAGCTGTGAGGTGCTAACTGGTTCCCACACTGTACTGATAGACTCAGTGTGTGTGGCTCTCCAATTAGGTAGATCAGAAAATCTTTCTGTTACCACCCAGTACAAAAAAAGCGTAGGAAAACTCCCTGACCTGTCAGTGCAATGTTAAGGTTTGGTGGTACAAGAGAGTGAACACTGGCTGTGACTCCCAGCTGTCAAACTGTCAGGCCAAACATATATTTCCAGGTGACAGCGGCTGTGTCCCAGGAGTGAGACAAGGTGAGTTTGGATGGGAGATCAGCAGGGCTGAGAGCAAGCCAGTGGAAAGAGTGCAGCATGTGGTGAGAAACAGCAGGCAGCAAACCAGATGTTCAACATGCAACAGTGGCGTAATAGAAAGTAATACATGTATATTGCACCTTTGTTGAAGAACTTATCAACACACTGTTAAACAGAACAAAAGGCATTTTGAAAATGCATTTTTACTTTCAAATCAGGTTTCAAAAAAGCAGAATACTGAACTAATATAAAATAGAGATGGACCGATCCGATATTACGTATCGGTATCGGTCCGATACTGACCTAAATTACTGGATCGGATATCGGAGAAAAATAAAAAATGTAATCCGATCCATTAAATATCACGAAAGCACCTCGCAAAACTTGCAACACGCCGTAACTCACCTCAGAACGTTAGCAGTCGGAGCAGTATGCATCACGTGATAGAGCAGCTGTGGCATGCCGGACCTGTTGGTGGTCTGGATAGCATTTGGAGCTTCGCTAGCAACCTGGCATTTCATCTCCGACAAAGTTATCCCCGAGAGAAGTAAAGCAAGTGTGTAAGTCCATCTCTGAATGTTTGTAAAGCATTCCCACGTTAAGCTTAACAAGCGACTGCCTCTCTCTCTCTCTTGCTGCTACTTCAATCGTGAAACTGCTTAAATGATCAGCTGATCGGCTTTTCTGTCGCGAGTCCCTCTCTCGTTTGTTTTTGGCCCACTTTGCACCAGAAAGAGGAAACCAGCGGCTGAACAACAGCAGAACGTTTAAGCTTGATAAGCTGTTGTTAGAATTTATTTAATATTACTTTCTACTCCAGGATCTTTTTCTACGTAGCTGACGCTGGTAACTGTGCAGGGGCGGATCTAGCAAAGTTTAGCCAGGGGGGCCAATAGGGCATGAACAGGGAAAAGGGGGCACAAAGACATACTTTTCTTTCTTATTCTCATTTAAAATGTCGAGCTTTTAATAAATAATTATCTGACACCCAAAGTTTTAATTTGATGTAAAATGAATAGAAGTCAATTACTGTATATAGTGACTATTAAGTCTAATATATACCCTAGTAAGCTATAGTACTTTTTACTTTGGGAAGGTACCATCTGTGCAGTCTGCAATTTTGTTGAAGAAAGATGTTGAATCTATTTAATATTTCTTGAAAAATAATTGATTTCTGTGCATTTTTTTTCACACTGCATCAAATTAAGGTTGATTACGTCGATTAAGCATCATGAGGTGGCGCGTGAGGGGTGGTTCCTTATTTTTTATTTATTTATGTTTGTTGTTGCTGGGAGTTGGAACCCTATTAGTTAGGTTGCTTAATATTTACGCTAAGTACTCTTTAAAATACCAGAATAGGGAGGATGGTGTAGGTCTAAGTTTATTAGATTGATCAGTATTGCTGAACTATGAAATATTTTTTTTGTATACAGGTATAACAGAATAGCTTTAGTGTAGTTGTTGTTTTAAACTTGAGTATGAACTTGCAGACTTGCAAAATGCAGCAAGATATTTTAAAAAACAGTTTTGTTGATTAAAAAACACTATATCGGATTCATATCGGTATCGGCAGATATCCAAATTTATGATATCGGTATCGGTATCGGACATAAAAAAGTGGTATCGTGCCATCTCTAATATAAAATACACTAAGCCCACCTTGACTGTGAAACATAGCCAAAACATTTCTTCAATTATAACCTGTGAAACAATTTGAAACCTAATGACACATTAACAATTACACAGCAACCCTTAGAATATTGTTAAAATGTAGTTACAGTGGACACTCATCCTGTAAAGCACACCTGTGTGGCTTGTTGAGTACAGTTCAAGAGTGGCACTGGCACTCTGGTCACACCAACACTTTAACGGGAACGCTCATGGAAGAAAAAGTGGTCTCTGCTCTTCTCTCCTGCTCAGAGATAAGCCACTCGATGGGTTAGCGGGCACAGCAACTCCTCCAATGCTCTGTCAGCATTGGAGGCAAGACAGCGATCGGTTACATCACGTTGCCGAGGCTCAGCAGGCACTGCCGAGAAGGATGCTTATTCAGGCTGACCATTGGAACCCTGGACGACCCATTACGATAAGTGTGTCACTCACTAGTATGCCAAAAATACCCTGGCTGCTGAATGAGGCGAAGCCACTTAAGGACCTGGCTGGGTCACTGGCTGCCTCATGGTTAGAGTCACAACTCTGATGCTGACGTCAGACACTCTGTCAACATAAGGAAAACATGCCTGGTCATAATCTGAATCACAGACGGGTCATTTTAATGAAATAAAAGGGGTTTTGTACTTTACAGCAGGGCTTTCTAGTCTTAAAATAATCTAAACACATACATAAATAAAGCTAGACAGCTGTAAAAAAAAAAAAAAAAAAAAAAAAAAAAAAAAAAAACAAAGAAAAAAAACTGTTCTCAACACGCTTCAAAACAAATGAGAGAGAGTAAACTGGAGTGGTGAGACCGTTGGGGTTGTTAATTTGCATTCTCCTGTGGGTAGAATCGCCTCTCACATACACGCTCATGCAAATGTCTAGGTAGAGAGAGAAATATGTCAACGCCTGTTACTGTTCTTTCTACAGCCATGCCACCACAGGTATCACCAAAGCAGCACAATCTTAACAGCAGCCTGGCACATCAGAAATCACCCGCTACACAAGGCAGAAACAACACCGCTAGTAAACTGCTTCTTCTGCTTGTCCCTGTGCAACTTTGCACCTACTGAGCACTGGTTGCTCATCCATGTGCTCAACAAACCATCAACCAAACAGGGTGCTGATACCTGGTACAGGAACCAACTGCGATACTGAACTGGAACGTGGCCTGTTTTTATTGTAAAAGTGTATGATATTTATTTTATGTCAAGCAACAACAAGTACCTTACTTTTAATAGCATCATTTTGAACTTTAAACAGAGTCTAAGTCAGACTCCAGCAGTAAGAACTGTTCTGATGTCAGTCACTGCTAAGGTTGTTGCTACTGATTATGTGCACTGTCAATTAAACTGTTAAGTAGATTACTTTATAATCTCTTGTGTCAAAGAGCAGTAAAGCTTGCCTCTTACATTTCCAGACACAAAAGTGACATTTAAGTTTTATCTCACCGACAGTCCAGAGGGGATTCACTTCAAGGCTGCCAACTAATCAGTTATTTCCTCTATCAGACACTTCATCTTTTCATCTACAAACTCTTAAAAACTGTCAAACATAGCCGCTTTGTCATAGTCCAAAACCCAAAAATTGTAGTTGTTAACATGAAAGACTAATAATGTGAAAAAACAGAAATGTGGAACCAGTTGCTTAAAAAAAATACTTTATCTAGCAGTATTGTGTGCATGTCAAAGTATCCAGCAGTGACTCTCTGAAAACATACCTAGACATTACAATTACAAAGCAGTTACACAGTCTGCAACATATACTCCCTATGATCAGTTATTGATTTGAGAATGAGCCATATGCCCTCTGTTTGTTTGCTTGTTTTCACCAAAGACTCAGATCAGATCTCCTTTCCTTCATTGGGAGTTATTTCAGATCTTATTGTGGTCAAAGATAGATTAAGCTTAGTATGCATTTTTTGAAGTGCACAAAGACAGAGTGAGAAAGAAACACCCAGTGCTACCTAGAATTCTGGAGGTTTGCTAACGAGTTCTTTTCCAACACTACTTTACAGTATATTGATCTTTGTCAGAGCGATCAAGGTTCACTAACCTATAAAAGTTAACAAATTACTGTTGTTGTTGTTTTAATTTTACTATAAACTGAATTTTCCATATAACAAAATATGCTTTGTAGCAAGACTGAAAGTCAGACTCACACAAAATTAGAAATTGCAGGTCACACAATAAAAAAAGAAAATGACTGTACTAACATCTGAAAAGTTCAACCAACTGTATTCGTTGAAAAAAGATAAATGATCATTAATTAGAACAGTTAATACTACTTTCTAACTAATCTGTTAAAGGCAGAAAATCTTTTTTTCTCATTTGCTTCTGATGTTGTAGCTTTTTATTACCTCACTGTTACACATTTATTTTCTATCAATTACTAACAGAATTTTTTCCCCTCAAACATGGGGCTTTCACAGGAATTGTCATTTCCACAGCTTTGCTTTTATTGACAGCATCGAAAAAAAAAACAAAAAAAAAAAAAAAAACACCCTGTGAATATCACATTAGGCAAAACAGAAAGCGAGGTAATGACCAGCGGGCACAATTACACCTCCAGCTCACATCACAGCCGAGTTCCACAAAGGAAATGAAGGTAGAAAGATCAGCAGCATCTTGTGCCCTTATATTCCTTTCCCCCCTGCTTTATAGATGAGCCATTGGCTTTTTCCCCCCTTTGCGGAGATCAAAGGTGAAAGCTGCATGAAAGCTGGGAGGAAGCATCATTCTCTACCACAGAGTATCAACAACTGCACCCATTTAAAGGTTAACCACTTTATTCCATAAAAACACACACACCATACGTCATGTAAATGAAGTCTGTAGTCCCACACAGGCCCACAGAAGGATATTACTATGCTAATCCGAAGCATTTTTAGAAGGTAAATGTCAAAAGAAATGAATTACCTTTACATTCCAGCATGCCCTGATGCAATAGCCCAAGCCTGACATTTGTCCACGAGGAGCTTGTTTTTCCCAATGTATTTTCAATTGCAACAAAGAGGATACAATTATTCAGATCGAGTCATTTCCACCATGACAGTGTCTGTATTAACCTTTTGAGTCACTAAACCAAAGACTCCCAACACAAACTGTTTTAGAGACAACTTGAAATCAATAAAGTTTGGGAGATGCCGGTGGAACAGCAAGAAGCTGAGGAAAAACAAAAAAAGAACAACAAAAATACACTGAGCTGGACCACACAGCTGTGTGCTGTGGCTGAGAGAGAGAAAAAAAAGAGCGATGTTAGTAAAGAAAGACGGATGGCTGGTGACACGTGGAGTAAGAGCAGGTCAGAGGATCCTGAGGCAGTGGCAGACACACAAACACACAACAACCACGTAACTGCTGCACTTTACACAGAAATACACACAGCTGTCAGGGGCAGACGAAGATCATTCACAAAACACCACCACCACCCCTTCCCCCGGGTATCACTGACACCGTTTCTCCCTCACACACACACACACACACACACACACACACACACACAAATACAGTTGCCAGGAGGCAGCATGCTGTCCATGAGGCCTGTGGAGAATCATTACTCAGCAGAGCAGACTAAAGAGCCGAGAGTGAACTTCCTTTTCGAATGCTCAGTGTTCCTCTTCTCCACGGCACCAAGCCCTATTAAACAGGGGTCCAAACCGTAGTGGGAAGTTGCGCTGTGTGTTTTCTTAGAACTGGGAGTTGTGTTTAGTGAACAGGAACAAAACAGAAACTGCTGGCCCAGCTGTCAAAGACCAGCATTAGGCTCTCAAGTGACTGAATAACGGTAGATAGTGTGCTATACAGTGATGTGTATAAACAGTCTGTATCTCAGTAGTGGTACTCCTGTCAATGACTAAACTGAGGCAACTATGCACGCTTAATTTTAGGAGAGATAATTTTGCACAGATTCAAGAGGCTGGACCCAAAAAAGCTGGCAAAGACTGAAATTTAACTAGTCACTGACGCTATGGAAATATTCTCTTATCTTCACTTATTTTCTAATTCGATTTTTAAGTGGAAAAAATAAACTAAAAAAATAACTCAAACCAAATGCAAATTAGAATTTTCTCAGCAGCAAACAATGTCATTACAAATTCCCACGCTCTCAAACAGTACCTACAAAAATAATAATAACAATAATAACAATAAATCCAAGTTAATCTACAACTTTGTTTATTGTGCTTTGTCATTATTGGTTAATTAAATAAACTAATAAATGTGTAATTGTGGCCTTACCCGTGCAAAAGGGAAACTTTTTGAACATCTCTGGTGATGGTGGTGGTGGGAGGTGGGGGACACACCTGGCGTTACACCATTCTAGGGCTGCCACAAACGATTATTTTGATAGTCGACTAATCAGATCATCATCCATTAGACGTAAAACTACAGCTTATATAACTATCATTAGCTTACAGCTTTAAGCTTTTAAGGTGCTAACTAAAAATAAAGACAAGATGATAGTTTATTCAATTTTAATGAAATCTGCAGATTGTTTCGGTGAAGTTTAATAAACTCCTTGCTATCTAAAATATAACAGGACACCGGGGTATATTCTCCAGCATCTCACACTTCTGATAATCAGCTGTCTGCTTGACGTTTATTCAGCTGTGTAAAAACTATAACTTTAATCTCAGCCAAACCGATTTACTCAGGAACAAATAAAATACTAAAAAAAATTTTAAAAAAAAGCCAAACAACAACATTTTTAATTTATCTAAGTGACTCATATATATTTAACCTGAGTCGCGAAAGAAAACAATTTGCCGGGAGTCCGGTGTTCTCACGGCGCTAGTGACCTAGCCCCCGGCTAGCTATCGAGCTAGTGGGTAACAGACGTCTCCGAAAACGTCGGAGCGCTTTTGAAAATATGTGGTGTCCTGATAAACTGAGCCGATATTTGAGGTTTACACAGCTACATTCTCGCCTGAAAATATGTTAAACGTTTATTTTGTGACCCAGAAAGAATAATAAGAGTAATATTAAAACTAACTAGCTACCGCCATTGTTGGAAACTAAGCTGGGCCGCGCTATGAATTCTGGGACACAGCTACTTCTTCTTCTTCGGGGTTTAACGGCAGCTGGAATCCTTGTACATGCAGTGCTGCCATCTTCTGTTTCAGTCCGTTATTACACTCTTAAATCCTGCTATTATTCCTGCGTCTTTTGCGATCTTACAAAGCTTCAAACGACACGTCGACTATTAAATCAGTCGTCGACGATTTTGATAGTCGACGTAATCGTGACTAGTCGACAAATCGTGGCAGCCCTACACCATTCCAAACAAAGAAGCAAAAAAAAACAAAAAAACAAAACCCCACTACAATCCACTTCAGAGTATTTGTTTGTGTGCAAGGTGTTATGGAAACCCATAATATGAGCCCTTATCCACCATTCAATTAACGCATTAACTCATCTTGAGCAGGTGGCCCAAGGCAGGTGAGTGGCTTGTTGAAAAACACAACAACAAAAAAAAAACAAAACAAAAAAACCAACAGCTGCTGAATTATTACCAGAGCCACCAATTAAAAGGCTGATCGTGCCACTGCTCATGACAGAAGAGCTGAAGCCTTTAATAAACTCTGCTGAAATGTAGTCGGCAGCACTTCAGCCGAGGGTAGCCTGTGAAAAACTGACCTGAACTTTGGTCTACTGACTGCCACATCAAACTCTGCAGTCAGACATCAAACATACAATCTCCCTGACTAAACATAACAAGCATGTAGCAGTGGCCTCATGTGACATATCTTTGCTATGATTTGAAAACAGTCTGGGTCCCACACGTGTTTATTTGCCCTTAGTGAAAGGTCCTGTCCTCCACACACCATGTCTTAGATCATATCCATTAAGGTAATGTGTTCTCTGCACCTGGACCACTGACATCAAGACAAACTCTTGTAGAGTTAAAGTTACTGTGAGTCTGCTCAATTCAGTTACACTAATGATAGTTTGTCAAAGCCCTTTTGCCTTCTGCTAAAATACAGTCATTGCTACCTTTACATTTGCTTAACAACCAAAAAATGTTCAATTATCCTCCAGCTTTCCAGCAAAACCTTGAATTCTTTTGCAAGGAATTGCTCTGAAGGCTCATTAGCCCATTGGAAAAGCATCCACGGATTTAAATCCAATGAAGGAAAAGTATTGGATTAGACATCAGTCTTCCTGTGGAAGAAATTGAGAAAATACAAGGCTAAAAGGACATAAACACAAACAAAGCTAATGCATTCTCAAGCTAAATCATTCTATTAACAAATTTTAGCTCATTATAACTTCTGTTTGCATATTTTAACGATAATTCACTGCTTTCACTGGGGGTGACTGCTATCAAAGAACACTTAGCAATCCATGTGCAGTATTTTTTAAACCCATTTTCACACTGCAGGTCTTAATGCTCAATTCCAATTTTTTGATCAAATATGATTTTTTTGTCTGCTTGTTGACACTACAAACAAAATGTGACAACAAACGCGCTCTAGTGTGAACCCTCAAAGCGGCCCGCATGCGCAAAAGAAGACGTCACACACAACGCGCTCTGTTTAGATCCAGACTAAACAGTATTGTTTGACTGATGGCCCTTAATATAAAGACTTGTTTTGGACTTTACGTTTCCAAATTTTGCTTTAAGTTATAAAGTTATTTTGTTATTTGCATATGGCCTAATAATTATCCTTATTGCTGTTTTGAGAGGAGCGGTGCTTCAAAGGATAGTTGCAGATTTCTGTCAGAGTCTGCAGATTATACAGTACAAATAAAATGTTCACGTTTCTCCAACGTTATCTTCCCAACAGTTTCACTGGATGGCCAGGAAGTGTTCACAATGTCTTCTCCGGCGCTGATAATTGGCGTCTGTCTTGTGTCAGTGACGTAAAAGATGGATTTAATGCGACATGACCGTTCAAACAGCAGTCGCTTTCTAAAACATCAGATATGTATCTGATTCAGTACCACATACGAAAGTGACCCAGATCGGATTTGAAAATATCGGATTTGTGCCATGCACACTGTCATACCATGATCGGATATGGGTCGCATAGGGTCAAAAAAGTCGGATTTGATGCACTTTCGCCTGCAGTGTGAACGTAGCCTTAGAGTTTGACACCCACTGGGAATTAATTGCAGCATTTCACACACACTTAGCTGTAGAGGCACATCATAGTATCTCATTTTGAAAGTTCACCTACTGCTAACCAACAAGCACTGACCAGTACCATTTCCTGGCTGGACAGTTTGCTAAGGTCACTGCTATTTAGCTATCAAATTAGTGCAGTAGAGGCACCTGCATCACAGGTTCACACTAAAGTGACTGTCCAGCATTCAACACACCTCCAGAGCAGAACAAGGACCACTGAGACTTACTGGAGAGGCAGCTGAGCATATCAGGCAGTGTTTCCCTCAACTGCAGATTGCAAAGGAAGATCTACTGATGCTGGCTTAGTGGGCTAAGCATGGTGGAACATGAACCAGTTCTCCACGAACTCCAGGGTCTGGTTAGAGTTGCCCTCTAGCTTATGGTGGTTCTATAGAGCAAAACAAGAACTACAGCTGGTGTGGTTTAAGACTGTGGAGTTCTGTCAAACTACAGGATGTGACACTGCAAACAGCGGACCGACATCGAGGACCAGCACAGCAGGCACCTAACCACCCTACCCAAGGGTGACTCTAGTCACTAACATTAAAAAGAATGGATAAAGTAATAAAAAGATGCACTAGGGCACCCTACATTTGGGCAGCTTGCCCAAGTATAGTCTATGTGTGGGAAACACTGCAATAACAAGGTACTTGGCAATTAAAATATTTACAGCTGAGCACCTTCTATAGCGTATTTAATAATTAATTAAAGCTCCCCCACAAATATCATTTGAATCTGTTAAAGATGTTGTGCTAACAATCTATCACCGACCACAAACATAGCAACAAATTCCAAGAAAGGTGGCAGGGCATTTCTTTGACACAATCCGATATTATAGAAAATATAAAAAAGGGTTATTTGAAGTTCATAACTCTCAATCTGACACCCTGAGTACTACGCAAACCTGATGAATGCTCAGTTTAGAAATGAAAGAAATGCCATTTAGACACACTGACACTTAGAAAAATGTGCAAGGTTTTCTAAAATATATTCAACTGAAAAGAAATAAAACGAGATAGGATTCAGATGTGCACTATTTAATATATATGCAATGTCAGGAACGTAATCTGCATGTATCTAACTACCGACATCCAATATTTAAGCAAGTGATGTAAATATGGCAACTCTACAGCAATAAAGGCTGGACCCTGCTCAAATTGAACTCATCCACCCTGACAGCAGCAATTCCCAGTTTGCCTAAATTTAATGCCGTCCCCGGGCACAGACACTATTCCACATGCTGGAGGTGACAAACTGAAAGTAAAAAGGAGCATCCTAACTTTCCTGGAAACAGCAGCGAGGGGCCCTCCGGAGAAAGATGGGCGCACTCAGCGCGACACCCCTCATCCGTCCTGGAATATGTGGGGGTTTTTTTGTATAAAGCGACGGCAATAAGCAAACACGGCCCGTGTCCAATTGCTGCGGAATATCTGGGTGTTTGTTCTAAAACACACTGAACCGAGCACTTCTGCAGCCACTCTACAACTGTGCACCATCCGGCTCTAAGTGCAGGCAATTTAACTTGTTGTGGATGCAGCGAAAGTGGCAATCAAAATGTGTGAAAAGCTGTCGCCTTAAAAGTTTAAAGCAACAAGTGGTGGGTTCACCTCTCTGGATGAAAAGTCTGATGAAACATCTTTTGGTGGGAAATAAAAACAAACAGCCCATCTATCACTTTTCATTTACAAAAGCCACGTGCAAAATGTTTTGAGAAAACGGACACTGAAAGTAAATGAGAATACAGAAGAGATATAAAAATGTTGTTTTTAAGCAAATGTCAAATAAAGAGTTTAATTTTATGCCTCCCGCAATCCTGTATGTACACAGATAAAGCATCCCTCTGTGGCCTATATATGTTTAATTAATTAAGCCAAAACCCACAAAATATTCTCAAATGCATCCAACTCTACCTACCTACATTGCCTATGACACATAACTGTAGCATAAAACACTACACAAGGGGCCGTTATCTCTTAAGAGAAAGATGTAGGTAAGCACTGTTGACATACTCTGCCTGTGGAAGTAAATTAGGCTACCTGCCGGGAAGAAGAAGAAGAAAAAAAAAGCTGTGACACTTGGCTGACACCTTGCTTGCTTGTAAACACAACTGCAGCCAGGCAGGCTCCATCACGTGGCCACAAGACTTTCAGGGCCACACCAGTCTCCTCAACTCCTGATCTGGAAACAGCACAGAACACAGTTGTAGGAGAGGGGCTATATGACCACACCTACTCTCTCTGCTGTTCTGGAGTCAGTTGACTTGAAGGAGCAGTGCACGCTGTGTACCCCCCTCCCCCCACAAGCAAAAATGGGGAAAAAATGAAGAAAAAAACCCCCCAAACTTTACATGCCAGGTCAATAACAGCAAAGCAGTGACTGAGCACCTGTCAGGTTAATCACACAAATAAAAACAACGGTGACTCCACATCACTACATCATCATGCAAATTACTGCAGTGGGAGGAACTGAGCAAACTGTATTCTCAAAATGCTTTCACAAATAAAATGCAACCAAATCATAGGTTAGCATTTACAGATAAATAAGTAGTCTTTGGGTTTTAGATTTCTGTTGATATCACTAGAATAATAAATATGTTTTTACAATTCTTTTTAATTACACGACCATATAGCTGCATTCAAAATCGCTCAAAATGATAATAAATACAACAAAAAAATCAAAAAAGAGAGGCAGGGACTATGTTTTCTTTACGCAGTGGAGGAACACTGGGCAGAGGGGGCTGTTTTTCTGCAGCCTTCCATTAGATGCAATTATAAATGGCCGAGAGCAGAGGGATGGGGGAGCCAATCAGATCTCGGCTCGCATGTCAACCTAAGACCAACTGTCTCCTGGCTCTGACAGCAGGATTTTACCTCCATAATTCAAATCCCAAAGCAAAGGCAATCTGCACTTTGCCAACTCCGAGCGCCGGGGCCGTGTTTACAGGCGGCACATGGAGGAAAGAGGCAGAGAAAAAAAGACAGCGAACCGAGTCGAACCGATCCCGCAATGAATGAAAACCCTCAAGTCGAGACAATCAATCGCGGTCACAATCACACTTTGATCCGAGTAAACACTTTATCGGGATGGAATTGTTGCCATTCTCCCGACTCTGAGACACATCTCTACTCCGGCCTGCAGCGGCTTTTTAACAGACACAGCGCTCTTTTTCTTAATGATTATGCAAATATTATTTAACGGCTATCGCTGTCATTTGCATCTTGTTTATCGCCTCGACAGCCACTGACACAACTTTTGATAGCACCGGAGGGAGCTCGGCACCGAACAGAACCGGACTCGCTGCGGATTCTCGCAGAAATGACAGCGGTTACAGCACTGACAGCGAGGCTAGAGCAATACCGCGAACAAATATCACCTCATCTCCCTGCACACACGCACACACTTTCTCCCCGCTAACTCTTGTTCTACTTAGTCTAACTCTTGCCCTGTACCAAGCAGGGACACACACCGATACCCACGTCTCGGAAAGTTGTTTCTGACGGAATATGCGGCTTCTTTCTCTGTCTAAACACTATTGCAGGGGTGGTATTGGGAGAGAGAGAGAGGCAGCCATTTTAGAGCTCTTGCTACATAGACAATGGCTGGTCCAATGCAATATTCAACTCTACAGTGCTTTTTCTCAGCGACTGAGAGACTTTAAGTCAGCCAAAGTGTGTCAGTGCAGTGAGTGAAGTTTACCTGATTTCTGTTTGGAGGTTGTCCAGTGTTTCCCGGGCTCATGGGAGGCGGATGGTGGGTCCTTTGTTGCCAAGCCGGATGAACCCCACCATACTGACTGCTGCCCATATCCCCTGGTCCCTTGTTGGCCCCCTCCTGATTGTTATAGTCTCCTTGGGGATAATTCGGGTAGCTCCTGGTAGGGCTGGGGGATGTCAAAAGCTGATTTAAAGTTGGCGTAGACGTAGGTTGTTGGTTTCCCATGTTATATCTCTGATTATTATAAGAGGCAGCCATAGCTGTGGTTCCTCCTGCTGGCTGTTGCTTGCCTGGCTGCCCCCCAGCCGGAGGCTGGTTGTTACGCGGGGAATTCATGGCCCCGTATCCCGGGCCCTGGTAAGAAGTCCTGTTCTGGAACGGGCTGTAGTTGTTGTAATGGTTGGGGTAGCCGTGTTCGTGTGAATTAGGGGGGTAAGAGTCCATCATGCCCGGCCCCGATGCAGCTGCCATGCCAGGGCTTTGTTGTCCGCCATGTTGATGAAAAGGGGCCCGGGTGTAGTGCTGGTTGTAACCGTAAGGAGGTGGAGGAAAGGGGCCCGGGTGGTGGTGTCCCATCCCGGGATGGTTATTCCCTTCGGGCCCGCCTGTATCATTCTGATTACTGCTATTATTATTTACCCTGGGTAAATTCCCGTTGCCGTTCTTCATGTCAGGATCCCCTCCTCCCCCAGCATTTCCAGCATCGGTCCCGTCCTGCAGCTCCTTCTGCCCAGGAGATCCGCCGTCAGGTCCCGGTTCCTTATTTTCATGCTGTTTCTCTCCCGGTACCGACTCCTCCTGTGTGTCCCGATCCGGCTTTTTTAGTTCGGATGGCGGGCTAGTGTTGAGAGTGGCGACGCTAGCGACCTGAGCGGCCATGATATCCCTCTCTCTCTCTCCCCCACTCTTTCTCTGCCTCTCTCTCAGCACGGCGACTCACACACAATCAAACTTCGAATAACCATTGAATATAAATACAAGTATATTTATAACAACGTACCCGTTGTCCCGGTTCATTCCCCCCTTTTCCCTCCGCCCGGACCGGTATCCGGTAATCCACCGCGACTCCGTTTAAAGTTAAAACAGAGAGGGGAAAGTTTGTGAAAGAAAAAATGTATAAATACAGAGCCAGGGAAGTGAATTTAACCGACACAAGTGAGTGTGTGTGTGTTGGAGGGGGGCCTTCTGTTACAGAACGAGAGCGCGAGCTAGAAATCAACCAAACCAGCACGAGGCTCCGCGAGATACAGCCATCTTACCGACATGTCGCGAGAAAATAAAAACCCGGAGCGGAATCTACAGCAACTGGATTCGGACTGCTTGTTCCCTGTTGTTTATACACAAGGAGAGCCGTTATTGAAGGTCTAATACGCTTTGAACTGAGCGCATACATAAAACCGTCGACGTATTCGAGAAGCGGTGTTTGTTAGCATAAAGTGCCAGCCGTACAGAGGGTAATTAAATGACGCAAATTAATAAAAAGCTAATGTCTCCTGGAGAGATGTTTATTTAGAAAATAAGTTACACTAATTCTCTGTGCTGTCTTTCATTTTAAATAGGAATTAATCAATATGCGTTATAATATAATACATAATATAATCCTAGTAAATAAAACACGATTTTAGTTGTATGCTTTTATACTGGGGATACTACCTGCTAAGATACACGTAACTTTACAAAGTAGATGTTGAATAGCTCTGTTTGTCGTTACAAATAACCAGAATTTCCCACATTTCATTTTTACTTCAAATAGCTTTCAAATAGCCACGTGCTTGGTGCTCATGGTCTTTCCTTATATATCTCACTGCTAAATACTGACTGTTTTGTGTTATCAAAACACTTCTGCCGTCCCTTCTTTTGCCATACTATTTTTTTTTTTATTTCAGCCACGACTGTGCAGTTCGTGCTTAAGCTGTGAGCGCTTCTGTTACATTCATTTGTGGGTTTCTATCAGCTGGTGAAAGGGGTGGAACAAAATAGGCTACAATGTCATCTTCTATAAGAGTGTGCTAATGGGTGGAAGTGACTGCTTCCATGTGTCTACAACAGCACAACCGGAGGAAAGCATGAAATTACAACCTGTGCATGTTTGTGGCGCATGTGTGTGTTTGAGAGAGCGCGCGAGAGAGAGAGAGGGAGCAGAAAAGGAAGAAGAATGGGGGATGGACTGAGCCAGTCTCAGACCAGGAAGTGGAGATAGAAAATGAGAAACAGCGATGGTGGGAAAAGTGACAGGGCCGCTGAATATTTGAACATATCATGTAGGAGTCGAGGCTCACTCCAGCACACAGTGGACAGGACATATTTGGAAAAAGCATGAAGTAGCCCTATACAATTAACAGGAACAGACACCCTAAGTCTCTCCACCACTCTCTCTCTCTCCCCACCCCCTTTTTCTTCGTGTTCTCTGCCTGCCTGCCTCGCGCTCTCCTAGCAGCAGCATCAGCCCTCGTGCTGCTTTCAAGTGCTGTCGGAATTTTCCTAATCAACGTCACCTAGTCTAATATTAAAGACTTATAGGGAGTGAAAAATTAAGTAAATATGAAAGAGAGTATAAAATGTTTTAACATCTTAATTGCCATAAGCTAAGGTTGTCTAGAGTGCGGTCAGAGTGCCAAATCTCCTTTATAAATACAACAAAAATGTCAGGGGAGTGAAAGGAGCACTTTAGATTCTGTTCTAATAGGTCTAAGGTGACATTAGCTACTTTACAGGAAACAAGTGTCGAATTCATTAGATTTAAAAACAAACAAACAAACAAACAAAACAGCAAAGCAAAGATTTTAAAGCAAAGGCGTACGCACACGTCACAAGCTAAAAGAAAAAAATATTGGTTTACTCTCCAGACAACAACAAGTAATAACCAAAATTGAGGAAACTCAACATTTTATAATGTTTTTCATTGTTTCACACGAAACGACACCTTCCTTCTATACTTTAAGGAACGTAGCGCACATTAACGTAAATAACGTACTTAACCGCATTGCACGTGCTTTTTGCTTTGAATGTAAAAACCAGACAACACAGTATTTTCGTTTTCATATAATCAAATAACACGCAATGCTCACTACTTTAAGTGAAAAGGCTGTGAAAAAATAACGTTCACTTCCGAGCTGTAGCGCCTGAACGCTGCGACACTGTGCATTCGCAGCGTTCACGTGGAGCACGTGAAGGCAGCACTGCCGCTTGCAAAAGCAGCAGAACTTTGCTATGTGAATGTGGGGGATGGGAAGCAGCAGCGCCCTGCTCTGCTCAGCCCTTTCTCTCTACAATGCGGGGCTTTCTGCTCATATTGCTCACACTATCTGTGCAGAAGTAGACCATGTTTTCTTCCTGAAGTTTTGCTAAGAAATCAACAAACATATCCACATGTATTTCAAAGCTGCAAAGACAGCCTTTGTATGTTTAATAAAGGAGAGAAGGCAGGGTGGAGGGGGTCAGCTCAGCTGCTGTCTGCTTATATAGGCTAAGGGAGGAGTGTGTGTGCTGTGTGTGTGTGTGTGTGTGTGTGTGTGTGTGTGTGTGTGTGTGTGTTAGCAGAGAGCGCAGATAGAAGGCTGTAAGGGAGGAGGGGGGTAGGGAGCTTCTTTTTCTTTTTAGCATAAACTTGCTGTTTATTATAAGTCTCTCTTCTCTCTTTCATATATATATATCATATATATATATTTCATATATATATTTTAAAGCGCACTGCAATCTGCTTTCTATGCTGCATGTTCTCAGTTCTATTTTAGAAGAGGCTTCAAAATATGCTCCATTTATCTGGGTTCACCTTGAAAAATATTTATCTGTTTTTTCAGCCGCCTGTGTGGCTGCAAAGTGACTTAAAAGCCCTGAGATCATATGGTATGTTAAATCTCTGTGGGAGAGCAACAACATGATGCTAAAGACCTCCTGTGCAGCAGAGAGTGCCATGCATTTATTTATGTGATTCTTGTTTTACAAGGATATGGTTTTCTTTAAAATGCCACGCTGCCTGTTCGGACAAGCTCAGCGGCAGCAGGCACGAGGACCTCCTTTAGCACCGAATTAATAGGGACAGGATGAAACTTCGAAAGCAGAGTTTCTTTCTATGAAGTGCTGGAGCTGAATCAGACAACAGCCACCTACAGTAATTGATACTGCTGCTCGTATACAGTCGCTGTACTATAACTGTTGCCTCCCACAGATGACTTGTTGAAAAAGTGTTACCATGAAAACTTACTACTCGCTAATTCGCTGTCATAATCTGGCTTGGCACACGCAGGAAAAGATTCATACTACCTACACAGTTTTGATCCCTGTGTCTTTTGTCAAATTTACAATTATTTTACCAAAGATGAAAAAGCAATGAAGGCCTGCAAGCTGTTTCACCTGGACTGCGATTTGTGTCTTTGCTCTGACCATTGATAATGCCTGCTCTGGGAGAGCCAGAAGGGATTGGAGGGGGGGTCATGTGGCATTCCGCTCTTCTCGCTACATCCCCACCACCCCCCACGCTCCCCTCATGTGTCCCAGGATGATGATTTAAGAGTGTTTACTTGTGCTTCGCCACCGCCTCCCTGCAAGGATGAGCTTGATGCATCACCTTCGGCCCTGGTGCCATGGCTTCCCTGGCCGTCACCAGGGCAGCAGCTTGGACTTCATCCAGCCCCCCCCCCCCCCCCCCCTTTTTTTTGTTTTCTTATCAGAGGTTGATCATAAGAAGGGAAAAAGAAAGAAAACAGCAGCTGCATTTAGAGCCGCAAAAATTTGCTGGGTGTTCGTTATTCATATCGTCATATCTGGTTTTTCAATACAACACAGTCATTTCGCTGGACTGGCTGGGGCCATAAATGTTTTACAAACTCAACAAAGCCAAAAATATTCAATTTCTGTTCAGTTATGTAGGCCTTTGATATTCTTAAATATGCATTTTTAATAGAGCAACTTTGTTCACATAATTTCAGCACTGGACTGTAAAAGTGTCACTCTAGCTGAGTTAACTGGTGACTGATCATTCAGGAGTTTTGCTTTTCTTTTAATCCCTTGGGATCCAGTCTGGGAATGAAGCCATACAATCACCAAGACAACCCAATAATGTGGTGTGGAATTCCCTAACAAGACCGGAGTTGAATTCAGGCGCACATGCATGGTGCACACCCACGTGTACAATAGCCACACACAACACGTACCTGACAATACTGTACACGCTGAGAATTTATGGCTGTCAAGAGTCCATCATTTACGCACACTTGCACCCAACACGAGTGTCAATCCCACACCCGCGCTGTCCCGGCCACACACAATCAAAACAGTTGGGTCCCTTCCAGATGGTTGCCAGGCAGCAGTTCAACGCATAGTCTGGAGTGTGTAGAGGAAGGAAGTGCCACTTTGCGAAGTGCAATTGGCATCCGGCTTGTTCCCAGACAGTTTGTGTGTGGAACCTGCTGTTTAAATGTACACCTGGCAAACATACACCCACTGTTTCGTAAACAGTGCTGGAGTAAGAAATGTCTAGTAGGTGACCTGCACGGTTTCCTGCACAATTCTTTAATAAATGTGGACAACAGTTTTTATATTGGCTTTAAGACAAAGCAAACCACATATGTTGGCCCGGCCTTCACAGTCAGGAGCCACAGTATACATTTAATCCCAACATACTGCTTTGATAGATTAACAGATATTAAAAAAGCACTTTGGGAATTATTCTGCAACCTTATGAGGTCATGTTTCAAGTTAATCTTTCAGCCATTGTTCTTACCTGATTTGATCAAATGGAATCAAACTTTTTGCTAGTGGCCACAGCTCACCCTGAACTGCAGAGCACACATTCAATCAGTCCTTGTATTATTTTCTCCTAAGCACTGAAATCCTCTCTCTGTTCCTTAGGTGAAAATAGACTAGGGGACTTCTATGCCCCATGACAGGCTTTCAAATCAAAGCCGATAGGACATATTCAGGTTACACCGGAGCACTTTCATCCACCTTTTTTGTGTGTGGGGTGATAATTTGCTAGGGGGCATTTTTTTCCCAAGTCCCCAAATTCATAAAATCCACACAGGCACCGGCGCTGAATTCTAAACACTCCATTTTCTCGCAGTGTGTTCAAGAGAAGCAAAGGAAAGACTCCCGATCTCAACAAAGCCAGGCAAGGTTAAGAGCACTCAAAATTACGGTGTCCACCCTGCAAGGACAGAGAAGTACTCGCTCTCTTTTCAGCAGGGATGAAAAGAAACCGTCAGGGGAATCATCTCTGTAGTAAGGAAACTCATCACTGTGAGCATAGTAGGAACTGCTCCATTGTGGGTCAGAGAGCCCAGCGTGTGAGCTTCTCATTGACTGAAAAACAATGCTGTGTGTGATTCACAGGTCCCCGTAAATCACACACAGCATCTTTTCAGTCTCTCAGCTATGAAGCAGGAGCCAAATATATGGGAAGAATAAGACCACCACAGGCTTCTATAGGGGATTACAAAACATGGATTCCTCTAAAAAAATTAAAGCTTCTTGTTATATATAAGTTTATATATAAGTTTATATTCTAGCTTCTAAGTATTAACCTGTTTATGACTCCTGTAGAAGTCTCTATGGTCAGACATGCCAGCCAAAGTCTCTGTACTTGCTAGTCTTAGCTAGTTACAGAAATCATTCACAGCAATTTTTGTTCTATGCCTTCATATCCACCTTTTTTCTGAGAACCATTATGCAGTGGATATGTTATCAGTTTGTTTGTTTTTTATTCACAGAGTGAATTTCTGAGTATTCAGTCTATAATTTACCTACAGCGACTTTAAGACATGCACGACTTTTGTCCGACTGTATCTAAATTTTACAGCGTCAGATCTGAACACACCCCGCTGAGTTTCTTGTAAAAGCTGCATGCGCCTTATTGTAAAATGTCAGTTTTATTGGAATGAATTTGAAATTTTCTAGTGGAAAGATTTCCTCGAAGCTTCTAGAGTCAGAGAAACCGTTTGGAAAGTCAGACAGAAGTTTGGTATTCAAAGTTTTGTTACTAGTACTAATTGATGTATTGCAAACCAGTTATTTTGCTTTGATTAAATTTGCAAAATGGTATATATGTATGTATATATACAGGGAGTGCAGAATTATTAGGCAAATGAGTATTTTGCCCACATCATCCTCTTCATGCATGTTGTCTTACTCCAAGCTGTATAGGCTCGAAAGCCTACTACCAATTAAGTATATTAGGTGATGTGCATCTCTGTAATGAGAAGGGGTGTGGTCTAATGACATCAACACCCTATATCAGGTGTGCATAATTATTAGGCAACGTCCTTTCCTTTGGCAAAATGGGTCAAAAGAAGGACTTGACAGGCTCAGAAAAGTCAAAAATAGTGAGATATCTTGCAGAGGGATGCAGCAGTCTCAAAATTGCAAACGCTTCTGAAGCGTGATCATCGAACAATCAAGCGTTTCATTCAAAATAGTCAACAGGGTCGCAAGAAGCGTGTGGAAAAACCAAGGCGCAAAATAACTGCCCATGAACTGAGAAAAGTCAAGCGTGCAGCTGCCAAGACCACCACTGAACAAGACACACAAGCTGAAACGTCAAGACTGGGCCAAGAAATATCTCAAGACTGGTTTTTCTAAGGTTTTATGGACTGATGAAATGAGAGTGAGTCTTGATGGGCCAGATGGATGGGCCCGTGGCTGGATTGGTAAAGGGCAGAGAGCTCCAGTCCGACTCAGACGCCAGCAAGGTGGAGGTGGAGTACTGGTTTAGGCTGGTATCATCAAAGATGAGCTTGTGGGGCCTTTTCGGGTTGAGGATGGAGTCAAGCTCAACTCCCAGTCCTACTGCCAGTTTCTGGAAGACACCTTCTTCAAGCAGTGGTACAGGAAGAAGTCTGCATCCTTCAAGAAAAACATGATTTTCATGCAGGACAATGCTCCATCACACGCGTCCAAGTACTCCACAGCGTGGCTGGCAAGAAAGGGTATAAAAGAAGAAAAACTAATGACATGGCCACCTTGTTCACCTGATCTGAACCCCATTGAGAACCTGTGGTCCATCATCAAATGTGAGATTTACAAGGAGGGAAAACAGTACACCTCTCTGAACAGTGTCTGGGAGGCTGTGGTTGCTGCTGCACGCAATGTTGATGGTGAACAGATCAAAACACTGACAGTGTCCTTGCAAAGAAAGGTGGCTATATTGGTCGCTGATTTGTTTTTGTTTTGTTTTTGAATGTCAGAAATGTATATTTGTGAATGTGGAGATGTTATATTGGTTTCACTGGTAAAAATAAATAATTGAAATGGGTATATATTTGTTTTTTGTTAAGTTGCCTAATAATCATGCACAGTAATAGCCACCTGCACACACAGATATCCCCCTAAAATAGCTAAAACTAAAAACAAACTAAAAACTACTTCCAAAAACATTCAGCTTTGATATTAATGAGTTTTTTGGGTTCATTGAGAACATGGTTGTCGTTCAATAATAAAATTATTCCTCAAAAATACAACTTGCCTAATAATTCTGCACTCCCTGTGTGTGTGTATATATATACATACATACATACACATACATACATATATCATCCCCCTGCTAATTCAATGTGTAACATTCAATGTATGTGGAATTTACCATCAGATTTACCACTAAATATGAAATAAAGAAGCCTTCAAAAAGCACTGCAACAAAAGCAACACCACATTGCTTTTAAAAGATTTTTTTAAAATTTACTTTAAAATGAAACTTAAACATTGAGTGAATTCCTGATTTGAAAAAAAAAGTTTCCTGTACAAAAGACTTAATTCTCTTTTCATTGCAATGCAGTTTCTTTCTCCCTTCAAGTAACTTATTATCAAAGTTTTTGAAGTGTAGGAACATGCTATCTGATCTAGCTTGCTAACCAATTAAGCTAGTTTCCTAATCAATAAAGAGACAATTAGCTCTCTCATAACAACACCACACTGTAACTGTGTAATAAAGTTTCTTCTTCGTGGAACAGTTTGTACTCTGCCAGAGGTAAGTAAACTTGCACAAATATCATGAGGTCTGTTATGTTGTTAAATTCTGTTATGTTTTTAAAGGAGGGTCCTTTATTCTGGACCCTCCTGTTCTCTGTGCTCTTGGACTCCAGTCTCAAGATGGCTTATTGGTGCATAATGTTATATTTCCTCAATTTAAGATAAACTCAAAAGATTTATATGAGTGTAAGTGCAACACTTATATGTTAACTGATTTGGCTGCTAAATTTTTCAGATTCATGTATACCTAAGTCTTGACTTAGCTTTACAAAAACATGTTTAAATACAGAGTTTGAGACGTCATAGCATTTAATACATCATATTATTTTGTACTTGCCAACTACTGTGAATTTTTTTGGCTAATATTCATTAATATTAATAGTCATCTTTGAAGACTCTGCCAACAAATTCATATTCATAATCAATTTTTTCAATATGTATATCAAAAGAAAGCACCGGATGGTTGGTTTTTACACTAATTTACAGAAGCCAAGCACTCAAGAGCTGTGTTAAATAAATTGGAAAATTAGAAAAATCTAAATTATAAAATGGCATTTACGTGCATGTGTGCATTGAATCATACTTCTTATTAATCTCTGTGTCTCTTCCACAGCATGCCTTTTATCCTGTCTTCCTTCTCTCACCCCAACCGGTCGGAGCAGATGGCCCCGCCCCTCCCTGAGCCTGGTTCTGCTGGAGGTTTCTTCCTGTTAGAAGGGAGTTTTTCCTTCCCACTGTCGCCAAAGCGCTTGCTCACAGCGGGTCACATGATTGTTGGGTTTTTCTCTGTATATATTATTGTAGGGTCTACCTTACAATATAAAGCGACTTGATTTGACTCTTGTTGTGATTCGGCGCTACATAAATAAAAGTGAATTGAATTACTCTTTTTGACCATATGATAGCTGTTTAAGGATCCATTCAAATTTGGCTTACATTTCCCAAGGTCTTAAAAGTTAACTTAATTATTAATTTTTTAGAAAATTAAATAATTCAATTCAATTCAATTTTATTTATACAGCGCCAAATCACAACGACACTTTATATTGAAATGTAGACCCTACAATAATACATGCAGAGAAAAACCCAACAATCATATGACCCCCTGTGAGCAAGCACTTTGGCAACAGTGGGAAGGAAAAACTCACTTTTAACATCAATATAGAAGCATTATAAATTAGAATCTGATTCTTACAAGTGTATTGCTTATTTTCAACATAGAAAGTAGGATTTAAAATATCATGTCACATCTGACCTTTGACCTCTCCTTTAAGGTCAATAGATTGATCTGAAGGTCAAAGTGATAATAATACTATATAGAGCTAAAATAGAACTATTTTCCTTATTTTCCTTACTGCCATTGTTTGTATTGACACCATGTATGGGGAATGATATATAATTATTTTATTATGACTGTTATGTGCATTACAGTAACAGGATATAACCATTTAAATACAAATTGTTCCTGAATAAGAATCCTTTTTTTTAGAATTAAAAAAAAAACTTCAATTTTTTTATGATTTTTTAAATATTTATTACTTGTAAAAAACATTTAAACAAATGTATTAAGTAATTGCATGAATGCTACACGTGTGCTGTATCCACATAAATAAAACCAATAATTATACTAGCTATGTAATGAGTTTCAGCAGGGCAAATAACAAAATTATGCACTTTGTGCTTGTTTTTCCTGCACTACAAACTTCTTACAGTACATTTAAAAAGAACAAAGTATTTAAAAGTAAATACTGAGCTGCCTTGGAGGAGGTTTGTGCTGTCAGAGGGCTTCTTGTACTTTATCCGTTTTCCTAGGTTTTTTGTTCACTTCCTTTTCTCCAAATGTATGTCATTTCAAACTTTTCGCTGTCAGAGGCTGGCTGTTGGTTTGACCTGAATGACTTTATAATCACACAATGTCCCTCACTTCATATTTGTCTCAATGGAGCGACAAAGATTTTCAGACAGTAAGATCATCCAGAAATCTGGCATTGTGAGACTGAAAAAGGAGTTCATCGATTTATAAAATAATTAAAGAAATATTTTCCTTTCAAGCAATGATTAATTTTAAAACAGCAAACAATTAAATGTGTGAAAATAAATCTAAAACACCAAAACAATAGAAAAAAGCATTGTATCGCCTTAAAAATACTTTAATAAAATAACGCTTGTAAAAGATTTCATTCATTTCAAAAAATACTTTGATGTTGATGTCGCTGCTCTCCTTTCCACGTGCACACGACAGACTGGACTTTAGATTCCACTCATGCAGTATATTCATGAAAGAATGAATGAATATTTAAAAGTTTAATTGAACCAAATATGATTGTTTGAATTAGGGATTCAGGAGCTACAAGTTTCCAATCAGCGGTGGCAGTCAGGAGACCTGTGTTTGTTTGGAGGTGAAATAGCAGACTGTAATGCAGACTTAATGAAAAGCAGAGTGGGCTAGCAGAGAGATGGACAAAACTGACACGTTGAAGACTGGTGTGATTAAGCTACCTGTTACAAAACAGCCCTGAGCATGCATCAATATGAACTGTGGCAGGCTGAGAAGATGAATTGGACATGAATGAATGGATGGTGTGAAAAATGAAATAAAGAATTGCGAGCTGCTGTACTTATCCAGCACGGAAAATAGAGTCTATTTTTATGGAGAAACCATTTTCAGCATATAATATTAGTATGTTGATACAAGATATTATATTGAAAAATGGCTGATGTTATTCAATCCCTGGGCTCTTGAAGATGCTCAAGAGACCAATCTTCTCATATTCTGAAATTGGATATATTTCAGCTGTTTCCAGCTGAATCATTTTCTTGTCCCAGTCTTTTACCCATTGTTTACAGATGCGCCTTTCGTTGTGCCTGAACTCTTCCCTCTTATGGGGCTGATGTTTGTGCTGTTTCAGGCGCGATCATTCTTACTCACAAAGGACAAGGATGAAGAAGGGAACGAATGTGAGTGTCAGAGTCACTGAAACAGGAGGAAAAGTTGGGGACAAACTTTGTCACACGAAACACTACATTTGCAAGGCGGCATGTGGGATAACAGCGAGCATGCCCCCATGGCACACGTCAAGAATGACCTTTTGGAGCCAGTGTGTATGGGGGGGGGGGGGGAATCCAGCACCACCCACCCACTAGTCAACTGTGAAAACAAAACTTTATCTTGACTCTGCGGGGAGGTGTTGAGATAGGGGACAACAAGGCTTCTGAGGGCAGAAACTATTCTTTGGTACTAATTGTTGGCCTGCAGGAAGGTGGATGAAGATAGAGGTGGTACTGGCTTGAGGGTCAGATTTCAAATCTTTGCATTGAAATGCTGATGAAAGAGAACATTCAGCTGTAATTGCTCTTTTGCAGCAATTGTGGTTTGACGCACCTCGCCTCTGAATACCTGGAAAACCCACCGTGAACGCTGATATGTTGCAGCTCCATTCCTATTCTCCGCACATGGCAAAGGGACAAGGATGCTGAGATTAACGAACAAAATGTACTATAGTGTGTGACAATAAAGTAAAACGAGGCTGTGCATATGACTTTCCAGATTTTCTCCATCTGTTGCCAGTGGAGTTGATAAAACATAATCCACGATTTCCTCTGAATGTGATATGAGAGCTTACAATTTGGAACGCATCATTTGGATCATTTAGGATTTGGATTGGGTTCACATTTGAAGAGGGTATTTGAACCAGAACCTTATGAGACACTGCTGGGCACAGCTCTTGCCAAATAGGGCATTTATAAAAGGCTGGCACAGGCCCTACAGAGTGAAGGCTGGCAAAGGCATGATGCCCACATCATAGTGCCAACCAAGGGTTTTGTTTGGCATGTGTCTCTGTAGTATGGTTTGTCTCCTCCAGACAACTGGCCCAAACACAACTTAGCATTAGGTTACAGAAGTATTACAAACGGAAAGTGATTCATTAAAAAGCTCTTGGCATGACACAAGAGGTGGAGGAATATGGATCAATAGCAGCACAGGTGCAAATGTATGACTGTATGCTCCTTTAGCATACAGCACAGTATTTGGTTTGGCTTTAAACAAGTTAATAAATAACTTTTACAGAGTTACTGTGCCGTGAAAAAAGAAGTGCCTCTTAATAACAAGTGCCATTTATTCGCTTTAGTCATTACTGCAAATGAAAAACCGACAAGGAGAACTAATATCTCTTCAATTATAAACCCAGCGTAACAGCATCTTTACCCTGAACCTTCCTACTCGAGGATTTGGCCAGATGCCTCTCCAAGAGATTTTGATATCCCTTGTTTGATAGCAGCAGGCGCCACATACGCAATCCTAGCTGAGACTGTTACAATAAAAAAGGAGCTCTAGGAACACAGTCAGGGACAACAGCAATGTTAAATTTCAGGCACAGAGGAGAGCGATTTTTGTCCTGCAACTGTAGAAATCAAGACAGTAGAAAGAGAAGGGCAAAACACAGCTAAAGTAATTTATTCTGCCTCATTTTAACCTGCCAGAGAGGCCTATTTTAAGAGAAAATTAAAAAAAAAAGAAAGAGAGGGAGGAGGTGCTGAAGACAATGCATTTTAAAGGAGGCTCTTCCCCCAGTGTGCCTTTATCTGTCAATCAAACCCAGCAACATAAACATATATTAGGAGAAAAGACAGAGGGGTTTCCATAGCCACAGTTTTAAATGGCACTGTCGTGCTGTACTCAGAGCCCCCACCCCCTTTTTTCATGGCTGTTTATTTGCTGTTGTGCTGGAAGAATTCAGGTTGTGCAGAAAAGCGCTGATAGTGAGGCACTGGCTTGGTTTGCGCTATTTCCACTGCAAGAGAAAGAGGAGAGAGGGAGACAGCAGAGGGCCGAGCAGACTGAGGAGAAAAAAAAACACATACAAGGCCGGTTATGCAGAAACACAGATTTAATGTAAGGCTTGGCTCTCTGTTATAAGCAGGGGAGAGAGGAAAAAGCTGGTCTGGAATGGCAGGAGGAGGGAGACGGAGAGGAAGAGGAAAAGGGAGCAGAGTATCTTCCAGCAGACCAAGTCATTAGCCTGTGGATTGAGGACTTGGAGGTGTTTTAGGAGAGATTTGATCTGATAGGAATCACTGTGACCATCCACTCTCAGGGCAAGAGGGTACCCCAGCTGAAGCAGTTCCTGCCCGTTCCTTGGGTAAAGAGTGCTATAATGCAATAGGCCCAGGGGAAATCAGGTTTCTCTACAATAAATTAGCAACCCCCACCCACTTCCCGTGAATTTTATGGTTTCAAGCTCAATAACAGAGTTATTATTAAATCATGTTTACTGGAATCACATGCATGTCCTGGTCTTGGTCTGTGATTTCTAAAGTGCCTTTTTTCCCTTTTAGGTGAATTCATTATATGATATTTCATAAGCACTTATTGATTGTGGCCGAGGGCTAAAAAACATTCATCAGAGCGTTTGGTTTTTGAATCTGCGTGGAGGATTTTTTTTTTTTTTTTACAGCTTTAGTTTAAAAAAAAGGAAAAAAAAAGCATTTGGTTAATGCCATTTGTTTAAATATATCACCCCTGGATGCTCAGTTCATCGGCCCCCCATGCAGCTGAGCTTTCCCCTCTGAGGTCTTTACTTAGGCAATACATAAAACATCAAGGATGTAAGCGAGAAGCGCTGTTCATCAACACAATGTGTGATGTGAAAAGAGGATGCAATTCTCGCAGAGCCACATTAAAGCACTCTCCAAAACCTCTGATTCTGCTTCTTCTTGTCATCTCTGCAGGAGACCAGGTAGGAACCCCTTAACTGTGGCTTCTCACCCGCCGCTTAATCTTACCCACAATCACATTCAGTGACAAGCACACAAAGCCATCCGGCCAGCCCAACAAGGCTCAGCTATTATGTAACCACTGACAGCTGGGCTTTCAAGGGAGGGGTGAACCCCCATCCGTGTGGCAGCACTTTGTGTCAACCAGACGTGACAATCAAGAAAGGGCCTGGGTAGAGAAAGCAGGCCAAGCAGGGGCATACGCACCAGGTGATGGAGTCCAAATCCAAAGAGAAGCGTCTCTCGCGACAATGTTTCCTCTAGTTCCTTAATCGAACATCATGTAGCACGCTCTGTCTTTGTGGCACTCGATAATTGGCCGCCCATCAGTGACCTGAAATATTAATGCAAAGATGTGGGTTTAAAAAATGATTGCGGTTCGTGTCGCAGAAACAGACGATAAGGAACTGTTTGAAGTTGGCCCAACGATGATCTCGGTTGCACGAAGACCCAATGCACCCAAATGGAGATTCACATGTGCATGGGCTTGAAGTCTTTTTGGTCCAAAGGGGGTGATTTCTCCCGATTGTTTTTCTTAGTATTTAATTTCTTTGAAATGGTGGCACATGACACTGAAAACAGAGGCACCCCCAAATGTTTGATTAAACCGCGCTTCGCCTCCCTTTAGACCGACGGCTCTTTGATGCTCTGAACACACAGCCAAGCCAAAGGACCCAGAATAGCAGGGGGATAATCGGCAGACGGTGTGTTGATTTTGTCACCCTTTCCAAATAATTCCCTGTTGTCCCAGGGAAGAATTGCTGTCAGTGGCGGCATTCCAGGGCAGACAGACTGAAGAGATTGCACAGGATGAGGGCCGCCGTCTAGATAGTGGAGATCTAAACATGTCTGTGGTCACACAGACCTGGCCTTCAACATGCTCTTTAAAAAACGGGCTGTTTTGATGGCATGGACAGTACATGCATATAAACTTCTTAACAAATAACTTGGAGTGACAAGAAAATCATTTTTAAGAACCATACTGTTTGTATCACTTTCATCTATCTGCAATAATAAATGCACTGTATGGATATATATTAGTGTTTTTCTACAACAGTCTGGCATGACAGTATAACGTTACTGCTACTTTGACTTTAGTCACACAGATATTCTCTTAAATTCAATTCCATTCATTATAATTGTTTACAAACTATAGTATGACAAACTCGCCTTTACGTTTATAGGCTACATGGAAGGTAGGTTTTTGCTAACTTTCCCACCACATCTAAACATGTCTTCCCTGAATATTTAATAGTACAGAAAATTCAGCAGCCCCACACCCCTCCAAAGCTTCAATTGTATGTCTGTGGAGCATTTTTACTATCTGACCCAGGCTGTTCTCCACACGAGGATGTTCCAGTTTACCGACCACCAGAATAACCAGTTCTACATCCTGTGCAGCCAGGTTTCTGGTGCTCTCAACACTGAGCTGAAGCTTGTCAAGTCGAGATAGAGGTCATAGTACAGCAACCGTTCCCTCCAACAGGCAGGCAGCTCATTAGCACCGACTGAAAATGACAAAAATAGCACTGAAAACGACACGTTTCACTGTCACACTTTGGCGGAATATATTTGGAGGACAACGTAAAAAATTATTACACTTCCCTTCTTCATTTTCCCACTTTTAAAAACAGTTTTTTGGAACAGATTAAAATCAAAATCCAGCCCGTGTTTTCCCGGAAGCCGGAGCCTCAATTTACTGTGTGTGCTTTCAGCGCCGCAGCACTCACTGGCAACCTTAACGATTCCTCCGCGGCTCACTTGTGTGTGCGTGTATGTGACTCTTGTTTTACAACACAAAACGACAGCGTTTTTACCCGGTACGTCACATAAAACAAAGTGCAATAGTTTCTCTGAATCGTCCGTTCACGGGATAGACAATATAATGCGTTTCAACGCCCGCAGAACAGGTTTAGGAAACTTGGCGCACTATTTCGCCCCACTGTCCTGTCTTTCTAACGCATACAATACATTCCTGTGTTGTTCCGCCGTGTGACAAGGCCCTGCCTGCTTGCCTGCTGTTCCTGTAAACTCCCGCCTTGACTCAATGAGCGAGAGAGGCAGAGAGACACAGAGAGAGAGCGGCGAGAGGGAGCGAGTAGAAAAGCCCTATAAAACAAGCAGGCCCGCAGCACTCACGCTGGAGTTCATATTCTATTATAGAGCACACATCAAGTTTGCTGGGTGCAATGAACATAGTAATCACATAAGAAAATAATGACTCACACATAACTGTCGAGAAATATAAATTTATTCGCCATATCTGCCCCAGTAACAGCTTATTCAGCTCGCATTGTCCACCACACAAGCGAGAATAGCTTCAACGTCCAGAAGTGTGTTTGAAGAAAAACTTCATCAACGGTGTGAGCAAGTGGACAAACTCCTGTAATTACTGCACTTGTTGTATTATAGTTTTAAATGTAAGAAAGTATTCCAGTTATCATACAGTCAACATGTCCTTCAGCTGACATTAAACCTTAAACTGGAGCTATTTGGTATTTAAAGCATTTCATTTTGGATCATTGTTGTTATCTCAGCCGTGAATATCATAGGCAGGCTGTCTAGAATAAAAAAAACCCAAAACTTTAGCCTGCTATGTTCCTGTGGGGACTATAAAAGTACATCTGTGCCATTCAAATATGGTGCCTTTTGTGCTGTCCCTTAACACTCCCCATAACACCAGGTTTCACAGCTAGTTTTGCTGAGGTGAGACCCTGAATTTGAGTTTTTACCCCTCCTCTCCACAGCTAGCCAAAAGGAGCAGCTCCCTTTATCGGCTTTGCATCTCAACTATCAATTAATTTCTGACCAGGTTCTGCAAGTAGCCCGATGTGGTCGAATGATGACTGATGCTTTCGCAGTCAGACCGCGTGCAGGACCAGACTCCACTTGCCCCTAAGTGACAGTTTATGGTCTTTGATTTGGTTTGGCTCGAGATTGCCAGGCAACAAAACTACCCCGAGTCCTGAATGAAACAGCCATCTGTTCCATAGCCCGGTAAAACTGAATTAATTTGACGCACAGGTCCTAATCCTGGAATTCAACTGCAGATTGATTTTTAAAAATGCATTTATTTATTTATTTTTAGATCAGAGCAACTAAAAAAAAACAAAAGTAGGTTAAATTAAAGAGCACGGTGACCACAGCGGGTTGTGGGGTGGATACAGACTGGGAGCACTGCTGCTGTCTTGTTGGGCATATAATGTGGGATCATACACGAAACTGTGAAAGGTGCAAAAAAAAAAAAGAAAATGAAAAAAGAAAGAGATGAATATAAAACAAAGGAAAGGTTATTTTTTGTGTTGATTGCAAAGCAGGTCATAGCATGCTAATCCCCTCGCCTGGGCTGCTGCACATTGAATGCAGCCGTTCATTGCTACTGACTGCATAAAAGTGAAATGGAATCGAATATGAAAGGCAACAAATTCAAAGGGATGAGATAATAGCACGAGTCAGGTGAGCATGTCGGTGACCTTTAACCCTGCAAGACTCCCCTGCTGCCCTTGACCCGCAGCATGCCGAGGGCAGGGCCCTTTGGCTTCTGCGACGGCCTCTCTTTCCAGTGTCTACAAGGCTTTATCCTTTCTGCTTCATGCCTGTTAAACCTATATGGATTGTTTTACCCTCCGAACCACGGGCCCACACAATACCCATTGAGAAAGGAGAGGTCAGAGGCTCACCGCTGCGACCCCCTCAATGAGGGAGCTTCATGAATGGAGTTGAGCTTGTATCCCATTCTCCACCCTGGTTCAAATCATGTTGCCCGGCACAAGGCCACACTTCTGGGTCTGGGTAAATCAAAAGGGAGCGAAGACAATGCGGGAGAAGCTGAACATCATGGCTGCTGCTGCTGTTTTCCTTCCCACACAGCGGAGGGGTTAACTCAGATGGATCTCTATGATATTAAACCGATGCTAAGAGACCAGGGTCTGACACTGACAAATCTACTAATACTGCCACGGTGTCAGACGCACTTCCAGGCTATCGCTCTGTCACAGCTGGTCAAAGTGTCTGATAACCTACATGCTCTCTCCTAGTCTTCGATGTTGTCTCATGCTCATGTAGGTCATAAGGTGTAGCTGTGGCAGCGGCCGACTCCGCATGTTGATCGTGGCACCTTTTGGTTTCATGGCAAAATTAACAACAGTGCCGGCAGGAGATGTGTTTGATTCCCTTGTGCTCTTTCATTCTTCATAATCATCTCTCTTTGAAGGAGATTAAATGACACAGAGGGTCAGAGAAGGTAGGGTCAGCTGCTATTTTTAGTGTTGATTGTTCCTCTTTTTTTAATTATTCAGCCAGGCTACTCTTAATTTTGGAAACTGCTTTGACAGCAAAACAAGAAGAGCGTCTCTCTTAGTCTGAGCAATGCTGATAGTCCACGAGGAGCCAACAGGACAAACAGCTCCCTCTTTTATGCCAGTAATTAAAGCAGCAGTGGGTGGGAGAGTGTGGGAAAGAAGCAGGGAGGACATGCAAGAGAGAGAGCTGGTTCAGGACTGCCACCTGCTGGTAGTCTGTGTGCAGTGCAGGCAATGACATGGAAAGGGCTGCATTTAAAGGGCTTTCTGTAGTGAGCGTCATTGTGCAGTGATATTGTGCACAGTGGAGATTTAGTTACCTTTCCTGAACCCT
The DNA here is from genome assembly GCF_057381915.1 of Diplotaxodon limnothrissa. Taxonomy (NCBI): domain Eukaryota; kingdom Metazoa; phylum Chordata; class Actinopteri; order Cichliformes; family Cichlidae; genus Diplotaxodon; species Diplotaxodon limnothrissa. The sequence goes on along the minus strand of NC_140616.1, from coordinate 28,099,210 downwards.
CGTGCTCGCTTCACCAGCATGTAAATGCTAGCATGGAAGTCCAGTATCTATCATCTCACATGCCATGAATGGCAAAAAATAATTGAATAGGGTGACCCACACTTGGCAGCTGAAGTGGGGGATGAATTCTGATCCCTGTAATAAGAAGGGCTCAGTGAGCGCTGCAGGAAGCCCCAGCTCGGCTCCAGCAGGAGAATGACTGGGTCAGATTAAGGTTGAGGAGTTTAATTATGAACAAGGAAATGAAGTTCTCAAAATCTCTGCGGCTCGCGGGATAATTTTAGCTGAGAGACAGCGGGCGGGTGTCTAGGCCCGTCTTTTTCTTCTTCTCCGTCTGCGCGCTTCCAACTGAAGCATCTTCTGCCACTTCACAATCAGAAGCCTCCTGAGGGATTAGGAGGAGGAAGTGGTGGCGGTGGTGGAGGGGTGGGTAATAGAGGGAGGAGGGTGTAGAAGAAGGAGACAGGGATGAAGTGCCACTTAGGATATTGCTTCAAGGACTGCTCTCCTTGTTAAACTCATTGCTGTGGGCATAAATATAGCCAGGCGTCAGATGATTTATTGACACGCGTTCCCTCTCCTCCTTCTTCCTGCCTAACAAGCCTGTGGACAAATGAATTGTCGAACTGGAGGAATTTTGCCTTGATTTACACTCGGTCCCCGCTGCCTGTGGGAAATCGTAGAGGAAAGAGCTGAGCGTGTCTGTCTATGTGTGTGTGAGAGACACACACACATAGACAAAGAGTTGGAGGGTGTAGATATTTTGTTAACCAAACCCAAAGCCCAAACGCTTCTTAGATTTACTAAATTTTTTTGTTTTGTCAAACTTTGTTCTGAACAAAAGGAGAAAAAAAACACTTCCTAAAGGGGGACTGCACTGACTTCACAGTTAGGGCAGATGATGCTAACACATAACATTTCAAATAGTTTTCTAATGTCTGTTGGGTCCCGAGGCTCGAGAGCATAACCGCCTTTGTGGTTATGTGAACCTGGGCCATAACAAAAAAGCTTAGGCAACAGTTTGAAAGAAGCGGATATTTAATCTGCCTCTTCTGAGAGCTTCGATTTAATAAAAGTGCTAAAACAAAAGTCTTTTCCTTTGCAGAAATGCTCTTCAGTAAATCCCAAATCTGATTCCTTAAGTGGCACCCATCAGCATTATACACTTTCAGTGGATTAGCTGACTGCCTGTAATGTGTAAGGTGTCACTCTCACACACATACACACAGAAACACGCACGATAATCTAATGCATGTTTGGGGTCAACTAGAAATATCCTTGTTTTTGAAAGGAAAGGAGATGGAAATGTATTTAAAATGAAGTTGCTATAAATAATGATAAATGGAATGGATTTTAATCAGACTTCTTAGTAGAAACCCATTTTCAGCAACCATCACTCCTGGGTTCCTATGGCCTGTTGCAGCTAATGCAAATGTGTTCGTTTAAAGGCTGCGTTTAATGTTACACTGCTGAAGCGATAAAGTTGACTGGTTGTGTTTGGAGCCATTGCATTGTTGTTGTAAGAAATGTTCCACTGTGTGGTGCAGTGTGAACTATTCCCTTAACTGAAGAGTGCAAACTGGCTCTAACCAGAACAGTGGGAAACAGAAAAGTGGGAGTCCAAAGTGAGCGAAGGCGCGAGTACATCAGAGTCTGCAGTCTGAGGAACGGCTGCTTTATTAAATGGTAACAACAAAGCAACCAACTCACTGTCAGCGCTGAAAACTGCAACTCCAGGATGCTGATCTTCAAAGTAGCATTACATTTGAAAAGAAGGCATATCTGAGACTGGCTGTTAAGAGAGAAATATTAAGATGGGACAAAGGAATGAACTGAATTAAAGAACTGTTCCTAGTTACAAAATGCTGGACGTGTGCTTGATTTTATATTTAAACCATCACTCTAATAAGTGATGTTTTGAGGAACGAGGAAGGGTCCCTCTGTTCTGCAACATGTGAAGTAGCGTGTGGATACTGCTACATCAGGATAATGCCCAATGCTAAAGTGTGCAACCGACCTACTAGTCTAAGCCTGCCCATTATCTGCTGAATGCATCTTTAAAGCCTATTTAAAACATACACGAACACCTTCCAAGTTAGTGTGAACACTTCTGACTTTTACCTTCCGCTTTCGCCTTGTCTCAAAAACGGAAGTGAGAAAATAAGACGTAGAATCTGTACTTGAGGTGACTCATCTAAGTACATTTTAAATAAGTCCTTGTTCCAGGCCTTAATAAAAGCTACATATGGGCTGAGGAAAGCCCTTCTTTTATTTATGTTTACAATGTGATTGAAACGTAAGACGTAAGTGTTTGAGAAACCCTCTGTGAGAAAAAACAAGGGAAGCAAATGTTGAGGAAGTGCACTTAAAAGCCTGACTCAGAACTTCCTTAAATTTCTTCCTCTTGTGTCATGATTATCCAGCCTATAAGGCCGGAGTTTCATCTGCAGGTGGCTGCACACGCGGCCCTAAATAGATGGACATGAGAGCAGATGAAGAGGAATCATTGCCGACTGCTCTTTGCCACAACAATGTGCTTCACCAGTTGAAGATAATAATTGTACATCTCATAAGCTGTCAGCACCATGTGCTCACATGTAATTTCTTTGTCTGTCTTACCCCTCCCTCCCTGCCGGCTCTGTTTTTTCATCCTCCTCATCCTCCCTTCCTCACAGTGTCAGTCCCCACTGTGGGTCGAAGGGTGGCACATCAGGCCTGATTTGCTCTGACAATGAGCCACTTGCACTAATTTACTCATTTATGCTAATATGATTGACATTTCATTTCAGCACACTCCCCTCCCCTGCCACTGATAGGGCTGGTTGAGGCAGCCAGTAATCACTGACAGCCCCATTAAAGGGAGATTGCATGCAATTATCTCGCTAATTCAGAGGGTTCTTTTAATTTGACAGCATAAAATTGTCAATCTTGAACGAGGCCGATTGCACTTCCACGACTAGCTAGAAATAAATAAGAGAGGTGTGTGTTTCCCGTTTCAGTGCTCCAGTCACAAAAGAGATGCAGAGAGAGCAAATGGAGAGGAGAAGGATACTCTGCTGTTGTCTGTCCTGCTGACAGGAGTCAGGGTGATGCACAGAGGGCAGGAAATTAATATTATCCTAAGTGTCACATCACTTTCACTATTCTGAAGCCATCTTGATAATAGACTTCATTTATTTGATTTGGTGTTGTCTATTCATCATCATAGACACATCTATATGCCAACGCTAAGAGCTAACGGGGAAGCATGTTGTCAGAAGTAACTGGACGTGTGTGTATGTGTTTGAATCTGTCGTTGTTGAAGCCTGTCCTGTTCGGGGAAGGCTTCCCACAATGCTTTGGAATCTGGCATTCCAGATCACCCCCAAAGCCTTACGGTACGGGCTTGTATTTTTATGAAATACTTGTTTTGTGATAATTATGGGTACATTTTGATAGCAATACAAAGGCAGCGGACAAAGTCATGATGAGTATTAATAAACTTGGCAATTATGTAGTTCTAAATCCCTTTTATTTCCACCATACCATCATTCACATACTTTACCAGAGGAGTTCAGTTACTTACAATGTCTTTTTCTGTAGACATTGTAAGTTATTGGGAGTTATTATCGAGGCTGTATGGAACGATGGTGAAGCACTATTCTCAACTGTACTGAAAGGTGTTCGGTGAGTACATATTCCACGTTACCCATAACACAGATATTTAAAGTCATGTCATTTTCAAAGTTGACTGATACTTGGGTTATTAAGGTTTCCACCACAGTAGCAATAGCACAATACACAATAACATGCACGATAGTATAAAAATGGTATTGGACTCCTAATTGGTCACGGCAATGGCTGCCAATGTCTGAGACTGGTTTTGCTGGAGGGGTCTTCCTGTTTAAAGGGAGTTTCATCTTCCCACTGTCGCCAAGTACTTGGTGGTCTTATTGTTAAGGATTTTCGTTGTATTATTGTAGGGCCTTTACCTTATAATATAAAGCATCCTGAAGCAACTGTTATTGTGATTTGATGCTATATAAATACAATTGAACTCAGTTGAAGTGAATTGAACTGTATATTGAATATGGCTGCTATAGGCTTGCAACCATATTTTTACAGCGTTCTGTATTTTCAGATAAGAATATATACCATGGACTTTACCCAAATGGTGCCTGGATGTTGTAAAACACTATTGGCTGTACTGCTGTTTCATTTTATGCTGTATTGTAATAAGACGATTTTGATGTCTTCCAGTCAATATGCTGAAAAGTGGCCCCGGTCAAAGATATGAACATGTGTGTGTACTCGACCTTCACCTGCATTTTAACTCTTTGCTAACCTGCCAGTGAGGGTTTCTCTGTCGCTGACATTCAGTATCAGAAATGTAAAACATTAAAAAGCTCAAGTTATACTTTTTGACTTGAAATAATCAGTTAATTAAACTGTTGGTTGATCAACAGAAAATTAAATTACCTGAAATTATTTTTATATTTGCCTTTTTATTCCTTTTTAAATAACGCAATAACAATAGCGGATGCTTTCTTGTTGCTGCGAAGTGAATGGCATAGAAATTCTGACCTGCTGCTTGTAGAAAACATGAAGTTTGAAAACGTCACAGTGAGCTGACGGGAATTAAGCAGTACACTTTTGGATATTAAGGGAGGGCTTTCTTGGGCTCGATTAGGCCAGCTCTGTATGACTTTAAAATAGTCCTTATTTATATAACACTGGGGCTTAGTGCAGCCACATCGTTCTCTGTCTAGCTCCAAATTTGAGTCTCGAAGCCCCCTCCTTCCAAAAGCACACATTTCCCAAATTGACCAGATTGACAGAAAAACATAATGTGAAGCTGATGAGGCAGCACAAGAGTAGAAAAAAGTCATTGGAAAGCTTGACTTTTTAATCTACAGGCATTAAACATACACACAATATTTTAATTGAAACCTTTCTCATGTTTAAAATGAGACTGAATCAGCTGATGATAGGTGCCCTTTAATGACATCTCATCAACAAGACGAGTCTCTGATTAACGGGGAGAATAATCCCTTATGATGATAGCCGGCAATTATTTTTCTTTGTATGTTTTATTTGGGCAAAGATGTTGAATTTAGCTTCACAGTCTTATGTGTGTATAAAAAACAGGAAGTCCAGGCACTCAGCTAAAATTAATATTCAGATAGCAGGACTTCATGACTCCAGCTCCCATAAAACAAAAGGTCCTCTTTTATAAGTATCTGCTTGATCGTATTGTTAGGAAAGTGAACGGGTCAGGAAAAGTCTATAATCAGGTTTTAAATACATTCATTGGATTGTTTATACGTGCGGCAGAGTAATGTAGCTGCCACATTAACGGCGGAAGAAACTGTTGGTGTAATTGGTGATTATAATTTGGCTGTAGGTGTGCAGATGAGTGTAAAATTGGTCCGAGGTGCACACTGCCACCTGCTCTGCAAGAGGAAGTTAATCATTTTTTGGTAACCCAATTTGCCGTTTTTCTTTCTTTTTTTCTTTAAAAAAAAAGTGTTATGATATGTTTTTCATATGTTGCCTGCTGTGGGACAAGACCGTGGCATCAGTATGAAAATACAAATGATCATAGTGGTAGGATGAGACAAAGGGGTGCCAAACATGCAAATAAGCAGCAAAATATCAACTGCTGCAGCAAGAAATAAGAAGAATCAAAATGTCAATAAAAAAGATAGGACTTTGGTGGGATGCTGGCGTGTGATTGTCACATTAACGGGGGAAATACAAATGTGTCTGAGTCTGAAGATGAATCCTCGCCTCATTCAATTTGCACATGTAGATAATGTATGACATGTACATCTCACGGCTGTCCCAGGGCATTTTTCAGAGACAATTGTAAAGCTACAGTTAATTCCAAATTCCACATCCACCTTATTCTCTCTTCCTCAGCGAAGGCTCTCAGGGTTTCCACACAAAGTAGGGATTGGTCATTTCCCCATAAATACAAGGGCCCCTGAGCCCCCCCCTCCACTACCTTTTCAACAGCCATCAGCCGGGCCTGGAGAAACTGGAGCTGGAGTGGATGGGAAAGGCTGCGAGAAGTGGACTCTACATGAATGAGAGAGCAAACCCTTGGCATTCAGCACTTGAAAATAGCTTTTCACGCCACACACTCAGAGAAGCCAATTGGGCTGTAATGCGTAGCACGTCCTCTCTTTTCTCTCGCTGGAGGCGATTCAATTACCTCCCATGCAAATTGGCCAGGGCTTTCATTTCTAGGAGGCAACCCTGGTAACTCATAAGGCATCTCATTGGTAATACTCAGCAATTAGGGAGCTAATGCATCTGTTTGTCATGGTTTGGAGGCAGTGAAAGACACTGGCGCAAATGAAAGTGTCCAATTCAGAGATCGGGGGAAAGAGGGAAAGAGGTCCAACATGAATGCAAACTCACTTATCTAAATTCCATAAAGCCTGATGAGATGTGCTCAAAAAATGCTTCTCTCTGAAGTCGAAATCTTCAAAGCGGAGAGGGATATTCTGCTCTCTGCTGCTGACACCAGAATTCAAATTACATTCAAACTAGGGAAATTTATACATTTTCAAGTGATAAGGCTAAGAAAGAAAAGAATGATTATACAACAATCTAATGTGTTTGCTAGTCTCATGAATCTATTTGCCGTGTGGGTGTTCATGTTTCTGCCAGGATTTTATTGTTTATCTAACCCCTCATGAATAAAACATCCACTAGTCATTTTTACTGCATGCTGTTGCATTATATCAATCATTCACAAAGCCTGTACCCATAATTTGATTCTCAATGTAATATTCATGGCAACAAAAGCAGGTCCACAAAAGTGAAACTGTGGAGACACATGCATTTTTGTCACCTCTTTATAAGAGTGTGGTTTATTCATCATCAATCTTGCGCGTGCTGTTGGAAAAATAACACATTGTACATTGTTTGTGGTTCACATTGGGCTCAGATTAAATTACTCTACCCGACGTAATGCACAGCAATAATAAAAGGCTGGTGTGTGAGAGCGCACCAAACTCGACACAGGGCACAGCGATATCTGCTGTGGCCACCAGAGGGTGGCCATGCATTATTTAAGGACTGGCCATGAACGCAGGACCTCCTGACAGCTGTGCCTGAGCTGAGATCGAGCCAGCCCAAACCATTCATTTGTACAGATGTTTTGCTCCACTGTAATAAACACCAGGGGGCAATTTAACCAGAGCTCAACACGAGGATCAATGAAAATGTCACCAAACCTTGAAAGAGTATCAGCAGCTGTGTCTCTTTAAGGGGGCAGATTAGTGACATGAGAGTTGTAGGAGATACATGTGCACATTTCTGAGGTCCTGATGGTTATTATAAATCAGCCAGTTCATTTCTGGGGCATTACTTATGCCACGCCGATGCAATTAGTCATCACCACTGTCGTACTTCAGCCAGCATTGTGTCTTTTTCCAATTTGATTGTAATTATTTGAGCTCCCGACAAAGTCAACATCTGAATTAAATCAATCTGTGATGTTTTGGCGACGATGGATGAACGTTTTTTTTAATTATTCCCCGAAAGCATCATGAAGCTGCTATTAAGATGCAGAGGTGGTGCGATGCTGAGAAACAGGGGTCACTCCATCAAACTGGTCATCTCCCTCAGCTCGTGCACGCTGGTGAATACAGTCTGAATACAAGTCATCTGTTGGGTTGTTGCTTTCTCAAGGGTGACAAACTGATGAAGATGATGATGCCCTAATGATGTCATCAGGTTTATGCCAGTTAGCATTCAAAGCTTAATATGTTTCTATCAGAAAGCATGGATTATATGGCTTATTACAGCTATAAAAACCAACAATTTCACAGTCAACAAGTCCAGGTCAGTAACTCAAATAAGATAAGATAAGATCGCAGCCAATCACAGAGTCAGCCGTTCTGATCAGTTTATTCAGTCTGATACTGCTCACCCAGCAGACCATACCAAAGTACACTGATCTTGTCATAACAGACTGATACAAAACCTCCCCTCATTTTCCTGCACAGTGTGCACTTATCTACTTATCTCCTTCTTTCATACAGCCTCTCTGTTCATCTCTGTTCACCTTCCACTTCGGCCTGTTGTTGATGTGGACGCCCAGGTACCAGTACTCCTACATCAAGTCGAAAGTTTGCCCCAGGATCTGACATTACAAATCCAGGGATGACAAATGACAAATAGTTTTTGTGTTGAGCTGTAAAATCTTATATCTTTGCTGTAAAGGTGGGCATTTTTAACATGTAGGTGAATAGAGATAGGCTCGCTTTAGATGGCTGCCTCAAGTGGTTGTTTGAGGAACTGCAATTTTTGCTATTTAGGGGAAGTTGTCTCTTGCTAACGTTGCCTCTGCTTTAGAGACTTTGGCCACGTCTTTAAATGAAGGCATGCTCATTGCAGTAAGTCCAGTCAAGGATGGAAGAATCTAAGTTGCACAAGAATCACTTTAAGGTAACAGTGACAACAAAGATACCTCGTTTCACAAGCCTTTAACAGCTTGGCTGTAGTCTGGATTTGTACAGGAGTTTAAGCTGGTGATACTGTGATTGCAGACCCTAAGTATGAGCTTTTTAGGGGGATCAAGCTATCATCCTCTGCCGTAAAGACCCAAGAAACATCCTGTCCTTGTCACTTGTTGGGAGACATCCAAGGAAAGCCATCCTATAACCCCACATGACTACAGAATGTCTTTCATTTAAAATACCTTTCAACACTTTCTCTTAGTACCTATAAAAACACAAGTATAAAACTATAAATAGTGAATATATAAAAGAAAGTTCCCAGATTTTTGAAGCTGGGACTGAAAAATATCCAAGCATTTTTACGTAACAAGTAACTACCTCTGAAGGTCATATAGCCCGTCACAGTTTATATCAGGTTATGTCATAATATATAGGTTTTTTTTTTAACACTGTCTGCTCAAATGTTGTATTTTATTTAAACATATAAATACATTTATGCAGTACATCTGCTACAGAAATATTAGTGCATCATAGAAGGAAATTATTTGTGCGTCCCTTCCATGAAAACAGCTGACAGCCGTTCTTCGTGGTTTGGTTAAAAAAACACAAAAAACTTACAGCACAGTAAATCACAGTGGGAATCTGTTACCTTTACTGTCACCTGGGATAAAACAGTTTCCAAAACAAATAAACAGGAGGCCTGCTGTGGTGACGGGCACAGCGGCTGAGCCTGCAGCCCTCTCCCAGCCTCCGTGGCTCTCCGTGAAACAAAAGAGCAGACGGTGATTCTGACCGGGCTCTTTTGTCAGGGCCTCCATGGGGGCTCTGATTAAAACAGTTCAACTCACAGAGGGGGTCTGGAGGCCCTCCCCCTTTCTTGAAGTCAGCTATACCTGCAGCCTTTCCATGGAAGACGTTCCCAAGGTGAACTTCTGCCTGGATTTAATTCTTATTAATGATACACAAGAGCTTCAAACAGATCAGTTTATATATAAAAAATTTAGAAGTGTGGAGATGATCCAGGTATCCCACTCCCTAAACGAGTGTGCAAAACAAAATTTTTGACTTGTCACTGAAACACAGAAGTTATTGCTGCATTTACGTTTTATCACCTCAGAAGTTCAAAGTGAGCCATGGCTGACCCGTGATGGGGCACGGTGTGAGAAAATGTGTGAGGGAGTGTGTATATCCCCTCCCTTGTTTATGAAGTGTTGATGCCAGGCACACTTAAATGATTTCTATTTTACATGGTGTGTATTTACTCGCTCTGTAACAGCTGCGATAGACAGATTCCTCAAAACCCTCAGCAAAGTAAATGGTTGAGAAAAGTGATGGTGTGCATTACTTATGTGAATAATCTAATGTGATAATATGTTTCTAATTCCTTTCAGTCCTTATTGGTGCTTTCATGACCTCTTCAAGTGTGTCTTTATCAAAACACCACGTTCATTTTCCCATTTTTATCCTTTACATGTGTAACCTTGAATAAAGTTAGCTGTGTTAGTCATGGAGTCTCAAAATACAAATTCATTGACATAAAAGTACTCGAGCGAAATAACCAGATACACAGAGCCTTTCTAACATGCAAAAATTATTATCCTTGCGGGGATTTAACCACTGCAGGGCCCACAGACATGCAGTGTTCCAAGACTTCAGCATCACTTAGGTCACAAACTGATTGGTAGAAAAGTTTGGGCAGTAAAGGTAAAGGCAGCAGAGTTCATCTGGTAAAAAAACATCAGAGGTAATAAAAACCTTTCACGAGAAGTTCAGACAGTGGCTGAGGTGGATGCTGTAGACTGTGTATAAAAGACAGACATAGCTACCATGATGTCACCCGCTGACTTAGGACCCCACATTGTATGGATAATAAGAGGTATGCGCTTGGCGTTTTCTTAGATCTAAAGAAGGCGTTTGATACTGTTAATCATGAAATTCTATTAAAAAAACTGGAAAAGTACAGGTTTAGGGGAGTGGTTTTGGACTGGTTAAAAAGCTATGTAGGGAATAGGCAACAATATGTACAAATAAACAAATATAAATCTAATTTGATGGATATAGCTTGTGGAGTACCTCAAGGTTCAGTACTGGGTCCAAAAATGTTTATTATGTACTTAAATGATATCTGCAGAGTATCGGAGATTTTAAAGTTTGTAATATTTGCAGATGACACAAATATACTGTGTTCGGGTGTGGAATTGCCACAGGTTTTGGAGATGATCACACAGGAATTAACGATATTAAAGAAGTGGTTTGATATAAAACAGAAAAACATAAAACAGTTTAAAGTAAAATATAAAAACCTCATTTTAAATAAGTATAAGAATGAAGAAAACGGGGTTAACCCAGGACGGTAATGTTGCTGGTAATGGTGTTGTGGTTCTTTTTTGGGTTTTTTTGTTTTGGTTTGTTTGTTTTTCCATAACTTGTGTATCTGCAAATATACACATTCTGTATTTTTCATATGAAAGAAACTATACTGTGGTGGGGCTTGCTAATTTCTTGTTTTTGATTTATGTATGTTTTGTTTTGTTTTGCTTTACTTTTATATGTTGTTTGTTTAATTTAAGACTAAAAAAAAAAAAAAGAAAAAAAAAATTAAATGAATGAGAGGTAAAACTTGTGGGGGTAGGGACAAATAAGTAAATACTTCTGCCTACTCCTTTTCAAACAAGTAATGGAATGATATTTTGTAATGATTGTGAAGGCACATGTTTGAAATGTTTGAAATAAAAATGAACTGAACTGAACTGAACATTTTTGTCACTATTTGTTTGTTTTTTGTCTTGTTCACATTTGGATCAGAGTGCTAAGTTATCAGCTAAGCCTAACAGGCTTGGTTAGCAAGCTGTACAGGTGCAAAGGACAGATATATACAGATATATATAGTTTTTGACCCAGCTTTGGTTTCAGAGGTTGTAATTGTATGTTTTGTTATTCCAGAAAGTTTTTACACTTCACTCAAAGCACTGAAATCTGTTTAAAACGAATTTAAGGCCGTGGCTCATCATGAAATTTCAGTAATTTTGCTCACTTAAGTCGATTTCCAGTCATAGCATGTCAGGTTTCCTCTGCACTTTTCAGTTGGGCCCCCATGTAGACGTGTCAGAGCTCAGTTCAAAGGTCAGGAAAATCTCAGGAACTCCACTTCAACTGCTGTGATGCTTACTTCTAAATGTTTGCAGTAGTTTGGGAAGCTGATGCTGCAAATATATTATTTAAGTGCACTCAGCCACATTAAATCAGTTCCTAAATTTGAAAATCATACTTGTAATGATGGAGAAAAGAAAAGGGTTTGTGAAGAAAATATTGGTTTTTACACCCTAAAAAGAATGAACATAGAAAAAAGCTTTTTTCCTGTGGGTTTCTCTGGACTTTACAGGGACAGAGAGCAGACTGATGGAGAGGGACTGAGTGAGAGAAGGAGGAGGGGGGCTAAAAAAAGTATAAGAAAAGAAAAGACACTCCAAGATGAAGGGCCAGCAGAAGAAAAGGGGCAATTACTGTTCCTTTCTTATGGAAATCGTAATGAAGTGGGACATGGGGCTCAGGACAATAGAGGCCACAGGCAGGTTGAGCGTCACCGTGTAAACTGCTTCCTGTTAGGGAGCCATTTAGCCCTCACTTTTACTGACTAACAAGCCATCTCCAGGCCAACTACAAAGAGGCTTCCCCATCAAAGCTGGAGGCTGTCTGTGGAGTCCAGATAGGCTTTTCCCAGGACAGCTCACATCTAACGGCACAGCGCCGGCCTTTAGGCTGCTGCTTTAAAACGTCTGTGTGTTTATTTATTTTGTTACAGGAATGACGTCTTCCCGCTGTGCACATCTCCTAGCTAGTGGTTGTGCAGCTTGATCCAAAAGGTTTTCCACCTTTGACTTTAGGGACTCAATTTAAAATTCAAGGTTCACGTCAGAGATGAAGACGCTGATACCAGGAGGAGAAAAAGCATGATGGCGAAATCCTTTTTGCCCCCAGCGAGAAGCTGTTTTTGCTTATAACAAACATGGCTGCACAGAGAGATGTCCTGTTGATTAAAAAAATCTGTTTTAAAAATTTCATTGACTTCATGTAGCACTACTACCAACTGCACATTTGGCAGCACATTCTTCTGCTGTTCCAGGCAACCATTGATTTTCATTCATTTATTTATTTTCATTTATTTCATTCATTTATTTACACACACACATGCACAATTTGTGTTTTGTCCCATTTCTCATCCATCGTCTCTCCTGCTCCTTTTTCCTCATTTCTCCATCCAGCTGCTTGGGGCTCAGGACAGCCCCTCTCTGAGTCTTTTTCCCTATTAAATTGGAGTTCTTCTTCCCCACTGTCACCAGTGGGGCTCTTTCTCTAATATTCTTTACTATTTTTTTCCCAACATAAATGCTTCTCTTACTATATCAGTAAGATAAAAACAACAGTTCACTGAAGATTTACTTGAGTAAAGCATGTCTTTAATTGATCATAGCAAGCTGTGATTCAAAGTATTTGCAATTTTTTTTACAAATAGGCCCAAAAAGTCACCGCTTCAATAACGATACCATTCTTCCTAATTCAAATGTAATCTGAATTTGATTAATCAACAGTGTCTGCTATAGTGAGAGGGGTTTTTTTGCACCAGGAAGAGCGTCTGATGTAAAAATCTACCACATCAAGTAGTCGGATCAATCTGCTGTGTGAATAAGTGAGCAGCTAAAAGAAAGTTCAGTCAAAGTACTTTGTGTAGCTGTGTGTATGTGTGTGTGTACTTGAGCACACATGTGTGTGTGTGTGTTTGGGGAGGTGAAGGAAGATATCAGTCCAGTGTTTTTAAAGTTTCTTTTTCAAAGCTGGATTTATATGGGACATAAATGTTGACTGATGCATGGAGTGAACTTGAAAGTGGTGCTTGAAACATGAGAGCTCACACAAAACAGATTTGCATCTATTAAGTGATAAAAAAATGCAAATGACAAAATATTTGCAGAGATATTTTCTATACGTTGCACTGAGCGGCTCTGCAGCAGTTCACCACAGGACTCACTGAGGAGGGCGGTGTGCTCAGCGGGGATAGGGTGGATCTGGAAGGCCCGTGCTCTGTGGTAAAAAGCACTGGCAGGGCTTGAAGGGGGAGATCTGCTTCTATTGTCTTTTAATGAGAGCCTTTGATGTGGCCCTACTGTTTGCTGTTTGTACACCTGGGTCACTAGGCCTGCATTCAGATGAGCTGTCTGCTGGTGAAGGGGAGGCGGGGGGGGGGGGGGGGGGGGGGGGGGGGGGGGGGGGCGATTAGGCATATTCCAGGTAACACTTTCCAGTCAGCTGCTGCTGCTCTGCCTGGCGTGGGAAGGCAATAAAAGCAGCTCAACCCCCTTTGTTTACCCCCCTACTTCTGTTTACGGTGCAGGGAAGCTTCCCTAACACCACCTCTCACCTATGACGCTGCCTGTCCTGCAGACTCCATGGACACTCAGAGAGGTTGAGGCAGCCTGCCGCGGCTCACAGGCTGTCATGCTTCCTTGCAGCCGAGAACGCAACGCCTGTTGGAAACAGGATGTATAAGACTGAGGAGCAAGGCATCAGTAAAGCTACGATACAGAATCAAAGAAGAGCTTTGTGACAGCAGCAGACGACAACAACAGTGGGGAAACCATAGACAGGTCATCCCAGTGTTAGGAACACATTACAGTTACATCTGAACCTATAAGATTATAATAAAATATATTCTTCATCTCAGGAGCGTCACTTGGTGGTAACATTAAAAAAAGATTAGTAAGACTTTTTCAGGGAGTTATAGAAAACATTCCAGAAACTGGCCCAGATGGAGTAACTCTGGTGGCTGGTTAACTTATAAAATAGCATAACTGATAACTGAACTGAATATTTACTGATCAGCTAGTTACTTGAGTCATTATTAAAGTTTAATTACCAACAAAAGTAGCTACACAACTAGTTCATCTGTCCCCAACACCAGATGACACATCTTATAAAGGTGAAGGTCTCTCTTTCTCCAACTATGGAGTTTTTAAAAGAATGAAGTAAAAAAAAAATATTTCTCAGCAATGTGAGACACAACATTGTGTTTTGGAAACAATATGTCAGTTACTGTGGACGGTCCACAGACCTATCTCTAACCCATTTTTGTAAGCACAACTGTTGAGAAACATGTTAGCTTGTGAAATTCTGCGCGTGCTTTCGACTTGCGCTAATGTCAGTAATGCAAGTGATCAGTTTTGTTTTATCCTCTCTTCTTTTGAAGGGCATTTATTTTTCATATTTGTCACATAACTGTTTAAAATGAAGACAGATTCTGAGATCTGAAAGTTGCAATTCATTGAAAAATCCCTAAAAAAAGTCGCCCGCTAACCCAGAGAGGAAACACTAGAATATTAATATATGTAAAGTTTAGATCGTGGCCTTTCAAAACAGTGTGATTTATCAGAGTTATGTCACTGAAACCAATGTAAGGAAACACAAACATTGCACAAATAAGTTTAAATATTTTTTTCTTTCTTACTTCAGTCAGGAGATTAGGAGAAGGAGCAAGGGAGGGGTAGTATATGAACATGATGCTACGTGCTTTCAAATTATAGCTGAAGTTCAAAGGGAATTTAACAGAAAATCACAACAACGATGAAACTCATCTTTCTGTTTGTATTTCACCTTTTACCTTGTTTTGTTAGACACACACACACACACACACACACACACACACACACACACACACACACACACACACACACACACAAGGAAAATCCATATCGTGTAGCGCTTGACTAGAACTCATAGGTTAAAGAAACTGTATGCATTACAGGATCCGAGTCATTTGACTTTACTTATTTTCTCTTTCATGTCTTTTTCATTTCATTTCACTGGCATTTCCAGGTTGGCTGCATATATAATGTCCTGTTACCAATCCTCTGTATAAGATGCTGACAGCTCATTGGTCATGCGCCAGAAGGTGACGCCGTCGTGTGTGAACATCTCATTTTAATTGTGCATTTATAGAGAGAGAGGAAGTGCTGGCAGAGGAAGAGGGTGATGAGCTCTGAAGTCACACGTCCTCTGACTCTGGGTAAATAATGTTCCCGGCTTGCACCTATCATTATTCCTCTCTCTCTTTAACACTTACTGTTTGTCAGTGGAAACTGGCCTCGCTCCTTTTGATCTCTCGCTCCTCTGCCCATTCAGCCTGCTCACTAAAAAACAAAACAAAACAATAAAACTTTCCCTTCCTTCAGGTCTGTACAGAGAGACAGAGAAAGCGCTCTGCATCAGGAACTGAGGTTATAACATACCCAGCAGACAGTGGGGCCCGGTTCAGGTAATCCACCCGGAAATATCTGTTGATATTTACTAATGTCTTTCAAGGCCTCTCAGCACAGCCGAAGTCCATCCCTCTTCATGTCAGACGGAGATAGGCTACAGCGTAACCTCACACAGAGTCTGCTGGTATTATGTGTTTGTGTGCCCGTGGGTGCATGTGCACACAGCTGGGGGCTGCAGCAAGGAGATTTAACTGTGTTTTTTCACACATTGGTGTCTGCTGAACTCAGCTGCCCATATTTGCATCAAGCAACCCCGATCACGCTGGAGAAAAGAAACCTTCGAGAACCTTCAAGAAAATCTGCTTGCTTGTCAGCTGGAGCTGAAAAATACACTTGATAACTCGACAGAGTAGAGCTGGAAACAAGCCAAATCACTGAGCGCATTTAAATGTTAACAAGATTTATTTCTAGAAAGTTAATGAAAGGGCAAAAAACTCTGTGTGATTGCTAAATTTTACTCTGTTGTTTGTTAATCCTGGATGAGGGGCCCCAAATTTCTGATTTTGAATGAATGAATGAAGTTTCTCCTTTGGATGGCAGATTCATGACAGCGTAAACAGCTGTGTCAATGCTCCAGTAAAGATTCAAATCAAACTAGCCATTGAGACTTTACAAATAGTCTGTTTGCTAAATCATTAAATAGAAAAATGTATGTGTGCTCTTTTTCCTTGCTGCTGTAAGTTGAAGGACTCGTCCTGCAGATATTTTTTATGTAATGTGTCCTAAAGAAACGTAATCCCAAATGAAATCACGTCTAGTTGTTTGTGTTTTCATTATATAAAAGAAGGATTAATCTGGGAAAAGGCAAAAAAGTATTTTATTAAGAAATACTTCAGGCTTTATCAGTTATTAGTTTATCAGATATGTAAAAGCTCAGTATGTAGCCATAAGAAACTGTGATTCCTGTGGTCAGCACTTCTCCTTCAAATTCGGTTGGGTCAGTTCCTGTAGTGTCAAAGCTCAGTCGCTTATCATTAGCATGCCAAAGGTCTCAAGATCTACTTTGGGGCACCTAGATGAAGGCTGGCTAGGCTGGGGGTGGAGGGTAGTGGGGTAGGGGGACATTTACTGTCCCCACTAATTCTTTTTATCCCCTTCAAAGGGACGGGTGATTAGGAGAGGAAAGTTTAGATTTCCTGAACTTGAAGTGGAAACGCAAAAGTGACAGACGGAGCTCAGGGCTCAATCCACATCTAGATAGCAGGGGACTAGTGTGTGTGTGTGTGTGTGTGTGTGTGTGGGGGGGGGGGGGGGGGGGGGGGGGGGGGGTTGTGTGCTGGGGGGTTGCTCACTCTTTGCTGGTTTGAGGTTTAAGGAAACAGCAGTTGGAAGTTGTCTTACTTGCAGCTTTTTCTTCTGTCTTTGTAACGCTACAGTGGAAATCAAAGAGAGACGTGAATATAATAAAGTTCACAGAGTTTCAGTCTACTCCACCAATGTAGGATGTTCAGTTGTACTGTACTGTATCAGTGGATTGTATTGTATCGTAGGTATTGTATTATGTCATATCGTATAGTTGCATTCATCACATTGAATGTATCGTTTTGTAAATATAGTATCATGCTGCATTGAATTGTGTTGTAAACCTCTAGATAAAAAAAACAAAACGGATAATTCATCCCAAGTTAATAAACTCTCACTGAGGACTGAAACACATTTCATTCTGTGTCTCTGTTCAGTTAGATCTACTAAAGGCCCAGTTTTTATGATTTGTAGCTTTAATTACTTCCTTTTAATCTTATTATTGATCATTTTAGTTGCTGCCATTAAATTATTGTCTGTGCACGCTGTGCTGTGTTGGTTATCAGAGTAAGAATTTATTTTGCTGTGCACCAAAAAAAATGCATCACACTTAGGTTTTGTAGTATAGATGCACTGCACTTTACTTAGGTACAGTATCGATAGTCTGTACTACTTTATACTATTAAAATTTTCCAAAAAGAAAATCAAATATATTTGTTTTCACTTTATTTATTTATGTATTGAGCAGCATTGTGCTTTCAGTTTTACACAGAAAGGACACGTTACTCAAACAGTTACTCAAACAAATTGATTAAACTAGTTTGTTCCAGCTTTTTACAGCTTTATGCATCTGGACCAGCTTTAAGTATGTGACTATATTTTCCACATGTGGAACAACTTTATCAGTTAAGTTAATATAATAAGACGTTTTGCTGCCTCAACCTCATGGCTGGTTTAGACTTGATGAATCTTTCTAAAGGCTGTGACATGACTACATAAGTAGCTGATGCTGTTGCCATAGTGCCAGTCACAATAGAAACAGGTAAAATCTTGGAAGATTTTTCCCAGAACATGGCACATAACCCACCATCATGTCAAATACTCACACTAATCCAGAAGCAAAAGGACAATTTAACAGTGTTCACAATTAAGAACAATTCTGCTTGTTTTAAGCAATCTATCTATGGTAGATATACATGTATACTGCTCACTGCCCCCTGGGAGTGGTATATGTGTTTTTATCAAGTTCAGGTCGTCTGCCAGAGGCCTGAGAGTTTGAGAGTTCTGTGCAGTATCTCAGCTGTTCCTGGGACTGCGCTCTTCTGGACAGAGACCTTTGAGGTTGTGCCTGAGTTCTGCTGGAACAACTCCTACAGACCACGTTGGTTCTTACCTTCCACATCTGGCTCAGTTGTGCCTTCAGCCTGTGGTACAGCTTAATTATCTTGTGCTCATTCTTTCTAATGTTGCTGTTTGTTGGGATTACAACATCTATCACAGCTGCACTCTTTTGCCCTCTGACCAGTCACAGAACACCCCACCCCCATAACAAACAAACAAAAAACATTTTATGTATTTGTATATGAGAGAGACAAAGAGAGATAAAGAAGGACACTGTATGTTTTCTCTTCCCAGAGCTGACTCATATGCCTGCCTGTGTTTACTTCTTTAGGCCAGTGCAGTCCTCTGGAAAATATGCATCCATATAACTGTCTCTTTGTGAAGCACCAGACCTCTGTAATATTTCTCACCTAGGTGAGTGTGTGCTGATGCCAGAGCAAGGCCTGAATCAGTTAACCCTCAGCTGTCTGCGCTGCACAGTGTGTGTGTGTGTGTGTGTGTGTGTGTGTGTGTGTGTGTGTGTGTGTGTGTGTGTGTGTGTGTGTGTGTGTTTAGAGAGAGAAAAGCGGTGAGAAACCTCAGGTAACTTTTCAAGCAAACTTCATATCTTGGAGCAGACGTTTGCTCACCTGCTCCTCATCCACACTCTGCCCGTCACCCGGGGAGGATGTTTTCGTCTTGTTTTATGTATCCACCTTCTCACTGGGCAACACATGACAACTGCGTGTTCTGGTGCTGCTACAGAACGCTCACACACGACGCTTGTCAAATGAAATCTTAATTAGGCGGCTCCCTGTGACGTGTGTGTGTCTGAAGGGGGTTAGCGGAGCCCGAAGGCCCGGTCGGTGGGGGATCTGTTCTGTATGCAGCCTCTTTTTAACGCTCTCTGTGTCTTTCTATCAGCCTTCTGAAATAAAAAGAAAGCGACTGTTGAATGATACGGGATGGAAAGGTGTGAGAGAACCCCTTTACATTTATGGCCTCTGTAGAACTGGAGGAAGTGGTGTAGTAAAGTGGAGTCACACTCCAAAGCCCTCACTCAATTCCAAGTACATCACAGACTGAGGACTCAGAGGCAATGAAGAAACAAACGAAAAGAAAAACCCCAAAAGGCTGAGCTCTACAGCAATCAACTGTGTTTTATTATTTTATATGTTAGAAACTGTTACCATAGGTTTTTCCTCACACCTCAAATACTAAAGATAAAACACTTTTTTTTGTTTCGCTTCAGTTGCTTTTGGATCTTTATGCAAATTATTGTTTTTTTTAAATTAGCTAATATATCATTTGTATGCTTAGCTGCAAATGCAATTGAAAAAATAATTTCAGTGTAAGTTTATGGGAATATCGATCCAAGCTGACAGTACAGTAAAAAACATTTTCTTAAAACGTGTTTTTAAAAACAAAACATCAAACGTTCCAGTTTTGTTCTTGCCTCTTCACTGAGGTCATTTATTTGATTCACCTGTGATCCTTACAGCACTGAGACAGTCAGCTTTATCTGTCTGTTGATGTTATTTTCTAAATGTAAAGCTGTCCTAAACACACCTGTAAAACCCTTTGAGACTAGTGTGTCAACAAAATGAAACAAACATTTTGAACCTGACCTTAATGACATTGTTCACTGTTTAATTTCAAGCTTCTGTTCTGTAAACGTGAATTGTTGCATTTTTACAGAGAAAATACCTCATTTAGTACTAAAGTACCTCAGATCATGCATTGAGTAATCTGTTTCACTTTCCCACCATTGAAAGCCACAGACACAGACACAGAAAAGTGGCAAAAATAAACCAGTATAAGTATAAGTACAAGTAAAATGCGGCTTTTTCGTATTATATTATTACACAGCAGAGATTATAATACTTAACCTCTTAATGCCCAGTTCATCATATTTGGTTTGTACAGTTTTTGTGAGTTTTTTTTTAGATTTCTCTATTCTCTCTAATTTCCCCCCCCAAATACTAAACAAATTGCATGAATAAATAAATAATAAAACGTGAATAAAAAATAAATAAAATATGATACAAATCAAAACGCATGCAAATTAATATTAATTTTTAAAAACATGTGTCAGAAGTTTAATAAATCATTTTCCAGCTGTAATGTTTATTATTTCATGGTTCAGGCATTAGAGGGTTAACAATGTGCATGTAGTACAACTGCGTGGTGCATCTTTTTATGTCGTATAACTAAAATATTATTTTGATTCTCATTAAAACGATTGTTAATTTTTTTCTGATTTAACTGTATTTAGTGTAAAAAAAAAAAATCAGAACGATGTCTTGTTGTTTAACAATTTTATGGCACCCATTGCATCATAGCAGCACACGTATAATTTTGCTATAATGCTATAATATTAATACTGAGTTTAAAAAAACTTTCTAATTAACAGAAATACAATTAGAATGAAAATAGTGGAGACCATCTATAATTATTTCCTGTTTTTTTGTTTGTTTGTTGTTATCTCGCGCTCACTCTCTCTCTCTTCCATGCACAGTTTGACTCCATGTATGTCAGAACAGAAAAACAAAAGTAAAGGAGCAATTCTAAAACTGCACTAACTTAATTACCTTTTCCCCATTTTTGTGCTCAAATTTTGCGTTGGGTGTAAATCTTGTGGTTTAAAATACATTACACAGTGTTTATTAAATAAGTATTTAACATCTAGGCCTTCTGAAATATTTAATATCACTGCCATGAAAAGAGTTTCCACGGCCCATTATGCAAATTCAGGCATCACTTGTTGGGCCATCCACACTTTTGCACGACAGCAGCGCAGAGTCTCCCCTAATGGTCCTCACTCAGTAAACACCGGTCCCCATGTGGATTTGAGACAACAAAAGATTAGCACTATTTGCAAATATGCAACTGAGTTCAAAGGCACGGCTCCCTCTCCTCGCTTCCCTTCTTTTGTTTTGCATGCACAGCTTTGAATGTGTAAGGCTTCAGCTGCAACAAGCTGCAAGATATTTTTGGGGGTTAAAGTAAAAATACCAAACTTTACCCATTAAGTTTTTCTTTTCTGACAGCGGAGTTATTTCGTTGAATTCGATGATCCAATAAATTTAATAAATAGATTTTTTACGTGGACTTTGGTTGAAAGAAATATGTGTTTCACGTGTTTCTCTTTCACAAGAAAGAAAAGAAACTGATAAATTATAAAGAAGTTCGGTGTGAAGTGGGGCGGCGTTTAGAGACGGAGAAGTCCGCTAATAAACCACGCCCCACATCCCCATGAGGTCCCTGAGGGCCCTTAAATGAGGAGGCCTGGAGGTATAGAAACCAATATCTACTCGGGCCTGTCTCGCAGTCTTTGAGACCCTTCCCTTCGGATTTAGGTCTGTTGACACACCTTGGAAATATGACTTCTTCCAACCCTGACCAGCGTCTGGAACATCTCCTCAGCGCCGTGGAGAGCGAGTTCCAGAAGGGCAGCGAGAAGGGAGACGCGTCCGAGAGGGATATTAAACTGACGCTGGAGGACGCAGACTTATGGAACAAGTTTAAAGAATTGACCAACGAGATGATTGTCACCAAGACGGGAAGGTAGGCCCAGCGTGTGGGGAGACCTGGTGGTGTTCTGTGGGAACGGGGCCGAGCGCATTTTACGCGCGGCGTTTTAAATGTGTTTGCAAATTTGAAATTAAATTGAAAATGTATAAAAACACGATTTTAAATCTGACACGTCAGCACGGGAGCGCTGTTTGTGTTGTTTCGGAGGCCTTTGCAGGTTTAAAATATGTTAATTAAACTTGTGTTTCTGTAAACTGTAAATTCACAAACCACATAAATTCTTATTTTTCTTTTTTCAGGAGAATGTTTCCGGTTCTGAGGGCCAGCGTAACAGGTCTGGACCCAAACGCCATGTACTCGGTACTGCTGGATTTCGTCGCCGCAGACAATAACCGCTGGAAGTACGTGAACGGGGAGTGGGTTCCCGGAGGCAAACCGGAACCCCAGAGCCCGAGCTGCGTCTACATCCATCCGGATTCCCCAAACTTCGGAGCGCACTGGATGAAAGCGCCGGTGTCCTTCAGCAAAGTCAAACTCTCCAATAAACTTAACGGCGGCGGTCAGGTGAGAGAGAAACGCACAGTTAAAATTATTAGTTACAATAACAGTAACTTAAAAAAAACAAAAACTTTTCTTTTAAGAAACAATCATAGGATATGTTTAAAGATTTAATGATGTTCTGGTTTAGACACACCAAAATGGAGTTTAGTGCTTTTGTCAGAATGTTGGATTACTCTGGAGTTATTTCATGGCATCATAATGTAGATGATTTGTTTTAATATACGTAATTCAGTGAATGTTATTACTTTCACTTGACATCATTTGTTGTCTTCTCTTGAGTGCAAAAAAGATGAAATAGTGACATCAGTTCCTTTACAGATCATGCTGAATTCTCTGCACAAATATGAGCCGAGGATACACATCGTGAAGGTGGGAGGCATCCAGAAGATGATCAGCAGCCAGTCCTTCCCAGAAACACAGTTCATTGCAGTCACTGCTTATCAAAATGAGGAGGTCAGTGGTGTTAGAGTAGCCTGAGGATAAATCTCCATCTGAAACTGTTATCAGTGCTTACGTGTTTTACATATTGACTGAAATGCTAACAGCCGTTTGCTTCTTTCAGATCACAGCTCTGAAGATAAAGCACAATCCCTTTGCTAAAGCCTTCCTGGATGCCAAGGAGAGGTTAAGGCCGAGAACTCAGCTTACTCCTCAATGAGTCAAGTTAGCATGCTCTCATGTAGCATCTAATCCTGTCTTTTTGATTGCAGGAGTGACCATAAAGAAGTGTCCGATCATAGCACGGACAGTCAACAGTCTGGATATTCTCAACGTGAGTACTGGATGGCATCTTTGCATCAAGGCTGATGCTGGTTGTTACATGTATATATTTTAATTCTGACAGCTTCCATGCGTGACTCAGTTGTACACGTTTTTCCTCCACAGTTGGAGGTTGGTTCATTCCAGGCCAGAGTCCCATCTGCCCCAGCAGTAGCCCCCCTCAGTTCAGCAGCACAACAGGCCACTCTTCTGGATCCTACTGCGAGCGCTACTCCAGCCTGAGGAGCCACAGAGCGGCCCCGTACCCCAGCCACTACCCCCACCGCACCACCAGTACAAGTAAGACTCCTAGTCAACGTACTATATTGATGAAATAAATAAATGGAAGAACTGGAATTTGATTTGTGGTGCATTAATTTTAATTTCAGATAACTACATGGACAACACTTCAGGGACTCTGCCAACTCATGACAGCTGGTCTGCTCTTCAGATCCCCAACTCCACAGGCATGGGCACTCTGTCCCACACCACCAACTCCACATCCAATTCTAGGTGAGCTTATTTGGTTTTATGCTGCACTTTAGGCTGGGAAATTAGCACTGAAGCAATAAGTCACTCCAACCCTCTTCTTTCTCTGGTCCACAGTCAGTACCCTAGCCTCTGGTCAGTAGCTGGCACCACGCTCACCCCTTCAGGTTCGGCTTCGGGCTCCATACCTGGAGGTCTGACCTCCCAGTTCCTTAGGGGCTCTTCATACACAGGCCTGACCTCCTCGCTGCCTGTCTCCTCACCTTCCCCAATGTACGACCCCAGCCTGGGTGAGGTTGGGGTCGGGGAAGCCCAGTTTGAGAGTTCCATTGCCAGGCTGACTGCTAGCTGGACGCCTGTAGCTCAGACCTACTGAGCAGCTGAAGCTACCTGGCCATCGTCTACAGGGGTCGGAGGGATTTGGAGTAGGACCACAGACATGAACGCAGCTCCTGGAGAATATGTGGAAATTTCACCACGTCTAAAAGGATTTTGTGAAACAGCTTAGAGCAGAGGAGGGCATATAATTTCCCCAAGGAGCCACATGAGAAACTGGGACTGTTGTGGAGAGCCACACCGATTTGCGTATAGAGTGCGGCTCTCCACAACAGTCCCAGTTTCTAATCCAGCTCATTGGGAAATAATAATTGCCCACCCCTAGAGATATTTGAACAAGATGACTTGAATAAAGCTGAGAGAACTTTGAAATTGAAGACAATCAGTTTCCCTCTAAGAGATAAGCTTTAGAATAGCTGCACAGACAGAAATTATTGCTCTTAGTAAATCCTCTATGCTTATTTCATATTTGTTACATGGTTGTGCTGCATCACCACCTTGCTGACATCACACAGCTAAAGTGAACTGAAGAGTATCTTGATGCACGCTAATCATCCAGGTAAGGAAATCTCCCAAACTTGTATCCCTTCATCTGGATGGAGCGTTGCAAAGGTTTCGTCACTCATCCCAGTGACTTCTTCAGTCGTTTCACTTTTATTATTAACTGTATAAGAGGAAAGGTTCTGCTAATATTAATGTGTATATGAGTGTATATAGAATAAATTAATGTCCTGTGTTTTTTCATATAAATGTGCCTTTTGTGAGTCCAATATAAATGTTCTGTGTTCAGACTGAGCGACATGTGCCTTCTCTTCTACATCTTGTAAGGGAATAAAAAGATGCCCCCTACACAAGAGTCTGTATATATAAATCTATCTTATTTGTATCTGGTGAACTCTCTTGAGTTTTATTTATGTCATTTAATAATAAATTATAAATGTTTGTTTTCTCAAATATTTCTTCCTTTTGTATTCTTGGCACCTCATGTTAATGTAAAACAATATAATATATATATTCAGATTCACATTTCAGCACAGAGAGAAGACTATGAACAAATCCTAAGATGCAAACTCTTTCAATGGCTGCATTTTTAATTTCTCTTGGCTATTTGGGCTGATTGGGACCTAATGAATGTAAAAACAAAGAATTACATGAATTTTTTCATGTATTTATTTATTTTTTTACCTGATTTTTGTTTCTGAGAAAAATGAGATCCACATATGAGGACATTCGCTTTAAATTTCAATAGACCAGTGGCAATATAATGTCCTTGTAAGTGGATATCAGGCCCTTGTAGAGCAAAATTTAGTATTTTGGTCTAGACAACCCAAAATGTGATGTCCACATATGTGGACGTCAGGTCCTAGGAGGCTTATGTAAACCATAAACCAAACATAAACCAGGCTTATGTTTGGTTTATGTAAACTACATAAACCAAACAAGTGCCATTGGCTGAATTGCTTTTTTATTGTTCATTACAGTGATTGATTAAAACACTGGTTTAATTAACAGAAACACTTTCCTAATGTACCAAACACCTGTTCTTATTTTAGACCCTACAGGTTTTGTTCTTGAGGTGTAACTTTGTGTCGCTTTGCCCTCAACTTTAAACCTTTGGCCCTGCAACACAACCTCTCTTTAAATATCACCGACCACATGCTTGTACTAAAAGTGAATGTGGCTTCTCTGGCGTGACTGAAATGATGACTTGATGGTCCAATTTCAGAAATTTATAAGGGGTATTTACCATCACTGGCACCCTTTTGTCATAATCTGCATCAATGTGCGACGTACAGTTAGCACGTTCAGAACTGCATGCGAGGAAAGTCAAAGAACATGGACCCAATATGCTAACACCTGAATGAAATACACTGGGATATGCTAATTAATGGAACCATTCATTCAAAGTTAGCTATGTAATACTAGCAGGGACACGGTGGAACAAAACCAGAATCTATTCACTGTACCAAGCTTTTCATTTGGCAGCATAATCTGAACCATCATGTTATAATAATGTGCATTGTGCACTATCGTCAGTTGATCCCACAAAGGTGGGTAACTGTAAATGAAAAAACGGCTTTCATAGTTTATAAATTATTCACATAGTGAATGAATTTGTGTTTATAAACAATAAGCAGTTTGTTAAATTTCCATAATTGAGTAAATACTCAAAAGTATTTTATGTATAAAATTATATACAGAGAGTCTCAAAATTAACAATAACTGGAAAACTGGATCTGAATAACAGCAGGGACCACAGCTTACATCAGAGTGTAAATTAAAAAAGAAGAAGAAGAACAGAAAGAAGAAAAACAATTACAGCTTCAGTGAACTCACACAAGAAAGCCAATTATGATTCAGGTTTCTGGTTGAATCAACCCAATTCCAGGTTCGAGGGGCTTGCACACTCATGTCAGTGGTGTGTGTGTGTGCGTGTGTGTGTGTGTGTGCGTGCGTGTGTGTGTCAGGCCCATGGAGGTTTTGGCCACAGTACAGTGATGGAGTGGTCCTCACCGAGGTGCAAATGAAGGCTGGCGGGTCACGGGGCCACAGGCAAACAGCAATGAAGCAGCAATGTGACCCACAGCTGGTGGGGCAGATCGCAGCAGCAAAGGTCCTGTCATAAAATGTTGATGTCTCCCAACCCTCCACTTTACTGCTGTTCCAAATCCAGGGCCATACGGGCTTACTGCATGCAACAAATGGACACAGATGGACTTTTTCCAATTTTATTATTTATACTTGAATTCAATTCAATTCAATTTTATTTATATAGCGCCAAATCACAACAAAAGTCGCCTCAAGGCGCTTCATAGAGACAGAGAAAAACCCAACAATCATATGACCCCCTATGAGCAAGCACTTTGGCGACGGTGGGAAGGAAAAACTCCCTTTTAACAGGAAGAAACCTCCGGCAGAACCAGGCTCAGGGAGGGGCGGGGCCATCTGCTGCGACCGGTTGGGGTGAGAGAAGGAAAACAGGATAAAAGACATGCTGTGGAAGAGAGACAGAGGTTAATAACAGATATGATTCAATGCAGAGAGGTCTATTAACACATAGTGAGTGAGAAAGGTGACTGGAAAGGAAAAACTCAATGCATCATGGGAATCCCCCGGCAGCCTATGTCTATTGCAGCATAACTAAGGGAGGATTCAGGGTCACCTGGTCCAGCCCTAACTATATGCTTTAGCAAAAAGGAAAGTTTTAAGCCTAATCTTGAAAGTAGAGATAGTGTCTGTCTCCCGAATCCAAACTGGAAGCTGGTTCCCCAGAAGAGGGGCCTGAAAACTGAAGGCTCTCCCCTCCCATTCTACTTTTAAATACTCTAGGAACAACAAGTAGGCCTGCAGAGCGAGAGTGAAGTGCTCTAATAGGGTGATATGGTACTACAAGGTCATTAAGATAAGATGGGCCCTGATTATTTAAGACCTTGTATGTGAGGAGCAGGATTTTGAATTCAATTCTGGATTTAACAGGAAGCCAATGAAGGGAAGCCAAAACAGGAGAAATATGCTCTCTCTTTCTAGTCCCCGTCAGGACTCTTGCTGCAGCATTTTGGATTAGCTGAAGGCTTTTCAGTGAGTTTTTTGGACATCCTGATAATAATGAATTACAGTAGTCCAGCCTGGAAGTAATAAATGCATGAACTAGTTGTTCAGCGTCACTCTGAGACAGGATATTTCTAACTTTAGAGATGTTGCGCAAATGGAAGAAAGCAGTCTTACATATTTGTTTAATATGTGCATTGAAGGACATGTCCTGGTCAAAAATGACTCCAAGGTTCCTCACAGCGTTAGTGGGGGCCAAGGTAATGCCATCCAGAGTAAGAATCTGGTTAGATAACATATTTCTAAGATTTTCAGGGCCGAGTACAATAACCTCAGTTTTATCTGAATTAAGAAGCAGAAAGTTAGCGGCCATCCAGGTCTTTATGTCTTTAAGACATTCCTGCAGTTTAACTAATTGGTGTGTGTTATCTGGCTTCATGGACAGATAGAGCTGGGTGTCATCAGCATAGCAGTGAAAATGTATACTTTGTCTTCTAATGATACTGCCCAAGGGAAGCATGTATAATGTAAACAGAATTGGTCCTAGCATTGAACCCTGTGGAACTCCATAATTAACCTCAGTGTGTGAAGAGGACTCTCCATTTACATAAACAAATTGGAGTCTATTAGATAGATATGATACAAACCACTGCAGCACAGTACCTGTAATACCTACAGCATGTTCTAATCGCTCTAATAGGATATTATGGTCGACAGTATCGAATGCTGCACTGAGGTCTAGCAGGACAAGCACAGAGATGAGTCCACTGTCAGAGGCCATAAGAAGATCATTTGTAACCTTCACTAAAGCTGTTTCTGTGCTGTGATGAGCTCTGAAACCTGACTGAAACTCTTCAAATAAACCATTCCTCTGCAGATGATCTGTTAGCTGTTTGACAACTACTCTTTCAAGGATGTTTGATATGAAAGGAAGGTTGGAGATTGGCCTATAATTAGCTAAGACTGCTGGGTCTAGAGATGGCTTTTTGAGTAAAGGTTTAACTACAGCTAGGCCTTCAAGCCTGTGGTACATAGCTGATCATTAGAGATAGGTTGATCATATTTAAGATCGAAGAATTAATTAATGGCAGGACTTCTTTGAGCAGTTTTGTAGGAATGGGGTCTAAAAGACACGTTGATGGCTTGGAGGAAGTAATTACTGAAGTTAACTCAGGAAGATCAATTGGAGAAAAAGAGTCTAACTTAACATCAATGGTACTAAGAGTAGCTGTAGATAATATTACATCTGTGGGATGATTACTGGTAATTTTTTCTCTAATGATTAAAATTGTATTGGTTGGCTCAATAGAGCTCTGACTTTTTGTCAGCCTGGCTACAGTGCTGAAGAGAAATCTGGGGTTGTTCTTATTTTCTTCAATCAGTGACGAATAGTAAGATGTTCTGGCTTTGTGGACGGCTTTCTTATAAAGCAATACATAAATAATACCCAATAATGTATAGATGGTTTTTGGTACATACCATAAATGTCACCTTTGCTTTTTTAAAGACAAGATAGATAATTTTTTTGTTTGTAGAAGTCAATATCATTTAGATGTAACGGCATGAATGCTATTTAGAAATGATCCAGCTTTCCGTCCATATTCAAATGCTTCAAGGTCACAGAACTTAAGTTGTGTATCTGAAATACCTGATGCCAGACTCAGAATCAGAGAGACTTTATTCATCGCAGAGGGAAATTGAGTTGTCATAGCAGCAGCTCTCATATAATATGAAGTGTGGAAATAAATCCAGATCAAATTTGACTTCTGTATACGTACGCATAAAACTGTTACAAAGTTTACTGTCTGCAGTAGATTATTTACGTTCATGCATCTTCATCTCTTGGCTATAGTTCATAAATGCCCACTTAATCCTGCTCTCTTATTTTATTTAAACACACACTCTCACATTAGCTGCACTTCTCATTTACACTGAACTTAGAGGAACTGAGTTCAGTGATTCTGCTGCCTACAAATTTAACAAGCTACAAACATATAAAGCTGTTTTCTCTTATTTCATTATAGTATTTAAAGGGTTATGTTTATGATCACAAATACTTCTTGAACATTTCCTTAATACTGAAAATCTATTGTGTATTTATTGTATTATCTATTTTAAAGCTGTATTTGTTGTACACAGAGCTCTCTTGAAAGAAAATACAGATTTCATTTCATTGACTGATTTTTAAATGAAGGATTTAATACTACGACTAATACTAATTTTACTACCACTACAACTATTACTAATAAAATTAATAATAATAACAGTCCTCCAAGCCTTTGCACATCCTCCTACGCTGTGTCCATGAATACACAATATCTGTGTTTCTGTGTGTTTGTTTGTTTCTTTGACCGTGAACTTTCAGGAACGATCAGGAACTGAGCAACCAAACTTAGCACATCTTAGGTCTCTGAAGGTTCTCATCTGTATCAAATCTCATTATGTTGCCTTGCAATTACCGAGCAACGTGCTAAAATTAGATGTTTCATACCTTTATGCACCTATAACATCTAAGAAAGGCATTGTATAATTTTTATTTGACAGTTTATAGTTATGCACAATATATTATGACATCATCAAGTTGCCTATCAGCCACATTGGAATGGGCTAAAAGTGTAAAGTAAGCTCCTAGAGGAGACAAGAACTTTACTGGTCTTATAAATATGTTATATTCCAGCAGCAGGTGATCAGACATCTGGAGAAGCTGAGCTGGTGGAGTCGGAAAACCAAAGAAAGAAGGTAAAAGACATTAAAAGACTGTAGCGCTACAGGATCAGGTGATAATTCTCTTCAGGTGAGACACAATGAGCCACTTCCTGGACAGAATGCATACATGTTTAAGCCGACTTTAGTATATGCAACAGATCATATTGATTTATAAAGCTGTAAATTAGCTTTGTCAAAATGTCATTTGACACTTTGACATGTTTTTAGACATTTTTCTCACTGGAGCAGTAAAAAACAGACATTTTGTGAGGATTTATGGTTATATTTGGCAACACTAGCATGAAACACACTCTGACTCTTATCTGTGTACAGTATTTATATATTTTCAAACAAAACAAATTAAACAAACAAATAAAAAAATAGCAAAAATTCACTGGACCCTTATTTTCATCTTCAGTGTGTGTGTGTCTGTGTGTTTATGAGCAGTTGGAGGATGTTTGCTGTTGGTCTTTGCTCAGTCTGAGTGGTAAACAGGTCCTGCTGGGCTCAGTGGCCCTCTCTGCCTTCTCAGTTAAGGTGTGTGTGTTTGTGTGTGTGTGTGTTGGCCAGAGGACCCTCTGCTGACTCAAGCCTTTGTCCTCCACGATGGCTGATCTGCTCTGTACACCCGAGCCTGCAGCCTGTGTTGGCCTTTGCTAATTGACAATTGGAGTTTGACTTTGCACATCAGCCTCCTCGCCGTCCCTGGAAGTGTGTGCTCCAAATACGCTTTACAGAGTGTGCTCAGCACCCAGGTGTGGAGGATGGAGAACTCTAAGTAACACATCCACATGCTGGATTGGCTCGGAGAGGTCTAATTATAAAGTTTTATCCGTGTAGAGTCTGATCCAACTAAGATTTATCAGAAAGAAGCTGGATGCAGACAAGAGGCAAAGTCAAACTTGTTTTTATCATCTATGAATGCACCATGAGCATCAAAATCTGACAGCCTCTCCTAATCCCATCCCATCTTTGTCCTGGTGTACCCTCATGTATCCATCCTCCACTTCCAGGAATAATTCCACCAATTAGCCTTACGGAAGAAGGTGAAACAGTGCTCACAAACACCATGACTACAACGGTGAGTCACATTGTGCTACGGGCCTTGTGGGTGATTTACGAGAGGCTGCTGCCAAAAAAACAAGTCGCCAAGTCTGGAACAGCGAGTCAGTGCAGCGGTGAGGAGGTGTATTTGCAGAACGCCCGCCTCGCCCACCCCAGAACCCCAACCCCGTCCCTCTGATGTCTGTGTGTCTTTGTTAATGAAGAAATTCTGGTACCTTGGTGAGACATTGCTGTCAGCTGAGCAGATTCTGGCTCCTCCGTGCCCTCAGCCCCTGCACAGTCATACCGCCGCCCCACCCAACCACAATCCCATCAGGCTTCAGGGTGACTTTCTTTGACCAGGATGGAGCTACTTCAAAAACTAAAATGCTAATATTTAATATATATTTATATAAATATTGAATATACAAAGACAAGCAGAGGCAAAAATATGTAAATGAATCAGGATAATAATAATTTTCATACAATTATGAGCTCTGGCA
This sequence comes from Diplotaxodon limnothrissa, assembly GCF_057381915.1. Lineage (NCBI taxonomy): Eukaryota > Metazoa > Chordata > Actinopteri > Cichliformes > Cichlidae > Diplotaxodon > Diplotaxodon limnothrissa. The sequence continues at coordinate 28,067,404 of NC_140616.1, read as the reverse complement.
GCTGATTAATAGACCGCACTGTATTATATAGGCTCCATTTTTAAAAATTTGATTGGTGAATGCAGTGCAAATAGGTGTAATACAAATTTTCAATAATAAAAACTGGGACCTGGCCAGCGACCAAAGTGACCTGAAGCTTTGTGAATCCCACACTTCACTGGTCACAGTGAGCTTTCCAGATTAATTATGTTTCTTCTTCTTCGTCTATAGTTTGACTGAGCTCAGACGTCACTTGGCTTAGACAGAAAGAAGAAGAGAGACATTTCTCACTAAAATATATGGCACCAATCGAATTCAACCTGCTACTATGTCAGGGCGTAAACTAACAATGGAGAGAGTGGAGACATAAAGCTGGGAACAGAATAAAAATGGCATTTAAAGCACAAATGAATATTTGACTGTTATTAATAATGAGGAGGGTCTAGTTACCAAAAACTATTTAACTTGTCTAAAGTTCTCTTCAATCAGCCTCAAAGCTGAAAAGGTTATCACAGTTGGTGTAAGTGTTAAACAAGCCTGGTGCTTTGTAATTCAAGCTGGCCACTTTGTGATTTTGTGATTGCTACTTTAACACCATCCAGTCAACCATTGGACAGCCGTGACAGAATAAATGAAAGCCCAGCGCCCTGTAATTTTCCTACAGGGCACCGAGCTTGCAGGAAAAATACTGACAAAAATGTAAGCTCCGACATAGTTACCTGTGGTCCGCAGACAGCAGGCCTGATGAGGCTGCTGACTGCACAGTGTTTTTGAACTACATGAGCTATTTCACACATTAGGAGGAGCTGCTAACCAGCATAAGCTAATGTATGTTCCCTCTGGTAGCTGTAGTGATATTGACAGCCTCTCACCATCCTGACAGCCCAGTCCAGTTAGCTGTGGACAGTCACACAAGCTGAAGAGTCTTGTAAGCAAACTGGTCCTGAGGGAAGGAACATTTAGCAGAGGCGCATGATATCCAGCGTGGTCTCAGTAAGACAGCCTGCCTTTGACTTGTTGGTTATAGCCTGGCTAATAGTCCTCAGAGAGCAATGTGGTTTAATGAATGCATTTAATATGTTTAATTATTGCTCACTGCTATCAGCAGCACCGTTTGCATCCCAACAACTTCAGAAGTGCAACTTGGCAGATTGGTTAGATGATGGATTGCTGCAGTTCAGAGACACAAGAGTGGAAACACTTTTTTTTTTAGCTGCTCTGTAACATCTGTAACTGATCAGAACTTGCAAACACAATCACTCAGAATATAATTAGGGTGGCTGTAGCTCAGCAGAGAGCAGGTCATCTAATACTCAGGGAGTTTAGTTAGAATAATTATATGTATATATGGCTGCTCCAGTCTGCATGCCGAATACCCGTGGGTAAGATACTGACCCCAAGTTGCTCTCTGATGCATCCATCCGAGTGTGAACGTGAGAATGTTAGACAGCACGTCAGCACAGAAAAAAAGTTGCTTGTGTGAGTGAGGCATCGTGAATAAAATGCAATATAAGAGCCAGTCCAATTATTTTATCTTACAAGATGAAAGAGTTGATTTTTAAACATTTTTTAGCTCAAGCACACAGGCGCTTATTTTTGCACCGGCTGCAAACAACAAACAAATATGAGCATTGACTGAATCATTTATTTAAAGAATTCTCTACCTTTTCATCACAGTGTGAATTCCCGGTTCATTAATCAGTATGTGGTCACAGATATAGTCGATATTTATGTGTCATTTACTACAAGTATAATGGGGTAGAATAAAGCTAACTTTAAAACATTTTATTATTAAAAAACCTTGCATGTAATTGGCTACACCTGCCCTTATTCACCGTTACCTCAGAATTAAGATTTTAACTATTTAGTGACTCTGTTGTAACAGTTAAAGCTAAAATCTAACGTGCCATCTTCTTCTGTTTCCTATCAGATTGATAGGATTTGTCCTCTATTCAAAAACTACCTAACACTCTTAACGCCTTTGATAGCGCTCCTGATGTTTCAGGAAGACACTGCCCTCTTGTGGCTGAAAATGAAACATCTTATTCAACCTTTGCATGATGTCGCTGCATTTCACTAGCTGGGACCACATCCTCATTTTAGGTTCATTTTAGAGAAGTGAATGAATTGAAAGAGGGGGTGAGGGTGGGGTACGAAGCAAAACGAACGGCTTGTAGCGCTTGGGGTTCCAAGATGTGGTCCCGCCCCTTAAATTCAGATAAATTAGCTCCAATAATTCATGCACTGGAACTGCAGCGTTACGTTTGGCTTTTCCAAGCTCACGAGCTTCTGCAAGCTCGTGAGCGTCCAAAATCTACACAGCAGGAGGAGGAAAAGGCTTCCTGGCTTTATGATTGCACTTCTTCAGACTGATGGTTCAGAACTCAATTACATTTTAAATCCATTTATTAAAAAAAAAAAAATCCAGACACATCTTTAAATATGGAAACAACATGCAAAGGAAGAACACTGCTGTTACATTTATCAAACTCTTGGATTTAAACATGAATCTATGCACTTCAGACATGCACGTCAGCACAAGCATGTCCAGCAGAGAGATGAAGGGGGAGTTGGTTGGTGCCTGATGTCAGCTCTGGTGTCATTTACATGAACCGTGAATCTAAAACCTCTGACAACAGAAAGCCTCAGCTGAATTTGGCTTTAGAGAAATCCATCTCTGGGTGCTGAGCCATGAACCTGCAGAGACAGAAGGTGTCAGAGTCAGAAACAAAGGGAAGGTGAGAAGGCGAGGTGCAGTCAGCCTGTGAAGTCAGTGAATGGGAGATTCGTTCATTTATGGATCGTGACAGTTGGTTAAACTTTCTGGGAAGGAACAGAGCACGTTACATCTGTTTTCTCACATTTCTATGAAGTGAAATTATTCTAAAAACCTTCTGTATTCCAGGCTGGTCAGAGGAAAAGCCTTTGTTTTCTGCTGCAAAGCGAATGTTTATTTTAATTCTGCTAAGAATGAAAAGCTGTACGCTTCGTCTGAGATGACACCTTCACACAACATGTTTGATTGGACAGACACAATTTGACCTTTGTGTCACTAAAGAAACTCTGAGACCAATTACCTCCACAGCGCTCCCTATGGTAGTATTGTTTAACCTTTATAAAATTAAACAAGATTCTCAGAGGCAGCTTTAACAAGCTAGAAGAGGAAGTGGGCTCCAGCAGACAGCAGAGGAGCGAAAGGGGTCATTCCCAACAAACAGTAATAAGCTGCACATGAACCACTGACTCATACAGTCATTGAAACATCAGTCTGAAGTTTGTTTGTTTCCCCCCCACTCAGGAAAATTCCTACATATAATTTTTATAAGAGGAAAATTAGCAGTACACAATCTATTTCTTTTAAGTTAATTTTAAACAGAGTAACAGGAAATTGTGTCATGTTAATTGTTACCATCCACTGTTTGCCTAAAACAAAGTTTCCATTTATTAAACCGATTGCTGTGAAATTTAAAGCTTCATATATCATTATTATTTGTGTACAAAAACAAAACTGGGTTCATGCACTCATAAATCAATGAGCTCTTTGTGGTTAATCATCATGACACAATGACAAAAATCAACACAACTGAATTCATTTTATATTCAAAATGAGCCGAAATGTGTGACAGAGCACATAAAGATCAAGCCTGGGGGCCATATTTCCATAGACAAGTATCGCCCTCTGGTGGCCATTAGAAAGATTGCAGGTTTAAGGCTTAATTTTTAAGATCCAGAAGCTAAGTCTATCTTTTATAATGTCTGCGGCTTAAGTTTTGTTTTTCCTCTAAATACAGCAAGTGCAACTTCATGGATTGTCTCTCTCACCAGCAGAAGTAAGGCTGTGCCATTTTTTTGTGTTGGAGAGTGGAGGTGGATAAAGCTCCAAGTGCATGTTAACTTCCCTAATGTACGGATTCAAACGTGATAGACTCTTCATCTTTACCATACCACACATGGACCTGCAGCCTACTGGGATACATACTGTTTAAATATTACTGCCTCAAGAAAGACACCGTGTTACTTCAGCTCTCCATTTGTAACATTGTTTCTAGGCAATTTCACTGACTATACTTACTTATATTTTATTGCTAATTTCCAAAGTATACTACAAACTTTTTTACTCAGTGGTATCAGTTCATTTCACTACACTATCAAAACATGCCTGCAGGAGAAACATCTTTGCAATTTCACATGAAGGCAACCGATTCTTTTCCCATCTTTTTTCCAATTTTTTCGCCATCTTTAAAATGTGATTAACTTAGTTTCATGATATTTCATTTTTTATCATCTCTCCTGCAGCTTTGTTTGGATTCTTCTTTAATTTTAAAAACTGGTGCCCATTTTACCCACAGTGTGGTCAAAGTAGACGGCTCCATTATTCAGGTGTTTATTAGCGTCTACTGTAGCCTTCAGACACAAAATCTGCACCAACACTGAAACCTACTTTTTAAGAATATCTTGTTTCTTCTGCTCTTCAGATGTAGGTAGGCCCATTGATTTTTGCCTTTGGTCGTACATCATCTTCTCCACCATACCACGCGTCTCTCCATCCAGATCTGACAGCTGTTCAACAGGAAGCGCGCACAGTGAGGAAGGAGCAGAAAGATCCACACGTGTCAGTAATCTTTTAGTTCCTTCTACAATAAACAGTTCGTGTGAATGTTTACCTTTGAGTTCTCAGGACAGACTTTCTTGGTGTTAATTTCAGGATCTGTAGTGACGATCTTGCTCCACCACTCCATTTTGTTAATCTGAAATCAAAATACGATTTGACGCACTCTCTCCAGTTGACTGAGTAATTCCACAGTGTGCCACACATCTACATGTCTTCTTACCTTTTCCAAGTGGACAGTAACCACCTTGCCATCATCGATGAGCCAGGAGCTCTCCTCTACCTTCACCTCGTTGTAGAGCTGGCCATCAATAACTGGAGGATGTCCTTTCAGGCCCACTTTGATGGAGCGCCGCTGGATGTCCACCACCACATCTTTGCCCTTAATGCGGAAGTTCACGCTAAAGGGCACTGCCACCTGTGGGAGGAGTTTAATTATTAATATTTTAATTATACACGCGCACATGTGTTCTTATAAGCTTATAAAACTCTCGTCTGCACAGAAAAAAAAGAAAAGAAATTCCACTGCTCTCCAATAAAACCTTTTTCCACTCAAAACTGTCAGGCTCAACTTGAATTTTAGGCTTTTCCAATAAGTGGTAGTACCTGGTAACAAGCACTTTTTTTAGTACCTAATGAGCTGGAGTGATCTCGGTAGATCTGATAATGTGATTTCAACAGATTGCATGCCACTGATTGGCTAGTCAGTGGTACCGCACGATCACTTATGACAGTGTCGCCTTATGAAAATTAAAACTGCCCTTGAAACCCAGCAACGAGGAATATGGCCACACAAGAAACAACACCGTGCTGTCTGAGTCACGCACCGAGCAGGAAGTATAAGATTACGTCGACGCCCTCCATTTCTGCGCTTGTGTCGCGTACAAATAATGCCCCAGAACTTTCTCGCATGTTGCTATAACAACCCCAAACACATTAGGTGGTACTCAAATGTAATGGCAATGTTAAAAGATATTTAAGACAACTTCCAGCACCTTTTATTTATCCAGTATTCTGTATGCATTCTGACTCTTTCCACAACACTCTTGGCATATCTGAATAAAGCTGGAAGGAATAATAATGTAGAATTCACATAAGTGTCATGATCTTCCCCTTCTGCAAAGGCCGATGAAAAACAAATACAAATGTGTTCTGGCGCATGCTGTTTAAGGAAACACATCGCCTGAAAGAAAGAGGCGCAGGGCAATGCACAGGAAACATTAAGAGGGTTTTAATATGCATCGTATTGTGCTATCCAACTGGCAAACTCAGGCAAAGGTGACATTATGACGGAGCTGTACGTATGGTGAGAATACAACTGAAAGCTGAGAGATGCTCAAAGAACCATTCAGATGTTCAGTAAACACAAGCTGAGAAAAGGTGAAGTCCAGCATGATGCTGAAACCAGAAAGAACTCACATCGACTTCAGACAGGGACTGCGTCCACTTGTAGTTGGGCAGGTCAGCTCCATTTCCTGAATTAGGCTTCAGTTTATCTTTGTCCTTCTCATCCTCCTCTCCTTCAGAGTCAGACTGAAGGAAAAGAAAATGAACATGAATAAGAGTTAATTAAACAAAACATTAAGCGCACCCCATTTTACTGCTCAGTCAACACTAAGTAATGAAGTACATGTCAAACTCCTCACTCACGCCTTTCTCTTTCTCGGCTTTGTCAGATGACATCTCTGCTGCTGCTGCTGTATTCTCTTCTTCCTTCTTTTTCTAGCATAAAAAATCCGGACATAAATTAACAGACATAACAGTTCAGAGTGTAATTGACCGTTTCAGAGACACACTGATGACAGAAAATTTTGAAATCAGCATTTCACCTTGTCAAGCTCAGTCTGAAGTTTCTCTGCTTCCTCGTCTGTCAGCTCCTGGATTCTTGGACCGTCGTCATTCTTCTTTTTCTTCTCCTCCTCTGCAAGCTTGGCCGCTCTTTCAGCTTTCTCTCTCTTTTCTTTCTCTTGTTTCATCTGCTTCTCTTTCTGGGCCTTCAGCGCTAGCTTGCTGTGGTGAGCAAAGGCATCCTTGACGAGCTGAAGAACACAAGGGATTTCATTTAAAACTGAGGGACGGGTGGAGTTGTGTGTTTATCACTGAACTCTTGAATGTGACACGAGGTATAGCTGGACCAGCAATGCTCACCTTCTCTGCTGCACCTGAATCTCCACCAGTGAAGAAATCAGTTTTGCGGCGGAGGAAGCTGAAAAATGTGTTTACTAACTGTTGATAGAAAATAGGTCAAGAATAAGTTACAAAATCCATATAACAGATTACATCTTTATTATGGACTTTGTGTCTGAAATAAATTACTGCTTGGATGGGAGAGCCTTCCTTTTCTGTGCTGGGTGTCTGCCTGTTCACGACTCTTAAAATACACCATTGTTACCAAACATTCGTTGCGCTTTAGCTTATGCATCTGTTTCCAGATCACATCCTTCACCTTTTCCTCATAACAGCAGATCTCTTTTAGCAAATACATTTTCTTCCAGAACCTTCATTCATCCGGGACACAACGTCACATTACTACAGTAAGAACATTACTTGTAACGAACATTACTTTTAACAGCTTCTATCAGGACCATGGAGCATCTAATAGACATGCTCAAACAGAACTAAGTTCGTTTTTTGCTAAGTTGTGCTGTCTCCTTAGTCACATGTATGCCAAATTCACCAGAACACTCCGCAGGCAGTAGCTAAGATAGTCCACGAAAGCCATGATTATTAATAACAAAATCATTTTCTAAACTTTGCAAAACAGTTTAAAACATTATTTTTTGTTCGTGTTTGTGACTGTTTATAGGCACGGTGTACATACTAGCTTACAGGCTAACCACGTTAGCGTTAGTACAGTAGCTTTAGCATGTTAGCACGGCGATGCACTGCTTTACCTCTTGCACCCCTCCTTCGTGTTGCTGCGCCATAACAAGCAACATGCCGTCATATTTTTCTTCATCTTCACCCATGCTGACTGACTGAGATGCGGAATCAGGACCGACGCAAAAATCAAGCAAAACAAGTTCTGTTAGAAAGAAAGCAAAGCTGTTCTGTGAGAGTCACGCTGAACACTTCCTGGAAACAACCCCCTTCTTGCTCTTGCTTTGACCAATTGGAGCAATACACTGTTACTGATAGCTAAAACAGCCAATAAATGGAAGGCGCTGTTTTAGGGCGGGACTCGGGCTTATTTGAAGAATAAGAATATTCATGATTGAAACTTTACATTTATTCAGTTAAATGCCAATTGTCATGTTCATTCAACATATTGGATTGAAATAATAATACAATCTAGCCTGCTGCTGAGTTATATTGGATAGGTAGAAATAATTGGTGCAACTTGCTGGAAAATGGAGCTTTAAGCAGCTACTTCTCCTCCTCCTTCTTCTTCTACTTTTAAACACAATCACAGACACAAACAAGCATAAACTATGCCATAAAAAAGCAAGATTAAAATATACAAAGTCAAATTTCCAACCTTAGTTATCAAGACAAGAAGGTAAACTGTGATTTTGGGTATGCAACCTTTTCTATGATAAAGAATTACCTACATCACTAACATTCCATAACTGCTATTATCTTTCTGGACAGTGTAGTTAATCATCTAGCTGTCCACATACCCATCTACTTTCTTTCAGTTATTCTTGGCTGGGTCATGAGAGCAAAAGCCTAACAAGAGAAACCCAGATTTCCCTCTCCGTCACCCCCTCCACCTTATCCAGGGCATTCCCAGACCAGCTGAAAACAAACAAACAAACTCTCTAGTGTGTCTTGGGCAGAGATGGGCAGTTACTGTAATCAGATTACTTTTTTCAAGTAACGAGTAGGGTAAGGGATTACTATTGCAAAAACGGTAATTAGATTACCGTTACTTTCCCGTAGGAACACTGCGTTACTGCGTTACTAAAACCATGATTTTTTTGCGAGAATGTCTCATGACAGTGACCTGCAACAACAGCTGTGTGCAGATCAACAATGGATAATATATCAAGAGCGGAGAGAGTATGAGCGTGCAGCGTTTAAAGCGTGGAAGTACTGACCTTACTTTAAGTTTGATTCCATAAAAAGTGACAAAAACATTAGCTTCCGTTGTGCGTGGGAAGAAAACTTATTTTTACAGCGAAAAAAACCCCTAAACTTCCAAGCAAGCACCGAGTAGCTAGAGGTAATGGGAAATTCACAGAGAAACTCGCGGATTCTTCCACTGACCGCTGCGGCACACCTGCACCAGGGTAAACCTCCGCCTACCCAACTCCTGCTTTACAGGTGAAAATAGAGCAAAAGGACCACTAGACCAAAGGACTTTATTTATTTTCTGCTGTGTTTTACTTGCATCTATTTGAAAGAGTGAGTGTAAACACAAAAAATATTTTATTTTATGTGCTGGAATGTGCAGAAAATAGGTTTAAATATTAAACAAATTTCTTCCAGTCAGAGAATGTAGCATATAATAAATTTTTTGCTTGATGCATAAAGTTAAAAGATTAAAACTAATAAAACAAGTTCTAAAAAGAGACTTTTCCATTTGATTACATTTTGAATGATGGATTATGCAGAAAAAGTAGAATTGGGCTGAAAGATCTATCGCTTTATCTCCTATTCAGGTTGTAAATCGTGTTTTTAAAAAGTAACTAAGTAACTAATTACCTTTGAAAATAAGTAAACAGTAAAGTAATGGGATTACTTTTTTTGAGAAATAATCAGTATTTAGTTACTAATTACTTTTTTCAAGTAACTTGACCAACACTGCCTGTAACACCCCGGCACAGTCACCCTAGGCACAGTGGAGTAGCAGATCTACTGTGAAACCTGCTTGACTAACTGAACTCCTTATCTTGATGCATGCTCAATAATCCAGGTAAGTAAATCCCAAAAGGTTGACTCTGTTCATCTGGACGTGGCATTTTCAGTGGGAGAAATGTTTCGTCACTCATCCAAGTGACTTCTTCAGTCTCAGCTGACTGCAGGTTTCCCCAATCTGCATAATGACTGAAACTTGCACCACTGCATCAACAATGGGCTGGGAGGTCAGTTCCTTCATCATTAAGATGCAAAATCTCATGATCATTGATCAACAACTACTGACCAAAGCCCACTGATCAAAGACCTTGAGTACCATTCTTTCCATTATTGCCATGATTTATACATTTCTTCTGGTGAAGCGGATGGCACAAGATGGGAGGCCATTTAAGTAAAAAAGGGAAAGACCATCTCTGAAGTATAGGAGGGGGCCTAAGGGTACATCTTTTGCCATCTTACAATGCTGTGATTGGAGCCATTCCCCAACTATCTGTGAATGGTACTCATGGTCTTTGATCAATGTGTTTTGATCATTTGTTATTGATGCTTGGGCAGCATTAGGACTTAAAGAAACCTGAAGTGATACCGCTTTGTGGTCTGTAAGTGACTGTTATATTATATTGACTATTATATTATTCTTATCTAAGCAATCAGGGACTAACCAGAAATCAACACAGGACTTAGAAGAGCTGGATTTATCATTCCATGTATACAGTTTGGCTTTAGGGGTTTTAACTCTCCAAATGTCTATTAAATGAATTTTTTGCATAAATGTATTTATGTAACAAGACAGAGAGTTATTTGAGCTAGGTGTCCATCTGTATAAGGATCTGGAGCAATATTAAAGTCACCTCCCACTAATAACAGAAGATTAGTTTATCTGGATAACCAGAACAAAAAACATGTTTCAAGGGCATCCAACAAAAAGTCATCTTCTGACTTAGAGTTAAAACCATATAGATTGGCAAGAAAAAAGAATTTACCACTAATGTTGATTGATAATTGCTAACACATAATGCCCTCCTGGGTCTACTTCAGAGTGTATAACATTCCCATTAAATTTGTTTTTAAGAGTAATAACTCCTGCCCATCTTTCTGATCCCTGTGAGAACCATAGGTCTTTGCCCCACTGCATTTTCCAAAAAGCAGTATTATTTTTAACAGAGCGTGGTTGTTGAAAAAACAATAAAGGCAGTATTCTGTTGATTTGCAAAGAAAAATGAAGCTTTACGCTTAACAAACCCATGACATTGAGAGTAAAAAGTGATATAGACAAGTAACCATTACACAAAATAATGAACAGCTTACTTCCCTTAGTGAACATAGAGATTACTTTAGAACATAGTACTGTAGAGATGACAGTGGACTTCAGGAGACATCCTCAACACTGCTCCCACACACCATATCAGACAGCCCGTTGTCTACTGTGGAGATCTTTAAGTTCCTGGGTACCACCATATCCCAGGACCGGAAGTGGGAGACCAACATCTCCTTCATCCTCAAAAAGACCCAGCGGAGGATGTACTTCCTGCGACAACTGGGGAAATACAGTTTTCCACAGGAGCTGCAGATCCAGTTCTACACTGCAGTCATTGAGTCTGTCCTGTGCAGTCTGTTATGGAGCAGTCACTAGTGATGGGATTTCCGACTCTTTTTAGAGAACCGGCTCTTTTGGCTTGCCTCACTAAAAAGAGCCGGCTCTTTCGGCTCCGAACCGGCTCTTCAGGTTGTTTTGTTGCTTTAATTAATTTATTATTAACAATAATATAAAATTATGCACAAAAGGAATTACTAATGTAAAAAATGGGGTTTTATTTATATATGTTTATATATAAATATTTACGGTGGCCCCTAGAGACAAAGCACATACAAACTCCAAAACACAGCTACCTAGATCACTTAAATTACACAATTTACTTTTGATAGAAGTAACTAGTAATGTAACTAAGTTACTAATTTAAAGTAACTTACCCAACACTGTAAAACATATAGTTAGGGCTGGATCAGGTGACCCTGAGTCCTCCCTTACTTCAATCTGTTTGTAACCCAGGTCTCCCAGCAGGCTTAATACAATCCTGTTTCTGAAGTTTACGGGCTATGGGTGGAATATATGACATATATGCTGAAGCATATATGTCACTGACGAAAATTCACTGGACCAGCAGCAAAAGAATGCATTTCAGTGAGCACTTAATGACCTCAGTTGCTTTGACACAAAGGCATCTGCTGTTATGCTTACACCTCTGATTAAGTCTCATAAGTGTCAGATTTGTTTTCATATATAGATATAAAAATATCGATATTTACTGATAAATGATCATAATTTTAATATTTCTGACTGTGTGAGTCAAAATTGAATTGAATTGAATCGGATCGAATCAGGACCTTGTGAATCGGAACTGAATCGGCTATAGAAATCAGTGATGATACCCAGTCCTACTAGTTCCGTGGACTTTACAGCTTTGTTTGTGCTCTGACTTTCATCTAAGCGTCCTTAGATCTTCACTTTGCAGTTATTTATTTGTAAAAAATGTTTGGAATCATGTATGATTTTCGTTCCACTTCTCACGTGTACACCACTTTGTGTTGGTCTTTCACGTGGAATTCCAATAAAATTGATTCATGTTTGTGGCTGTAATGTGACAAAATGTGGGAAAGTTCAAGGGGGCCGAATACTTTTGCAAGCCACTGTACCAACTAGATTTTTAAATCTTAATATAAAATGAGTAACAGTAGGGTGGACATTAGGTAAGGCTGCACTTTTTGCTGCGATCTCGTATAGAAAACTGTTCTTTGCGTATATAAAACAGGTCCGCGGCTCTGAACCATAGAAAAGGGACCGCTGGCTAATACATTGGTTCCATGTCGGGCTCGTAGCTGAAAACTAGCTTTACTTTGTTTTTCTGGGTCAACTTTGCTAGCAAGAGACAGAGAGAGGCGTTGAAAGGCTGCTACAACGGAACTTATTGCTTCAGAGGAAAACATGAACACAGTGTACAGTCGAGTCTTAATAGCTTACTTACAACTGGGCTCGTCAGGCACTCTTTTTGGCAACACTCTGCCTATTAAATCATTTTTTGAACAGTAATTTTAAAAAACATTTCCTCACGTCATTATGAGACGCGAGATTGAGACACAGGCATTTGATCCTCTTAATGCGTGTTTTGTTTGGGTTTCTACCAGCATGGAATTACCAAAAATAGAGAGGGCATAGCCTAAAATAGGAAACAGGAAAAGACCGCCATGTAATCCCTATATTTCAACAAAGTAACTATTCTGAATACCACTTTTTTAAATGGTAACTGTAATGGAATACAGTTACTCATATTTTGTATTTTAAATACGTAACGCCGGTACATGTATTCCGTTACTCCCCAACACTGCATACTGCCATATTTTAAACACAATACTATGGCTATTTTACTTTCGCCTTAAATTTCTGTGATGACCTTTTCTGTCACTAAATATAGAACTGTGTGATGTGACAGAACTCTGCTGTTACTCTGAAGATTTTTTTTTTCTCTGTATGGTATCAGTATAGTTTTTGATCCAAGGGGCAAATATCTCTGTAAAAACTGTTGGATATGTTGTGATATATATTAATAATAGGTGACAATATAGCATAGAGTATAGAGTATGCAGGTTCTACTGTGGTTCTCAAGTGGGAATTACAGAATACTGATAAATTATGCCTTCTATCAAATGTTATTTAGTGCTACTTTCTTAACTCAACTACACACACAATTACAGATTCTTGATAGCAAACCATTTGTTGTGTTTTTTTTTTTGCCTGTCCCGTTTGGCTCTTTTGCCATCAGAATTATTGTCTAAAGGCGAAGAAAGATGCCCAACGGATTTACTTTACCAAATGGACCATCCCGGCCTTGCCGTAGTGGTCTATTTGATTCACCTTTTATCCATCCATCCATCCATTCGCTTCCGCTTATCCTTTTCAGGGTCGCGGGGGGCGCTGGAGCCTATCCCAGCTCACTTGTTAAATACGGGACAGACTTGACTGGGGAAAAGAAAGTGGAGAAAGAAAGGGAAAGAAAAAGAGCGGGGAAGAAGGACGGGGATAAAGGGCAAAAAACAAAAACCAACAAAATAAGCAGACAAAAAAATACATATATCAATCACCTGTTGAGAAAGAAAAAAGAGAAAACAAGCAGAAAAAAAAAAGAGCAACATAATAAACAATATCACGATGATCTATGGGAATATAACAGTAAATACTAAATATTAAACATTGTGCAGCACGTAAGATTGTGTTTTTATTCTCATACACATGGAAATCAATTTATTGTAGCTCATATGCTCATACACAACTTGTATACATAAAGAAAAAGGAATGTATAACTAACAACCAAATTGGATAATGTTCATGTTTTTTAAAGCTCCCTCACAGGCCAAATACAATGTAATGAGACTATATCAGTAATTACCCTCTTTTAAAATACAAAATCTAGGAATACTTTCATACCACACCCTAAGAAAAACACAAAACAGAAACATTCATAAACTCTTTTACACTTGTGACCTTCAAAAAGATAATTGTAAATAATTATTTTCAAAACCAACATTTTTCAATTCTGATTTCAATTTTGGTTAGCCCTGGTTATCTTTTTTTAAATGTTCATTTTTTAAAACTTAGTTTTTTCAGTTTTTTTCTGTATTGGCATTTCAAATAACTCTAAAATCACATGTGGAAAAACTACTTTTGGCAGATTCTGGGAGTGACCTTGATTTTACTTTTAACATTAAATGTATTTAAAAGTCTAGTCATGAATAGGCACCTTTTTGGTGTACATAGACAGTATACAATAAAACTGAATACAGCAATGGTCAATGTCACTAAAATGTTAAATGGTTACAGATCTTGCCATTTTATTACAATTTCATTCATTCTGAAGCCATTTCATTCAAAAAATTAAACGATAATGTGAAGTCCATATGTAAGAACCAGCTTCAACAAAAGTGTGTGCAGCTGTATCTTCATTCTTATTCACTCAGCGCCAGAGAGGAAATATTTGTGATTGTATAGATTCCTATTAAATTGAATAATTCATTTTTTTAATAATTCTTGAAAATAAAGTTTAAGACTACGTTTGAATTTTTCAACATAAAAACATACAAATGTGATTATACAATATTATCATGTTAAAAATCTGCAGCAGATAAAATAACTCAGTACTGACTCACTGACATACTCTATTACATGAAGAACTGATGTACATAAGAAAACACTGGAATTCCTAAACCCTGGTTTCTAGAATTTGACCAGAGCGGAATTTTTTCACCATTCTCTTCATGTCCTTCTCTGGACGTAGATCAGTTCTTCTTAGAATAGTCTTTGGTTCAGCAAATGGATCATATCTGGACCTGTAAAAAAGAATTTGGTCACTGGAAATATTCAACATAGCAGCTCATAAAGACCTTGATGATTGCCTCCTTTTATCTTTGTAAGGAGAATTTTAACCAAACACGTTGAGAGTATAACAAGCATTATGGGCCAAACAAAACAAAAAGATCACATTGGAGAATACATACTTGCATATGGAACAGGTAGCTGCTTTAGAAAGTATTATCCTCACACAAATAATATGTCCAAATAAGATTTCTGGACGTTCTGGTGACAATGTGAGTATAGTCATACTCTCATCACATACTTTATAACCTTGTAAGTTACAAACCCTATGTAATAACTTCAAATGGCATATTTAAAGCTCATAGACACCATACCTTATGGTACTTTAACATTAAACCAGGGTTCACAAAGTGCTGTATATATACAAATAAACAAACAAAAAAATAAAATAAATTAAAACATATTAAAACAAATTGAGTCAACCCCTTAAGAGTGCCAAACGCTTCAGCAAATAAATATCACACAGACACACAGACAGACACACACACGACTTTATGTGGAGTTTGGTCTTTGGTTTTCAATTAATTTTTTTCATTAAATGTTCATTTTGCCATTAAGATATTAAAAAAAATAAAACTTTAAAAAGGATTCTAAAATGTACAGGCAGTTAGTAAAGTGACTTATTCGACTTCACAGTTGAATAAGTTTATCCATAGATTATCAGAGCTGAAACTGAGAAAGGTTTATATGTTTGCACTGGTAGAATACTATGTATTTTGTTAGCAGTCTTGTGGTGATGAATATACTTTATTTACACTGGATGCTCCTACCAAGCAGTCTAATCATAGTTTTTGTGGTCTGCACTATCACAATGTGTAGGATCTAAGATAGTGAACATCAGGCTGCTGCATTGATTATGGTGTCATATGCTACATCATATAACACGGTAGAAGTACAGAGTATAATAATATATCTTTTTCAAAACAGCAAATTCACTTGACATCCCAAACTATCACTTTGTTTTTATTGTAATTTTTGTATTTTTATAAAGTAATATGAGAGGGTAAATGTATGGATACAACTACTTAAAATTGCTGCCTCATTCCTGACAGGACCATGACAGATACCTGGTGGATTCCTGACCAACTGCCAGCTGATCCATGACTGTAATGATATCCTCCGCCTGTGACGTGCACAGTGTGAACAGGAACATTAATGCCCCATTAATGAAAAGCTGCATTTATATATATATATATATATAAAAAAAAGGTAATTTCTTGTGCATCCATCGGGGGTTGCAGTGCTAATGAAAGTTCATTCACTTACAGCTTTCTACACATACCTCAATGCATGTTTTTGCATTGATCAGGGGTTCTATAAATAAAATGACAGATGCTGTGCACACTGCACCAGCAAAATTTAGCAGAAAACAAAATGTGATGCTTGCATTCTACGGTTATTGCTGAATAATGTTTCTGAACATGAAAGCAAGGCACTGCAATGTTTTTTGTAATTCAAAAATTAAAAATGGAAATTTAAACGCAAATTGATTATTGGTTGGACCTGTTAGAGAAGAGTGTATTTTAGATGTTATACAAAATGGCAAGTAAGACAGAGAGCACCATGATCGCAACAACAATGTATATGGTTATACATTCTGCCTTAATGAAATATGTGAGAAATATGGAAGAAATATGGTGGACTCCATTCTAAATTTTTAGATCTCAGTGAAACGCTACTGTACTGTAGGAGAGGGAAGCACAGCTTTGGTACTGCTCTTGCATCTACTCTGTATTGTATGCATTTGCTTTACAAATAAATGAACAGTCATAGCTAGAATGATCAGAGTCACGCATAGATATCTCGGCAGTACTCGAAGCACAAAGTTTCCCCAGGCTAATATTTGTACATCACATTTGTGTGACTACTATTATAAAATTTTGCTGTGAAATATGGAGGGCAAGGAGTGCCAAAATGACTGAATTAAATATGCCATTAAATAATTCATTAAATACATCAATAATTAATTAAAATTTGAAATAAACAAATATTTTACTAAACATGTGAATGATTAAATATAGATTAAATTAATGAAATGTGTCATTAATTAAAATGTGAAATTCCATCTTCATCCGCTTTATCCGAGGCCGGGTTGCGGGGGCAGCAGCCTAAGCAAAGAGGCCCAGACCTCCCTCTCCCCAGCCACCTCCTCCAGCTTATCCGGGGGAATACCAAGGCGTTCCCAGGCCAGCCGAGAGATATAATCTCTCCAGCGTGTCCTGGGTCTGCCCCGGGGCCTCCTCCCGGTGGGACATGCCTGGAACACCTCACCCAGGAGGCGCCCAGGGGGCATCCTTGTCAGATGCCCGAACCACCTCAGCTGGCTCCTTTCAATGTGGAGCAGCAGCTGCTCTACTCTGAGCCCCTCCCGGATGGCCGAACTTCTCACCCTATCTCTAAGGGAGAGGCCAGCCACCCTTCGGAGGAAGCTCATTTCTGCCGCTTGTATCCGCGATCTCGTTCTTTCGGTCACTACCCACAGCTCGTGGCCATAGGTGAGGGTAGGGACGTAGATCGACCGGTAAATTGAGAGCTTCGCTTTTACACTCAGCTCCCTCTTCACCACAACGGACCGGTGCAGCGTCCGCATTACTGCAGCTGCAGCCCCAATCCGTCTGTCGATCTCCGGCTCCCTTCTCCCATCACTCGCGAACAAGACCCCGAGATACTTGAACTCCTCCACTTGGGGCAGGAACTCATCCCCGACCCGGAGTGGGCACTCCACCCTTTTCCGGCTGAGAACCATGGCCTCAGATTTGGAGGTGCTGATCCTCATTCCCGCTGCTTCACACAAAATGTGAAATTATTTATCAAATGTTTTAAATGAAAAGGATGGGCATTTAGTTAATTATTTAGATATTTATTTAATTCAAGATTTATCTGGGAACACAATATATGACCCGAAAAAATTAAACAACATTTTCAGGGATTTCTATAAAACTTTGTATTCACCACAAATAAACCCATCTAAAAAACGAAATTGATCAGTTTTTGGACAGCATAACTCTTCCAAAATTATTAGACACTCAAGCAATGGCACTGGATTCGCCACTAACACCAGGTGAACTCCAGGAAGCCCTGATAAGACTGCCCAATAATAAGGCTCCAGGTCCAGACGGCTTTCCTGCAGAATTCTACAAAGAATTCTGGTCGATTCTAGCACCAGTTTTTTACAGAACGTTGTTGGAAATCAAAGAAAAGGGCAGACTTCCATCAAATATGAATTCTGCAAACATTAATCTCCTGCTAAAACCAGGCAAAGACCCTGTATATCCCTCAAGCTATCGTCCAATATCCCTTATAAATGTAGACCTTAAAATAATCTGCAAAGCTCTCTCAAAGAGATTAGAGAAAATAACCCCAGCTTCTGTCTCTTGAGGGGCACCAGGCAGGGATGCCCACTCTCCCCTTCACTGTTTGCAATTTTTATTGAACCACTAGCAGCAGCAATTAGACAGAATTCAGTAATTAAGGGCATAAAATGCAAGAACGTGGAACATAAAATCAGCCTTTATGTGGATGATGTGTTACTTTTTCTCCAAAACTCACAAACCAATATCTCTGGGGTAATTGAATTGATAAACTCTTTTGGAAGAATATCAGATTACTCAATTAACTGGTCAAAATCTACAGTCCTTCCGATTAATTGCTCCCTCCATAATTCTTCTTCTACACCACTGCAATCGGGAAATATAAAATATTTAGGTATTAATGTTTCTCCCAAGCTTGCAGATCTAACTAAATTAAACCATATCCCACTTTTAAAGAAGGTAGAAGGCGATCTGGCTAGGTGGAAATGTCTACCCATATCACTCATGGGAAGGGTTGCCGCTATAAAAATGATGGTCTTACCAAAAATAAATTATTTATTCTCAATGATCCCAACTAAACCACCACAAGATTGGTTCAGATCTCTAGATTCATACATGTCCAAATTCCTTTGGAAAGATAAACCCCCACGTATAAGCTTAAAAACACTACAAAAGACCAAGGATAAAGGAGGATTAGAGCTACCTAACTTTCAGCACTACTTCTTAGCCAACAGGCTTCAGTTTATCTCAGGATGGCTAAAACATACCTTCTTAGACGAACCTTGGCTAGATGTAGAACAAGCACTTTGCAATAATCTAGAGATCTCAGACCTACCATTTATCAGCTCAAACATCCAACGACATGAATGCTTTAAAAGCATCAACATCAGCTCTTCTCTGACAGCATGGTGGGAGTTTCTAAAATTGACGGCGTCTTCATTAATCCCATGCAAACGTACACCTATCTGGAACAACCCTGACATATTACAAAACAATAATATGATAAACTTTTCAGATTGGAGTGATAAAGGAATCAAATATTTAGAACATATATTAGAAGGAACAGAATTTATTCCATTTGACAGACTAGTTACACAATATGGGATTAACAAGAAAAGATTTTTAGAATATCAACAAATTAAATCCATAGTAGAAAAGAAATTTAAACCCGGTCAAGTTGAACTACAAACACCATCAAGTGTGGTTCAATTTCTCACTCTTAAAACCCCAAAATTACTTTCCAAAATATACAGAATGCTTTCTAAAACAGATGAATATCACTTCCTATTGCAAAATGGGAAGCGGATTTATCAGTTAACTTAGACCAAGACTTCTGGTCTCAGATTTTCTTAAAAACCTTTCATCTAATCAGAAATCCCAGTCTTCAATTAATTCAATACAAAATACTACACAGAGTACATTATACAGGTCATCGGATGTTCAAGATGGGCTTTACGTCTACCAACAACTGCTCACACTGTCAAACCAATTCACCGGACAATTATATCCACGCTCTTTGGTTCTGTCCACCAGTTCAGAAGTTTTGGCGCGAGATATGTGAAGACGTATCAAAGTGTCTGAAATGTAACATTCCAACTTCCCCTTTCGTGTCTTTGTTGGGCAGCTTAGATAATGTCACTTCAGAAAAGAATATAGCCAAGAAAACAGTCCTCATGAACTGGAAAAATAAAAATAATGTTAATTCTAACCAATATAGAAATTATCTAAGAGATAGATTACATTAGTCTTGATACAGCCTCTGCCACCACATCAGATCAATTGCTCTGGGCTCCTTTGATCAGCTCCATCACCTAGTGGGGGTGGGTGGGGGGGCTCATAGTTTGGTCCCACCTTCGCTGTTGTGATTGGTGTGGGGGTAGGGAAAGGCTTGGGGCGTCGGCAGAATCCCCAGGAGCATCTTCCTTGGAGAGCTCAACCCGGGGTTGCGGTCATGGCCTGTTTAGGGCTCTGTTGGCTCTTAGGTGATGGTTACCTCGTGGCTGCGTGCAGCGGGGCTAGGGGAGGGTCTGTGCTGATGGACGTGGGTTACTGACCTGGTAGCCTGGCTGCCCCTGGATGGGTCCAGGGTGGGCGTGGGGTTCTGGGGGCGCTCCGTCTCCGGGCTGGGGCCCTGGCTGGGCCTTGGGGGCTTGGGTCCTGGTTAGTGTGTCGCCAGAGTTGTGGGCGGGTGGGCATATGTGGGCTCAGCCCTGGCCCGGGGTGCCGCCGGTGCATTGAGCCACCTGAGGAGCTCTTCAGCTGGTGGGGAGGCTGTTACATCTTTCCAGGAGGTCTCTTCTCTCCAGGAGCTCACTCTGCAGGTGGGGGAGATATAGGAGAGGTGGAGGAAGAACTCAGCCTGATCGTCTATTGTCTTGTGTAGTCTGGAAGATGAGTGGATGACGGGGTGGGTGCAGTTTTCTCTGTGGTGGGGCCGGGTAGGCTGTCTCGTGCTCTGTGGGGCCGGGCGGTGCTGGTGGACTGGGCTCTGGTCCGGATGGGCCTGGGCCCCCTTGCCCTTGTGGGTTGCAGATTATAGGGGTGCCTACTGGGGTCAGCGGGGAGCTGGCCCCAAAGAGGGGCCACTTGCCCCTCCCTTCCTTCCCTCCCCATCTCCAGCTGCCTCCCTCTTCCTGCTCCACCACAATCACCCACACATGCAGGGCCTTGGGGTGCAGGTGTGCCACCAGGGTGCAGGGGAGGCATCCCCCCCTCTGTCCCCTTCTGGCTACCTGTGCCTCAATTTTATCCCACAACTTAGACATTCACATTACTCACACTCTCATAACACATACATATAGAACCTTGGGGGTGGGCACGCTACACGGCATCCAGAAGACCATCAGGATGTACAACCTCACACCTGGCGCCGTTGCCCACCTCTCAATTTTTAATACATGTAGACATTAAGGGCTATCAGGAGGGGCTATGCGCTTACCTGCTTCTCTCTGGCAGGTAGCTCCATGCCCTCCTGGGTTTTAAATGCACCTTAGAACACACATGCATCAACACTACAATGAGCGGGTGGAGGGAGGTTTGGAGTCTTCTCTCACCCCCGTTCTCTGTTGCCTGTTGGGGCGGGGGGCTGGGAGGAGGATTTGGCCGTATGATTGGGGTCTGGAGTGTGGGGCCTCCCTGCTGCTGCGGAGTCGGGGCGGTCTGCTTCTCTCCACCCCAGGGATAAGTGTAACACTACCTGGGTCTGGGTGCAGTTTCCCCCTCCAGGGGCAAGGGTACCTAGACCCGGGGCTTAGAGTACGCTTGGGGAGTGTGATTGTGTGTACAGTGTCTCTTTATGTCTGTCTCCACGTTGGGTGAGTGCTGAGTAATTGCATATGAGTGCATGAGGGTGGGAATGGATGTTTGTATCTGTGTGTGCCTGTTTGTCTGTGTCTATATGTCAGGTCGGGTATCAGATGCCACCTCTCTAGGGACATCTCAGGCACTCCAAGGTATGGAGGCCTATCTCCCCACACCACTCCCCCTGCCAGTGGCAGACGCCCTCAGACATCGGTGCATTGGTGGTTCTTGGTGTCCGGGGATGGGCGTCCAGGTATGCACCGGCTCACTCCTGGTGGCTGCTTGCTGGGGCCTGGAGCCTCGGACTCGCTCGGGCCACTTCGGAGGTGGCCATTCTGTTGGTTTTTGTTTTTTGCCCTTCTCCCCCGTCCCTCTTCTCAGCTGTTTCTCTTTCCCTCTTTCTTTCTCCCCTTCTTTCCTCCAGTCGGCCTCTCAGCCTGGGGCTCGGTCACTCTGGCACAGCTGGCTGCCGGCGGAGCTCACAGACACGTCACTGCAACCCCCCCTGGCTTCTGCTCCACGGCTGCTGAGTGACCCCTCATTTGGGGCTCTCCTCAGCTCTTTCCGGGATAGTGGCGCGGCTGCCCCTCCGTTGGTCTTCCTTGGTCTCTTGTGCTCTGGGGGCCTCTGGATGTCTGGAGCCTGGATCTCCTCCATACCTGCTTCATGCCCTGGGGGACGGGGCTGTGGCTCCCCACACCCTCTAGCAGATCATTACATGAAGGAACCTTTTAAATACAAGTGCGCTCATGCTCACAGGTGTACACACGGGTGCTCACACACACAAACTACACCCTTTTTGGCGTTTTGTAAATATATTTGATTAGCTTTGGATAATGTTTATTAGCCTAATTGCTAATATACTTTAATGGGACCCATGAGAATGTTGTTTTGTAATAGTATTTTGAATGATAGCCATTATAAGAGATGTTTTGGTTATTGATTGTTGTATGAAACATGGCATTAATTACTTGACTTTGTTATTTATGTATTTATGTATTTATTTTGTCACAGCAGTAGAATGCTGTTTCATTTTCTTCTGTGAATGATAATTTATGTTTTTGACCTTGTTTAGGTCAGATCTTTTTTTTTTCTTCCCGCGATCAGCCCTGATCAGCGCGGGATGGCGAGCCACCCGACCAGCGCTGCATTGCGGTAGGACTTGCGAACCTTTGGACTAAACTGAACTGTTGACACATGACCTCTCACAGGTCAATGAAACTAAAGTCATCTCATACTGGACTAAACCTCATCCCACCTCCCTTTGGAACCTAATAAGCTGTTTTGTATTGTCAACATTATTTTTGTTTGTGATATATATGCATATATTTTTTTGTACATCTGTCTATATATTTCTCATAACAAACATAAAATATATATTTATTTATATTTGAGCTCTATTTTGGTTTCCTGTGTTTTATTCACACACTCAGGCTCCATAGTCGAAGCTACTTCTGATAGCTCATTATCTATGAAGCTGCAGTCAGGTGCCCTGGTCCTTTACCGCATTACATGTGGAAGTACTAACAGTACTTTGAGTTTAATTCCATAAAAAGTGACAAAAACATTAGCGTCCGGTGTTCACTGCGTGGGAAGAACTTCTTTTTACAGCGAAAAAACCCCCTAAACTTCTGAGCAAGTACCTAGCACGCTGCCACGGGAATGTGAAATTGCACTCCACAGAGAAACCCCCGGATCTCCCCCCCCCCCATGACATGACAGCTGAGGCACCGGGCAAACCTCCGCCTGCTACACTCCTACTAAAAGGCTGAAAATAGATTTAAGAGCGACAGGACTCAGTGACACTAAATCTTTGATTTATTTATTTTCTGCTGTGTTTTACCTACATCTATTTGAAAGAGTTAGTGTAAACAAAAAAATATTTTATTTGCTGGAATATGCAGAAAATATTGTTAAACAAATTTCTTCAAATCAAAGACTGTTGCATATAATTACATTTTTGCTTGATGCAATGTGTATAAAGTTAAAAGATTAAAACTAATAAAACAAGTTTTAAAAAGAGACTTTTTCATTTGATTACATTTTATATGATGGATTAGGCAGAAAATGTATAATTGGGCTGAAAGATCTATCGCTTTATTACCTATTCAGGTTGTGTATCATGTTTTAAAAAACTAATTACTGTTGAAAATAAGTAAACAGTAAAGTAATGGGATTACGGTTTTTTTAAAGAAATAATCAGTAATTAGTTACTAATTACTTCAAGTAACTTGACCAACACTGCCTGTAACACCCCGGCACAGTCACCCTAGGCACAGTGGAGTAGCAGATCTACTGTGAAACCTGCTTGACTAACTGAACTCCTTATCTTGATGCATGCTCAATAATCCAGGTAAGTAAATCCCAAAAGGTTGACTCTGTTCATCTGGATGTAGCATTTTCAGTGGGAGAAATGTTTCGTCACTCATCCAAGTGACTTCTTCGGTCTAAGCTGACTGCAGGTCCCCCCAATCTTATACAGCACATTTGCATAATGACTGAAACTTGCACCACTGCATCAACAATGGGCTGGGAGGTCAGTTCCTTCATCATTAAGATGCAAAATCTCATGATCATTGATCAACAACTACTGCCCAACCCCACTGATCAAAGACCTTACTAATTACTGTTTTCAAGTAATTTGACCAACACTGCTCCTGACCCTCCACAGAGATACAGCGCCTGTGCTGCAGAAAACTGGTCCAACCTTTAAGTCACTAAATAAATGCAGTAGTTAATTTCAAATTTATACTTAAATGTGCTCCAATTGCACAACAATATGTGTGTGTCTGTATATTCCTGCCAGAAATATTTGGCGCTTCCTTCTAAATATTTCTGATGATTAATGAGGTCAGTAAAATGCTGTAGGAGGGAAGCAGGAAGCTATGCCACTGTGCCTAAAACTACTGGTAATTCTCACCATTTACTTTTTCCAAATAAATTAACATCATAACGGCAATGAAATCATATTTTGCATGGTTGGGTCTTAACAAGGTTCCAAGTTCAACATGCAACAAACAGTGAGAGATGCGGGTCTGCTGTGCGATCTGCTTATTACGGCTGTTTACATCCCCCCGCAAGTCAACACAGATCCAAGCACTCAGGGAACTGTACAGTGCGATCAGCAGTCAGGAAACCGCGCACACAGAGGCGGCATTTATCACAACTGGGGACTTTAACAAAGGAAACCTGTTTCCTTTGAAAGTTTTACCAAAACTCCACCAACATATTCATTTCAACAGACGAGGGCTGTGTCCCAATTCAGGGGCTGCATCATTCGGAGGACCCGGCCTTTGTGGTCTACGTGGGCGGGGCATCCAAAGACAGAGAAGGCCGGAAGTGCAGGGCTGTGAAATGAGACTATCTAGCCTTCAGATTTGTGTCACCGTTGTCTCGGTGGAGTTTAATAAACTCAGCCATCTGCTCCTTGCTATCTAAAATATAACAGGACACTGCCGTAAATTCTCTACCATCTCACACTTCTGTTTAATCAGTTTGACGTTTATTCAGCTCTGTGAAAACCATAACTTTAATCTCAGCTAAACCGATTTACTCAGGAACAAATAAAACACTGAAAAAAGCCAAACAATAACATTTTTAAGTAATCTAAGTGACTTATATATCATGTTGAAACCTGAGTAGCAAAAGACCGCACAGGGTCTGAAAACGATGTGCCGGGAGTCAGGTGTTCTCGCCGGCTCTAGTGAGCCTCGACTTCCCAGTCAGCTATTGAGCTGGTGGGTAACAGATGTTTCCGCAAACGTTGGAGACGTCTGTAGCTTGCGCCATTGTTGGAAACTGGAATTGGCTGCTGACGACATTGAGACTCAGTCTGCGGATTTTTCAGGAAATGTTAAAGCCTACCCAAATCAAAAACCTTGGCTTAACAGTGATGTTCGCAAGGCGCTGCCAGCACGGAACACTGCGTTTGCCTCCTAGACCACATCTGACTATAAACATGCAAATTACCAACTCCAGAAGACAATTAAATCAGCCAAACATGAGTACAGGGACAGAGTGGAACAGCAATTCGACAAGCACATTGTGTGGGCCACATCCGGGTCATACCAATTTTGCTATATGGGTATAGGAACATAAAAACATGCTCCACTAGACTGAGAAACAGCTTTTTCCCTAGAGCTAGCAAACAAAATGTCATTGTGTGAACACATAATGACAATAAAAGGATTCTAATTCTAATTAATCAGTATATATATAATAAATATAATAAATAAACCTACTTTCTCAGGTGTTTTTCAATGGCCTTCCGTTCATACACCGCTCCTTTGTTTGTTTTCACAGGATCAACAAATAGCTTCTTGGTAAGTGGACAGGTGAGATGAGGAGGTACAAACTCTTTCTCAGGTTCCATCAGTTTCTTTCAAAACAGAAACAGACAGCAAGTTAGTTAGATTTCTGAAAGCATGTAAAATGTTCACAGCAACTCATTTCCAATCAAGAGATTGGACATAGACATAGAAGTGTTTTATATCAAAGCTATAATGGACAACAGGCTTCAAACTAGAAGAGCAGTAGAAAAGAAGAGCCCCTCTCATTGGAATTGATGTACTCTGTAAGACTGAACAATATCATTTTTGGTTTGTGCAGTGTAAAAGAAAGTTGTTCTTATGTTCTGGACTGAAGGAGTGGTGAGGGTGCAGGAGGCAGATGTGTACTAAGAAAAAGCAAGCTGTTTGAGGCTGTGACTGCCTTCTTGAGTTATCGTATTCACAAGATTTTCAGAAAATTCAAGGTTAACGTCAATGAGATTACATTAGAGTACATTTTTAGTAGGTGCCCATCTGGTATCTGTTTGAGAGTCCTAGGTGACCTGTCTTATGAAATAAAAGTGCAAAGCATGCAGAGATACAGACTGGACAGATTCATTACCCGATTTGTTTTAAACAAAAAGCCAGGTACTCTAACCTATAATAACTTCTTACATATTGTCAGATTTCTGCTGTATTATACACCACAAGAACAACATAGGTGATTTACCTTCTCCTTTTCATCCAGTGATTCACCAGCAGTCTCCTCAGTATGTTTTTTGGCTTCTTGTTCATACTTGTCGTGGCTGGTCAGGTATTCTTCAGCTAGAATGCTTCAATTCAAAATAACAGATATTTAATTTAAATACTTCTTCAGCCCACTAACAATTTAATGAGTTGTTTGTAAATGTTTGTGCCTGACAAACGCGTTGCTTATGATGGGATAGTAGACTGCTAAGAAAGAAAGAAAGAAAGAAAGAAAGAAAGAAAGAAAGAAAGAAAGAAAGAAAGAAAGAAAGACAGACAGAAAGAAAGAAAGACAGAAAGAAAGAAAGACAGAAAGAAAGACAGAAAGAAAGACAGAAAGAAAGAAAGATAGAAAGAAAGAAAGAAAGAAAGAAAGACAGACAGAAAGACAGACAGAAAGACAGAAAGAAAGAAAGAAAGACAAAGATCAAGAATTAATCACAGATGAAGTCAAACTTCAGGGATATCAGTCTGTTTAGTTAGGAAGCATATCCATGAAGTACCATTTTCACCCTAACGGAGATTTGCTGCGTTAATGCAGTTATGGCGTTAATGTTATCTTAACAAGATTAACACTGACAGCACTAATTAATACTAGTGTAGAATGTACTTGAGCAACTGTAGGACTTAGAACATGGTTGGGCGGTGGAAGGAATACTTGGAGGACCTCCTCAACCCCACTGGTACGAGGGGGACGACTCGTTTATCTCCGGGGGTGAGGTCACTGAGGCAGTTAATTAACTCCTTGGTGGCAGTGCCCCTGGGGTGGATGAGGTCCACCTTGAGTTCCCGAAGGCTCTGGATGCTGTAGGGCTGTCTTGGTGTAATATTGCGTAGAGATCAGGGGCAGTACCACATGATTGGCAGACTTTCTTTAAGAAAGGGGACCAGAGGGTGTGTTACAGCTATAGGGGGATCACAATCCTCAGCCTACTTGGGAAAGTCTATGCCAGGGTGCTGGAAAGGAGAGTTTGTCCTTTAGCTGAATCTTGAATACAGGAAGAACAATGCGGTTTTTGTCCTGGTTGTGGAACACTGGAAGAGGTCTTTACCCTCTCGAGGATACTTGAGGGTGCATGGGAGTTTGCTCAACCAGTCTACATGGGTTTTTTGGACTTGGAGAAGGCATTGGACCATGCCCTTCGGAGCGTCCTGTGGGAGGTGCTTTGAGAATACGGGGTGTCTGGCCCATTGCTATGGGCCATTCGATCCTTATACAACCACTGCAAGGGCTTGGTCCGCATAGCCGTTAATAATTCGGACTCTTTTATGGTGGGCTGCCCTTTGTTATTGATTCTGTAAGTAATTTTTATGGACAGAATTTCTAGGCATAGCCAAGTGGGGGAAGGCTTTCACTTGGGTAGTCTCGGAACCTCATCTGTTTTTTGCAGATGATGTTGTTCTGTTGGCTTCATCGGGTGATGGCCTCCAATAGCTCATAGCTGAGTATGAAGCGGTGGGTATGAGAATCAGCACCTCCAAATCTGAGACCATAGTCCTCAACCGGTAAAGAGTGGACACTAAGAGTCAGGGACAAGATCCTGCCTCAAGCGGAGTAGTTTAAGTATCTCGGGGTCCCAGGACACGCTGGACACAAGATTATTATTTATTTATTTATTAACCTTTATTTAACCAGGAAGATCCCACTGAGATTAAAAACCTCTTTTTCAAGGGAGACCTGGCCAAGATAGCCAGCAGCAGATGTCTCACAGTTACAGAAATTACTCAAACACAGGCAGCAACAACACACATGCAACAATAAGTGAAAGAATACAAATAAAATAAAAAATAAAATTCAATAAAATTCAAATAAAAATAAAAAAGTCAGTTAAAATGACAATCAATCTAATTGAAACAGTTACATGTTATGGACTTGGCCTCAAGGATTTGTAGTTTAGATTTAAAAGCACTTAATGAAATGAATTCAGTCATTTTCCATTCCTTCTGCAGTTTGTTCCAGGCCGAGGGTGCTAAATGGACAAAAGCTCTTTTACCAAGTTCAGTTCGGGCAAATGGAACAGAAAGCAACAAGTAGCCATGCGGACGAAGAGAATACCGACCAGCATGTTTCATTACAAGCAGGGAACATACACTCAACAAAAGTATAAACGCAACACCTTTGTTACTGCTCCCATTCCCCATGGGATGGACGTAGAGACCTAAAATTCATTCCAGATACACAATATAACCATCCCTCCCAAACAGTGGTCACAAATCAGTCCAAATGTGTGGTAGTGGGCACATCTGCTATATTGAGATAATCCATCCCACCTCACAGGTGTGCCACATCAGGATGCTGATCTGACATCATGAGTAGTGCACAGGTGTACCTTATACTGCCCACAACAAAAGGCCACCCTGGAATGTGCAGTTTTGTCTCACAGCAAAATGCCGCAGATGCCACAAGCAATGAGGGAGCGTGCAATTGGCATGCTGACAGCAGGAATGTCAACCAGATCTGTCGCCCGTGCATTGAATGTTCATTTCTCAACCATAAGCCGTCTCCACAGGCGTTTCAGAGAATATGGCAGCACATCCAACCGGCCTCACAACCGCAGACCTCGTGTAACCACACCAGCCCAGGACCTCCACATCCAGCAGGTTCACCTCCAAGATCGTCTGAGACCAACCACCCAGACAGCTGCTGGAACAATTGGTTTGCACAACCAAACAATTTCTGCACAAACTGTCAGAAACCGTCTCAGGGACGCTCAACTGCATGCCCGTCGTCCTCATCGGGGTCTTGACCTGACTCCAGCTCGTCGCCGTAACAGACTTGTGTGGGCAAATGCTCACATTCGATGGCGTCTGGCACGTTGGAGAGGTGTGCGCTTCACGGATGAATCATGGTTCACATTGTTCAGGGCAGATGGCAGCTGAGAATGTCCCAGTTCTTGCATGGCCAGCATACTCACCGGACATGTCACCCATTGAGCATGTTCGGGATGTGCTTGACCGGCGTATACGACAGCGTGTACCAGTTCCCACGAATATCCAACAACCTCGCACAGCCATTGAAGTGGAGTGGACCAACATTCCACAGGCCACAATTGACAATCTGATAGACTCCATGCGACGATGTGTTGCACTGCATGAGGCAAATGGTGGTCACACCAGATACTGACCGGTTCTGGGTCCCCAGACCCCCAATAGCGCAAAAAACTGCACATTCCAGGGTGGCCTTTTGTTGTGGGCAGTCTGAGGTACACCTGTGCACTACTCATGATGTCAGATCAGCATCCTGATGTGGCACACCTGTGAGGTGGGATGGATTATCTCAATATAGCAGATGTGCCCACTACCACACATTTGGACTGATTTGTGACCACTGTTTGGGAGGGATGGTTATATTGTGTATCTGGAATGAATTTTAGGTCTCTACGTCCATCCCATGGGGAATGGGAGCAGTAACAAAGGTGTTGCGTTTATATTTTTGTTGAGTGTAGATAAGAAGGCAGCAACCCAAGTATCGCCTTATATATAAAACTGTATAAATGAGAGTTCCTCCGACTTACCAAAGCAGGCCATCCTACCTGAGAGTATAACTCACAGTGGTGAGTCTGAAATTTACAGTTAGTGATGAACCTCAGAGAAGCATGATACATAGAATCAACCATTCGAAGACATTGAGCAGAAGCATTCATATATAGAATATCACCATAATCCAGCACAGGCAAGAATGTTGCAGCAACAAGCCGCTTCTTTGTATTAAAAGAGAAACACAACTTATTTTGAAAATAAAATCTCAATTTTAACTTCAGGTTTTTCACAAGATTCTCTACATGTGGTTTGAAGGTAAGCGAGTCATCAATAAAGATTCCCAGATATTTATAGGTGTGAACCAACTCTATTTTATTACCTTCAAGAGTGGTTACTGATGGGATTGTTTGGGCTCGTCTCCTTGATTTAGAAAACAACATGAGCTTTGTTTTGTCTGCGTTGAGAACAAGTTTAAGCTGAAGTAATGAGTGCTGGACAGCAGAAAAGGCTTTCTGCAAGGAGTCAATGATTATATCTCTCTGCTGGCCTGGGAATGCCTTTGTGTTCCCCAAGCTGGAGGAGGTGGCCAGGGAGAGGGAGGTCTGGGCTTCTCTGCTTGGGCCCCGGACAAGCGGAAGAAGATGGAAGGATGTTTATAAATCAAACCACCAATTCATTGGAGTTACATCTTGATAAGTAAAGGTGCACACCTTTTATAAATGGCCATTTATTAGTAGTGCTACCCATACCTTGCGTTGGGCACTGTAATGATTCTGATGTATAATTCTGATACCTCTCCAACAACCATAGAACAGCTGCTGGGCAATCCCATGTTGGCAGATGACAGATGGCAAATGACAGACTGATAATCACTATTCAAAATGTGAATGTTACAGAAAAAGTTCTGGTAGTTCACTGTCCAGATACCCAGTTTTTTTTCTTTCTTTTTTTTTCATTTATATTTTTGTATTTTTTGTAGTCATAAAAAACTGAAATTTCTATTACGGAATGTGAAAAACAGAAACTTTTCTGTTTTTCACAAAATTAGAGGGATTTTATTAGAGACATAGTTAAGCATTTTGCAATTTGGCATAATTTGTGAAATTTGAAAGTTGAAAAGAGATTTTTGATGGGAAACTGGTCTCCAAGCATCGTGAGAGATAGAGCTGTGTGGTAAGTGCGAATTTATTGAGGTGGAAATCATAGGAGATTCATGATACTGTTTTCTAAAAGTCTTCTTTTGCTGCTCGTTCAGTGAATATTGGTTAGAGAGTGACGAAACGTGGAGTTTTGCAATCTGTGGGGATGTCAGCTTTCACAGGGGATTGGTGCTTTGTGTTTATATCTTTTTGAGGAATCTATTTACATACTCTTTAATCGTTCATTGTTTTAGCTGTTTGGTGTTTGTTGAAATGGTCTTGTTTTGGAGAAATCAGACTTCAACAGGTTGATTGTTTAGTGCTTAATTATTTTGTGTGGTATGAATGGCCATAAGGGATGTTTATATCAGTTGGGAAAAGCTGTAAAATGTGAAAATACAGTTAAAAGTCAAAAATGTCTACTGTGCTTGTTTTTGTTCAGCAGCAGATCAGACGAAGAATCATAGTGAAGAATAGTAAACAATCATAAATGGCTTCAAGTGCACATTCAGGCCTGTGAGACTCAAACACTGTAACACACTAAATTCAGACACTGAGCCATGGCTGTGTGCTACATTCAGACATGTCTGCATCTCTGCCATTCAAAGAAACTTTATATATAATTTATTTTATGTAATATTCAATACTAAACTGTACATTTAATCTTTTTAAAGGAAGCAACATGTAATTCAATATTTTCAAACCTTATTTTTAAAGGTATCACTTTAGCCAGCTCCTAATTTGATTAATTCTCTTCACTAAGCTTTGAAGTCTCCAATATCATTGAAATGCAGCCAGATTCTGCTCATTTGACATTTTTGATCATTTCTTCACTTTTTTCCAGAAACACTTGCTTTTAAATCTGGCTTCCCATCTCTCTGTGTACCTGGTCTGTACCAGTACACTTGTTGTCTTCGGAATGTCTGCCCTCCTTTCACACAATGGTATGATCCCAGTCTCTGTCTTTTAAATGTGATCATCAAAGTAAAGTCCTACCCCTGCATTGACTCTCAGCAGGGCTGCAGGGCTCCCATCGGCCATTAATAACTGAAACACGACATTATCTCGCGGGGCGGGAAATTTTCGGTGTTCTATACTTTACCTATTGTATGGGGTGAATCGACAAATATTGACTGAATTAACTGAAACCCAATGCAGGTTAAAATATTTTGAATGTTGAGCTAAAAATCTTAATTTGGATTGAATAGAGCGTGTCTTAACCCTTCCCTGAACTCTGTGCTACATTCTTCCTTCTTCAACTTCCATCATTTAATCCTTGGCTCTACATTCACTCGCCTCCTCTTCTTGGTTTCCGAAGTGGTGTCAGGGAAGAAGGCCTACCTACCTTGTTCCCTGATACCACGTTGCAGTTTCCTGTCTCTTTTATATTGCACCTTCTACATAAGATGTAGAAGGTGCAACTTCCTCCGCTCGAATACATCACAAAATGCTTCTCTCTCTTCTTGAAGTATGTGTTCACCACAGCCATTTCCATCCTTTGGGAACTATCTATCTATTATGGCTTGTGTATGAAGCCCAAATGAAGCCTAATCTGCTTCTTGAATTTTCAAATGGTTATTGGCATTCATCAAAAATAATAATCATGAAAGAGTAGACATTTTAGTACTTTCATTCAACTTTGAAAGATTTCCCCATAATATTAAGTTATCTGCTGCAGGAGTTGTGGAACAGGTGTGTGAGGGTTGTCATCTTACCTGTCCAATGGATCTTCAGGCTCAGGGCTGATTAGTAATCCGAACACCGCATCGAAGATTTCTCTCATGGTGATTTGGGCATTGTAGTTCCGGTCAAAAATGTTGTGGCAGATACGCCCTACATTGTTAATGTTGCAATGGTATATCTTTAATAATGTTAAGAAAAAAAAATGGAGGCACCTACATGTACACATAAAAACAGGTTTTGCAAAAGTCTAGAGTGATGGTGTTAAAACTTTATATTTGGAAGAAAGCAGTTATAAAAATAGTCACTTTTCCCCACTACTGCGGGATTTAGATTGACCATGAGTAGTTTTGTCAGTGTAAAATGGGACAGGACTAAATTTCTACTCTGAATGGAATTACTCTCAATGGAATCTCTGTAGTTTCTCATATGAGTGTACACACATTATCTTGACCAAGAGTTCATTTGGTACTTGCCTGAAAATATTCAAAAAATCTGTGCTTTTGTGTGACTTGAACTAGACCCATTTGTTTGGCAGGATACGCGACTTACAAAGCGAACACTTGGAGGCTTCACTGGGTAGTCAGGACCAAACTGACAGAAGAGATCAAAGACGCCATTCTCATAAGGAGTTTCAGGAGGACCCTCCATGATAATCTTCCAGAAAGCTGAAATGTTTAAAAATAAGATATAGCAGTTTAAAACTCTACTTACAGATAGTTTAAAAAAAAAAAAAAAAAAAAAGTAACTTTAATGTTTTAATTTTTTTCAAGTAAAATTAGAGAGTCTGTGAGAAATGTATGAAATTAATTACACTGTAATGTGATTACTGAATTTAGTACAGTAATGTGTTATACTACTGCATTACTGAAAAGTAATGTGATTATTATAATATGTTGCTTTGGAATGTGTTATGATGACAATGAACAAATATTTTAGCACAAGTCTTAGGTCTTGATCATTAGTAACAGAATCAGAATATTCAAAACAAAATTACAGAAATAGAAACAGAAATTAAAAATGTCACTTACTGAAGTCACTTTCTAATGGAAAGATGGTAATGTAGGGGTGTGGGTCACAATGCAAACTCTTCAGCTCCTCTAGTATACGTTTGTCTTTCTCCATGAAGCGTCCATGTTTGTCCTCCTGAATCTTCTTTTTCAGAACACTAGTTCGAAACATTAATGTTAGTGATTATTTTTGCAGTTGTAGTTCACTTCTCACAAGAGAAGACAAAGTCTGAAATATTAATTAAATGTGTATTTGTATGTAATAGGCTGTAAGTAAAATTAAATCTTTACTTTCCTGTACTTTCCAGCATGTTCAATTCAATGATCAGCTAAATCAGTTTAAGACATAACAATATTGAGCAAGTTAAGCTTTTCAACTGCTACAGCTTGGCATTGCTTAACCAAATCTTTTGATTGTTCATCCTGGAAAAAAGGGTGACTGTCAAAAACCCATTCTTAAAAGGCAACCACAGAGAAGCAAATGAGGTATTATGTGACAACAGATCTTATGTGGGTAAGAACAACCCCAGGTTTCTCTTCAGCACTGTATCCAGGCTGACAAAAAGTCAGAGCTCTTTTGAGCCAACCATCCCTTTAACGTTAACTAGTAATGACTTCATG
Organism: Diplotaxodon limnothrissa; assembly: GCF_057381915.1. Taxonomy (NCBI): domain Eukaryota; kingdom Metazoa; phylum Chordata; class Actinopteri; order Cichliformes; family Cichlidae; genus Diplotaxodon; species Diplotaxodon limnothrissa. Next base: position 28,033,035 of record NC_140616.1, on the reverse strand, counting down.
AATTTCTTCACAAATAAAATTTTAATCATTAGAGAAAAAATTACCAATAATCATCTCACAGATGTAACATTATCTACAGCTACTTTTAGTACCATTGATATTCATTTACAGAATTGAATTCAAAATCCTGCTCCACACATACAAGGTCTTAAATAATCAGGCCCCATCTTATCTTAATGACCTTGTAGTACCATATCACCCTATTAGAGCACTTCGCTCTCGCTCTGCAGGCCTACTTGTTGTTCCTCGAGTATTTAAAAGTAGAATGGGAGGGAGAGCCTTCAGTTTTCAGGCCCCTCTTCTGTGGAACCAGCTTCCAGTTTGGATTCGGGAGACAGACACTATCTCTACTTTCAAGATTAGGCTTAAAACTTTCCTCTTTGCTAAAGCATATAGTTAGGGCTGGACCAGGTGACCCTGAATCCTCCCTTGTTTATGCTGCAATAGACGTAGGCTGCCGGGGGATTCCCATGATGCATTGAGTTTTTCCTTTCCAGTCACCTTTCTCACTCACTATGCATTAATAGACCTCTCTGCATTGAATCATATCTGTTATTAACTTCTGTCTCTCTTCCACAGCATGTCTTTTATCCTGTCTTCCTTCTCTCACCCCAACCGGTCGCAGCAGATGGCCCCGCCCCTCCCTGAGCCTGGTTCTGCCGGAGGTTTCTTCCTGTTAAAAGGGACTTTTTCCTTCCCACTGTCGCCAAAGTGCTTGCTCATAGGGGGTCATATGCTTGTTGGGTTTTTCTCTCTATCTATTATTGTACGATCTACTGTACAATATAAAGCGCCTTGAGGTGACTGTAGTAGGGATTTGGCGCTATATAAATAAAATTGAATTGAATTACAAAGCACCGCTCGGGTTCAGATCACCCTGTTTGTTTACTACTCTGCAACCATCTCATCCATAACTGCAATGTCCCTGGCAGTGATGGACAGGAGGTGTAATGGAGAGTGTGCTGCTTCCTCACTGCTTATTGGTGCTTGCATTTGTGATATGGGTGAGTGTGAGAGTGCAAATGTGAGTGGGAATTTTTACTTTTTTTTTCCAAATCCCTGTTCGAACATAAGAGTGTCCATAAGTGCATGTGGCACCAGGACGCTCTAGGCCGTAGGTCGATGATCGATTTTGTAATCGTATCAGCAGACCTGCAACCATATGTTCTGGACACTCGGGTAAAGAGAGGGGCTGAGCTGTCAACTGATCACCACCTGGTGGTGAGTTGGATCAGGTGGCGGGGGAGGACGCTGGACAGACCTGGTGCACCTAAACGCGTAGTGAGGGTGTGCTGGGAACGTCTAGCAGAGGCCCCAGTCCGCGAGATCTTCAACGCACACCTCCGGCAGAGCTTCAACAGCATTCCGAGGGAGACTGGGGACATTGAGTCCGAATGGACCATGTTCAGCGTCTCCATTGCCGAAGCTGCTGCATTGAGCTGCGGCCGCAAGGTGGTTGGTGCCTGCCGTGGTGGTAATCCCCGAACCAAATGGTGGACACCAGAGGTGAAGGGAGCCACCAGGCTGAAGAAGGAGTCCTATCGGGCTTGGTTAGCCTGTGGGACTCCGGAGGCAGCGGACAGGTATCGACAGGCCAAGCGGAATGCGGCTCGGGCAGTGGCTGAAGCAAAAACTCGGGTGTGGGAGGAGTTCGGAGAGGCCATGGAAAAAGACTTTCGGACTGCCTCGAAGAGATTCTGGCAAACCGTCAGGCGTCTCAGGAGGGGAAAGCGGTGCTCTACCTGCACTGTGTATAGTGCTGGCGGAGCGCTACTGACGTCGACTGAGAAAATTGTCAGGCGGTGGAAGGAATACTTCGAGGACCTCCTTAATGCTACTGACACGTCTTCCGAGGAGGAAGCAGAGTCTGGGGATGAGGGGAATGACCCGCCAATTTCCGGGGGCGAGGCCACTGAGGCAGTTAAACAACTCCTTGGTGGCAGAGCCCCTGGTGTTGATGAGGTCCGCCCCGAGTTCCTGAAGGCTCTGGACGTTGTAGGGCTGTCCTGGTTGACACGCCTCTGCAATGTTGCGTGGAGATCAGGGGCAGTACCTGTGGACTGGCAGACCGGGGTGGTGGTCCCCATCTTTAAGAAGGGGGACCGGAGGGTGTGTTCCAACTACAGGGGGATCACACTCCTCAGCCTCCCTGGGAAAGTCTATGCCAGGGTGCTGGAAAGGAGAGTTCGTCCGCTAGTCGAACCTCAGATACAGGAGGAACAATGCGGTTTTCGTCCTGGTCGCGGAACACTGGACCAGCTCTTTATCCTCTCCAGGATACTTGAGGGTGCATGGGAGTTTGCCCAACCAGTCTACATGTGTTTTGTGGACTTGGAGAAGGCATTCGACCGTGTCCCTCGGGGTGTCCTGTGGGAGGTGTTGCGGGAGTATGGGGTGTCTGGCCCATTGCTACGGGCCATTCGATCCCTATACAACTGTTGCAAGAGCTTGGTTCGCATTGCCGGCAATAAGTCGGACTCGTTCCCGGTGGGTGATGGGCTCCGCCAGGGCTGCCCTTTGTCTCCGGTTCTGTTCATAATTTTTATGGACAGGATTTCTAGGCGCAGCCAAGTGGCGGAGGGCTTTCGCTTCGGTGGCCTCAGAATCTCATCTCTGATTTTTGCAGATGATGTGGTTCTGTTGGCTTCATCGGGTGAGGGCCTCCAGCTCGCACTGGAACGGTTCGCAGCCGAGTGTGAAGCAGCGGGAATGAGGATCAGCACCTCCAAATCTGAGGCCATGGTTCTCAGCCGGAAAAGGGTGGAGTGCCCACTCCGGGTCGGGGATGAGTTCCTGCCCCAAGTGGAGGAGTTCAAGTATCTCGGGGTCTTGTTCGCGAGTGATGGGAGAAGGGAGCCGGAGATCGACAGACTGATTGGGGCTGCGGCTGCAGTAATGCGGACGCTGCACCGGTCCGTCGTGGTGAAGAGGGAGCTGAGTGTAAAAGCGAAGCTCTCAATTTACCGGTCGATCTACGTCCCTACCCTCACCTATGGCCACGAGCTGTGGGTAGTGACCGAAAGAACGAGATCGCGGATACAAGCGGCAGAAATGAGCTTCCTCCGAAGGGTGGCTGGCCTCTCCCTTAGAGATAGGGTGAGAAGTTCGGCCATCCGGGAGGGGCTCAGAGTAGAGCAGCTGCTGCTCCACATCGAAAGGAGCCAGCTGAGGTGGTTCGGGCATCTGACAAGGATGCCCCCTGGGCGCCTCCTGGGTGAGGTGTTCCAGGCATGTCCCACCGGGAGGAGGCCCCGGGGCAGACCCAGGACACGCTGGAGAGATTATATCTCTCGGCTGGCCTGGGAACGCCTTGGTGTTCCCCCGGATGAGCTGGAGGAGGTGGCTGGGGAGAGGGAGGTCTGGGCCTGTTTGCTTAGGCTGCTGCCCCCGCGACCCGGCTCCGGATAAAGCGGATGAAGATGGATGGATGGATGGATGGATGGATGAATTGAATTATGGAGTGGTGAACCCAAGTAGTAATATAAAGGCACTTTTTTGCCCCACCACCACCCCATTTGGTTCAAATTGTTGCCACCAGGTATGGGGGAGATTAGGAGAGAACAAAAGGCAGCCAACATCCAAAGAAGAGCTTTGACTGTCCTTCAAGAAGCCTGGAGAACTATTCCTGACTGCTTAAAAGAATTACAAGAAAGTTTACCTAAGGGATTTCGGGCTGTGTTCAATGTGCTGGCCACACTACAATTGACTTTCAAGCTTGTTATAATTGTATAATTCTAATATTTTAATGAATGTTTGCACATGCTTCAATAAATCGCTATCAGTGTTAGGAAGGTTACTTTTAAATGTATTCCACTACAGATTACAGAATACATGGCCCAAAATGTATTTTGTAACATATTCCATTAAGTTACTCAATGAGAGTAACGTATTCTGTATACTGGGATTATTTAATATATTGTCATGCTTTTTACAACTACATGAATGTACTATTGCTGTGTGATTTATTACTATTACTGAAGGCTACTCGCCATACCAATACCAACTAGATTTTTAAATCTTAACAAACAATGAGTAACAGTAGTGTGGACATTAGGTAAGGCTGCACTTTTTGCAGTGATTTCATATAAACAAAACTATTTCTGTATCAGTAATTTGTTTTCTTTTTAACGTCTGTTAATAATCATGTGGAACTGCACATGATTATTTGCAGCTAGCAGGTTGCTAATGCTATCCATCAAGTCTGAGAACATCATGTTAATCCCGAAGGCTGCTCCAAAAGTGATCAGATTATATTTTAAATATCTGTTCAATTCTCTTCCAAACCCCAGCTGTTTATTGTAAGTTTTGAGTGTTTACTAAAATAAAAATAAAAGCGTTCTAACATCTCACTTGTTTGTTTTTATTCAGGCATACATGTATACTATTTTTATTAAGAGGGATTAAGCTTGAGTTTCTGTCATGCAGTGATTGTGCTCAACTGTAGGAAGCTTATTAGACACTATGAAACAGACAATACGTAACAGCGAATTTTGCCAAAGTGCGTAAGATACTTTTCTAAATTATCTTTTCTTAAAGAACTCTACTACATCATGTCTAATTTTTTTGTGCGTCATGTGTAATTTCCATTGCAAATATTAATCTCACTTAAATCAGGAGGGGATGACAGTAAAAACTACAGACCTGTGATGTCATCAAGTACACTGCCGTTCCAATTGAAGAACGATCGCACTGCGTTCCTGGGAAGTCCAGACTCCCATGTGAACTCGCATTTTCGCTAGTCTGGACTTCGTACTTGAGTATTGAGAAACGGCCTAACAGTCTGCAGCCTATGAACTAACCTCAGCTAACGCCGTCTAACAATGTTAAGTTGCTGGTAGCCTTCATTAATAGTAATAAAAATCATACAGCAATAGTACATCAAAGATAATGAAGTTTCACCCATCCCATTCTTCTTATGAATTGGTGTCGGAATTTCCAACTAAGAAATGCATTCCTGCCTGTGGACTGCTGGCTCTGGGTCCATTGTGTAACTGACACCACCAGCATTAACAGGGCGCTTACATTAAAGCCTCTTATTGCATGTTTTGTTTGGGTTTCCAGCAATCAGAATCAGAGAAACTGTATTAATCCCAGATGGAAATTGAGATTAAAATTTTTTTTTGAAAAAGGGCTGCTCGCCTGCATTTAAGCACCAAAGTTGGAGAAGGGATAGAGAGGGATAGCCTAACATTGTATTTTAAATATGTAATGCCGGTACATGTATTCCGTTACTCCCCAACACTGATCGCTGTACCTATTTCCCTTTTTAAAAAAATAAATTACGCACAATTTCTGCATCTTTCACAGTGCTAGACTATAAATGACTCAATACTTTTGCACAGTAATGTATGTTAAAAGATGTACTTACTTAATACTCAAAACATTTGTGCTTGACAAGTATTTTAAAAACTATCCATGCAAAACTGTATTCTGTCACTTACTTCTGTGTAACTGTCACTTTACTGCTTATCTGGCTTGGTAAGACAGCCTCTGGAAGTGTATCGTACCCATGAGTAGCAAAGTAACTACTCAGAAAACTCTGAAAAATAAATAAATATACAGCAACAAATTGTTGCATCTTTAGAGGCCTGTGTTTTAAAGGGGTTAATGCAGATCTCATCAGGGAATAATCAATGGACAAACTTTAGTGATGGAGGCTGGGTCAGCTTTGGTTTTACATTTTCTCATCTCCAAAGAAAGAACGGTCTCAGTTTCAAAAAGTTGTAAACCATCCTTGCTTGTCTCTGGGTTGAAGCAGCAGCCACCTGAAAAAAAAGAAATATAAGATTGTCAGTAGCTTAACTGCAAGCTGCCCATGCATTATTAAACATAGTGAAAAAGGAACATTCTAATGAAATAAACCTTTTGATAAATGTGATGAAGTTAAAAAAAAAAAAGACCATCTATAAAACAGTGCTTATTAATAAAAGGTGATATATTCAAAGACACAGAATGGACATTTTAGATTTTGTTTTTTAGTAATTTTCACAAATTAAATACAACAAAATGGCTCCAGTGCAAATATCCTCAGCATTTCTATCACTCCTCACAATGTTTAATTGAGAAGTTTTGAGATAAACTAAATATGATATTTCAAGAAAAATATATACCTGTTGCAATGCTGATTCCATGTAGAATATTATTTTCTACTTTTCCAAGAAGAATCGAATCCACAACGACGTTAGATTTTATTAGGTTGATGGCAGCTTCATCTGGCTTGTTTAAAGACCTGGATAAATATACAGACATGTAGACAAATATAAATATACACTACCAGTCAAACGTTTGGACACACCTTCTAGGTTTTTCTTTATTTTTATTACTTTCTACATCGTAGCTAGATACTGAAGACATCAAATACATTATATAAAGCAACATATATGGAATTATGTAGCAAAGAAAAAATTGACGAATAACTCTAAATATGTCTTGCATTTTAGATTCCTCAAAGTAGCCACCCTTTGCTTTGTTGATAGCGCTGCAAACCCTCGGCCTTCTCTCAGTGAGCTTCATGATGCAGTCACCTGAAATGGTTTTCACTTCACAGGTGTATCTTGTCAGGGTTCATTTGTGGAATTTCTTGCCTTCTAAATGGCGTTGAGACCATCAGTTTTGTTGTGCACAAATCAGGTTGGTACACAGCTGACAGCCCTATTTGACAACTGTTAGCTTATTGGTTCTTGCCTAATATGAATTCTAAGTAAAGAGAAATGACAGTCCATCATTACTTTAACTTCCTAGGACCTGGCGTCCACATATGTGAACATCACATTTTGGGTTATTTAGACCAAAATACTCAATTTTGCTCCACAAGGGCCTGATATCCACTTACGAGGACATTATACTGCTACTGTTCTATTGAAATTTTAAACAAATATCCTCATATGTGGCTCTCATTTTTCTTAGAAACAAAAACAAACAGAAATCTGGTAATTCTTTGTTTTTACATTCATCAGGTCCCACTCAGCCCAAATATCAAAGAGAAATTAAAAATGCATGCTGTGGAAGAGTTCGGGTCTTAGGAGGTTAAGAACTGAAGGTCAGTCAGTCAGGAAAATTGATAAAACTTTGAAGGTGTCCCTAAGTGGAGTCGCAAAAACCATGTGCTACGACATAACTGGCTCACATGAGGACCACCCCAGGAAAAGAAGACAAAGAGTCACCTCTGCTGCTGAGGATAAATTCACCTGATTAAGATAAATGCCACACAGTTCTCTATAGCAACTGTTCAGAGGACACTGCACGAATCAGGCCTTTATGGTCAAATTGCTGCTAAAAAACCACCACTAAGGAAAAATGACAAGCAGAAGAAATTTATTTGGGCCAAGAAGCACAAGAAATGGACATCAGACAAGTGAAAATCTGTGCTTTGGTCTGATCAGTGCAAATTTGAAAGCTTTGGTTCCACACGCTGTGTCTTTGTGTGAAGCAGATAAGGTGAATGATGATCTCTACATGCATGATTCCCACTGTGAAGCATGGAGGAGGAGGTGTGATGGTGTGGGGATGCTTTGCTGGTGACACTTTTGGGGATTTAATCAAAATTGAAGGCACACTGAACCAGCATGGCTACCACAGCATCCTACAGCGACATGCCATCGCATCAGGTTTGTGTTTAGTTGGACCATCATTTATTTTTCAACAGGACAATGACACACACTCGGGGCTGTGTAAGGGCTATTTGGAGCAAGAGGGAGAGTAATGGAGTGCTGTGCCAGATGGCTTGGCAATCACAGTCACCTGACCTAAACCCAATCGAGATGGTTTGGGATAAGATGGACCGCAGAGTGAAGGCAAAGGGCCAAAAACTGCTCAGCATCTCTGGGAACTCCGTCAAGAGAGAATCCCAAAAGTGTGCAAAGCCGTAACCAAAGCAAAGAGTGGCTATTTTGAATAATCTAAAATATAAAACATGTTTTGAGTTATTTCACACTTTTCTGTTTACTACATAATTCCACGTGTGTTTATTCATAGTTTTGATGCCTTCAGTGAGAATCTACAATGTATATAGTCACGAAAGTAAAGAAAATACACTAAATGAGTAGGTGTGTCCAAACATTTCAAACATTAAACCCATTTGACCTTAAATGCAGGAACAATAACACATAAAAGACAATCCTACTGATGCATCTATCACAAGGCATGATGCATACAAAGAGATAAAACGAGACAAAATATGCAATTTATGCATCTATACCACTATACTCAGTGGTACAATTGGGCTTTAACCATTCAGAACAACATTTTTGGTTGGTGTGTCCATAAATTGTGGTCATAGTATTCCAGAACCTAGCTTGTCCTATAAAAAAAGGAGTGAGTATGGAGGGAGTAATGGTTTTAAAGTGGCAACATTACTGTCAGCTTAACAAACATCAGCAAACACGCAAACTCTTTGTATCCAGTTTGTACAGCAAAATAAAAACATAAAGTAAACACAAAATAACAACTATAAAACTAGTCAAGGTAACAACAGATTAAAACCCAGTTATAATGAAGGCTATGCAGTTCTGAACAGATGGGTTTCGAGACATGATTTGAAAACAGAAATGTGTGCGAGATACTCATTGCGAGATGGAGATGGAGAGGAAGAAGCGAGGTTAGACTTAAAGATAAGGACTCTTCACAGTGGTGTCTGACAAACCAGAAATCTAAATCTTACATGTCTTCATTTTTTAAAATCAGATATTTTATCTATATATAATGTGAAGTTATATTTTATGTGAAGTTTTGTTGTACTTTTTAATGTTAAATGATTGAATCCACAGATGTGACTTAACAGATTTTACTTTGAGTAATACCTAGGCTATGCACATGCACAAGTAACATTATGACCAAATATAGCTATCCTCAAAAGAGATGATATAACATTAAGTATATTAATTGTCCAATTTACTTTTATGTTCCTAACCCTACTTTTAACCCTTTATGGGGGGAAATAGCTTAAGGGGCGTTGTGTTGTTTTGCTTATTGACAAAAGCATGAAGTGAATGCTCAAAATCACAGAATGATTATTTCAATTAATAAGCAACAATAAACTATTAGATTATAGTTAACTTGCATAGTAAAGGAAATTTACCCAACATCATTTCCATCGGTGAGACATAGAATGCGGAGTCTGCAATCTGGGAATTTTAGCTTTACTTTGTTCAGCTCATTCATTCCGTGTTGCAGCGCATCATACAGCAATGTACGTCCAGATGCCTTAAGAGTGCGCACACGCTCCTAGAAAAGCGTGTAGATATATTTCATTTTTTCATATCATGTAGAAATTAAGAATATGCATTAACCTAAAGATTTACATTACAGGACTAAACATTACAGATTTAACACACAAAATGTTTATTTACCTTAAACTTTTCCAGTGTTTCTGTAAATGTGTGAACAGTTTTCACTCTAGAGTCAAATGTAACGAGGCCAATGACATGATGAAAATCATAAGCCATAGTCCTTGATGCAAAATTATCAAAAAGCTCCTTGACAGCATGGATTTTTTCTATTTCCACACTTCCGTAGCATTTCTTGGACATCGATGAACTTGTATCAATCAGTACCTAATGAAATAAAAGTGTAGCAACAATTTGTCTTTCCTTATTTAATCACTCATATTTTACAGACATACAAATCGAGCAATATGTAATATGTGTCACAAATTGTTCTGTCTCCAGTTTTATTCCTTTTCCCAGTTTGTTTCTTTCTTTTATATTTTAAGACTTTCCTTCCTTTTCTGACTTTTATTTAAACCCTGTCCTGCCACATGCAGTCTTTGTGACTCTTTGTGTAAAATAGATCACTGCTCTGTTGGCCAGAGGGGCCGATGGCGCGATATGGCAGCCTGGCAGTTCTGTCCCCAGGGCAGCTGTGGCTACAACTGTAGCTTGCCTCCACCAGTGTGTGAATGTGAGAGTGAATGAATAGTGACATTGTAAAAGCGCTTTGGGTTCCTTGAAAAGCGCTATATAAATGCAATCCATTATTATTATTATTATAGCATTAGCGCTGTCTGTTTACCTATTTTACTCAGTTTGCAACCAGTCTGTGACATTACTGCACCCACATGTATTGTCTGCTTTAGAAGATAATGTTTTGAATCTCCAAAACAAGAAGCTTAAGAATTTTAGGTCTCAGTAAACGTTCTGTAAACCATTTCTTACGTTACCATTTCCTTTTTGCATTTATTACCTCTACCCTTACTGTAAATTAGTTCCAAACTGACCCCTAAAAGCCTCTTAGTTTTTTTTTTTTTAAATCATGCCATTTACAGAAAGTACAAAGTGAAATGCTTTTTTTATATTCAAAGAATACTTAAACAAAATAGATTAAGCTATTTATTTAGTGCAAACCCCAATGTTATTTTAAGCATTTACAAAGTCTTATCCTGACCAACGATAAAAGAACAAGCAGGAATCAGTTAACAGAGTTTTCTATACAATTGATGCCTACAGGCTTCTATACTAATATTTATCAAAATGGCCAGGTGTAGGAAAAGAAAAAATGAGAACAGTAACCTAATTAAGACTGTATTTTCAAATAAAGGAAGTAGTAAAGAATTGAAGTTACCAGTACAGCTTCCTTTGGGGATCTTGTTGTGTCAAAAGAGAGGTCATCCCTATGGTCACCAGTTCTACAGGAATGTTAGGAAATTTCAAATTTTTAGAGTACTGTGCAAAAGTCCTGAGCCACCTGTCATTTCTTCATATTTAGCTACCAATGAGCAAAAAGTTCTTTCAATTTCTAGAAGAAGTCTTTAGCAGTGGCTTTCTAGTTTTCTTTGGAAGGTCTTTTAGTTTTTCTTTGGGCACTGGCTGCATTTTCTCTCATTTTTAATCTAGTCCTTGTATGTTAGGTCATACAGTGACCATTTATAAACTGTGTAGTGTCAGTGTAGGAGAATCTTCAAGGAGATACTTTTTACATTCTTTGAGTACATTTCAGAGCCTGTACTTTTTCACTTTAACTTGAATAAAGAAGTTGGTTCAGTACTTCAACTTTTACTGGAGTATTTTTTAGCATAGCTATCTGTACTTCTACTGAAGTAAACAAAGTCTGAACTTTTGTCAGTGCTACACATCACAGACAACTTATCAAAGAGCCAATTAAAAAAATTTATCTTTAAGGATAATAAGAGCTTTAAGATAATAAGATTACAATAGCTCTGACAGTAACTCAAAATAATATTTTTCATTAAACTATATAGATTTGTACAATGTTAAGAAAATAAATGACAATACTCACGAAGCTGCCAGTACATTCACATCAACATGCTGGGTTTTGCCATCCAGACAGTCAAAGACATCAATTTTTTCTGGAGTTAACTTATTTTTATTAAGATAAACACCAAGATTGTCTGACAAATGATAAAAACAAAAACAAAAAGTTGTTGTTTAATACAGAAGGAAAGAAATGTATCTGCAATTGGGTAATTTTATTCCAATTTTCAATTTCTGTATTTATGTGATTGAATTCTCTAGGTTTATTTTGTTTGTTGAGGGTTTTGTTAATAAAATACCCCCAAACACAAGTTTCTCTTCATGGATTTTTGCCTTCCATGGCTTCTTACCCTCTCTAAGGAAAACAAGACATGGGTCTTGAGTTCCTAGATCCTTCAAACGCAGCGGTGGAGTAACTTTGAGTTGAGGGAATGCTTCCATTTCCTTTACCATGTCTCCAAAGGTTTTCCCAGTGTTTATCTCAAAACTGGAATTTAATTACAAAAATTAATCAGCAGTTACTGGGTAACAAACATGGGTAATCAGAGGAAAACAACCATGGTGTTTTTTTTTTTTAAATGTAACTGTTATTCAGAAATCACTGTTAAATGTGTTGGGTTGGGTTTAATGGTTCTTGATTCATGTAACCACAAAATACCACATGGAATATACAGTATGTAGAAATTTGACTGCTTTTTTTTTTAGGTGTCTTTATTTGGGCTAATTTTGGTATATTTTAAAAATATGAAAATAATAATAATAATAATACATACTTCTGACCAGTCACACTGCCATGAGAAATCCAAAGATGATAGGTCGTAAGTGAAGGATGAACACTGAGCAGAATTTTCTCAATGTCAGTGGCTCTCTTGAGTGATGTTTCTTGTAAAACTTCTGCAGTGCAGTTGGGTATCTTCTCTCCATCTTGGAAACAGATCCATAAAGTAAAATCATTCTCTGATAAGTTACATTGGCACAAGAAAATGTGCTGAACTCTCCAAAGACTTTTACATTGATTAAGATTCACAAATATCTGCAAAATCTCCAACTTTGACACATATTCTGAACATAAAAATAAAAAAGGAAATCAGGAAAATGTGGTCATATAGCCTACTAGACGTTGCTGATGACACACGCTCTAACTAACATTTTAACCAGTATTAGTGATCCACAATGCCAGTTTGTTACCTTTTATTTTTTGCAGCACAAGAGCTCTTTCAAGGGCACCTGGTATTCCAGGTACAGTGACTGGTTCACAAAAACGTCTGCCTTCTTCATTATTCAGAAAATATGGCGCATAATTTTCATTTTCTGATGTTTCTTTCTATTGAAACGATACCAAGTTAAAATGTACAAAAGCATAGACAGCAACACTATCACACTATCCTTTCTGTTTATATTTTAATTATTATTATACATAATAATAATAATAAATTATATATTATATCCAGGACCAAGTCAACATATTCTGCAACAAAGTTATTACAGACAAAAAGGGATCTAGCAAAGAGAGATCATATAGGTCATAACAAAGGACATCATGACAGGGTCCATAAAAAACTGAACACTGTGACATGAGTTTTGTTCAGTTTTCATTTTGGTATCTTTTATAGGATTTAAATTACTATTTGGCAAGTAAAGCCAGCTAGTTGCTTTTAAGCAGGATACTGTAAATAAAAATGCCAGGCATCTGTTTAAATAATATTTTGCTCAAACCCAAATGTAAACATGTAAATGTTTTAGTGTGGATGAAATGAAATCTTTGCTTGCTGGCTACCTTTGCTTCTGACAAGAGATATGCCCAACAGTGTGTTGAATACTCAAAGACATCTTGGTCCTCGATGACTTTTCCCCCTTGTTTTGTTCCAAGACCTGGCAAAAGCTCTCTAAAAAGAAAATACAAGCCTTCAACTACCGCGATCTAACAAAAAAGAAAAAGAAAACATCACATGAAAGAAACTTATTCTGTAATGGTCACATGTGAAACAAACAAGAGGTAGTAAAAATTCAATTATATTCTTGTCATAGTTTACCTTTTGATTGCTGGATATACCTTCATTTTTACAAAGTAACTGGTACAAACTCTGGGCTAGTGGGTTACAGCCAGTTAGTTTTCGTATGTACCCAATCAGTTTCTTTTGGGAATCAACTGAAAATCTGCGTTGCTGGAAGGAAAATATTATTCAAAAATCAAAATCTCAGGTTATTCTTACACAAAGGAGATACTTCTAAAATATTAAAACAATGAAGACACCTGGAAGCTTTTGGGGTTTTTTTTGCAGATAATTAAAACAGAAGTATGTAAGCAGTAATCATATACAGTGGCTTGCAAAAGTATTTGGCCCCCTTGAACTTTTCCACATTTTGTCACATTACAGCCACAAACATGAATCAATTCTATTGGAATTCCACATGAAAGACCAACACAAAGTGGTGCACACGTGAGAAGTGGAACGAAAATCATACATGATTCCAAACATTTTTTACAAATAAATAACTGCAAAGTGGGGTGTGTGTAATTATTCAGCCCCTTGAGTCAATACTTTGTAAAACCACCTTTTGCTCCAATTACAGCTGCCAGTCTTTTAGGTTATGTCTCTACAAGCTTTGCACATCTAGCGACTGAAATTCTTGCCCATTCTGCACAAGGCCAACTTTGTGCAGTGCACGACTAATAGTTGTCCTATGGACAGATTCCCCCACCTGAGCTGTAGATCTCTGCAGCTCGTCCAGAGTCACCATGGGCCTCTTGGCTGCATTTCTGATCAGCGCTCTCCTTGTTCAGCCTGTGAGTTTAGGTGGACGGGCTTGTCTTGGTAGGTTTACAGTTGTGCCATACTCCTTCCATTTCTGAATGATCGTTTGAACAGTGCTCCGTGGGATGTTCAAGGCTTGGGAAATCTTTTTGTAGCCTAAGCCTGCTTCAAATTTCTCAATAACTTTATCCCTGACCTGTCTGCTGTGTTCTTTGGACTTCATGGTGTTGTTGCTCCCAATATTCTCTTAGACAACCTCTGAGGCCGTCACAGAGCAGCTGTATTTGCACTGGCATTAGATTACACACAGGTGTACTCTATCTAGTCATTGGCACTCATCAGGCAATGACTAGATAGAGTCATTGCCTGATGAGTGCCAACTGACTGCACTCAGACCAAAGGGGGCTGAATAATTATGCACACCCCACTTTGCAGTTATGTATTTGTAAAAAATGTTTGGAATCATGTATGATTTTCATTCCACTTCTCACGTGTACACCACTTTGTGTTGGTCTTCTCTGTATTTTTTGACATATGTGTCGGGATTATAGAGGAAATTAACATATATAGTTACTTCTACCAACACTAAATACAGTCACAGTATGATACAATGCTTACAATGACAAAGAGAGATGACAGGAGGACACTGATTCCTTTGCGGGTTTGTTGAATGGAGGGCACAACATCATCAATGAAGAATGCATGCGGATCAAACTCTTCCTCTGAAAATGTGGACATTGAGAAGTGCACTATGGACTCCTCTGTGATCCCACAACTTTCCAATGTGTTGCCAGTGCCAATTTCACCTCTGAAAATACGAAGATTGTATCATTATTTAACAAAAATGAATCCAAAATGCAGAGTACCCTTACTGCTTCCATAGAAATTAAAAGGGTAAGAGGTACCTGGATATTGATGTTCAAATACACAAGATTAATTGGTCATTATTAGTGTGACCACCTCTATAAAAGTGGACGATTTGGTAGTTTGGTTTGGTTATTAGAATTATTAAAAGAAGGGATGTTACACAGTGGTACCATGGCCCCTTTACGTGTTGCTGACATCAAATTGAAAATATTTTTCTACAATCTGACACATTTTGGAATTCCGGTTGTGCCATAACTGTACTCTTCTTTTTAAATACAAGGACATTTCCAAATGAATCCAAACTTTTAAACGGTAGTGTAAATAATGATTAAAGAATTGCTGTCAGTAAATTAAAATATATTCTTACTTGTATTGCAAGACATGTGCAGGGATTCCACTTTCATTTGCAAGCCTGATCTTCAGATTAGCTATTGTGTCAAGTGCCAAGTTTACTTTCACTTCGAAATCTCCCTGTATGAGAAAAATAAAGTTAAATGTCAGTGACCTGCTCCCACTCCTCTGCATATATTGAGGGAGAAATCACCATAAAGTGGAAAAACATGTTCATTTCTTGTCAGTCAGCTACAATGGCTGTACCATTTTCTGCACTTATTTGTCAGCTATCACTTTGCTATACACTATACACCACTTAAAAAATAAAGGCACACTAAAAAACACACCAGATCTCCATAGAAAAAAAATCATGCTGGCTATTTATACTGAAATGGACTTGGTAATGTGTTAGGATTGAAAGAATGCTACATCATTTGAAGAAAATTAATTATCAACCTTTCTGGCGCTTGTATCCGCGATCTCGTTCTTTCAGTCACTACCCACAGCTCGTGACCATAGGTGAGGGTAGGGACGTAGACTGACCGGTAAATTGAGAGCTTCGCGTTTACACTCAGCTCTCTCTTCACCACAACAGACCTGTCTGTCTTTCGATCTCCCACCTTCTCCCGTCACTTGTGAACATGACCCTGAGATACTTAAACTCCTCCACTTGGGGCAGGGTCTCGTCCCTGACCTGGAGTGGGCACTCCACCCTTTTCCGGCTGAGGACCATGGCCTCAGATTTGGAGGTGCTGATTCTCATTCCCACCACTTCACACTCGGCTGCGAACCATTCCAAGGCGAGCTTGGCCATCACCTGATGAAGCCAACAGAACCACATCATCTGCAAAAAGCAGAGATGAGATCCTGAGACCACCCAAGCCTTCCGCCACTTGACCACGCTTAGAAATTCTGTCCATAAAAATTATGAACAGAATTGGTGACAAAGGGCAGCCCTGGTAGAGCCAATCACCCACCAGGAACGAGTCTGACTTATTGACGGCTATGTGGACCAAGCTCTTGCAACGGTTGTGTAAGGACTGAATGGCCCGTAGCAATGGGCCAGACACCCCATATTCCTGGAGCATCCCCCACAGGACCCCCCAGGGGGCACGGTCGAATGTCTTCTCCAAGTCCACAAAACACATGTAGACTGGTTGGACAAACTCCCATGCACCCTCAAGTATCCTCGAGAGGATAAAGAGCTGATCCAGTATTCCACAACCAGGACGAAAACCGCATTGTTCCTCCTGTATCTGAGGTTCGACTAATAGACGGACTCTCCTCTCCAGCACCCTGGCATAGACTTTCCCAGGGAGGCTGAGGAGTGTGATTCCCCTGTAGCTGGAACAAACCCTCCGGTCCTCTTTCTTAAAGATGGGAATCACCATCTTTAAGAAAGGGGTGGTTCCCATCGAAGGGTGGCTGGCCTCTCCCTTAGAGATAGGGTGAGAAGTTTGCCAGAAGGAGCCAGTTGAGGTGGTTCAGGCATTTGACAAGGATGCCTCCTGGGTGAGGTGTTCTGGGCATGTCCCATGGGAGGAGGCCCCGGGGCAGACCCCGGACACGCTGGAGAGATTATATCTCTCGGCTGGACTGGGAACGCCTTTGTGTTCCCCTGGACAAGCTGGAGGTGGTGGCTGAGGAGAGGGAGGTCTGGGCTTCTCTGCTTGGGCTGCTGCCCCCGTGACCCGGCCCCGGATAAGCGGAAGAATGGATGGATGGATGGATGGATGGATGGATGGATGAATGGATAATTATCAAACTACTGACTGAATTCAAAGACACCTCGGAAAATAAGTGAAAAATTATACTGCAGCCTAGTCCATTTTGCTAATATTATATATTGGCAAAATTAATATATTGGTTAAGGACCTTCTACAGCCCTGTCCAGCTCTCCTAGAGTGACTGTCTGTCTCCTGGAATCTCTTCCATGATCTTGAGACTGTGCTATGAGGCACAGCAAACCTTCTGGCAATGACACATGTTGATGTACCATTGCAGTTGAAGGAGTTCAACTACCTGTGCAACCTTTGTGGGTTCCAGGTATCACCTCATGCTACCAGTAGTAACAGTTCGAAAGGATGAAGAGGAGAAAAAAGTACCAGTTGCCTCCACCTGTAAAACCACCTTGCCTCCACCTTAGTGTGGTCTCGCTGTTGTCCCTCTAGTACACCTGTTGTTAATTTCATAAATATCAAAGCAGCTAAAACTGATTCTTCTTCTTTTTTATAATTTATTGGCAGTTGGCAAACAGCAAAATAGTGCATTACCGTCACCAACTGCTGAAACTGAATAACAACCCCCTCTGTTTAAAAAGTGTTACCTTTTTGACCAGTATATCATGTAACCGACATAATAATTTAAATTTGTAAAAATGTTGACCTTCCAGAAACCAGCAGCAAAAATTGTGAGTTATCCTCTATTTTTCAATATCACTCATCTTGCTAAACTATTTAAAATGCAAACCTTTTACTTAACTCAGCTAGGCAAAAAAAGAGAATATGTATTAATTAAACTCACCTTGAGCATGATATGACATCGAACGGTATCGGTTCCCTGAGTTTCAATGACCCTTTGCATGAAATTTGTAGACGTTTCCAAATTCTTATTTGGTGTAAAAATAGCATAGATTACATCTCCACTTTTAATGTGTCTGTCTTGTAAAGACCCTGTAGATAAAATTAAAAAAAGTAGCCACTTTACATATTTAGTTTTCTACTTATTTCAAGCAACAACTTCTCCTGTGAGGTTTCATTTCTTGTCTAAATGTGACAATAATGTATGCTATTAAAAGAAGAAATCTTGCTTTAACAATATGTGTAACAACATAAACCATCTTTTGATGGGATCACACTAACAAAGATATGTGTCAATATGCAGAAAAATGAATGAATTAGTTGAAGTCCATACTACTCACTATATTCTTATTCAAACCTCATTTTGATGTTGCAGTGCTGAAAACATTAAAAACCTAATGAATTATAATTAAAACAACCCCGAGTTTGTTAATATCATCTTAGGAATGTGTACTAGGAAAAAAAGTGACTCTCATTCTCACTTAAGTCTCATGGACTGCTTGATTAACAGGCAATATGAATTCCCTTGAAGGAAAATACAGGAAGGAAGTGAAGTCAGTGTGAACTAAAAATGATAAATGCACATACAGGCCTTAGTTAAAAGTCATAACACTGAAATTGCCTCAACAGTCACTTATATGTTGTAGGGGATTTACTTTAATGTTGTTTTCATCCTTGTAAACTCACAAAATAGATTGATAATAAACTCTGGGAAACACTGCAAAAATTCAAGTCATGACATTGTTATGTTTTAATATTAGAGATTTTTCCTGGTAGTTCGATCTATGTACTGTACAAGTCAACTTAAAAATACAATGTTTATAGTTGCTTAAAGGTGGTGTATGCACTACATTGTGGTGAACTGGCAGAAGTTAAAAACAAAGGCAAGGTTTCCCAAAACTGAAAAATAATGTACATCTCAGATTTATTAAAAAAAGGCCTTTTTCAGCAAACACAAAATAGGTTTACAATTTAAAGCTGTTCTGCAGCAATGGAGGTTGATCAACTCTTGAAAGCTGGTGCCACTAATTCCTACATGAGTTCCAACTTTTCTGGATTACTTAAAACCCCCACTTTCTGCATAAAAGCAGTGTTGGAACACACTGTGGTACTATACCCTCGTGAGCATCAGTCACAGGACAACAGCTTCAAGCACAGCTTAATAGTGGTCAAGTCTCAGTTTTAACTGCGAAGAAAAGAGTATGCAAAAGCCATTTACACGTTTGTTTCCCTTATGTTTATTTTATTCTTGATCTAGTTAGCTTTTCTGGTAAATTCTTCATATAAACATTTCCTGTTTTAGTTCCTGCCTCTAGTTTGTTTTCTTATGGATAAGGTTTGTCATATTTCTAGAATTTTGCCTGTAGTGCTCACTCTTGAATTTGTGAGCACTGCTAACTGAACATCTGAGTATGATTTTAAGCATTTAATAAAGATTTTGATTTCACACTTGGTGCTCTTAACTAAACTGTCCCATTGTATTTTTTCTATTGTATTGCTATATTATACTACTATATATTTTGAATAGACATTTTCTTGTCCTATACAACGTTGCAAAATGAAAGAATACCGTGTCATTACCTTTTTGAATCCTTAACTCTAAATGAGCTTACATGTGTTAAAGAAAGGATCATCTGTCAAAGGCATTCCATCCACTGTGTAGAGACAGACACCTCTGGAGAGATCAACACTTTCAAGGTGACAAATCCTCAACATTAGATCTTCAATTGTGTTTTGTGCTGGATCCATATCTGCAAGTTTAATATACCAACATCATAAGTTAACCATTTTGATATTGGTCTGTCAAAAAAGTTTATACTGACTGCTAAATGGAAAGTATGCTCTAATTTTGCCTTGCTAATTAAGTATACTAATGTGACTATTGATAAAAGATCAGATTTTTCCCTTACCATCAGCCATCAGCATCATGTCTAAGCCTTCAGGTCATTGTAGTCTAAGGAGCTTGGAAAGAAAAGAAAAGTGTCTGGACTTCTTTAAGTTTCGTGAAGACGTTTTACCTCTTATCCGAGAAGCGTCTTTAGTTCTAAGTGCAATTAATGGAGAGTTCCAGATTTTAAGCCCTACGGGAGTGTCCCCAAGAGTGACCTTTATCCTTTAGGTGCAGATGAAAGTTTACTCTTTCGAGGATGTTCACATTTTGGACAGAGAAGACAGATGGTTTGAAAGAGGAGTGAAAGAAGCCATTTATGTCACTGTGAGCGACCATCTTTTAACAGAGGAGGTGGCTTACAACACCAACTGTCTGCCATCTATAATCCAGCGCCATCTGACCTCAGTAAATCACATAATAGGGTGGGGTTAGGTTTTACAATGGGTTCACCCGAAACCTTGGCTGATTGTGACCCACACCCGTTTTCATACCTTGACTCATGTGATTAGGCAGAGGATCCATAGGGGGCCCATGACCCTCTTGAGAACACTCCCATAGGGCTTAAAATCTGAGACTCTCCACCAATTCATGTTAGAACTGAAGAAGCTTCTCGGATGAGAGGTGAAACGTCTTCAAGGAAACTTAAAGAAGTCCGGATGCGTTTCTTTCTAAGCTCCTTAGTCTTAATGCATGCTCAATCATCCAGGCAAGGAAATCCCCAAAAGATGATTCTGTTCATCTGGACCTAATGTTTTCAGTGGGAGAAATGTTTCATCACTCATCCAAGTGACTTCTTCAGTTTTAGCTAACTGCAGATTTCCCCAACCTTATAAACAGTACATTTGCACATTGAGTGAAACTAGCACCACTGAATGAACAATGCTGCAGTTAGTAGAGACTACAGAATTAACTTGGATGAGTGATGAAACATTTCTCCTACTGAAAACACTACATCCCGATGAACATAATCAACTTTTTGGGACCAAAAAGTGTCATACATATAATAGTAATAACAGTAATAATAATAATAATAATAATAATAATAATAATAATAATAATAATAATAATAATAATAATAATACATTTGATTTAAAAGCGCCTTTCAAAACACCCAAAGACACTGTACAGAGCATATAAGACAGGCATAAAAACAGGAAATAAACACAATAAAAAAATAAAGTTTAGGAGCATGGAGAAGTTATATAGAGTAGGCTATCTTGAACAGGTGGGTTTTGAGGGTGGACTTAAAAAGAGGGAGTGAAGTGATGTTTCTGAGGTCAGGGAGAATTCCAAAGTCGAGGGGCAGAGCGACTAAAAGCCCTGCCCCCCATAGTAATAAGACGAGGGGTAGGAACAGAAAGAAAAAGAGAAGAGGAGGATCTGAGGCACTGGGATGGGATGGAGATCCGTACCAAATCAGAGAGGTATGGTGGGGAGAGAGAATGAATAGCCTTAAATGTATAAAGGAGTAGATCTTACCTTTGATGGATTTTGGTTCAGTTGGACATTTGGGGTATGTGTACAGCAGATTCAAGGTCTTCATGGACTTTTGCACAGACCTTACAGCTGATTTTTCTGGAGCTCTAAATCTGCTGATTGTTTTTTTCATCTCAAAAAACCGATTCTTTTCCACTTGACTTAATCCTGTTTGGAAATATACATCTATATTAATCAGATATTTTTAAAATGGAAACAAATAGCAATGATGTGTAAATACTGAAGAAACAGTTTCAAGCATATTTATAATATTTTCAAAATATTTATTCACTTTGGGTATGAAAAACAATTATACAAAAATGTTCAGCAGTTTAACGGATCTAAAGGTATTTCAACAAAGGGATGAAAGGTGTGAGATCCCCTAGTGAAAAAATATAACTCAATAGTGAAAAAAAGGACTTGACATCTAGCCTTCTCGTGGTTAGAGAAACACAGAGTACTACAACAAAGTGATCATATGTGATTCTGGTAATCAGTTAATCATATATAATTACAATTAGATATATGCCTAATCAAAAATAAACCGTGTTGATCAGTGTATGTTGAGACAAAGAATAAGTGCAATAGAGCACCGTGAGTGGACATGTATGTGATTGTGCGTGTGAACAGATGTGTGAATGAAAGAAAGAAGCCTATTCCTTTTCTGGTTACAAAATAATAATGTAGCCATTGTACAGAGAGCAAGGATCTGTATAGCTGCCTTTAATGGGTGCAGCTGATGAATTGCTCTTGACCTTTAAGATTATGCAATGTTTGGTTAGAGGAAGTGGGTTCTCAGACTTTTCACAATGAGTACCACCTCATACAATATATGGCTCTTAAAGTACCACCCTTATGACCAACATTAAAGTACAGTGATATAGGCCTATTTAACACCATATACAGTTTACACAAGAGAGTTTTATTTCTTATATGAATCTTATTTATTTTAACTGTCATAAACAGGATGTGACAAATGATAATAATGACAACACTACTGCATTAAAACATTCACAGCAGGTGGTATATCTGGCCTTTAAGTTATGACGTATGAACCCTGCTTCTGGGTCCAAACTACTCTGCGTTTATTAAGGCTGTTGTGTTTTTAACGTGTTTTAATTCTTTGTATCATTTTCTATTTAATCAAGGGATCTCAAACTCCAGTCCTCGTGGACTGGAGTCCTGCAACTTTTCCAATGTCCCTATTGCAACACACCTAAAATAAAATTAGTAGGTCATTAGGAAGAGTATAGAACATGAATCCATGCTGAGGTTGCAACCCCTAACCCTACTCAAGTAAATTTAAGTAAGTGTTTGGAAAAATGTACTTCTAAAAGTACTTTTATTGCACCGTGTTCATTCACTTATTAACTGCTGTAATGTGAATCAAATGGTTGAATTGCCACCTCACCAGGAAGTGTTTGTTTTGGGTGACTTCCCACGTACCACTAGAGGGAGCCCAAATACCATTATTGGTACACGTGCCACAGTTTAAGAATGAGTGGGATAGACATTCAGACACAACCGGTTAGAGCCAGTTTCTGCATTGGATTTTAGGGTAACAATCTCTGACCATTAGAATTTCTTGATAGGCGCTATACAAATCTAAGTTATTATTATTATTATTAAAAAGAGTGCCAGTCCAGACTTTCCATACAGGGGTTACTGGTTAATCTATAAAAGCAAGGTTTGATTTGCCATTTAATTTTATATCATCTTCAGAAACTCAAGAATGTAAAACCACTTCATCTTCAGTGCTCTTACCTAGCTGAGTTAAATTTTCTTCTGTTACACTGTCAATGAAATCTCTTTCATCTTTCACTCCTAGATCTAGAAACTTTTTGTAGTAAACTTCCAGTCTGTTTCTGGCGAGTAGGTTGTAAATGGCATCCATCTAAAGTTAAAAAATGCAACAAAACAAGAATATTTCAAAAGTAAATCACAATTACAATTCACATAGATATATTCTAAATATATAGAATATATAAGATAATAGTTCAGCCATAGAAATCTTACCTTGACGCACTCAAGATCAAGTACAAGAGCAGCAATGAGGTTTGGTTTCTATCTATTTGTTTTCTTTAAGCCCATGGGTGGAGCAGTTTACTAGAAATGAAACTTACCATCAAATTTGGCTTGTTAACACAGGATATGTGAAACTGAAAGCAACTTTGTCAACAGATCTAAGTTTCCACTTAGTTTTAACTGCCAAAGTTATTATGTCATTATTTTATGTTTTTGGTTTACATACATTTTTATGTAAGTAATTTTTAATGAATATTAATTTTTGTAGCAACACTACATAGGAATCTTGGAAGTATGTTTACATTTTGTGCTGCCCGGGGACATTGCGGACTGGTGGCTCAGAGCCAGGAAAGTTTCAGTGGGGTGGCCAGGATGGATCTGTGATCATTTTTGGGTGACATGCCTCATAAAAAATACAGGGCTATTTAAGCACCTGTAAGTGTCACTGAAAAGATTTATGGACACACCTAAACAACACACCTCTACTGTAACGGACCCGGCCCTCTCTGTTGGTTCTCCGGTCTCCCTTTTTCTCATTCTCTATTGTGTGTGTATGCATCCGACAGTGGGCAGGACTCTCCCTGAGTCCCTGCCCTACTCACCTGTGTCTGATGAGCAATCTCATCCCTTTCTTAAGAACAGGGGATGAGATTGTATGCTCACTAAAAAGAGCCGGCTCTTTCAGCTCCCAAGCGGCTCTCCGGGTTGTTTTGTTGCTTTAATTCATTTATTATTAACAACAATATACAATTATGCACAAAATTAATTACTAATGTTTAAAAATGTGTTTTCTATGTATATATGTTTATTATATAAATATGCTTTTATTTATTCACTCCACATAACATTTAAAAAAATAAATTATAAAATAGAAAAACCAACTATTTACAATTCAACTTTTAACTATTTTCAGATTTTTCCTATTAAACAAATTTAAAAGGAAACAACACAAGACACTGCAAACCACAACACAATAAAATATTGATTAAAATATGCAAAACAAAAAGAAGAAAAAAATGAATGCCCAGATCTTTAAGGGAAAGGTTTGCATTTAAGAGGATGAGGTTGAAATGAGGAAGCAAAGAGAGCAGTGGTGGAGAAGGAGAAAGAGATGATGAAAGTATACATGCACAAATGTTAAAGGGTCATACAGAGTTTTAAATCAATATTTGTGATCTTTAAATCAAAAGTAACTTATGGCATAGTACTTATGTGGCTGGTGTCTAGTTAAATAAAACTTGATTAGCTGGAAATGCAAAGTCCATCAGCTTTGTGTATGTATGTGTAATGTGTATATATAGACACGTGTGTGTGTGTGTGTGATTTACATTGCCGTGCTTGAGAGCCACCATCTACCGGAACCAAATTCCCTGTATGTGTCTGCACATATACTTGGCCAATAAACACGATTCTGATTCCGATTCTGATTCTGATCTCATCCGCTGTTTTTAAGACGGCTGTGAACATGTCGGCTTCCACAAACTGGAATACATCAATTTGTTGTAAGACATAATTATACACTAATCATTGTATGTTTATGAGTACAACATTTTTTGTCTATGAAATAACCTTATATCCAATACAAAAATGTTACATTTATTAAGAGGGATGCTTTTTGTCGTTCCTGAATGTAGTGTTCATACAAGTGTCACGAAAATCACAAAATATAACCCTTTTTTTTTTTTTATTTCATTAGCTGCTTACTGGTACTTAAATAAACAAAAAATCTGAAAACACATGATCTTATTATTGCAGGAGGAAGAAAGAGAGGAAAGACTCTCCAATGCACGCTCTAACTCCCTCATGTGGCCATACTCTATGTGACAAACAAAACATCCTGTTTTTGTTCCACTTCATAATCTTTATTGGTTTAAAAAAAAGACACATCTGATATCAGAGATTAGTTCCTGATACAACATATTTCTGCTGAAAAAAGAAAAAGAGAAACACCCAAACCTTCGATCTGCTACAGCTATAATGTGTCATTAGCAACAAAATGCAAAAGGCTTCACCAAACAATTCAACCCTTTCAGTAAAGTAAGAAGTATAGTTTGATAGATATAGTCAGCAATTCATTACTTCTTTTAAATTTTGGTCTTCGTGGTCCAAACCAGAACAAGTTTCCCATCATTCCGTTCTAACCATGCAGGGGTTGGGCACTACAAAAACCTCAAGTATTCTGGAAGATTTTACAGAATGACTACAAAAAACTTTATTCTTTACACATGTAAGTAAAACAGATCGTGGGTGACACATTGCAGAATACGTGAACTAGTTTACCATTTGTATTAAATTACTACAGTTATGTTCCTTAACAATTGTAACCATAAACTGATAATGCTAAAGGGCAAAAAAAAAAAAAAAAAAATGGATTGAGTGACTCAGCTGGGAAAATCCCCGTCAGGACCTGAGGGTAAATACAGCAAGTACATTTGTTGTCATGAAAACACACCTTCACTTCATGAGTCAGCTTGAGATAAACATCGCTAATAAGTTACAGCGCACGATACAACCTACAGTGTAGCTGCAGATCACGCTGGCTCACATAATATTTGAGAATTGAAAGCAAACGGTAAAACAGTCACAATCAAAATGTATCCAGCACACAGTTAAGATACGAGCTTAAGAGTTATCAGCTTTGTATGAACTTCATGTTTTGAAACAAATAATAAACTGATTTGAAAAAACAAAAAACACATTCCATGTTGTCTGAATATTAACTAATGATATGAAATATTTAAAAAAACAACACCTGAAGGCTTTTTTTTGCAGCCTTCAACTTGTATTTCCAATTGGACGTAACGAAACACAATACAATTACAATGAAAACTACTTTTCCTCTACATAGAAAGTATGCAGTGACACCAACCAGGTGCTTCACTTAGAAAATTATTCAAATTCTGGAAACTATCAGAACTTTATGTAGACTCAACTAAATATTTGCGACATAACCACAAAACTGAAAGCAAACACATACTCATCAAATCAACAATAATGAAGGCATTTGAAATGTGCAAAACAACAGAAACAACACCAACGACAAACTTTAAATCTAAGAGTAAAATCAGAGCAAGCTCGTAGGATCCTAACTCCTTCAAGGACGAGGGGACGGTTATACAACATGTATGATACAACACCTAAGAGCTGCTGATGACGTCTGCCTGCAGGACAAGCTCCCCATTAAGCAATCCTTCAAACACAAACATAACATTTATGAACCAGAAATATCTACACACAGAGCCCTGAGTTCACTGAAGTCCTTCAGACAATGTGAAATTTCACATTTTCCTTTTGCCACAGCAAAGCCACGGTCTCTGCAAACAGCTTGGCTCAGCAAGGCACTCGTGTGCAAGTAGGGTCTCCTTTCGACGTCCCGTATGTCACCTTTTGGACACAGTTTGACAAATAAAGAAAAATGTGGTGAGTGAATCATGTTCTCACATAGGTGCGGATCAGCGGGACACCTGAAGAATTTGTCTCTGTGTGTGAAGTGGAGTATGATGTCGGGGAACTAGAAGTGTGACCTGCAAGAACACAGAAAGAAAAGCTATCATGAGCATGAACATGCAAACGTGGCAGACTCATTTTGCTTCCTTGCATATCATACAGACAATACACATAATGTTTGTGTGGCAGTAAGAGTAAAGTCACCAAAGCTGATACTTTCAATACCGATCCAAGCAAACAACAGTACTTGTTTTTTGACACACAAGAGTAAAGTTCGCTGTGTGGTTTCCTGTTGTTTGTTTTGCTTCACATACAAATGGAAGAGGATGCACTTAAACCAGTGTACGGGTTATGCAAAACACAAACCTGACTATGTTTCATACTGTTCCACTCATCTACAGGCAGCACTCACACTGCAGGGAAGGACACAATCAAATAACAACACTGGCAACCACCAGTGCTACCCTTCAGCCTCCTAGTAGACATACCAATTTCAAAATGCTACGTCACCTTGTTTGTGAGTTATTGCATTCGCAAGGTTTTCAGAAAATTGGACCTCCGACCTTGAGCTCAAGGTTGCTGAGATTCAAACTCATCCAAGATTTTTAATAGATGCACCTATTGTATCAATTTGAAGGTCCTACATCGCTTGTTTTCAGGTTATTGCATTCACGAACGTAGGTGTCCACGCCACCTGCTCACCCAGAGCGGTGCCTTTCACAGGTTAAAGACCACTTGCTGTTAAAGGTCTTAATAACTGCTTAGTTTTGTAGATTGTTGTTAGTTCCTTTTCTCATTTCTCAGATCAGGTGTGAATCACCATCTACTTAGAAACATGAGTTCTTGGTGTCAAAAGGCCTGTGTTCACTTTATGGCTATAGAAATCTCTAAAATTTCACAGAAGTCATATTTTCAATAAACTACTCTGCTACTGTTGGTGTAGTGGTGTAAGCTTTCTACACAGGAGTGGAAATATATGTATGTGAATGTTTCAATATCTCAGCAAGTGCTACTACTGCTTAGTTCCACATGTGACGGTGTCGGACCCTTCCATGGTTCTGTCATCTGTACATTGTAACGCACTTTTGTTAAAATTTTGTTGAAATTTTTAGATGGATGGTCCTTTAAAAATTTCGACCGTGGTTCAGGGGGTTGGGAAGCTCATCTTGTAACCGGAAGGTTGCCGGTTCGATCCCCAGCTCTGTCTGTCCTGGTCGTTGTGTTCTT
The DNA here is from genome assembly GCF_057381915.1 of Diplotaxodon limnothrissa. Taxonomy (NCBI): domain Eukaryota; kingdom Metazoa; phylum Chordata; class Actinopteri; order Cichliformes; family Cichlidae; genus Diplotaxodon; species Diplotaxodon limnothrissa. Next base: position 28,005,227 of record NC_140616.1, on the reverse strand, counting down.
GGGCAAGACACTTCACCTACTGCCTACTGGTGATGGCCAGAGGGGCCGATGGCGCGATATGGCAGGCGTGCTTCTGTCAGTCTGCCCCAGGGCAGCTGTGGCTACAACCACCAGTGTGTGAATGTGAGAGTGAATGAAAAGCGCTATATAAATGCAATCCATTATTATTATTAAATGTGAACCTCTTCCAAATGTTCTTGAATTGTGTTTCTTACCTACTTAATACTTGTATGTATATTTTTTTATATAAAAGATGAAAATTGCTTGCTATTGTTATACAGATAAGCATAACTTCATGATATGTTTTGTAGTTTTGCTTCCGGCTCAAACAACCAAGATATGATTGAAGTGCAAACTTTCAGTTTTAATTCAAAAGGTTTAACAGAAGTGCTGAATTAACAGTTCAGAATTTACAGCTATTTTTATAGGACCTCATTTTTAGAAGCATGAAAATAACTGCAATTGACTAACAGTCAGTTTCATCGTCATGTGAAGCCTGTTTTCTTGTTGTTTCATGATCAATCACACAGATAAAAGACTGGATCTTTTTCACTGGATCTGTCAATATGACATCCAAAGAGCTTCGGAAGACCACAGAATATATGTGATTTCAGAACAAGTAACCAAGTCAAAAACACTCAAGGTCTTACAAACGAGAGATGTCTTCATGAATGGAAATGCAGATAATTTACAATAAGGTGCAAACCACTGGTTACATTCAAGAACAGAAGTGCTAATTAGACATTAAAAACCTAATAAAAATTTAAAAAAGGACAGACGAAACCAAGATTAACTTGCACCAGAATGATGAGGAAAGTATTAAAAAGGAGAGAATCGACTCATGATCTAGTGATCCAAGGTATACCACATTATCTAACATTGTGGAGGCAACATTTTGCCATTGCCATGAATGGCTGCCAGTGGAACCAGAGTTTATTGATGATGTGAGTACTGATAGAAGTAGCAGGACGAATTCTTAATTGTACAGGGCTATGCTCTCTGCGCAGATTCAAATTCTGCAAAACATACACACACTCTGTGTTGCTTAATAAACTTTATTTAAATGTTTCAGATGAAGCCAGCTAAAAGATCTAAAAAACCAAAAACAAAACAACACATCATGCCACGATCTGAAGTTACTTTAAGAACAGATAAGAAACACAGTCATGGACATTTATCATCTATCAGTGTCATGCGGCGGCTGTGTGAAGGCAAGAGAGGACCCAAATGCACGGCTCTAGACACACGGGGATGAACTCAAAGGCCGGTCTTTATTAACAGGAACATAAGAAGTCATACAAAACTATACTGGGAGCAACTAAAAGCTGAGGCGCTGGGAAGACACGGAAATTGCACACAACCTAGAGGGACGACGCAACACAGAACAAAGGGACACTCTGACATAAATACACAGAAGGTAACGAGGGAAGTGGGAACACACGGGGAACACAGCTGAAGACAATTACTCATGGCCGAGCAGGGAGGACACGAAACTGACGATACTGACACCAAGATGTGGACCTTAAACACAACACAGTACACAGAGATGAGCACGGAGAGAGAGAGGCAGAGAGAGAGGCAGAGAAGAAGGATGAATACGAGGGGATGAGGAGAACACAGAACACATAGGATGGGAACACGGTACCAGAGCAAACACCACAATAAAAACATGGACACAGGGGGAATCCAAATACCAAACCAAACAATCCAATGGACATAAGAAACAAAATACAAAACTACAGAAAAACTAAGAACACTGGGTCAAAATGACCCAGGACCATGACAGTACCCCCCCCTCAAGGGCTGGCTCCAGACAGCCCAAACACAGGAAAACAAAAACCAAACAGAAAACGACCCAGGGCGGGCGGCGGGGGCCCAGGACGGAGGGCTCGGAACAAAAAACAAAAACGAACAACAGAAAACACAGGAGCACAAGACCAAAGGTCAAACAAAGTTCAGGGGGCCGACCCAGAGACCACAGGCACAAGAGTTCACGGGTCACACGGTCGGGGGGCCGACCGGGCGGGTGGCACAGGTGACAGAGCCGGTCCGGAGGCCGGCCGTGCGGAAGGCAGCGGCGATGGCGAAGGGGGGGACGACGACGGAGCAGTTCAGGGGGCCGATCGCGCGGAAGGCAGCGGCGGCCCTCCAGTCTCAGGCGTGCTGGCCATGGCCTGGTGGGCACAGGACCAGTCGAGGCAGGACCAGACGAGGCAGGACCAGACGAGGCAGGACCAGACGGTGGCGATGCGGGGGCCGGACCAGGCGAAGCACAGGCTGAGGCTGGACCAGACGAGGACGAAGACTCGGAGGCCGGACCAGGCGGAGCTGCAGAGGCTGAGGCTGGACCAGGCGGAGCTGCAGAGGCTGAGGCTGGACCAGGCTCCTCGGGCCCTCCAGCGGAGACAGGTGGCTGAACGGGCTCCTCGGGCCCTCCAGCGGAGACAGGTGGCTGAACGGGCTCCTCGGGCCCTCCAGCGGAGACAGGTGGCTGAACGGGCCCCTCGGACCCTCCAGCGGAGACGAGGAGGTGCTGGCTGGGCTCACTGGAACCCCCAGCGGACGAGGTAGATGGCGGCACGGGAGCCGCGGAGTGCTGGATGAGCTCATCCGAGCTTCCAGCAGGAGCCGATGTAGAGCCAGAGAGAATTGGGACCCCGGGCTTAACGTTAAGCTGGCTAGAAAACTGCACTGCTACGGGGAACTGGGCCAAAGGTTCAGGTGCGAGCTGAGCTGCTGGACACACGGGGACCTGAGCTGCTGGACACACGGGGACCTGAGCTGCTGGACACACGGGGACCTGAGCTGCTGGACACACGGGGACCTGAGCTGCTGGACACACGGGGACCTGAGCTGCTAACGGTGGAGAAGTAAATGACTGCACAGGGGACTGAACTGATGTCTGTAGTAACGGTGGTGGTGAGAGTGGAGTAGGTGGTGGAGTTAATGACTTCACAGGGGAATGAACTAGAGGTAGTGACGGTTGTGGTGCTGGTGGTTGAGTGGGTGACTGTGCTAAAGGAGGCTGCACTGGGGACACTGGAGACTGCACTGGGGAAAGCAGAGCTGCAGGAGACTGCGCTAGAGACTGCAGTGATGGTTGTAGTGGAGGTGTGACGGGTGGAGGAGTGGCTGAAGTGGCTGCGGGTCGGGCGGCTAGTGGCTCAGCTACAGAGTGTATTAATGGCAGGGTTATGGGTTGAATGACTGACTGAGGGGCATCCTGTGCAGCTGAGTGCAATGATGGGTGTGGGAGCGGATGTAGGACAGGTGGCAGTGTCAGTTCCCCTGGGCCTACAACGCAGTTGAAAGGTGCAGGCACCTGCTGGACACCAGTCGCTCCCACCTGAGGAGTAGGTACAGGTGCAGAGACTGGCTGGGTCCTGGCGGGCCCCACCTCAGCGGTTGGCACAGATTTCGGCAGGGACTGGGCGGCTGCTGTCCCCACCCGAGGAGCCGATACGGGTGCAGGGACCAGCAGAGCCTCAGTTGACCCGGAAACCGGAACAGGGACCAGCTGGGCGCCAGCCCCCCTCACCTGGGGAATTGAGACAGGTGCAGGTGAGTGCTGGGTCGCAGCTATCCCTAGAACACAAAGGGCCTGGGAGGCGGGCCTAGAAAGAACAGTCTGCAAGAGATCGATTCCCTGCCCTGAGTGAGCGGATGAGGAACAGCGCTCTGAATTCGTAGCGTTAAGTGTACTAAAGCTGTAGCTTACAGGCACTAATGCATCACCTTCAGTGTGTACAGACTCTAGAGAAATGTGATCAGCTGATGCACCAACAGTCTTAGAGCTTCTTTCTTCGGAGCTAACCGTACTTATACTGACAGAGGAGGGGTTAATAGCCGATGTAAACATAGGTCTGTGCACCGGAGAGGCAGATGAAACAAAGTCTTTTACCACCGGATCGCCGGAAGCAGTAAACCTAGGGTAAACAGTGGTGGGTGTAGAGCCCCCTGACTCAAGAACATTTGAATCAGTACATACGTCAGAATGGACAATCCCCGGGGGTGATGGCTCAGAAGCAACGAGCTGGGGTCGAGCTATCACAGGAACATTTACAGTCTTGGATTTTACTGTTTTACCATCTAAGGGGGCAGGTAGTAAAGCCCCAGGGGTGAGCTTAACTGCAAAACAATCATCCTCAGCAGACACACAGGTAAAGGGCACAGAAACAGGTGTCTCTAACTCAGGAAATGCTGACTTCGAGTTTTTAGACCTAGGAAACACTAGCGAAGGATGATCTTTCTCGAATATGAGTCCAAACGTAGGAGAAACTGTCTCTGAGTTGACCCTCCGGGCAGTACAATGGTTCATAAGAAGTTCGGGTTCAGATTCAACGTTTACAGACCGTGAGCCTTTAGCGTCTACGGCAAGAGTCACAGAGTTTGCATTCCTGCATTCAGAGTAGTGAGAACCAGCCTCAGAGTGAACAGAGAAAGTGTCTTTGTCACTCACCCCAGCCGGCTGCCCAGTAGTCCCGGAATCCGACTGAGGAGAGGACCGGCGACGGCGTCTCCTCCTTAATGAGGGAACGGAGGTGACGGGGGAAACCGGTGATGATGCGGGGGTGACGGTCTCCTCTTCATCATCCGACCACATCGCTGCTAGGAGAGCAGCGGGAGAGCGACGGTCAGAGCTGAGAGGGGATGGAGAAGGGCTCTGCGGCAGCGGCGCCAAAAAACCCTCTCGTTTTAGCAGCTGCTGTTGCGACACCGAGAGCCCCGTCTGCTGCTGCGGTACCGTCGCGGCGAGCTTAGTTTGCTGCTGCTGCGGCGGCTGATGGGCGGAGATCTCCGTCTGCAGTCGCTGTGGCGTGGAATCCCGGGAACGGACATTGTCTGCCAGCTCACGGGCTTGTAATGCCTCCTTAGCTCGGCTCAATTTGTCGATAAAGCCTTCATAGCAGGTGAGCTGCTGAAGGAAAGGGTTTCCCTCGATTATTGCCTTTATGGCGTTAAGTCCGACGGAAATTGTCCGTGAGTCCGAGGCGTGGGTTATTCGTTGCACCAGACTCTGTACACGGAGAATATCTCCCTCACGGGCGGAGCCTGCTGGGTCCGTTTCGTGGTTGCGTCGTTCTGTCATGCGGCGGCTGTGTGAAGGCAAGAGAGGACCCAAATGCACGGCTCTAGACACACGGGGATGAACTCAAAGGCCGGTCTTTATTAACAGGAACATAAGAAGTCATACAAAACTATACTGGGAGCAACTAAAAGCTGAGGCGCTGGGAAGACACGGAAATTGCACACAACCTAGAGGGACGACGCAACACAGAACAAAGGGACACTCTGACATAAATACACAGAAGGTAACGAGGGAAGTGGGAACACACGGGGAACACAGCTGAAGACAATTACTCATGGCCGAGCAGGGAGGACACGAAACTGACGATACTGACACCAAGATGTGGACCTTAAACACAACACAGTACACAGAGATGAGCACGGAGAGAGAGAGGCAGAGAGAGAGGCAGAGAAGAAGGATGAATACGAGGGGATGAGGAGAACACAGAACACATAGGATGGGAACACGGTACCAGAGCAAACACCACAATAAAAACATGGACACAGGGGGAATCCAAATACCAAACCAAACAATCCAATGGACATAAGAAACAAAATACAAAACTACAGAAAAACTAAGAACACTGGGTCAAAATGACCCAGGACCATGACAATCAGTCTGGAAAGGGTGACAAAGGCCTTTTTAAGACTTTGATACTCCAAGTTCCACAAAAGGAGAAAAATTGCAAAAGTGGTGATCCTTCCCAGGAGTGGCCAGCCAATCAAAATTACTCCAAGATTGCACCGATGACTCACAAAAGAAAAAAGTTTAAAAAACTGAAAGTCAGTGTTCATGATTCCACAATATAAAAAAGAGAAAGGACATCAAGTTTTGGTCTGCAGACTGAAAAGAACACAAAGGCTTGTTTCACATTTACTAAAAAAAATATCCCGATGATCCCTAAGACCACCACCAGGCCCTGGCTAGGTGGTGGAATCGAACTCAGGCCCTTCTTGCTGTGAGGCAACAGTGCTAATAACCGTGCTACACCTTTTAAACCAAAATCTGTTAAAACCAGCACCGCTCAACAAAAAGTAGACCATGACTACAGAAGAGCCGTACAACATATCATGATCATACCCATATTTAAAGTCAAAATATATTTTTGTGCAATTTTTCCAACATTACTATTATTAAGAATTAATTTGTAAAACACAATGGAGGCTCTGTCATGGTATGGGACTGCATTTAAGCCCGTGGTGCTAAGAATTTTATCAAAATTGTAGGAATTATGAACACTTAAAAGTATCTAAGATACCGCCATGTAAAACCATCTGAAAATCATCTAACAGGTCATGACTTTATTTTTTTTTTTAGCACACCAACAATCACAAACCCACTGCTAATGCAGTAAAAGCATTAATGGAGTCACTGTCAGTCATGGATTGGCCTCCTCAGAATTCAACATTATTAAAGCAGCGTGAGATCAAGTTGATAAGAAAAAATTGAATAACCAATAATAATCCAAATATGAGCTTTGGAATGTTTTTCAAGAATCCTGTAGATTAAAAATGACAAGAACAGAGTTTAGGCTGTTTTAAAGAATAAAGACAGTCATTCCAAACTTGTTAGAAGTGTACACTCTGCTTTTGCTTTCCATATGGTATTTGCATTTACCCATGTTTCAATAAATCGCTGCACCTATTTTCCTCAAAAATATAAAGAAATATGAGAAAAGCTAAAGCAGTGCTACACAGTACTGCAGTTCAGATTTTAATTATTTTTAACTGTGTTTTAATTGTTTTTAAATATTCTTTTGTAAGTATAAGTGACATGATGCATCATAAACCGCTTTTCGGGGCATTCATACGGTAATTTAAATCCCATACATCAAACAGGAACTTTTGGCTGTAACGAACCAAGTTGGTTGAAATGTTTGTTGTGAGTATACCATGATTATAAGTTAGTTATTTGTTATCAGTTATTAGCTAGTTATTTGAATTAAAGGAAATTAAGGGAATCACAATCACAATCTGCTGCAAATCTCATTCCACCTAATCAATGTACAGCACAAAGCTACTGTATTATGTGCAATTTTATCTTCTTTGTAAGAAAAAAACAAGACTATTAAAATACTGAAATAAGTTCAGTCCAGAACCACTTTTGCCATTTATCTCCATTCACTCCAATCAGTTCATAGTGGATAGTCTTAGCCAATAGCGTGAACCCCTTGTTGGTAAACTGTGGTCATTTTGGGCAAAAGATTATTAGAACTCTTTAGGATCCATATTATTTTATGTTCTCATCACACTCATTGCTGATGCCAGCAAATTTGCCACTCTGGCTAGAGCTACAAAAAACAAACAAGCATAGGTGGAGTAATGTTTATCAATGGCAGCCATCTGGAAATGTTTCCAACAGCCCAGCACCAAACACAAACAGTTCCACAATATGTAGTACAGCGGCTATATTTTCAAGGATACAAATATGCAATAAGCTCACTCTCAAAGATGGAAAGAATGGTAAGAAAGAGAAGACAGGAGAGGAATATAAGGGAACATTTTCAAAGTGCTCAGTGACATCTAATAAATCTGAAATGTAATGTTTAGGTACGGTTCTGAAGTATGCTGGAGTTTTAAAATTAGATATTGGATCAAACATGATGTATAGCTGTAGCATACATTTTTATTATAAGGCTGGATCAAAATATAGACCGTTCAGTGCAGTTCAGTGCAGGCTAAAGTAGCTAGTTTGCAGTGTTGTGGTAAAGTTTACAGTAATGCATGTTGTACTGGTGCAGGGCAAGCTATGGTTTTGATGGTCAATGTTACACCAAGCCAAGTGAAACTGTGCTTATCTCTTTAAGCTTATCTGTGCGATTATGTTATTGAATTCAGTTAACACTACAGAGAGCAATAAAGCTTAGAGCTTACAGCACAGCTCAGGTGATCACAGCCTGTATGCAAAAAGAACAAATCTACTGTAGCTTACAAAACAAATTTTTACACGTCTTCTTTCTAGTGAATTCCCCCCATTCTTCATTTTTACACTGTACCCCGCACGTAGAATCTCACATTAACCCATGAATAAAGCAATTAGTACAACTTTGATACAATTTAGGATGTTTTATTTAGCTATTGACTATGTGCACGTTAGCATATGCTACTTCCGGTGCAGAAACTCCTGTGGGGAGCTTTGTTTCCGGTGTCCTATTCGCGCCTGGTTTACGGTCCAAAACAAGTTAAGCAAATGAATGAATCAAGCGGCGATTTACATTTCTATAGATGTCTTGGGCATTTACCCAATATATCTGTAAATGATGTTCATCGACTTGTCGACATTTTTCCCCCGCGCCTCAGAGCAAAAGAGAAAAGGGATTCAAATGTTATATTTCTCAGCTGTCCCTCGTTTATCGCGGGTGTTATGTTCTAAAAATAACCAGCGATAGGTGAAATCAAGTAGCCAATTTTATTTTTTGACGGTGCAAAACGTTTCGTGGACATACAGTACTGCACTTCAGAGTCACACTGCTAGCGATCGATGCAGTGATTCTGTACTGTACAGGAGAGACGTCACGGAGGAGATCGTCTGCAGCGATCAGGACGCAGGACACAATGCGACGTAAAAAAAATAAGCATGCAAACTTGCACTAAAAAATCTGCGAAACAGCAAGGTGAAAGGTGAACGTTATAGCGAGGGACCACTGTAATTTTTAAGGTAAGTCACAACATACCCTTCGTACATACTAATGTATAGAAACCCTTACCAGCAATCATTCATTTTTTGTGTGGCTTTTTTCACGGTTTGTTAACATGCTGTGTAGGTGTGTACTTGACTAGCTGATATCGACATAACGGGAAACATCTGGTTTGACTATTGTTCACCTGTAGTTTGAATGCTGAACATTTGCCTGTTTACATCATAATAACTGTCACTATACAAAGATGTGCTTCTGAATGTGGACGATGTGTCTTCTGCTGCAGTGATGCAGTTCTGCTTGTGTTGAGTGATGTAAACAACTGATCGATCTAAATGCTTTAAACGTCAAAATTGATCATTAGATTTTTTATGATACAACAGCGGTGAGTGTTCCCACCTTCTCCTCTTTGTAACTTAACGCGATCTTTCCGTTTTTGAGTTTTGGACATGATTTTGGAGTATATCTTCGCAGTAGCGATTGACCGCAAAGTAAAGCTACCGGAAATGTACAACCCCACATCCGGTCTCAAAGCAGGAAGTGAGCATTTTCTCGTGCACAGGGTCAATTGTAATTCCCACTGATTCCCTTTTATTTGATTTGTGATAACAAACTTAATTACATATGAATTAGGTCGTGAAAAAAAGAGAATGAAAGGAAACAAAGGTGTGAGAAAATGTCAATCTTAGTTTTGCCAATTGCTAAATGCTTTTAGAAAAAACAAAAACAAAAAAACAACGTATTCCTTAGTCTTCGTAAATATTTAACTTAGTGCTAACCTATTTCTAAACAAATCTTTTCTATTGCCTGAACTCAGTTATCAGTTAATGACAAAAACACATAATTGTGAAAGACAGATCATGAAAAACATTGATTAGTCAAAAATCACAAACGTTAGCTTTCTTTTTTTTGGTTATCTAAATAATCCAACCACACTGCCAGTGTAATTTATGTTTGGTAGCTTGTAGTTTGATATGATTTGTTTTTAAATTTACTTCAGTCATAAAGTGCACAGATGAACTGTTAGTGTGAAGCAGTGGTTCTCAAACCTGTTCTGGCATGTCCTGCTTCAAAACATTCATGCCCCAATAATATTTTTTTATGAATCATTAACAATAAAAACGGTTCAAAATGAATTGTAAAATCACTTAAATACTGACCTAATTTCACTTCATACTGTTTACCTAGCTGTCAGTGCCCCACCTGCAGGGGCTCCACGCTCACTGAAATTGAGTGAAGCAACTCAATAGAAATGACGCAACTGCTCCAAAAGCTACTTTTTGACTGGTGCAAAACAGCAGATGTCTGTTCCTGACTTACTGAGAGATGAAACTGCACAGCTGCTCACACATATGTGACAAAGTGTGACTGTAACATTCACTGATGCACATTATTTTTTTAATCCATAAAGGCTCTAAAACAGAAAAGTTACAGAAAGTATAAATGTAAAGAAAACTTGAATGGTTGAATTGAATCCTGTGCCCCTCCCACATCCCACTTCTAGTATATAGTAAGTAGTACATAGAAGAGCCTTAGCAGGCCTCATCTATGTAACCTCATGGTGACTGAAGCATCTATAATCAGTCTTGAAAATGAATAAACCACTCTGAATGTTATGTAACACCATGACTGCAATGTCTGTCAGCAGAGTGGCGGATTTTACTTGCAGTTTCTATTTACTGGCACTGAATGGCTTATATCGTCTATTGTACAGTGAAGCTAGTCTAATAAATTGACTTTATCAGAATAGCTCGTTTAGGACAGACTTTCAACAAAGCAGAATAGTGCAGATTTCTTACCTCCATTGTTCCTCCAAATCTCCCTGGCACACTGATCAGAGGAGGTCAAATCTGATATTTGGATATTGGGATTTGATTTGTAGTCATCTTAGATAAACAGAGAAAATGAGATTGTTACTTGATGGCACTGAAGCATTTCCTAGATGCCGGCAGGAACACTGATATTTCTGTAGTAAAGGAGTCGGTCAGGACTTACTGTTGTTGCTCAATGAAAAGGACTCGCTCTCCCTCATCGTCTCGTTTCCGCTGTCCGACAGTGTCCTCTCATTCCTGGAGATGTGCGGCCTCTTCTTCGTACTCTTCCGAGTGCTAATGCGGATGATTCCACGCACTAGCCGACACTCGGCCTCCTGCTCATCCATTTTATGTTCCTCAGCCAGTGAGTTGATGAGCTGGTTGATGGCCTTGCTCTTTTTCAGGAACACCGAGTCTGAGGTGCACCGGGCCAGTTCTTCAATCTGATATTCAGAGTAGAGCTCCAGCAGCTTCTTAGTAATCAGGGAGTCCACATTCTCCTCCCCATCCTCCCAGTCATCAATCCTTATAGACTCATGCAGCGACTGGTGGCTCGGCAGTGTCTGAACACCAGGAGGTGGCATGTATGGCAAAGTGGGAGGATTGGTTTTAGCACCTAAATACTCTATTGTGCTGTCCACTTTGACTCCAGCAATGTGGAGATCCTCCAACCAGGGTTCTTCTGCAGTGTACTCTTCTTTGTTGTCTCTTGAGTTCATAGCTTGGAGACTCAACCTCTCTGGTTCATCTGGTGAACTCTCCTTTGGTGCCAGGCATGGAGCAAGGATGGAGTTCTGGCAGACCCTGTACAGGCCGCAAGTAAGTATGCTACATATAAAAGTCCTACAGCTTCTCGGAGAAGCGCATGGATTGCAGGTTTGGGTTGCAGTGGATGGTTCAGCTGAGCCAGGAATGAAGCCAATGGTCTCATACTGTCTGCCATTAGCATCCTTCAGGTCAGCTTTGTGGACTCCTTTCGGCTCTGGGTTTTGTGCTCTGTCTTCAACTGGGTCCACACAACGTTCTTCATAGGACGACCCCTGGCTGTTGCTCCGGCTGGACCGAAGCCTGTGGCCTGCGCCACGTCCTGAACCATGCGTAAGGCTGCTGGAGGTGCCAGCAGACATGATTGACTGCATCAGAAAATCCAAGAACAAAAATGAGAAAAACATTGAGGTCATCTGAGGTTCAATTAAATGATGAGACAGGGTTGAAATAGTACAGCTAAACAAAACGCTTCTTATAAATCCACATTGTCAAGCAGGAAATAAGTGTGCTCCTAAGCACCTGAGGGCATTTCTCGTCAAAACAATCGTGAAACTAATATCCGCAGGTGGCAGGTAATGCAGCCCAACAGGTTTTACGGAGTATGTGTACACACAGTCAAACACAATTACCCGTTCTTATATCAAATATACTGCATGACATCATGGAGATCACAAAATACTCATTGAAACTCCAATGAGTACACTTTCTGGTGATTCACACCTATGTTCATTTCAGAATTATATAGTTTTATTTCCTTTTACTCATTAAGAACACATAACAATGATGAAGGCTACTCTGTGGATATGGATCATTAAAATTAATTTAACGACAAGTGTGGCTATTTCGCCAGTCATTAAAACAACCTGAGTAAAGACGAATTATTTCCCTTATTTTAAAAAAAAAATGTGTAATTATAAATTATAATTATTTTACATTTGTATTTATTTATTTATTACATGAATCTTATTAGAAAACGACAATGTTGCAATTCTTCAGTAGTGTTTGGCAACCTGTGTTGTGACGATATACGCCTGGACATTTATCAACAGTATGACTTAGCTTTTAAAAAAACAAGTCAAACGGGACTATAGTATTGCGGTTTTGTCTTTATCTAATCACAAACTCGATTTGACGGTAACTTTAGGAACATATGAGCTCGAATTTCGTCTCAAATACAAATATTATTTTCACTTTCATGGCGACTTGTCATTGCGGCAGTTTCCTCCATTTGAGGACTTTCTCACCTAACATTACTCACAGTTTACACGGTGCGTCCACCGGCCGTCTCCCGAATTAATGCTAGATTCTCCACTTTATGGTACGCATTTATTTATTGTAATCCATTTCGAACGTTTCGTGTATGAATTTCGGCCCAAAACGCCAGTTTCAACAAAGTTTTCGACCAAATCTGTGTACCTGAGCGTCAAGGTAGAAGAGGCGCACCAGGTAGCTACAGCCAGAGGTTGGTCTTCCGGTTGTAAGTGACTCACAAAATAAAATGTACATCAAATTGCCAATGTAATTTTGTATCGTGCACGATAATAGCGCATCACGGGCGTCTTAACTTTTCTCAGGAAGACAATGATAAAAAAAAAAACAACAACAGTTAAAACACAGTTATACCCAGCCTACCATTATAAAAGGTAATTTTTACAGTTTTATTTTTTTTTAACAGATTTCCGGTGGTTATTGTCCTTATCTGTGAACCAGCGTCAAGTCACCTACACTGGTCATTGAATTACCGGATATTCCACATGAAAGTATACTGATATTTTTTTTTACATATATTTGAGAGAACAATTTAGTAACAACAGTGCGAGTAAATAAAGTACATCTTTAACCAATATTTTCGTATGACTTTTATTATTATGGTACATAAAATATAATATTGAATGTTGTAGTTTATTTAGAAAGAAAACCAACCGGAAATACTACATTTCTTTGCGTTTACTTTGACAACACGGCTCGTTTTATGGCAACGTAGCTAAACAGCAGGTAGTCACGAATGTGTCAGGACTCCTCCTAGTAGAGCGATATGCATTAAAAATAACAAAGTTTTTGTGTTACATGTCATTTACTCATAAAGGACCGCCGGAGCTTAGCATAAAGGCCGGCAATAATCTATAAGTCGAGGAAGCTAACAAGCTAGCAGTGGTAATAGCACTTTGGATTTACTGTTGTTAAATAACTCCGCAGCTGGATGAGCTTGCTAGGATGAATGGGAAAGCTAAGAAGCTAACGATGGTCATTGTGTTATAGGTTGGATTTGTGCTGTCTTTTTGGAGATAAACTTTTATAAATAATAAATTAGGAGTTATGAGAATAAACAGATATGTAATTTCGAGCACGGGGTCTCGTGGTTATTTACAGCTGGATATCCTCGGTGTGGGATTAGCTTATTTTCTCCTTGGAAAGACGACATTCGCTCCTTTCAGCTACCTCAAAATACACGGGAGTCGGTGATGCTGTCGGTCGCTGGACAAATGCACCGGGTGTCCGAACTAGGACAGAGCGGCCAGACTCCGTTATAAACAATGAAAAACTGCGAGTATCAACAAATAGACCCGCAAGCACTTCCGACGCCCACCCCGACCCCTCAGCCTCATCATGGGAATGACACGGAGAAGAAGAAGGAGCCGAGAAGACCCAGGAGAAAGTGGGAAGTTTTCCCCGGAAAGAATCGCTTCTACTGCGATGGACGGATCATAGTGGCCCGACAGAGTGGGGTCCTTCCCCTTACCCTGGGTCTCATCCTCGTCACAAGTGGTTTATTTTTTATATTTGAGTGAGTTCGTCTTATATTATATGGTTCTGTAATACTGATTGCGAGTTCCGTTCAAAAGTTGTCCACAGATGATACAAAGCTGCTTTTTAATCGATATTTTAATGAACTGAGCCCTGTCTGGCGCATCAAATCTGTTTTATTTATTTATATTGTTTGTCTGTTTGTTTGTTTTTTCCAAAAGCAAGAGACTCGCTAACATACAGTTGGACTTAGCAGGATGATATTTAATGATGCAGATTGCTCAAAAAAACAAAGCAAAACAAAAAAAAAATACTGACCAAAGCGCATTTTTGACCCTGCACTGTATCGATATTTGTTTTAACCTGTGTTGCAATTATGTTTATTTTTAATGTTTTTTTTCTTAATATTTGAAGCTAAGTGCACATTTTTAAGAAGTAGTGCTTAATAATAGAAACAGGATTCTTTCTGCCACAGTAGAGTGAAAATGTGTTCAGTCTTCTGGGAGTTTTATGGCAATTAAAAGAGTTGAATGTTAATTAAAATGAGATCCATCAGTGAGTTAAAGAAAAGAAGAAGGTAGGCTCAGTTATATGTGACAGAACATTGTCTGCATCTTTTCCCAGTGTGCCTTGGTAATTACCCCTGCCTGTGTTTGTTTCTCAGTTGTCCATTCCTGGTCAAACACCTGACCAGCTGCATACCTGTTATTGGAGGAGTCCTCTTTGTGTTTGTGCTCATCACCTTGCTCCAGACCAGCTTCACCGACCCCGGCATCCTGCCCAGAGCAACACCAGATGAGGCTGCAGACATTGAGAAACAGATTGGTAATGTCTAACAGCTGCACTAGTAACTATGAGGTTGTCTGCAAGGCCTTTGAATTTGACGTCCCGAATTGTTTCCTACAGACTGACATTCTGTTGGAAACACTGCTGGATAATAGGAGGAGTGGGGCTATATGCACTTGAGTGTACTGTGCGCTAAACATCAGTCTCTGGGGCTGAAAAGGCTTAAATGCCCAATATCTGCAGTTCCTCAAATAGCCACTGGAGGCAAACTCCAAAAACAAGCCAACCCAATGGTGGCACTGAGAGGTCAAATGGACTGCAACTCAAGAAAAAGCCTGCATATAGAAAAATGCAGTAAAAGCACTCAAAATAAAACACAAGTGTTTCTGAGAAGGTGATAACGTGACAGACTAGCTGTGGCTGTAACGAAAACCAAAACATGCGATTTATACACATGAATCATGTGATTAGATAGCAAGATACATTTAAAATTGCCTCTATAGTTCCCCCCCCTCATAATAACTCCATGGTGGATGGTTTTTTGTATACAGTGCTTAACAAATGTATTAGACCAGCTGTCATAAAAACAGAAAACACAAATATTTTAGAAATTTGTCAAAAACTTGTTAAAAAAAGTAAAAACATAATATTATTTATTATCCATATTTTTATATCCAAATCAGAGAAGAAGTCAGAAGTGAATCAAACATTAGATTCAACCATTAAAACAATTTTTTTTTCTGTTCAGGAATTCAACTAAATAGCTAATTTGGCATCTCAATAAAAAAGAATAAAGGTGGATTAACATTGCAGAAATACAAAAAGGGATTTTGGTAAGCAGCTGTGAGGCATCTGTAGCATAAACCTTACACTGGGTGGTGTAAGGCTTTCTAATTATCAGCATACTGGTGGTAGGGACATGACCCTCTTGATTGATATGTCTTCTGATACAGAGAACTGTAGTCGATACATCTCGCCTTCACTACCTTTTGGTGTGTTTTCTGGTTGTTTCATATGATTGTTTGATAAATAATGTGCCTTCTTGTAAAGTACAGCCCGTCTAAGAAGTTTGTGCTTCGGATTTGGTGAGTAATATTTTAGTCTGTGCTGTGCTAGCAGATATAAGTGTGTTTGTTGTACGCGTGCAGTTTATGTAAGTAGCCTGCTAATCAAGCATGCTAGCATTAGTTGGTAACCTAGCACCCTGTTATACAGATTCTGTCAAACAAGAATGATAAGAATTGTTCTTAATAAATCAGCCATGTTGGTAATGATGGTGCTCACTGAGACACATATGGAAAAGGAAAAATTAGTCACCAAATATACTTGGTTGGCCTAAAATCTGTGTGCAGGAAATGCTGTCCAGTGTTGTCACATTTTTTCTCTTTTGGGATATTTCTGCACTGTGTTTTGGCTCTAAAGTTTCGTATAGGACGGGGAATCTTACCCATAAACCAGTACTGCTTAAACACAGGTTATTTTATTCCAAGTTATTGAAGAGTCAGTGGCCTTGACTTTGTTTTGATTAAAACACCATTCATAGTTTCAAGAGAATGAAAGCGCTGTTCTGGTGTGGCTAATTATTTATTCTGGAATCACACATGCGCGTACATTTTAATGGCTCAGTCACAATTTAAAATTCTTCAGGTCATTTTAATGATGCGGAAGTCATCAAGACATAAAAGAACACAAGTGGAATTTGCTGTGTAATAAACGTCATGTTGGCACGTTGAAAAGTGTCTGCTGCCTTCTAATTTTGGTCTGAAGTTTTCACTAGATTTTATACAGATTATTTTCCCCAATCTTTCACACCTCAGACCTGTTCAAAGCTCATCAGTTATGTTCACTGTCAGTTTTATGCCATGCCAATATTATTTTTACTTTCCATATGACTTGCATCGTTATAATGACCTGCATGTCTAAAGCTGGCTTTCTGTGCACTTTGGAAACTCCTACTCATGACCAGAGTTTAGGCAGTGGTGATGTAAGATCCACATGTTATCCAACTGAACTGTACTACAGCTATTTTTGAAATGAAGATTCTGGCGTGACTGTTGAACATTTATTTGGGCCCCAATGTTTCAGGAAAGATTCTGGAAAGCTCTCTTGTGTAGCTTCTTAGTTTGAATTAGCGCACGGTTTAGTATGGTATGGAATGGATGACACCGACTATTGTAAAAATAAAAATAAATAAAAAAAACCCCCATAAGGAACCATCTGTAAGTTGCGCAAAAAGAATAGTGGGTATTTCTTTTCTTTTTTTTTTCTATTATTTTTCTCATGTTGGTCAACCTCTCAGGCACAGTGTCCAAGTTACTGGGAGAGAGTTTTTGCAGGTTAGTCATTTTGTGAAAGATGACACATCATTTTCCATCTGCTGTTACGAGCTGCACACCTGACACCAGATGTCTTTCTGCTCAGGCTATTATTGGGCTATAATCCACCCCTCGCCCTGAGTAAGAGTGGATAAAAACGCAAGTTGTTACAACCCAGTGAAGTGGTCAGACCTGATTTTACAAGGATGTGAAGTGTGACAGAAAATGATTATAGGTTGAAATTGTGTACATTAAAACAGGATTCATACGTACACTATGCTTCATTGATTGACAGTGGGAGTACCTGACATCTGGGGTGTCTTTGCTAGTGGGATAGTCAAAGCAGTAACAGCTAGCCATTAACAAGGCAAGCTAATTGAGCTTTAATGATCACTTAGCATGAGTCACACTAACTGCCTGTTGCTAATGTTCTCCATTTTGATGCTGAATTACACAAACTTCCTTCATATTTTAATAACATGATGTGATGGATGGATTTGATTGGCTGCCATGGTGCTGGCATTGGAGAACTTTCTCAACTTTTAAGTGCAAGCACTGAAAGCAAAACAAAGGTCCAGATTCACAGTTTAGTTGTGCACTGCATTTAAAGTCAATGAGAGGTGTGGGGATTGAAGTTTGAAATGCAAATGTGTAAATCCCTGTTTTGTGTGCATGGAGACTCTCCAGGCACTCCAGGTTCTTCAAACTGCCCATAGACACAAGCAGTGTTCAGGTTCATTTGTGTTTCAAAATTGGCTGTAGGTTTGAATATGAGTATGAATGTTTGGCTCCATGTTCTAGCCCTGCGACACACTGGCCACCTGTCCAGGGTGCACTCCCCCCTTCCCCTGTGGGTTCAAGTCTGTAGCAGTGATTGAGGGAAAACTTTTTGAAATGATCTTTTAGAGCAATCTTCAAAAGGTTTTTAATGAGAAGCTCAAAGTACTGACCAGAGATGCGTGCAGCCCTAATGATGTGCACACATTGCTGATAATGTGATGGTATCCATTCACACTTTTATCGTGCTTTAAAGTGGTTTGTGAATGTGACACTTGTAAGTTTGCTGCCATGACTTTGATGGAAGTGGAAACTCGATGCTTACTGCAGCAATAACTGCACACCTACCTTAGATTTAAAGCACAACACTGTGTCCCTATTTTCACTGTTCTTCTCTGTAGACAACACTGGAAACACCAGCTATCGACCTCCGCCTCGCACCAAGGAAGTGCTAATCAATCAGCAGGTGGTGAAGCTCAAGTACTGCTTCACCTGCAAGATGTTCCGCCCTCCGCGCACCTCCCACTGCAGCCTGTGTGACAACTGTGTGGGTGAGCTGTGAACACACAGCGACACTGACATTTACAACCCATAAATAATAAAAAGAGGCTTCACAGAGCTGCAGAGAGCACACTTTTATATAGCTCAGTGCTCTAGAGTTTTTTTTAACATTCCTAAAATGTGAGTTGATCACTGTCTTTCAGAGAGATTCGACCATCACTGCCCCTGGGTTGGGAACTGTGTAGGGAAACGTAACTATCGGTTTTTCTACACCTTCATCGTGTCGCTCTCCTTCCTGACGGCGTTCATCTTCGGCTGTGTGACCACACACCTAGCACTGAGTATGTGGTTTTGCTCTGATCTGCAGGTGTTTCATGCTTGGGAAGTAGCCGGCTTCAAATAGCGCCTGCTTGTTTGTTTTGTTTCATTTGGACTGCCAGGCGCGGTTCACAACAGCAGAGCAGTTTAATGTCTGACAAAAGCCATATACGTGGATCAGCTCGGTCATTTCCCACACAAATTAAATTTTATCATCCTGAAATCCTGCTCACTTTCCTCTTTTTCAGGAGCTCAGGGCGGGAAGGGCCTAGTGTTTGCGCTTCAGGAGAGTCCGGGGAGATATCCTGTACCGAATAAGATTTTTTTACTCAAAAAACACAGTCAGTGACAGAAGTCGGATGAAAATCAGTCAGCTTGCATATGTATATATAACATATACATAGACACCATTGCCATCTGTGATCATTTTTCTTATTTGTACTGTTTTTAACCGTGTTTTTCTTCACTTTATATTAGGAAACAAAAATTACTGTAATCCGTAGGGAAGTACAGACTGAGGCTTTCTGGGCTGATATCAGGTTCTAAATAACAATTTGGCAAATATCCAGTGCTCGAATGGGGATATGTTTTAGTTGATTAGCTGTTGTTATGTCTTATATATTTCTGGGATTGTGCCAGTGAAACAAATTTGGCACAATTTTCAAGCCTTTTGTTTTTTCTTATGTAGCCAGTGTTTTGATAACTTTGCTTTCCTTGACTCAGTCTTTCACTGCAGTGGAGCTGGTGATATGTTTCTTTTCAGTTTGGTCCATTTTGGGCCTCTCAGGCTTCCATACATACCTGGTTGCTTCCAATCTTACCACTAACGAAGACGTGAGTACCCAAAGCTGCTTTTATGACTCAGTTTGTTAGACGACATCATGTTATTTTGTTCATTTTGTGATGCTTGTTAAATCAAAGAAAATATACTCTGTATGTAATTTGTAAATATATTTAATATTAATTTTCTGTTAGTGTGGAAGTATATTTAACATTAGAATACTTTTAATTAACAATAACAATAGTAACAACAACACAAATATTAATACTAATATTTTGTTAGTAGTAAGGGAAATCTTGCAGATACTTTTGTATTCACAAAGTGAACAAACTCTACTTCCAAAATAATGTTTGGGGAAAAACATGTCATATGTTTTATATCAGAATCAGATCAGAATCAGAAAGACTTTATTTATCCCCAAGGGGCAATTATATGTGATTTGTTTTTATTTTTTATATTTATATTTTTTTAGATTAAAGGCTCCTGGTCAGGGAAGAGTGGAGAAGATGTTACAAACCCATACAGTCATAAAAACATCTTTATCAACTGTTGCTCGGTGCTTTGTGCGCCCATGCCGCCAAGGTTGGTCCTCTTTATGAATTACTCCTTCCATCATTAAATCTTTAATATCGAGTCCAAGTAACAAAGAGAGATGCTTGTGAGGATCCTTGTATATTAGTTTTAGCTATTTTATTACTAATGGGCTGTTTAAGATGGTGCATATTTCATTTGCAAGCATGCATACTTTATGAAAGAAGCAATCACTGATAATTTTAAATAAGTTTGTATGAGTTGATAAAGAGAGCGCAGTACTAATAAACCTGTAGCAATACATCAGCTGGATTGTGGCTATTTTTGAATTACAGAGCTTCAGTTCATTGTTTAATTGCAATTTAGTTTTATGTGTGTAAGTAGCAGCAGTTTAGTTGTCTCAACCACTTACTATTACAAGATAAAGAGTCTCAGATGGAAAACCAGACAGCCAAGAGAGTAAGTAGTTGGAGATGGCGGGGAGGAAGAATTCCTAATTCTTAATCTGTGATGTGCGTTCTGCATTCATGACAAAGATGACAAGATATTGGTATTAATGGAGGAACATCCTCGCCTCATAACCTGAACATTCGTATCTTTCTGTGCCATTTCAGCTTGATTGACAGACGGGGTTTCCTGCCGGCAGATGAGTCTGCCCAGACTGGCAGTGCTGACATCGAGCTGCCCACCCTGGCCGCTAAAAGCGAGATAAATGTGGTAGGAGCTGCTTTTGCATTGCAGAAATCCCCCTCTCCCGTGCCTGCACCCTGTGACTGCCACCAAAACTCTTTCTGTGCCTGAGAGAAACCTCGTTGCCTGCTGTAGCCCCAACCCAGCATCTGTTTGCTGCCTGTTGTTGACTGTCATGTAAAGGTTTGGTGTATTAGTATTTTAGTATTATTTAGTATTTATTTATTTATTGTCATTGTCAAGAACAATGAAATTGCGTTTGGGGCTTCCATACAACCCAAAAAAAAGAAGAAAATAATAAATACCCCTTAAAACCCAAGTGTACATATTTAACCCAGTGTGACTCCAATGCAATAAGACAATCCTTAGCAATAATCCTTAGTCAGAGGTTTATCGCACAGTATTATGCCTCTTATTGGAAGTTAAAGGGATAGTTGAACGTTATGGCGCATTTGTTTGGTTTGGTTGGTGGAGATTAAAAAAATGTTTTTTCTATTATTCTATTTCTTATTCTAGTAAAGAGCTGCAATGTTTTTAGCTCAGTTTTACTTATTAATTTATTATGATTATGAAAAACAGATAGGGTACTAGTTAGGAGTACTTACTTGCCACTCAACACCTGTTTTGGTTTTAAACTGAAAGCTGAAGGACCTAGAAGAACATCAAATGAAGAGAATGTATTTGGGGGCTTTTGAAGCAGTACAATCAAAGTTTGAAGACTGCTTAAACTGGGTTACTTTATACATTTTTAATATTTTATGACATTATTACATATCAACATTATTTTGAAACTGAGTTGTCCTATCTTTAAGAACTCCTTATTAACTAAATATAAAAAAATTCAGAGAAGTCTGTTTATGGTCTGTGTGTTTGAAAGATGAGAGCAGTAGTGGTAGACAAGTATTTTGGATCTTTAAATCGCTAACTGTCATTATTGGTGTTCCTATACTGGTTAGACTCTACAAAGGACAAACTGTTCTATTTGTTATATTCTACTAATTCTAATGGTTGCCAAACCATGTTTGTATTGATATATACTGAGGTGTCAAAACTCATCATTAAGGGTAGAGGGGGATGTCATCAAATGCAAGAGTTAAAGGAAGAGTCGGGGGAGGGATATAATATTTTTATAAATGATCGAGGGGCACAACCACACACATAGTCCATCCATCCACTTAATCCTTTTTCAGGGTCGCAGGGGTGGGGGGGTGGAGCCTATCCCAGCTGTGTTAGGGCGAGAGGCAGGGTACACCCTGGACAGGTCGCCATTCTAACACATGGACAACCATTCACACCTATGGGAAATTTAGAGTTTCCAGTTAACCTATCCCTACTAAGTGCATGTCTTTGGACTGTGGGAGGAAGCCGGAGTACCCGGAGAACACCCACGGAAACACAGGGAGAACATGCAAACTCCACACAGAAAGACCCTGGGCCCGACCTTCTTGCTGTGAGGCAACAGTGCTAACCACTGTGCCACCGTGCTGCTCATACATGATTTATGACTTCGTAGAGTGACCACTAGAGGTATGTTAATTGTCACAAAGTCCCTGTCCTGATGATATTGAGGTCTGCTGCTAGCAGCACTCTTTGAATCGCGCATTACTGAATAATTATTAAGTTGAATTGTCAAAGACGCAGACAATTAAATTAGAAAAAAGAAAAAAACTCATAAAGACCAACAGTAACCAGTCACCCAGTAACACCTCTTAATCTTGTTTGTTTCTTAAAAAAACAAAATGTTAACGTATTGATTTATAATTTTTGTTGAAGGCATATCTTAGAAATATAGATGACAAACATGAAAAAGTAGCTCTAATGTCCAGGTTTAAATAAGAGAACTAATGATGCTTTGGCAGGTGCGTATTTTAATTCAGGAAATAGTCAACTGAGGTCCTGCTGCTGTTTTTTTTTTTTTTTTTTTTTTTTTTAAACTTGAACTACTTTGTTAAAGTGTAATTTAATATGGTGTCTTTAGCTGTTGTTCAGCCATGTCTACCTCATGGAAATGCACACATAAAATTCTTCTTGTGCTATTTTTAATAGAGAGTACTACTCTCTGTATGCACATTTTTCCTCAGTGTTTACTTCTATGCAGTATCGTGTGCCAGCTCCGGGTGTTTAGAGAGCAGGAGATGTAAGAAGTGGGAAGCTCCTCATGTCCTTCATCTCTTGCTTCCCGTCATGCCTTTGTTTCATTTTTACGTGTTTTTTTTTTTTTTTTTTTACGACGTTTCAGTTTTTAGTATCTGTAATGTATAACATAAAATTTTTGTCCATGCAGTTCATCATGTGTTGTCATTTTTCATTTTGTTTCCATCCATCATCACCGTTTTCCTATCACAGTACAAGGAGACATACTTTTCTATATTTTTCCTACGAGACAAACCCAGAATCAGTCCCTCCCTGTGTGTCTGCTCACCCAGTGCTGACTCACTGTTCTCTGTGTGGTGTGTCTCTGTGCCTGCGTCCCTCCACCAACACTAGGAGGAGAAGTGTCTGGACTTTGCTCTGTCCTGCACTGGCTGATTAGCCGCTGTTAGAGCAAAGAAAAGCGAGCCTTGAGCTTGGTAAGCCTGTATAGAGAAAGGGAGAGTGAGTGCAGACAGCCTGTGGCCGCCGTTGTCTTTGCATGCCCCTTTGCTGGGCTGCTTTACTCCCGCATGGCTTTAACCATTGCCAATGTTAAATGCATTGAAGTGTATAATTGATCCCAGTAAAGGGTGCATAGTTACGGATCAAACAACTCTCTTGTGCTAACCATCAGACCGTTCAAAGACTGACAAAAACAACTGTAGGAAGATGTTCATTCAGAGGTCAGTGAAACATAATGACAGCCATTAAACCAGCTTCTTAAGGAATGAACTGCAGGGCTTTAACAGTGCTTAGAGACTTCCCATGTGTGTATAATTTTTAGGTTTAGGGATGGAAACAGTGTTGAAATATACCCATATGGTGACAGCACATTTTCTCGACCCTGAATTATACGTAGCGTATAAACTTTGAATACAAACTAGCATATGGAGAAAAAAAATGGTTTAGCATTTAAATGAAAAATTTTCCAGAGCTTATGCTGTTAAAATTCATTCATTTGTCAGACTAATTTACATTCAAGGCTAAAGACATTTTGAAGCGAATTCGGATGAATAGTTGCATTTAAAAAGTGCCCAAAGCAACATTTTATACTAAGAAATGATCAGTTCATGTAAAACGGGTTGCTCATAGTATCAAATATTATCACCAAACTGAACTTCCAGTCAGTTCTGTGCAGTTTACCAGCTCCTTTCAGCTCACTCTTTTGGTTTTACTGGTCTTAGTTTGGCTGAGCTAACTGCTACTTTCTATTTTCATTGTGTGTTAAATTGCTTTAGTAATAAAATGTACTTTTTAAAAGTACATTTTATGCTTATAAAGATCCCAGCCAATCTCTGTTTAATTCGGTGTTTTTTTATTTGGCGTCAGTGTAAAGCAAAGCATCTCAAGGCAGGTATGTTTATAAGGTAAAGGCTGTGTAACGTTACAGAGTGGGATAAAAACATCTGCCAACAAGCAGAAAGAAGTCAGGTTCAGGGTCTGCTGCTGTACTTGTAAACATTTACTGTTTTGAGCTACTGAACCTTTAATCTCAGTTCAGATCAACTTGGATGTGTCAGCTTGAAAATGTAAACCTTTAAATTGCAAAGAACCCACCACACAAATGCACGCTTGATAATGGATGCATTAACAGAGCCAATGCATCCAATCACTTCCCTTTAGCCAGCTTGTCCCAGTGGTCACTCATTGTATACTGTATATATATTGTATGTCTGTATATTACAGACAAGAGTTTTTCACATAAACCACAATTATAAAAGTTTATAAAGCATTTACTGAAGACCACTGACTGTAAACAATGCTCTGTTTTATCGTTTTGGTCGGGACGTCTTCGTCTGCAGATGGTTTAAAAAGCATAGAAGATGTTTGTTAAACTTCAACATCTCCCAGAAGAATCTTACAGTTTGTTTTCTCAGTGTAAAGCCTGACCTGAGTCTGATCCTTTGGGCAAGCGTGCAGGGATAGTGATATGGAGTTCTCTTTAATGGATCCAGCATGACGCGTAAGAAGCATCCACACTGGAAGAGCTAGCAGTGATGATACCGTAAAAGATGGACTTATCTTCCTGTTCTGAGAAATGAAGCCTTTAAGAGGACGTGAAACACTACACGTAAAAAGGCTAATCTACATCACGGAGCCCTGCTCTCAAAAACTGTCTGCGAGTCTAGTCACGTTTGTTAAATTCTTTACAGCTAACGGCCGGATTTTCCCATTTCAGTGCAGGAAGCCAAATAATGAAAAGCCAATTACTGCGAAAGAGACAGACAGTGAAAGTGGACAGTATATCCTCGGTTTCTTAACGTAAAACTCATTGTTGCAGCCAGGGACAGCACAAAAGTGATCCCCTTAAACCACAGCTGTCAAACTCCAGTCCTCAAGGGCTGGTGTCCTGAAACCTTTCTGTGTACCTGCTGCAACACACCTGAATAACATTAGGTCATTAGCAAGACTGTAGAACTTGACTGCACGATGAGGTGGCAATTCAGCCTTTTGATTCATGTTACAGCAGCTTATGAGTGAATGAAAATGGTGCAATAACAGTACAAGCTTTCAAACACTTACACTTATTTAAAATTGCTTGAGTAGGGTTAGGGGTTGCCACCTCAACATGCACTCAAGTTCTATAGAGTCTTGCTAATGACCTAATGTTATTCAGTTGTGTTGCAGCAGGGACATATTTAAACGTTTTGGGACACCAGCCCTCGAGGACTGGAGTTTGACACACCTGCCTTAAACTCATTTTTAGTTTTGGTGTTGTTATTTTTTGGTGGCACGGTGGTTAGCACTGTTGCTGCACAGCAAGAAGGTCCTGAGTTCAATTCCACCATCAGGCCGGGGTCTTTCTGTGTGGAGTTTGCATGTTCTCCCCGTGTTTGCGTGGGTTTCTTCCGGGTACTCCGGCTTCCTCCCACCACCCAAAGACATGCAGTTTGTGGGGATAGGTTAATTGATTAATCCAAATTGCCCATACGTGTGAATGTGGGAGTGAATATGAGCGCAAATGGTTGTCTGTCCCTGTGTGTTGGCCCTGTGACAGGCTGGCGACCTGTCCAGGGTGTACCCTGCCTCTCGCCCTATGAGAGCTGTGATAGGCTCCAGCGCCCCCGTGACCCTGAAAAGGATAAGCGGAAGCAAATGGATGGATAATGTTGTTATTTTTCTCTGAGTTATCGATTCTATGGGCTCAGTCACTCATTTTGGCAACTTGTAAATTTTGGTCATATAAGGGTCAAAAAGCAGGATTATCCAGAGTGCGCTCATTGGCTAAGGACATGTGCTGTTTGAACATGTTCTCCTCAAGGCTTCATAAAAGAATCTCACAAAACAGTCAGTGATGTCATAGTCACTATGTTCATCTTTTATGATATTTATGACAATAATGTGGGAACCAGAAGTAACAGAATATCAATGACATTCAGCAACTTTAACAGCGACAGGCAAAATAACTGCTGATGACATAAAGTGGGCAGGTTCTGAGTTAGACTTCTTACATTCTACTTGAAAGGTGGAAACGACTACCAGCGAGAGTGAAGGATACGGTTGACTGACACATGATGGAATGCTTTTAATGTTCACTAGTGACCAGTCGTCAGTGATGAAGCCACAGGCACCAAGCAAACTGCTTCTTGTGTGGACGCCCTGTTAAAGTCTGAATATTCTGGCAGCTGCTACTTAAACTTCATCAATCCTTTTTTAGAACCAGCTCTTGCAAACTATCACGCTTTGTTTTAGTGCCATTCTAAAAGTTTGGTGTAATAAATAAACAGGCTTCTTGGGCTAAATCAAATATGAAATGTGACTGGCCAGGTTCAATGTGCATGCCTATGCATGTCTGTGGCATGAAATATTTTGGATATCCTGCTTGAGATCACGTGTGGATCCTGCTTGCACTCCTAGTTGGCCTTTGACTCATGTTATATTTGCTGAAGTAATTTCAGAGAGTGATGTGTTCCCTGTTAATATCACTAGCTTGTTTTGTCACTTGTTTTATTACTTTTTTTACTTCCTCTTTCTTGCACTGCCCTTGCAGTGCACACAGGGAACTAAAGGTCTGCTAGAATCGGCTGCGCTTTCTCCGCTCCTGTCCACCTCGTGTCCTCAGGGGAAACCTCAGAATGCTCATTCCTGCCCAGAAACCAGCCCAGCGTTGAACTCTGACCCCACATCGGAGTTCTCTAAAGGCTGCAGGGGTAACCATACGTCCAGCTCCCATGGCGATACTTCTCGTCCACGTCACACCAAAGCTCGCTCAAAGAAATGCAGACGAGAGGCTCTGCATATTCCCAACCCTGCATTTGATGTCCCAGTTTCCCCTACCTCTCCGGACGCTGCCCCTGACTCCAAAGCCAGGAGCCACAAAGGAGGCAGCCTCACCCCGTTGCACTGACTGTCTTGAATGATGTTTTTCACAAGTCAAACACTGTTTGAGGCTTGCATGCTGTAACACAGTCAGATCCAAGTTATATGATTTTTTTTGTTTGGTTATTCCTGTTGGTTCTCTGAAACTCCAGGAGCGTTGAAGATGTTTGGTCACTGAGTAAGACAATCACAGTGGAAATAGGACAGATTTGATGAAGAGGATTCTAGATGCAACATAGCGTTGGTGTAGAGAAAAGTTCTAAGAAGGTTTGTGAGCCGTAGATTCTTGTGTAAAAAAACAAATTTACCAGCATGTCAGATTTCACCAAATTTGTGAAACAGCGGCTTTAATGTATCAGGTGGATGGAAGCTCTGAATTGTGTATATCTATAAAGAGAGGATCCTTGAAGGGAAAATCCACCCGAAAATGTTCACATCTCAAGCTGTACAGGCAGTGATTAATGGAACAAGTCGCAGGACTCGTTGACTAAAGCACTGTCCTCAAAACACTTTCATGTGGAATCACCCGTTTAGCTCACTGGGTTAAGCAGGCAACCCATTTGCCTCAAGACATGTCTT
The DNA here is from genome assembly GCF_057381915.1 of Diplotaxodon limnothrissa. Classification (NCBI taxonomy): domain Eukaryota; kingdom Metazoa; phylum Chordata; class Actinopteri; order Cichliformes; family Cichlidae; genus Diplotaxodon; species Diplotaxodon limnothrissa. Next base: position 27,977,464 of record NC_140616.1, on the reverse strand, counting down.
CCCCCTGGTTTTCTCCCAGGCTTCCTGTCTTCTCTTTGCTCTCCTATTGCAATATAATCCATATAATCTGGTACAGAATTTATATGGAGTAAATATTTAGTCACCACAGCCACCACAGGTGGGTAAGGTTTGGCCACCCCTTCTGCCCAGTAAGTGTGAAACGGCAATGTCTGCAAATAAGCCTTTACTGTGCAGTGGTTGAAATATCTAATTTATTCATTTGGATTGTTGTAGGGCTTTAGGGGTATGCCTGCTCTGTTCCACCACCTGTCATTGTCTGTTCTGCTAATTTAAATCTCTGAACTGGATCTCTGGGCTGTGTTTGAGGAGGTGATTCTTTTTGGAACATTTTTAATTAATTATTAATACTCTTAATAAGCTTTTGTTTCAGTTTTACTATAGGGAAGTTATTCTTCTGTTACTTGACACTTTTAAAAACTTTTTTTTTTTTTAAAGTTTTACATAAAAATGCTTGTTATGCATGAGTCCTCATGGCATACCTTTCTATGGCAGTCATGCCTAAATGATTAGGAATGATTTGGTACATCTGGTAAGCAATCATTTGGTACTACAACAATCTGTAAAATGGGGAAACAAGAACTAGAAATAGGTTCTGAGCTCAACCTGCCCACCTCTTTAAAAACTATCTGGCTCTGTGGCTGCTTCCACTGGGTTTCAGTCTAACAGAACCTGAGGGTACCAAATGCAGAGATGGGGATATAACTGAACTATGCACTTGTTTTTTCCCCCCACATCTATAATAATGCAGGCAAAGATTTGGTCCACTGACCTTAGTGACATTGAATATTGGATTAATCATTCAAATCTATATGTAAAACACCTAATTTTTCACTGAAGGTGATGACTTTGTGTTCTAAAATAAGCAAAATGTGAATGTTGTTGTGTGGATTTTTCCGATGACCTTGCACAAACAGCACAGTGGATAAGATGTAAATCAGTTTAGTGGTGTGTACTGTTGTTCAGATCTTCGTGCTGTAAAAAGGAATTGAGTGCAACTGCATGGTCATGACTAAAAGGTGTATTTTATGATGTTTCTTTAAATGCATTCAAACATTGCACCATCTCAACACACCTTTTTGTAGGAAACCAGTGTTGTGTTTCAAAACTGAAACAGCATTACTGATTCCCGCTTGTATTCTTGTCACCATCACACAATGATTTAAAGCTCCTTTTCACATGTCCACCTCCTGCTCACACACCTTGTGTCAGTAATAGCAATACCTTCTGTCTTCTCCTTTCCCTAAAATTGTTTTTCTTTGTGCACTTTGACAAATCTGAGACTTGTGTGAATGGAGGATGTACTGGTTTGTTCTCAGGTGAAAGCTTTAGGTTAGGTATTCAATATGCAAGTTCAATGTGACATGTGTTCACACACATTGTGACCCGATGGCAATAGCTGCACAAGAGTGCAAAGACCCCAACTATCATGTACACACTGTCCGTCTATAGTTCACCTAAAGAGTGTCTGTGCAGCATCTGCTGTGTCAAAAGTCACCCCAACACCCTCAGTGACATCACTAAGTGAATGCGAGTGATGCATTTATTAGGAGAAACATACTGTACTGTATTTGTACCAACTGTAAGGTAAATTAAGCCAATGCTCCTGTCAAAATAAAGGAAAGAAAAATACAACTCACTGAACAATCTGTGTATTTTTTAAGCTGACCACAAGGTGGCACTGGTGGTCCGTGAGCGTGAACTGGAGTCAGTAAATCAGTCAGTGAGCCACTGTTTGGACAATTTGGTGTTTTGTTTCCTCTTAGATGTTTAATAAAACGGAAAATAATCAAAAGATTTTTCTTTTTTCCTCTTTGCAATGGAAAAAAAGATCACAGTACCACATCTGTGCAATTAGTAAAAAAAATAAATATACTGTAGAGAATTTGGTGTAGAAAACATTAAGTCTGATTTTCAGGTTCATGTGGAGCCATGTGCTACATAAAAGTTTATTCAATACAAAGTATGAAACTTTTTTGTATTGAATGAGTAAGTTCTGTTTTTCAGAATCGTGAAACAAGCATCAGAAGCAAACAAGCTTCTTTTATTTAAGTCACAATTCTACAGAAGGAACACTACGAATATTTTAAAATATGCTTAAAGGGCCAAAAGTAAAATACTCATTTTCAGTTTATTTATTTTATTGGATTATAACTGATTCCTTGATTTAAGTATTACTTTAATGTGTCAGTTGGAGAGGACTGTAATGATATATCCTATATAATCTTCCTGTTAAAAGGGAGTTTTTCCTTCCTACTGTTGCCAAAGTGCTTGCTCATAGGGGGTCATATGATTGTTGAGTTTTTCTCTGTATGTCTTATTGTAGAGTCTACCTTACAACATAAAGCACCTTGAAGCAACTGTTGTTGTAATTTGGCACTATATAAATAAAACTGAAATGAATTGAATATGCTAATGGATAATTTTCTATACTTATAAATGTCCTAATATCCTGTGATGTGATGCTGTATATTTTAAAATCTGCAAAAAAAGTAAAGAAAAAACTATGCTGTGGAGTACCAAGTAGAATATTTTTCATTTAGTATAGTAGAAGTGGAAAGTAGAATAAGACAAAAAAAAATGCATAAGTTATTCTGTTTCACTGCCATTCAATGTCTGGTTTAGTCATATAGCAATAAATCACAAAACAATCACCTCAAAGTGCTTTCTACTGCATGGTAACCCTACAGTATTCTGAAGAAAATCCCAACGATTAAATCAGCACTTTGCAATGTAGTAAGAAAAAACTCCCTTTTAGCAGGAAGAAACCTTCGGCAGTCCTAAGCTTGGGGAGGGGAAGTCATCTGCCACTACCATTTGGTGGGTGAGGAGAAAAGGAGAAACAAAAAGTGAGGATAGGGATCCAGAACAAAACACAGACTACAGTAAGAGAGAGTGAAGACAAAAGTTCAATGATGCACTTAACAGCAGAAAGCTCTGCCTCCCATTCTACTTTTAGGACTACGAGTCAGCCGGTAAGTCAGCCGAAGTGGTCTGTTGGGATAATATAGTACAATGAGAAGGATTTTAAATTTCAATTCTGGATTTAACGGGAAGCCAGCAAAGATAAAGTAATTACAGGGGAAATATGATCTCTCTTTCTAGTCCCCGTTAGTACTCTTGCTGCAGCTTTTTGGATTGACCAAAGATTGACTGAGAAAGCGGCATGAACTAGTTTTTCAGCATCACTCTGTGGCAGGATTAAAGAGATTGAACAGATGCAAGAAAGCAACCCTATATATATTTAATGTGTGTGTTGAAGAACATGTTGATTAAAAATGACACCAAGACTCCTCCAGTGTTACTGGAGGCCAAGGTAAGAATCTGGAGAGATACCATGTTTCCAAGATCTTTAAGACATGTCTGTTTAAATCAAATCAAATCAAATCACTTTTTATTGTCACATCACATGTGCAGGCACACTGGCACAGCACATGCGAGTGAAATTCTTGTGTGCGAGCCCCACAAGCAACAGAGATGTGCAAACACAACAACACAAACGAGCAAAATACAAGAATGTAACAGTTTATCTAACTGATTTGTGTCATTTGGCTTCATAGATAAAGCTGGGGATCATCTGCATAGTGATGACAATGTATGTTGCATTTTCTAAGTTTAGTGAAGTAGAACTGGTCCCAGCATAGAACCCAGTGAAACTCCTTGACTAACTGTCATGTGTCTAGAAGACTCTCCGTCTTCATGCGCAAATTGGAATTTATGAGCTGGATGCAATTTCAACTATTGCAGTGCATTTCCTTTAATACCTGCAATGTGTTTTGTTTAATGTGTTTGAATTATGCCTGGGATTTAAAGCTCGCTGATTTATTGCTTTCTTTTTATCCAGAGTCGTACACAGTAAGGATGTAAAACTATTAACAAGATCATCTATCTCTGTTGGAGTAAAGTTGGATTGTTGCTCTGGTTCACGTTGTTAATAGACCTCTCTGCACTGAATCTTACTTGTTATTAACCCCTGTCTCTCTTCCACAGCATGTTTTTATCCTGTCTTCCTTCTCTCTCCCCCGCCCCGCCCCTCCCTGAGCCTGGTTCTGCTGGAGGTTTCTTCCTGTCAAAAGGGAGTTTTTCCTTCCCACTGTCGCCAAAGTGTTTGCTCATAGGGGATCATATGATTGGTGGGTTTTTCTCTGTATGTTTTATAGGGTCCACCTTACAATATAAAGTGCCTTGAGGCGACTGTTGTTGTGATATTCTTTGTGAATATCTGTAACAAATAATTTTTTTTTATAGTAGTTAATCTTTTAGGTGGTCTGGGAGCAGATAGTCTCTAGAAGGGTAGGGTTTTGTGTCTAATGGCCATTATTCTGTTTAAATGAATTAGTCTCTCTTAAAATTAATTGTTCAGTTTGTGAGTCCATGCTTATTGTAAGTGGTAACTGACTAAGGAAACAAACCTGAGATTAACTAACTAATTAAGAAATCAAGTGAAGACGTAAAGGCATATTAAATTTATATTGCAGTTCTCTAATTTGCTCTCATGTTATGGTGTTATGCAGTGTAAGATTAACACTGTGAGACATTAGTGTTGGGACACCAGGGAAGGCTGGACACACCTCTGAGCAAAACACAATGAAACAATGCTTAAAAGCCAGATTATCCAGTTGTGTCAGAAAAGGACTGGAGTTGAGTCTAGAGACAGAGAGAGAGAGATGAATGCAATTGTTGCTGTGTCTTCCTCTTTGTCACCAGCTTCCTCTGATCAGCCCTGGCTAACCTGTAGTTATATTTTTCTATTATCTTCAGCAGTTAATTGAATAAGCACATTGTAAGGTAAGGTTATATAGGAGATTTTAATCGCTGATCACTAAGACAATGATTAATTATAAAGGAATGCCACACTAATTATAAATGACAGAAAATATTTAATAGAAGAACAGCAGGTTGAAGCTGTGCTATGAAAGGAACCCAATCCAGATTAGTCAAGTGTGACATGCTTGGAGCAGATACCAATTGACCACTTTAGCCAGGGCCATGCTTGCAGGTACCTGATTGTCAGCACCTGGAGTACCAGAAGGTTAATAGGAGGATAAGCTGTTCATGGGCAAAACCCACAAACTCAACTTTGCTGTTCAACCCAAAAATCTATTTTCCTTTCAAATGTGGCACCATTTATGGTGAAATAAACAGCCTTTCTAACTGAATAAGATTTATTGTAAAGAAGCATTAAGTTTATATTATATTCCAGTCACCTTCAGGTCTTTCTCCCTTTGCATCTGGCCATTTAGTATTGCTAGAAATCGCTCACACTGTTGTGCTGATTCATGGTCAAATTAATTTAGATATTATGTCTGAATGAACATACAAAATCTGTAAGCATGGAGAGTTTTTGAAACAGATTATTTCTATTTACCATTTATAGCCCATTTGTATTCCAAGTTATGTTAACACAGAGAGTATAAAAGATGTGACGTCACCTAATGGAGCTGTCAAGTCCTGTTTTGAAGCCTTAAGATAAGATTTGCGGCGATCACCACCTTGGTTGCTAAAAGCCACATTTGATGAGAAGGAGTGATTCTAACTATGTAACTGCAGGTTATTAGCTAATGACTTTTGACTGACAAGTCAAACAGTGTGTAATTACATACCTCCAAAACCAGTGACTGAGCCCATAACCTTAGCAGGCAAGTATTTATAGAGGTCAAAATTAAAAGCTGTTTTTGCAGACTTTTTGGAAACTTGACATGTTTTTGTCAAAAATTTCCAAAGTGCTTTTTAAAACAAAAACAAAAACAAAGGAAAGATGGATATACAAAGTTCTCACAAACATTTCCAAATGTCAAGAACTGGAGTGAGAAGTATCATCAAGAAATTCAAAGAGAGCCAAACAATACACAACAAGCCTGGCAGAGGTAGGAAGCAAACTATTAGAAAGAATGTGGAAAGAAACTTAGTTATAGATGTGAACAACTGCTGAGACACAAGATAACGACTGAGCCAAGTTCGTCTCAAAGATGACAATCAAAAGAACCCTGCACAAAATTGGACTATAAGGTTGCAGAACAAGAAAAACCTCTGCAGATGAACCACCTTCAAGCCCACCTGAAGAATGCTAAAGACAACCTGGAGAAAGATTATGCATACTGGAAGCACACCTTTGGGTCAGGTGAGACAGAACTATAGCTCTTTTGTCACAGAGATGCTGCTTATGTTTGAAAGCAGCATCTCTTTCAAACTATAAGCAGTCAGCTGACAGAAAAGTACAAATGGACATGACAGGACTTTCAGAACGATCTAAAAATAAATGAATGAATAACAGCCACATTGAAAAAGGTCATTGGTGCTTTATGAGATGAACAGTACTGAACTGTAAAATCATTGTCCCTGATCTTTGTAAGAGCTCCCAATCACTGTGATTTCAGCTTGAACGAAAATGCTAACAGAAGACTGATTACTGTTTCTGAATTTTGCAGACATGACCAGACAAACACTATCATCTCTTTAAGCCCTAGGCCAGTTTTAAAAATAGACTTTAACCTGAAAAAAAAATCCCCTAAATTCATTCAGTAACAGATGCAAAACTGTGAGGGCCACAATGAGCAATCGTGCCAGGCCAGAGTTCATCTAAGGATATTGTTGATGAAAACTATAAATCGGAAATTCAAGAATTTGATGTACGTTGATTTAATGGAAAAGGTAACTCCTAAATTTAGGAAAGGTAAAAAATCTTTTAAAAAATTCTGGGATCCAAAAGTTCCAGACTCGAATGTTAATGGTAAATAGGCTGGTACTGGTACCACAGGCTGAACAGAGGGGACTGTATTTCACTCTCCAAGGCACGAAACAGTGGAGGTTGGTAGCCTTGAGATACTTCCAAAGGAGAAAAGCTTGTTGTAGAGAATATCCATGTTATGCCCAAACTCCAGCCAAAACAACTGGGTGCTCCAGGTGGAAGGGTTGGATGAGACAACACGCTGAAGGGCAGCTTCCACGTCCTGATTCAGGTGTTCTGTCTGGCCATTGGTCTGAAGTTGGAAACCAGAAGATACACTTATTTGTGCCCCCAAAGCTGTACAGAGCACCTTGCAAGTGAACTGATGGCCCCGATCAAAGACATTGTCACAGGGTATACCATGAAGTTAGAATACATGTTTAACTAGGATTGCTGCAGTCTGGAATGCTGTTGGAAGTTTGGGGACTGACAATAAGTTAGCTGCACTTTAGAAGGCTAGTCAAAATCCAACAGTGATCAAGGCAGTGTGAGCACAGGAAAAAGTGTGAATGAACTAGAGGCTGAGCTAACGATTCAGGGATGCATTTCTCCATAGCCTCTCTTTCAGGATGTCACATCCTGTTAAGGCAACTAGTGGAGAATGATACGAGATAGGAGGTCTATGGCACAGTCGCATGCCTGCCAGGAGGGAAAGCATGGTATTAAAGGAAAACTTCTGTTAAGTCATGATCTTCAGGGACAGTGGTGAAAGCTATAGTAGAGCCCTGTGCGGGCCTATTTTTAAATTCTACTTCTGTCAATCCCAATTCAAGTCCAGCTACCACAGGGTGGTATGACAGGTAAGTGTTCACTGTTCTCAATGCATGCAAGGCAGTAAATGTCTTAAAACCAAAGTAATGAGGCTGTTCTTAAAAAGAAAGTATCTGTGTACAAATGTAAGGAGTAAAAGTAAAAAGTTGGTGAAAACATAAATACTGATGTAAAAGATGAAAATAGTGGACATCAGCTGTTTAATATCTACATGATAATGTCTCTGCACTCCAACTCATAGGTAACCTGTTCGTCCTACATGTGTTCAACTTATGAGGGAAGCAGGGCTCCCCTCTCACGCTGTCCTCTGAAGAATGTCAAGACAAATTAGGTTACCCTCGGATAAAAGAAGCTGCCTTGTTTAATGAGTTCCTCGGAAGAACAAATAAATGTTTATGGAGAATCTCCCCCTCCTGTGTCGTGTATGGCAACATCATGAAAACACTTAACTGTTGCCAAGGAGATCCCATCACTTTTCCTAATGAGTGTGGCCTTTGTGTGTTGCAGGTTAAAACATTTCATCACCCTTTACTATGAATTCACTTCTTGGCTCTGATAACATCTAATCACCCTCTTTGGCTGACTTAATTAACTGTATGCTGTGTGGTCAAATATTTATGCTTGTTTGAGGTATGTCCTTTCTATGTTGTGATCAGTGTTGGGATTGTTATAAAAAAACAACAACACCCACGCACTTTTCTTTACGACATTACTTAATTATTTCCAGAAAAATGTAATACATACATTACCTTCTCGTTTCTCCGTAAAATGATCTGAAACACACAACAACAATATAAACATATAGGTTGTAGTTACACACAACAACACAAATCCTAATGAGGAAACACATATGATATTTCTCTATTAATATTTAGGTATGAGTATAAATGTGACAGCAAAAAGTAAAGAAGAAAACCAGAACAAAGAGACATCACAGCGATCGGCACGGCGATTCTACCTAAGAAACATGAACAGGAGAACAGGAGAAATCGAGGGTGCAGCCTGACTGCTCATCCGTTTGTAAGCAGTTCAGGGTCTGACTGCTGGGCTGGCGTCAGCATTCGCTCGCTTTTAACACCACTCTGGGTTCTTGGCTAGCTTAACGTTAGCATGTGAAGTTGCGTTAGCAGCATAATGAAGCTTGCACTTTACCATTGCACTCTTGTTCTTTTGTGCAATAAAAATAAAGTAATGTTTAATACACACTGTAGACTGCACCACTATCTGGTACATGAACTGAAAACAGCTGACTGTAATGGAAGTTCAAGTGGAACAGATGAACCGAATCAACAAACAATTCCAAGGAACTGAGCTACTGGGAACTGGTTATCTGCAAGAACCAGTTCTTGATTCCCATCCGTAGCCTCAGAAGAGTAAAATAACTGGTAACTCATATTCACCAAGTTCTCAGAAACACGAGTTTGAGATTTCAGGTTAAGGTTCATCTGTAGGCCTGTATTGAGTCCCATATAGCTACAACCTGTGTCAGGGAAGTCTTGTTTGCATTCATACTGTTGCACTGATGTGTCTACGTTGCAGTGCCATTACGAGTAAAGTTACCCATATGGAAAAGAAATAGAACAAACTTATAAAAGACTTGCATAAGATGTGGCCTACTTCATATAGTGTAGCGGTCCCCAACCTTTTTTCGCGCCATGGACCGGTTTATGCCCGACATTATTTTCACGGACCGGCCTTTAAGGTGTCGCGGATAAATACAACAAAATAAAACTAGTACCGGTACCGAAAAAAAGAAGATTTATTCATAACACACGTGAAAAGACAAAGGGAAAACTGAGTTAATGATAAAAACGATAACAAAATAACGCTGAAAACCGATAAAAACCCTGAAAACCATACATTTCACACCTGAGCATCAACTCTCGCGGCCCGGTACCGGTCCGAGGCCCGGGGGTTGAGGACCGCTGATATAGTGAATCATATAAGGCTTATATGATTTACTCATGAAAGTGGCCACTTTCTCATTACTTTCATATATTGTTTTAGTAAGTATCCAAAACATACAAGTCTCATTTATATAAATTTTAAATAAAATAAGTAAGGGATGTTATATCTGTTTTCACTCTTGTATGCTTTTCATACAAGTTTCACACAAGACAGATACAAACTTTATGAGATTTATATATATCTTTTCCATATGGGTAGGCTCATCATTTTGGATTTGGAGGTGATAAATATTGACTTTCCTATAATAAATACAGCACAGAAAGATAACTTTAGAAAACATTAAGTTTGGAACTTCATCTGAGAAATCCACTGTTCATTTAATCCCATTGTAGACTGACTGACTGAATCTCTTATTTAGTGTTTCTTCATTGATTGGCAGACTGACAGCAGGCAAATGGAAACTGTGAACCTTGAGAATACGTGCTAAATAAAAACTCAAAAAAACTTGAAGCATTTGTGACCATGTAGAAGAGAACAAGAGCCATGTGTTTTATTTCTCAATTCGAACTCATGGTTTACTTCCCTCTGAATAACCCCCACCCCCAAACATTTCTCTCTCTCTCAAGTTTCCCCCTCACTGAAACAGAATTACTGTGTCAGGTTTTTTCGTGATGCAATTAGTATAAAGTGTGGGCATTTTTACAGCATGGGTTGGCATTGCCTCACCCACCTCACCACCAACCTTTCAGCTTCTAACACTGTGTGGGGTCCACCAGCGTGAAATCCTGGTGAAAGGGTTGGACTGTGTGTGTGTGTATTTTTTCAGGGAAAGGTTCCTTCTTCTCTGCTGTAAGGTTTCTGCTTATACATACATAGATGCAAACAAATATATGTATATATACAAATTAAATCTGTAGAGAGAAATGTTTAAAGTTAAATTAACATTTTATATAAAAGTGATGCTAGTAATGCAGCAATTATATAATCATCATCATATCATATCAGCTGAGAAAAAAATTAAAGGTATGTTTTTTGCGTGCACAATAATGAAAGAAATCATTCTGCTGAGCTTTTTTTTGAACTCGGAAGGTTGTTGGGATGGTTTCTGCAATGGAAGCTCTAAATGGACCTGAGCTTGGGTCAGGCCTTTCGTGCAAGCTCAGCCAAGAAGCAGAAAATAAGAGCCTTAAAATAGAGAAAGCACTGCAATTCTGTCAATGGGCCGTGTTGTGTAAGTAAAAATAAATCAGTGGGAAAATATAATCAAAGGGCTCACCGCTCTTTATTCATTTTTGACTCCATGCCAGTCAAAATAAAGCAACATTGAGAGTGAATTGTTGGATTTCTCACAGTGTTCACGGTGCTAAACTCACAGCTGACTTGCTGAAAGAAGAGCTTGTTAAAGCCAAGCTAAAAACTGAGAAAAGGTAGGAGGACATAATAATGACCAGTTATTGAAGTGACCAAATTAACACTTACTCTTTATTTAACTTCATTAAAATGACCAAAGTTGCTAACAAACGTACAATCTAATAGAAATCTAATCTTTCTGTTAGACTGACTCCAGTCTAAAAATGTTACCTTACTTTTAATAAAGTGAGAAAAATCTAAATTAAGGACAACGTCTATGAGTCACTGTTGGCCATCTGCCATGGAAATAGCAGGTTGGAAAGTACACCATGTGTTGTGGTGAAGGTGGCAAATGGACAAAGGCATTGGGCTTTAAATGATTCATTACACGCTGTGAGTCACATTTTAATTTGAGTAAAAGGTTTTGTTGTTTCACCATAACCAAAGCCTCTCCCTAACCCTACCCAACATTGTTTTAGTTGTCTAAGCATAACCCTAACCTCGCCCAAGCTGCAAATTCTGTTGCTTTAGTTGCTCAACTTAACCCCAAGACTGACGTGTTTTACTCAAACTAGCATTGTACTTGCTTGCAGTCATCAAACAGCAAATGTCATGGAGATAAATCTGTTCACATGAATTAGACCTAAGCTTTGAGGAAGATTACAGACTACTCTCATGGTACACATTGGCAAGCACTATCTAACCAGTAAAATGTTACAACTAAATGCAATAGTGTTGGCAAGGTTAAAAATCACTCCACTTTTAAATTAAATTTTGATCTACTGTGGAGCAGTGCATTGTTCTCAGCTGTAACAAAGACATGTACTGAACTCTCTTGCACTGTGATCTCTTACTCTTATGGGAATTTTAGCTATTGCAATATTCTTACCATTAAGCCACACCAGGATCTAAGGATCAAGTTTGTGTACACCTGGAAGTCCTTTTGCAACCAAAGGAATCACGCTTTGTTTGTCTTGACAAAGAATAGAGGTTTAAGACAATACACACATAGGCTTCACTTTTCAGGCTAGTCTTTCTTTAACACACAACCTAAAGTTTATGCAATATTCACTTTATTCAAGAACATTAATTTACCCTTCACATATGACATAATATAAAAGAAAGAATTTGCACTCAGAGAACTTTTTTCTAAGCTCCATAAGACGGTCCTCTGAGTTACTGCTACTTGGGGAGGTCTTTATGACATTATTCTCCACGTTACTGTTCACACAGTTGGGTGCCATGTGTTCTGCCCACAAGAGTGTACCTATGGAGCATAACTATGGAGCCCTAATGATAGAGGACCACCCCTGAAAGATGCTGCTGTGCCATTAAGTCATGTTCCATATGCAAAACAGCATAAAGGTATATTGTTGTAAGGAACATTTAATAAATTCTCTTTCAAATTAAACACTCTTATTACATTTACAGTGTTTCCTTGGCTTATAAAATCTCCAAGGTTGGTTACATTAATTGCTCGTTAAAGTGCACACAGGGGTACATTTTAGTGTCGTTGAAGGAAATAACTGTAGTATGCAATTGTAAAGTTTCATCATTTCCTATTTGGAAAGATAATTCAAAAAAGTTTGTTAAGAATGAGAAACTTCTGATTTTAACTGACCGTCACAATCTAAGTTTTGTAGCTCTGATTTCATCCAGTAACCCTTCAAAATATCTGGATTACCAGTGCAAGACTTCAAAGATCCACAGTTTGTCAATCCTGTGACGTATATGGCTCGCCTGCAAGCCAAGTCCAACATCAAACGAACGGACTCCAATGAATTTATGTGCCTGTAAAAGAGGTTTTTGGGTTGAACGTAAACGGCCTGACATCTGTGTTCAATCTTCACTGTGGCATGTAATGAGGATCACGGTGCCTTTGTTCTCTTCTAGAGGAGAAAGGAAGCCAGGTTGGGGGGCTGAAGCTCAGGTAAGCCTGCATATGTGCCTCAAAGCTAATGGAAAACATTAGTTAAGGGGTGTGGAGAATCGAGGCTTTGCGCCTGAACCGGGGACCTTACCAGAGGCCTTTAAAGCCATGTGGCTAAATCATCAGGACTTGGTTCTGAAGGAAGGTTTGGGCACAGACCACATATAAAAACAACATGTGACTTTCACATATATACTGAAAGTTTGACCTGCTAGCAGCTAAAACTGTAATGTGCTACAAGTTTAAGGTCAGTAGGTCAATCTCAATTAGTACACCTTGTGAACAGGACTGAGCCAAAGTAGGAGCTAACGAAATGTCAAGAGTGTTTATTTTTCCTCACAAAGCTTTTATGAAAAGCCTTCCTTTATGCTCTCACATACATGAGCCCGGTCTAAAAGCCAAATATGAAATGGTCACAGAAAACGCTCTGTACCTTTTCATGGACCGTAGATATTTTACATCTACAGATTTTCTCGAAACAAAGTGGGGATGCCAATAGTTACCATGGTAACTAAGAAAACAGCTCTTAAAAAATTTAAGCATTATATTTTAACTCAAACTTTTATCTTTTTCTAAACTTAATGCAGTAGTTTTAATGCTTAAGTAACATTTTCAGTGTCTTTTAAAAAAAATAATACATATGAGCTGTGAAGTAATTTGCTCCATCATTAACCTCTCCAATCTCTAAATTCAGGTTTGTCACCCTTTAAAAATGGAAAATATTATTATTTTTTTTTAATAAATAGCTATGAATCAGAATGTATGAGATACAACAGATACCCAAATACCAATACGCTGTTTCAGATTTCTCCCACCTGCTGATGAGAACTTTTGTTTGCAAGCCACTGATCCCAGCTGGCATTGAGGTGCAAGTCTATCACAGACAGGAAAGAAACCATTCACACTCACATTTACATCTACTGCACGTGTGATTCTGTCAGTTTGAACTGTGCGAGGAAATCAAAACGCACAGTGGGACTATATAAAATCGATGCCACTCAGCATGTTCAATTCAAAAAGTGTCTTGCTGTGAGCTGACAATACTAACCTCTGCACCACTGTGCTGCCTCTAAGCCTCAGTTACAGAAAGCTTGCACATGAAAGCTGAGAGAGCGACTTTCATGTGCAAATCAAAATCAATTCCAAAACGAGTAAAATCTAGTGGGAGAAACCTTTTGACAGATACAACAACTTTTTCGGGGATATATGAGACACACTAAATGTGGAAATTATTGAGTTTTAGGGGGATGGTTTGGGGATTTGGTTACTGGCTGCTGAAAATACCAGCAAAAATGAGAATTTGACATTTGTCAAAGTGTGTTAAGATTCACTGAGGTGTACCCTCAGTTTTTACCACTAACATCCACTGGATCTTAATTTGTCAGATTGCTCTTTTTATTGTGACTTTAGTAGTTTTAGAATCCTTTTCATGTGGTAGCTCTGCTATTTTGTCCAGACCACATATAATTTCATATGCAAGTGCAGTCTTCAATTGCAGCTGCATAAATAAAACTGAGATGCTCTGGATCACCTTTTCACTAAAGGGAAATCGGCACTTGGGTGGCTGTCGGTCAGCGGTTCTATATGCTGACCAACAGCCAGGACTCTGAATTTGCACTGTGTCCTTATAAAAAGAACCACTTATGGCCTATGGCTCCGAGAAACATTGAAAGGCTGTCTTTTTTCAATTGCGGACAGAAGGGACTTAACATAGCAAGACCTTCATATTCATTTAGAAAAGTGCATATATTAAAAATAAAGTAAGAGGATGCTTGGCGTTTTCTTACAAAGAGTTGCTTTTAACTAATACACTGTGAAAGTTGTGGGATTATAATATTATTTTATGCCATGTTAGACCCCTAATTAAAGATTGTGAATTATTAGGTAGTTTTAGTTTGCATTATTCTCCTGAATTAGAAGAAGCTGATAACTATTGCATTTGTTAAACTGATTTGCATTACATTAGACTGCTGATTTATTGTGAATGAATGATATTGTTTTATGATGCATTATACTGCTGAGTTATAAGAAATACTGTTCGCAGAAAGACATCGCCTTATTTGTCTGATTAGAAGAGAACAGAACATACTGGAGTTTTCTGCCCCATCTCAGCAGGAGCAGATAAACAGGGAGCCAAGGTCGTAGCTTAGGCGCTGTGTGAGAGAAAGAATGTGAATGTGTCCATCTCCCACGCGTGTGATCATTAAAATCATCGTTTGACTTGACCCGGCCGGACCAGTGTTGTTATTTTGGTTTTTCCTCTTGTATCCATCCCAATATTTGAATCCGTAACAAAGTGTATGCATAGTTTTATCTAGAGGCTGACCGATATTTGACTTAAAAAAGATACCAAAATTCAATGATTTCAAAATCACATCATCTGATACATCAGCAATTATGCTTCATATATTTATTTCTTTATTTGTTTACACTCTGCCGAATTCTGCTCAAATCATTAAAACGTATCTGAAAACATATTTGAAGGTTTCTTCTTCTTTCCGTTTTAGGTTTTGATTTATCGGTCACCATAATTACCAGTACTCTTACGGTAGTTGTTATTAATCTCTGTCTCTCTTCCACAGCATGTCTTTTATCCTGTCTTCCTTCTCTCTCCCCGACCGGTCGCAGCAGATGGCCCCGCCCCTCCCTGAGCCTGGTTCTGTCGGAGGTTTCTTCCTGTTAAAAGGGAGTTTTTCCTTCCCACTGTTGCCAACGTGCTTGCTCACAGGGGGTCATTTGATTGTTGTATTTTTCTCTGTATGTACTGAGCAAATTTGTATGTGAAATATGAACTGGTTCAGCTAACTCTTAACAAACAAAAAATTACTTACTTTTTAAAAGCAATCTGTTTAATATAAGGTCAGGTCAAGTCAGACACAGAAGACAGTGAATGACAAGCTTGTAGTTTTGTGATTTGTTGAATTATCTTCTCTTGTAAGCCAACTGTCTAATAAAGCTTGCTGTCAAGCTCCACGTAATTTTTGTTTTCAAGCTCTTTGGGTTAAATCTATTCAGTTCAATTCAGTTTTATTTATGCAGCGCCAAATCACAACAACAGTCACCTCAAGGTCTTTATATTGTAAGGTAGACCCTATAATAATAGATACAGAGAAAAACCCAACAATCGTATGACCCCCTATGAGCAAGCACTTTGGCAACAGTGGGAAGGAAAAACTCCCTTTTAACAGGAAGAAACCTCTGGCAGAACCAGGCTCAGGGAGGGGCGGGGCCATCTGCTGCGACCGGTTGGGGTGAGAGAAGGAAGACAGGATAAAAGATCAAATCTACCTGTTATAAATATCTACCAATATTTGAATGAAGCACTTTTGACACTATTGTCAAAGCTTCCCCCTATTGGATGAATGACAGCCAGTCTTATACACCTTTGGGAAATTTTCTTCCTCCTACTGTATAAACACTTTCAATAAGAAACTACGCAAAGCTATTTGTGATAGGCTGTATTTAAACAGAATTAGGACAATAAGAAAAACAGGAATTCTGAAATGCAATGCGTTATGTGAGTGCTATCATGCACATTATTATGTACCAAATAAAGCAGCTGCCCTTTCAAGACAGCTCTTGAATTACAATCAGTTATGGTACATGTTAAATGGCCTGTATTTGTATAGCGCTTTACTAGTCCCTAAGGACCCCAAAGTGTTTTACACATCCAGTCATCATCATAATGATCACGTTGCTCCATCTGCCACTATAAAGTTAATCCCATCTGAATAGGGCTTTAATGTGATAGAAAGCCCTAAAAACCAGGATGTAACCACCCCACAGGTGGTTATAATATCAAACTCTAGGTGTTTTGAGTAATTGGGTGGGAATACTGGTGCAAGCCACAAATACTATACTCCTGGAGATGGGACCAGAAGCAGCAGTCTTCCTTCTTCAAAGGCTTTGGCAGGTGTGCCCAGATCAGCCTCCAGCATCAGCTACTGAGCACTGGGGTGAAACTGTAGCTGCAAGAGGCCAAAGTAGACCTCCTGGTTGTTTGATGCTATAGGGAAAATTGGTTTACCTCTAATGGAGCATTCATTAGTTTTTACTGGCATATGGCACCTCATAAAGCATGTTTTGATCTCTACTCATCATGTGGTGTGAAGGGAATTCTCTGCGTTTTGCCCGTTTTCAATTATTCTGGATTTACCTTGGACATTTATACATATTTTAATTGAATAAAATTAAGAGATATTTTAATTAACTTCATACATTTGTGTATGTTTGTGAATCTACAGAATGCTTTAAACCTGCCTGGTGAACAAATAGAACTGGGTCCACTCTCAGACATAGACGTGTGGTACTTTTTTGACCCATCACTTGATAATTTATTTTATTAGATTTTAAGGTGGGATTAGTTAAATTAAAAGAAAAATAATTGTTACATAACGACAGGTTTTTATTCCTTATCTGCCTGTGCCTTGGTAAAGAAGTTAGCTCAGTCATCTCACAGTAATAAGGTTAAAGTTTTCATTGGGCCTTTATTCTCTCTGGTCTTGTCTGAGTGGTAATTCTCTAGATGCTGGTGATGGCGACAAGATTAAAGAAAGCATGTATGTTTAAATTGGGAAGCAAATAAAAACTGATAGCTCAAGGCTCAAGTTTCTACTTTAATGTCATATTTCACATCATAATAAAACTCTAAGTTTATCTGTATAATATAAACTCCATTAGAGCCATAAAAGGATTGGCTAGATTACAAGATAAAAATAACCTTTTCATATGTTTTCAATTATGTTTCAAAAAAACTTTACTTTCTCCTGGAAAAGTAGCAGCGCAACTTTATCCCAAACCTGTGCCACTATTTCAAGAATTTAGCAACATTACATATGATTCAAGTAAATATATAGATCATTTACATGCTGTATGGAAACATCAGAAAAACATCAACCTACAGTTCTGATATGCAACCAAAGCACAACAAAAGAGTTGTGGTGTAAAAACAAACTGAAAGGCACTACACCCTTATTTGTTTAATGGTTAACTCATGACTATTAACATTAGCCACTGTAAGAGCATTAGCAGGTAACCTGCCTTAAGTTGTGAGTGATAAGAGTCTCTTTCCTGAGTGACCTTTTTCAGCCACTCCTTGAAAGGATAACAACAGCATTAAAATTCCTCTGTTTGTATTAGAGATGGCACGATACCACTTTTTTATGTCCGATACCGATATCATAAATTTGGATATCTGCCGATACCGATATGAATCCGATATAGTGTTTTTTAATCAACAAAACTGTTTTTTAAAATATCTTGCTGCATTTTGCAAGTCTGCAAGTTCATACTCAAGTTTAAAACAACAACTACACTAAAGCTATTCTGTTATACCTGTATACAAAAAAAATATTTCATAGTTCAGCAATACTGATCAATCTAATAAACTTAGACCTACACCATCCTCCCTATTCTGGTATTTTAAAGAGTACTTAGCGTAAATATTAAGCAACCTAACTAATAGGGTTCCAACTCCCAGCAACAACAAAAATAAATAAATAAAAAATAAGGAACCACCCCTCACGCGCCACCTCATGATGCTTAATCGACGTAATCAACCTTAATTTGATGCAGTGTGAAAAAAAATGCACAGAAATCAATTATTTTTCAAGAAATATTAAATAGATTCAACATCTTTCTTCAACAAAATTGCAGACTGCACAGATGGTACCTTCCCAAAGTAAAAAGTACTATAGCTTACTAGGGTATATATTAGACTTAATAGTCACTATATACAGTAATTGACTTCTATTCATTTTACATCAAATTAAAACTTTGGGTGTCAGATAATTATTTATTAAAAGCTCGACATTTTAAATGAGAATAAGAAAGAAAAGTATGTCTTTGTGCCCCCTTTTCCCTGTTCATGCCCTATCGGCCCCCCTGGCTAAACTTTGCTAGATCCGCCCCTGCACAGTTACCAGCGTCAGCTACGTAGAAAAAGATCCTGGAGTAGAAAGTAATATTAAATAAATTCTAACAACAGCTGATCAAGCTTAAACGTTCTGCTGTTGTTCAGCCGCTGGTTTCCTCTTTCTGGTGCAAAGTGGGCCAAAAACAAACAAGAGAGACGGACTCGCGACAGAAAAGCCGATCAGCTGATCATTTAAGCAGTTTCATGATTGAAGTAGCAGCCGGAGAGCGAGAGGCAGTCGCTTGTTAAGCTTAACGTGGGAATGCTTTACAAACATTCAGAGATGGACTTACACACTTGCTTTACTTCTCTCGGGGATAACTTTGTCGGAGATGAAATGCCGGGTTGCTAGCGAAGCTCCACATGCTATCCAGACCACCAACAGGTCCGGCATGCCACAGCCGCTCTATCACGTGATGCATACTGCTCCGACGTGCTAACGTTCTGAGGTGAGTTACGGCATGTTGCAAGTTTTGCGAGGTGCTTTCGTGATATTTAATGGATCGGATTACATTTTTTATTTTTCTCCGATATCCGATCCAGTAATTTA
Organism: Diplotaxodon limnothrissa; assembly: GCF_057381915.1. Classification (NCBI taxonomy): domain Eukaryota; kingdom Metazoa; phylum Chordata; class Actinopteri; order Cichliformes; family Cichlidae; genus Diplotaxodon; species Diplotaxodon limnothrissa. The sequence goes on along the minus strand of NC_140616.1, from coordinate 27,958,296 downwards.
GGTCAGTATCGGACCGATACCGATACGTAATATCGGATCGGTCCATCTCTAGTTTGTATACAGTCTGTCTGAATATAGATTTATTATGTCACAACTTGTTAGAGATGTTTTTTTTTTCTAATCCAGCTTAAGCATGAGCAACTCTTTAGCTGAGATCCCTGGAAATCTGCTTTGTTTGTGACATAATACACTTCCAAAAACCAGATACGTGTTTTATTATCAAAGGTTAACCCTGTGAGGTCTGAGTCATCATTGATGACTATTCTAACCCTTGTTCTGAATCTTTACCCTAACATTTACTTTATTGAAAAAAAGAATACGATTATAGTTTTCAATATGTGTCAGGAATTATTGAATTTAATTCATATTTTTGGGCCCTGATTGTGAAGATATGGGAGAATGATTAAAATTACAAAACTACCAAAACTTAGTAGTTTTGTCTTAGAACTACCAATTAACCTAATCCCACTAAAACCTGATATTTAAATCTATATAGATATATATAGATATATATATTACAAAATTTAAAAAAATGAAACGAAAGGTATGATCACATCAGACTTACAACAAATGATTTCTAAAAGGACTCATGATGTTGCTTTTCTCATGACAAAGATGAGAAAACAACATCAGTACACCTCCAAAAGTTGATTCTGTTCATCTGGACGTAGCGTTTTGTGGGAGAAACGTTTCGTCACTCATCCAAGTGACTTCTTCAGTCTCAGCTGACTGCAGGTTTCCCCAATCTTATAAACAGTACATTTGCATAATGACTGAAACCAGCCCACTGAAGGAACAATGGGCTGGGAGGTCAGTTCCTTAATCGTAATTATGCAAATTCTCATGACCATTGATCAACAACCACTGACCAAAGCCCACTGATCAATGAGTACCATTCACAGAGAGTTGGGGAATGGCTGCAATCACAGCATTGTAAGATGGTGAAAGATGTACCCTTAGGCCCCTCCTCGATTCAGAGATGGTCTTTCCCTTTTCACGTAAATGGCCTCCTTGACTCCGCGCTCAAACCAGCGTTCCTCCCTGTCCAGGATGTGTACATCCTCATCCTTGAAAGAGTGTCCACTGGCCTGTAGGTGTAAATAGACTGCAGAGTCCTGGCCTGACGAGGAACATCAGTACACCTTAAACAAGACAGGAAGTGGCTTTAATATTCAGGTAAATCGCTACGCATGTTAAATTTTTAACTAAGAATTCCAAACTGCTTTCTCTTACTTTACAGTTCCTTCCACCTACATACAGGACATGGAACAACTTTACACTACACTGTAGTCATTTGTTACATTTTTAAATAATACATTTTTAGCATTGAACAGTTTTTACAGCAGTAGGTCCAAGAAGCTGTGATTCACAGTGTTTTTAGGACAATTAAAGGCAAAACATGGGGCTGATCTGTGATACTGTGTGATACTGTGAACCACAACAGTGGTAACTGCTTTTGTCACTACATATACTTCACAATGTTTCATGTAATAAAAATAAAACAAGAAAGGAAATTCAACCTTTTATCAATAATGAATAATCATTCTGCTGCTCTTAGGGACCATGAGCAGCATTAGCACACATTTTTTAGCACGCTCAACTGAAACAGAAAACATCATGAGTTCAAGGAAACATGTGAAGCAAAATTGATAAGAATACACAGAAATCTGACTGCACTAAGTCTAAGCTTCTTAGTAATATGGTGTTAGAACTAGGCCTTATTCTGGCTGCCATGGTAATGCTTGCCAAGTCCCTTTACTCCATTGGGGACCTTTCTAAGCAAAACTGACTGTTTGACTGGTGCCTAACATTGAGGCATGCAGGCTAACACTAAATGAAATAACAGGGTAAGATAGCAGGGGTAAGTAGATACATAAAAACAAAGGTACCAGTAACAGAAGATATACTTTCTAGTAATCCAAGACCATGACAGACTGCTTTCCAAATTTGTGGCAATACAGAGCAAAAGAAACCCCCAATAATCCCCTGTAATAGCTATATTTAACATGAGGGGAAAACAAGCTAAGGTGCTCTATATTGCATTTACAATATGCTTCGTCTTCTGCACCAGTCAACCTTTTAGGTCTAAGTCATCATTTGTGATGAACATAACCTTATGGGTTGCTAATGGACGCTGAGAGGTTAAACAAAATTATGACCTTTTGGTGTTTAAACACGAGGCTTTCTGAGTTTACTATGTGCTGCAAGCCCATGAATTGTGAAAATTATGATCAGATTTAACAGCAAACAGATGAAGGGAAGTGTTTCAATAACTTCAATTCAATTCAGTTTTATTTATATAGTGCCAAATCACAACAACAGTCACCTCAAGGCGAAAGTTTGTTATTGTAAGGTAGACCCTACAGTAACACAGTAACAGAGAAAAACCCAACAATCATATCACCCTCTATGAGCAAGCACTTTAGGCTACGTTCACACTGCAAGCGAAAGCGCATCAAATCCGATTTTTTTGACCCTATGCGACCCATATCCGATCATGGTATGACAGTGTGAACGGCACAAATCCGATATTTTCAAATCCGATCTGGGTCACTTTCGTATGTGGTACTGAATCCGATACATATCCGATGTTTTAGAAAGCGACTGCTGTTTGAACGGTCAGGTCGCATTAAATCCGTCTTTTACGTCACTGACACAAGACAGACGCCAATTATCAGCGCCAGAGAAGACATCGCGAACGCTTCTCTGGCCATCCCGTGTAGATATCAGTGAAACTGTTGGGAAGACAATGTTGGAGAAACGTGAACATTTTATTTGTACTGTATAATCTGCAGATTCTGACAGAAATCTGCAACTATTCTTTGAAGCACCGCTCCTCTCTAAAACAGCAATAAGGATCATTATTAGGTTATTTACATTATTATGTAAATGACAAAATAACTTAAAGCAAAAATTGGGAAATGTAAAGTCCGAACTCTTTATATTAAGGGCCATCTATCAAACAATACTGTTTGCTCTGGGTCTAAACAGAGCGCGTTGTGTGTGAAGTCTTCTTTTGCGCATGCGGGCCGCTTTGAGCGTTCACACTAGAGCGCGTTTGCTGTTGCATTTTATTTGTAGTGTGAACACGCAGACAAAAAAATCGGATTTGATCAAAAAATCGGAATTGAGCATTAAGACCTGCAGTGTGAACGTAGCCTTAGTGAAAGTGGGAAGGAAAAACTCCCTTTTAACAGGAAGAAACCTCCAGCAGGGCCAGGCTCAGGGAGGGGCGGGGCCATCTGCTGTGACCGGTTGGGGTGTGAAAAGCAAAACAGGATAAAAGACATGCTGTGGAAGAGAGACAGAGATTAATAACAAGTATCAATGTAGAGATTCAATGCAGAGAGGTCTATTAACATATACTGAGTGAGAAAAGGTGACTGGAAAAGAAATACTCAATGCATCATGGGAATCCCCCAGCGTTATGGAGCTAGCACCCAGTGATTCTTTTGTATTGGCTTGTTTTTTCAGTCTCAGAGTTTGCTACTCAGTGTGTACCCACCCTTTTTCCATGAAAAATAGATATGGTTATCATTAAGAGAATCAGTTAAGAATTAAGCCTGTAACCTGAATCATTGATGTCAATGGTGTCAATAAATCCTTATTGGTAAGTCAATAAGGAATTTGTCCTTATTGACTTACCAATGAACATCATTTTTGTTACAGATCATCAAGGTTACACTGTTACAAAGTTTTCTCTAACTATAGTTAGACTAATGTGAGCGTTTCATAGAGTGTAGTTTGTCTTATTTGGCAGCAGCAGTAATAATGGGTGTATTTTTTCATTCCCAGTGAAGTTTTTTTCTCTACCCCAGCAAAAATGTTGATGATGATGACTTTGAACAGACACCAGGGTTGATTGACATTGGTGTAGAAACAACAAGGTATTGTTTTCAAAGGTCAGCCAGTTGTGGACTGGTGGTAGGTGTTGTTGAGTAACACCGATGAAATGATGACCCTTTTGGATTTTAGGTACAAAGCCTTCTTGAGTTTACTATGTGGCTCAGGTCTGGGAATAATGAACATACTGATTAAAGTTGACAGCAATGTGAAACAAGGGAAGTGCTTAAGAAACGGTGTCCTTTTGGTTCACTTGTGTCGACACTGCCTGGCAAGTCTTCTTTTGGCTTTACGAAAATGTCTCGGAGCTTAAAGGATAATGTAAAATGACAGGGAACTAACAGGGGTGCTCATTGTTCATAACAGAGATGAACAATGTACTTTTTTATATAAGAAATGGCCAGGAAACGTCACTTGGTGTTCAAAACAGTTGGTCAAAGAAAAGCTGCTGAGATACTGGTTTGTTGGTATTAAATGTAGCTTATGTAACTGGGAAATCCACAGCATGTCTTACATAACAGTGTTCATGTCACTAATTCATAGACCACACTGGGTTGGTTGTATTATTCACGATGTAGAAATGTACCCAGTTTACATTCAGTATCTCTTTGTTTGCGTCTGACTGACGAAAGCAGTTTCTTTTTTGCTTTGCCACAAGCAAGAATCGACTCATTTTGAAACAATGCAAGAGTGGACAATACACTGTCTGGATGCAGTAATACTTCTGGCATGTTTAAATGCTTATAAAATAATATGATTTAACATGGTAACGAGGATGAGTTTTATTTGGTTTGCTAAATTTTCCCCACATTCACTGAGGAATAAAATGATTTCTTTAATGCCATTTGTAAGCTAAAGGAACTGTTTAGTTTCGCAGTCCTTTTCTGATGTAGGAACAAACCTAAAATCCTTCTTAGATTGTGTAACAAGACAGATTTTGTGTAAGAAATCTCCTATGATGAACAGCAGATGTGTCTATTTTAATGAGATAAGTGCTATTTTTGTCTGCTGCACCAAACACAAAACCATTAAACCAATGTGAGTATCAACCAAAATGCTTAAGTTGTAGGCCAGAAAAGCAAAACAGTGATCTGGGACAAACTATAAAGCTTTGTCCAGTGAAACTCCAGAGTTGGGTGTGAGTTCAGCAGCTGCTTGTCCTATTTGTACCTTTCACTGATCATAATTCCAAATGATGGTCCTGGAAATTCAAATAAGTTAACCGAATTTTTAAAAACGGCAGCTGGCTGCCTTCATTATTTTAAGCTGATAAACAGTCAAATGTCGTCACAGTCAAACATGTAGATAAATAAAAATGTGTATAAAGTGACATTTCAGTTCATTTTCCAAAGGTTGATTCTGTTCAACGTTTCGTCACTTATCCTTCTTCAGTGAAGAAGAAGTCACTTGGATGAGTGACGAAACGTTTCTCCCACTGAAAATGCTACGTCCAGATGAACAGAATCCACCTTTGGAGATTTACTTACCTGGATGATTGAGAATGCATCAAGACATTTCAGTTCATTCATCTTTCCCATATAAATAAGCTAGAACTGAAGTCAGAACTTTTATATGTTGAGTAAACAAACACCAGTGATTTTTGCCTGGCCAAACACAAAGGCAGAACTTAACATGGCATTCAGAAAGGGATGACGCATGTTAAGGCAGGTAAGACGATGATAAAGACTGGAAAAATGATTGGTCCAGATGACACGATGACAGATGAGAAGAAGTGTACTGATACAGAATTTCAAGAACAAGGTTGATGTGCAGAACTGTTGTAGTGAAGATATGGGAAAGAGGTGATGAAGCTTAATTCCTTAATGCAGAGAAAGCACACTATAGATGTGATGTTGGGTTTGAGAGTGTTGATGGAGAAGTATGGAGAGGGTCAGAGGGAGTTGCACGGTGACTAGAAGTTGAAGCATATGACTGGATGCCAAGACAGTGGTAAGGTGGCTGGTAGGAGATACAGATGGATCCAAAATCAGGGTGGATTTATATCAGGGATCAGCTCAGAAAGAAGGTAGATTACTTTAAATAGGTGGGGTCAGTCATCCAATGAACAGTGGACAAGAGAGGTGAAGAAGAGAGTGTAGGAAGGTTAAAGTGGCTGGAGACGTGACAACCCCTGAATCTTTAATAGATTAATCTATTTATTAAAATATTAAATCAAATCAAATCAATTTATTTATATAGCACTTTTCACAGGATAAAAACCACAAAGTGCTTCACAGTAATATAAAACAGAAATACATAAAATACATAAAATTAAATTATCAACATTAAATTACTTTGAGATTTAATCTGTTAAATAACTTCAATCTCTACCAAATGTTCTATAAATGTCCTGAATTTCCTAAAAATTAGTAGGAAAAATTAGTTAAGATGTTGATCTAAGTCCTTTATTAAGTGGAGTTGGAAGTGTATGTCAAAATCCAGTAAATAGCAGTTAAAAGCTTATTGTTTGAGACAATATGGTGTCAAACAAGATGTGTACAGGTATATTAAGGTTATTAAGTCACCAAAATATATTCAGGGGTAAGAGGCCAGAAATCCAGTCCACACAGTCCTAAATCAAATCCTGTAGTCAGTGGTATTTTCACCATCAATGGGACTGCCCTATAGTTTCCATGCTGACATTACACAAACACACAGGCTGTTAGGTAACCAAGGTACCAAATGCAAATACCAGAAGGCTAGTTGAGCAACATATCTCATCACAGATAAATGCCTGAGAAATGGCTGTGATGTAACCCAGAAGCCCCTGCAGCTGAGCTGAAAGTAGAACACATTATTATAAAATTTTCATACCACAAATATGTTTACCCCCGATAAAACATTTGAATTTGTTATAAATCCTAGCCTAAATGTTTCTGTAATATTATTATAATGAACTTTACGTAAGGATAACTGATTTTTGAAGGATACATTATGATTGACAGGGCAGTGATAATGATATTTGCTACTATAAATGTTAATCAGAGTTGATATCAGGCTAACGAGATAAGCAAATCTGCATTTGTCACATTTTACAAAAGGCTAGTTTGAAATGCCATCATCTAATCAGTCAACACAGTGTTCTGCTGTATTTCTTTGTGGCTTTTTCAAACACACATTCCTTCCTTTCAGGGACGAAAAGTCAGTGCAATTGAAAAACATGGACTACAGACCCTCTATGGTGACCTTTTGTGGAAAAATAACAAGTGTGCCAATTTGGGAAGTCAGAGGCTTTTCTCACTAGCAAATTCCATGGAATGGAGGAATAGTTGCAAATGAATTGCAAGATGACGCTTAAGATGCATGTGTTCTCACAGCACTGAGCTATGGCTTCATATTCTATAGAAACTCACACATATCTTACCCTGTAGTCAAAAGTGACACTCCAGTTAAATTTAATAGCACTACCAATATAATATAAGTTTAGGTTTGTAATACTGAATGGCAAAATATATATTGTTCATCAATAAAATAGCATACGATCAACAATAGTGTCCAAAAATAATGAACTTAGTAAAAACAGCAGCAATCTCGGGTGGTGCCTCTGCATTGGCAAAATGGGGTTCATCCCTTTCTTTGAACCTCAGATTCAGGAGGTTTTTACCTGGTCGTGGATTGCTGGAGCCGCTCATTAGCCTCTCGAAGATTTTTGAGCGTGCGTGGGAGTTTGACCAACCAGTCTACATGTGTTTTGTGGACTTGGAGAAGGGATTTGACAGTGTCCCCCCCTTCCTGTTGGAGATGCGCCAGTATCTGGCTCACTGTCACAAATCATTCTGTCCCTGTATGACCGCAGCCAGACCTTGGTCCACAAAGGCAGCAATACATTGGACTCCTTCTCCGTTTTTGACTCTGCTGGGCTGCCCTCTGTTAATAATTCTATTCATGAGTTTTTCGACAGAGCCAGTGTCTTGCAGGTTTTAGATCTCACCCTGGGTCAACATACATGAATCAAATGATCAGTTCATTACCAGGCCTCTGAAGAACTTCAAGACATGTTGAGGGGGTAATTTAGCCATTTAAATCAGCTGTGTTGGATCAAGGACGCATCTAAAACCTGCAGGACACTGGCTCTCGAGGCCTAGAGTTTGACACCCCTGGTCTTGGGATTTCATCTATGGCTTTTGTAGATGATGCGGTTTTGTTGCCTTTATCATTTGGTGACCTCCAGCTTCATAATGCTTCATATCTGTATGTGAAGAATTAGGAATGATATTTAGCACCTCCAAGCTTCAGTCTATGGTTTTTTACCAAGAAAATAATGGAGTGTCCACTCTAGGTCAGGGACACTTTATTGCCCCAAGGTAAGGAGTTCAAGTATCTTTGGGTCTTGTTTACGAGGGGGGGGGGGGGGGGGGGGAGAGAGGGGAGCTGGAGATTGACAGACTGGGCCTGTATTGGCTTTGATTCAGTACTCTAATGTACTGGTCTGTTGTGGTAAAGAGAGCTGAGTGTAAAAGCAAATGTGTTGATTTAGCGGTCTATCTACCTTCCTAACCTCTCCTATGGTCACGGGTGAAAGAATGAGACTGCAGGTACAATTGGAAGAAATTATTTTTCTCCAAGGTGTGGCTGGCATCTTCCTTAGAGATAGAGCAAGGAGATTAATGATTTTAAAGGTCCTCAGAGTTGAGCTGCTACTCTTTCAAATAGAAAAAATGTGGTTGAGGTGTTCAAGGAATATAAGTAGAATGCCTCTGGGGCATTTGTGGTTGAGGTATTACAGTCATGTCCTACTGGGGTAGACCCATGACACCATGGAGAGATTACATCCCTTGGCTGGTCTGGGAACATATTAATGTTCCTCCAGATGAGCTAAAGGAAGGCGCTAGGGACAGTGAGGTCTGGGCTTCTCTGCTTAGGTTGCTGCTTCAAAAAACAAATGTGTCACTTATTTTCAGTCCAGTCCCTGTACCTACCCATTTTGATGTTCTTTTTAGGTCACTTAACACAGGCCTATTAATCATTCAAGCATAAAAAAAGGCACTTAACTCAAGGGATGACCCAGTGATGAGTACAGTAAGAGATGAGTTACAGGCTCCCCGCTCAAACACACCTGTGCTTCATCAGCTCGCAATCAAGACCCACTATTTATTTTCTTCGTATTATTGTATAGTCTTTATCTTACAATATAAAGTTTTGTGAGGCAACTGTAGTGATTTCGTGCTATGTAAATTGAATTAAATATTTAAGGACCTGCTCGAGCCTTCGCTATTTGCCAGATTGTCTGCTACCTACTACTGATAAATTGGCTGTGTTTCTTTCTTTATGTTTTGCTTCCATGCATTAACCTCGTTGTCTCCCTGTCGTCAGTCCATCCTGACCTTGGCCAATATTCCACTATTAACCTATTAAAGCCAGTGATGTATGTGCCCTTTGATTACTTGCTGCTCAGAACCTTTGTGTTCATTATCAGAATCAGAATACTTTAATAGTCCCTAAGGTAATTAAGTGGATTACAGTTGCTCCCAGACAGTAACAGTAACAGACTAAACCAATTAATTAATACAATATATTACAAACGTTACAAACTTAAGAAATAGAACTAATATATACAAATCACTCAATTATAAATATCAAGAACATTACAGAGGTGATATATATATGATTGACATTTAACTCTAACCTGTGAACTTCATTATTCCGTCATTTGTTATTTTACTGTAGAGCGTGTGCAAGAGGGTGTAACTATAGCAGTGTTTACAGTTTACAGGGCTTTCTCCATTGCCACTCCGAGACTCTGGAACAGTCTTCCCTCTTTTATAAAATTCTCTTTGTCTTTGGAAATCTTCAAATCAAAGCTGAAGACCTACCTATTTTCAAAGGCTTTCGGATCTCTCTGACACCACTTTTATTTTGTTTTAGCTATTCTGGTCTTTTATCTCATTTGGATGATGTTTGCATGTGTATACACGTATACACGTATTTTATGTTCACGTATGCTTGTGCTTGTGTGTGCGTGTGCACACTTTTGTATATGTATGTGCATATTTGCATGTACACATATATTTTTACAAACATATATGGATGTCTCACAATATTTTCTATAATTTTTTCATCTTATCTATTTTAATTATTTCTATTTGATTATATTATCCCTCTGTTCAGCACTTTGGCCGACACTTGATGTGCTATATGAATAAAGATGATTTGACTTGACACTTGTGTTGCAAAACTGTAATAACTGGCAGCTGGCAGCTCAACTCTGCAAGAGTCAAAGATCTACAATATCAGTATGTGCAAGTAAGTGTAACCTACACACACTTTCAGCAAAAATTCGATACTCATATTCCTCCTGTTAGTTTAGGGTAGTAGCCGCAGTTGCTGCTTTTACAGTACTGTAAACTATATTGTAATGTAAATACATACGTAACTTGGAGTGCATATACTGAAAATACTCTGTCTTTCTGTATCACTTGCACTAAATTACTTTATATCTATTTTAGTATTTGAACTGGATTCCCTGGCGCTCTATCTTAAATTGTTTGATGCAGTGTCTAATCAATGGTCTGTGGTAAATATATTTTTACTTGCAGTGTGTATGATCTGAACACATTGTTTGATTTTGACCACACAATAACTGAATTTGAGGTGATGGTTTGATTTTGAAAGAAAAATCTGGCCTTTTGTGAATGTAGTTTTAATTTTGAGATTTGTGTTTAAGATTTTAAGTGAACTGTCATCATAAGCCATTGTTCAAGAAGGGAAAAAAAGAGAAAAGGCTGAGGTGACCCAAATTACACAAGAGTTGGACTGAAAATCAGTAGTAACAGGTCTTATACAGTAATGAATCCAAATTTGAAATATTTGTTTCAACTCTTCAAACCTACGTTCAGAGCAATTTAGGAGAGAAATACAACAGTGTGTACATGATGGAGGCTCTTTCATGGTTCGGGGCTACATTTCAGGCAGTGATATTAAGGATATTGTCAAAATAGATAGAATTATGAACACAGAAAAGTGCTGTCATATTTTGATCAAGCATGCAATACCACAAGCAAGCACATGCAAGTGTCAGATTGGTAGGTGTTTCATTTCACAACATGAAAATGATTCCTAGCTACTGCCAATGCAGTAAAAGCATGCCCAGATATAAAAATACACAATCGAAGACTTCAGTCATGGATTGTCATCCCCAGAGCCCGAACCTCAAAACTTATTGAAGACGAGTATGACTATCTTGATATAAAGTGGAACAAAAGGCGGCAAACATCCAAAAAAGTAGTCAAACCAAATATTGACTTGAAAATAAAGCATGTATGTTTGTGCATTTCAATAAATCTTTGCACCCACTTCCCATTAGAAGGAATAGGGAGTGACTCAAGACGTTTGCACAGCACTATACATCTTTTTCATGAATATCCTGTCAAGTCAACTGGCTTCCACTAGCTTCTGTAACTTAAAGGACATTCTCAGTGAAGACGTCCTTTGTGGTTTCACATCAATACAATACAATACAACTAATACTGGGAAATAACCAACTAAATTTTGAGTTGTTTACATGTACTGCATTTAAAACACAGATTTAGCTATTGTGACGTCACCATTAATGTCACACACAATTGGCTGTTCATTTGAGGCCACTTGAAATAAGCAAAGAAAAAATAAAGAAATACTATTCAAATTAATTATATTATTTCAAACTGCAAATAGTCCATACATTATGTGAATAATGTATGGACCCATAAAAGGCTAGAAAATGAGTTGTACTTTAGGTATCAGCAGCTAGTGTTTAAATATAAATAAATAAATAGGAACTATATTCATGTGTACTGTCAACAATAAAAAACAACACTTTTTGTAGAGCTGGTGATAACAGTGCAGTGTGTGGTATTTGCTATTGCCGGTTGAGTCAATGCAGACTGACGTACAGTATTTACATTATGCACATGATATGCAAATCATGGCAATATTTTTCCATGTTGTCATTCTGCTCTAAAATGACACTGGGGCTTCCCTGTGTTTTTTCTGTCATGGTAGGAGACACACAAATTGCTCTTAAGAAAATGAAACAACGACAAAGCAAATTAAGGTCACAAATCCCTTTGCGTCATCCCACAGGGGTCAAAAATGAATAATCTCTCTAACACGGGTATGTTGGTCAACCTAAACATCCAGAAATGTGTGACTCTTCATCATGACCTTATGTTGTACATAATGGTATCACCAAAACGAATTAGGTCATTTTCCTTTGAGCGTGGAGTGAAAAATGGTCATGTCCTCCACTGAGCAAAACTCTTTTCACATTTCCTCTAAATCTGAATTCTAATGTAGTGGTTCTAGTTAAAAGCAACACCTTCTTGCAACACCAATTACAGAAAATAAAAACAAAACAGATGACAAGTTTCTGTCCGGGAACAAAGGAGGGCTAGCGAAGGGGCTCTGATCTCTTCTTTGACAAGGATGACTTGGGGGAGCAGTTTAAGATGAAATGCTATTAGCTTAACTTTCAGACAGATTGCCATGAAAATGTGTGCATATACCTGGAATCAATATAGAATACATGTATTAGAAGTTCTGAATGTCAATTTTTCTTTGTTTTCTAGATGTCTGAAAGAAAAGAAAATAGTTTGGGGTAGATGCATGGACCTCCAAAACTTTTGGCTATCATTTAAGAGATCATTGCCGTTGCTATTTAAGGCATAACAATGGCTTTATAACTGTGTAACAATGTTTCTCTAACTTTAACAAAGTAGTTATTTTAACAAAAAATTAATTATCTTTCCTGAGATGCAATTCTGCCATTCTGTCGTTGTATCTAAACCCAACCAAACTTTAATCCCACTGTTTACCATACAGTCGCATGAGGGATAAATGATGCTAGTCTGCTAACAGCGGGATATTCAGAAAATAGTCCTAGAGGAAAAGGCCAGACAAATGTTGTGATGTGAAGCATTTGTTCATCTTTTAACACGGGGTCAAGAAGTTTCGTTTTCTTTTCTTTTGAAAATAACTCAGGACTTTGGCTTTAAAGAAGTGTTATGATTGCTAATGTTACTGTTTTTAATTGTTTAAGCTTCACAGTATCAAATCAAAAAGGAAGTCTGTTATTTTTTTTTACAATGAACTTTCAGCTTACTCCATTAAAAACACTGAATTTGAATATGATGATATTATGATTTGTTTCCATACATTTTAGTTGTTATATATTTATTTATTGTTGCAAAATGCATTTGAAGTAAACTTCCTTTGTCTTTTCTCCTTCCTATTAAACAGACCAGTGTGAGATGAGGTACTGTATGCAGTTTGGGTAAAGTCTTGAAGCCTGACGTGAGCAGTTCAAGGTTGTGTTTTTTTTACTTGCACATAGTAATTACTATACTTCCTACAGTCATTGAACATGCCATGTGACGCAAGGGAAGTAGGTGTTCACCGGTCTGTGTGCAAACGGAGTGCAGTCTGTATGCTGAAGCATTATTAAGGCTCTGGCCAGCCAATGGGGTGGCGCCCGTTAATCCCTGCTCGGTTAAAACCCCGGGCGAGTCCAGAGGAGGCTCTAATGTGCACAGACAGTCAGTGGAGACAGAGAGCGACGCAGGCGCAGGAAGTTTTGTTCTGGGAATGTGCGATGTTCTAAAAGAGTTAACACATTTTGGAGCTTTCTGAAAGTTTTTCCACAAGAACAGACAGAGAGTGAGAGAGGGAGACGCACTGGGAGCTTTTCACACCCACTGTCGCCCTAACATCACCGGCTCTTCCTCGTTTGAGGAGAATTGCTTCAAGTTGTTCTAACAGTGCAACGACACTTTCTCTGGACGTCCCGTTGCCTCCGGTCGTCATGTCCTCCGGTGATGTCTCGGAGCAGAGTCGGCGGGTGAGCGTGCTGTCATGGGATCAGGTTCGGCGTTTGGACTCCATCCTTGGAGAGAGCGTACCGATCCACGGCCGAGGAAACTTCCCCACGCTGTCCGTGCAGCCCCGGCAGATCGTTCAGGTGAGACCCCTCTCACTAGCTCTCTCACTAGCTCTCTCATAGTCGTTTTGCTATCTAATAAAACGCACTGAAGCAGAAGTGACAGAGAAGAGGGAAAAGTACATCTTCTCTTAGTTTCATGTATCCCCATATCGCCCTATTCTCAACAAACAGAGAAAAAAAAAGAAAGAAATTAATGAAAAACTGTTATTTTGATTAATTTGACACAAGGTGTGTTACCTTTTTGGGTGAAAGGCAATTTTAATGCTCTGCATATATAAAGATATTCCGCCACTGTTGCTCACAACTGTGTCATATGCCATCTTGGTAATAAAGTTTTTAGTAATTAGAAAATAGCAGTTTACAGTAGTCTGCTGACAGTGGGTGAGTGCAGTATATTTATTTTGCAGTGACTGTGGAGTCAATGAGATTTCACTTGCTCCAAAGGTACACAGTAACATAACTTCTAAACAAGCCCGGCTAATCAAAATCAGGCCTACATATTGAAATATTCTGTTTGCGCCACATTCTGCTGTTTTTCTGCAGTAATTAGGATTTGTGGCAGAACTGATAAAACTTTAAAAGATACTCAATCACTTACAGTCAGACACATTAGTGGAGATGATCTGACACTGTGACTGCAGTTTTCCACTAACTCACTAGTGCTTCTCCTCCGCAAGTCCCTTTTTCACAGTTTCTGTGAGATAATGACCACACCACAGTATATTTACTAGAACTGGAACATGTGGGGATTTGCGTGGGCTGCAGTTTTTCCGGACATTAATAGCCTGTAATCCTGGTTCATGTGTTGCTTGAATGATTAATATTTTCTACAGTGTTCATATGGGGGAGGGAAGACCTTGCGCGTGCACACACACACACACACACACACACACACACACACACACACACACACACACACACACACACACACACACACACACATTTCAAAGACCCCTATAATCAAAGAGGCCTACCAATGTAATCTCTCCCCTGTGATGCCTTTCTTCCATTACATAGTCCTCTAGTCATAAGGGACCTTAACCATTTTTTCTTACAATGAGCCTGCATTCTTTTTGTGGAACTTTCGGATTAAATTCTTAAGAAAATTTCTTATCCAGAATATTCTTTATCTATTGTGTTTGAGTGCTAAGACGTTGGCATACTCAATACTGCTTAACCCAAAACACCAGTAAAGTTTTTTTTAACTTACTAAAACTATAGACTCTATGTAAAAGATGGATGTAGCAATTGTGACATCACTCATTGATGTCACAATTCTGAAAACATGAAGCTCATCTACAAACAACGTGCCTCCGTCCAGCTAAACTCTGCACTATTCCACTGTCAGTTTTGCAAATCTCTGAATGCAGTTTGCATGAATTTGCGCACATTGTTGACATAGGAACACTGGCTTACAAAATGCAACACGCTAAGTCCCAGTTAATTCAGTTCGATTCAGTTCAATTTTATGTATGTATTTTATGTATTTGCAAGCGCTTTGGTGACAGTGGCAAGGTTAAACTCCCTACTAACAGGAAGAAACCTCTGGCAGAACCAGGCTCAGAGAGAGGCAACCATCTTTTGAAACTGGTTGGGGCGAGTGGATGAAGACAGTGATCAATAATAACTAATAGTAGCTTGCCTCCACCAGTGTGTGAATGTGAGAGTGAATGAATAGTGGAATTGTAAAGCGCTTTGGGTGCCTTGAAAAGCGCTATATAAATCCAATCCATTATTATTATTATTATTAATAAATAATACAAAGAGGTGTATAAACACATAGTGAGTGGAAAAGGTGACTAAAGAAGAAACTGTGCAGTTGTGCTTGTTCAGCCTCAATTTGAAGAACAATTCGATCATGTGTCATTGTGTGAAAGAGGCTTCAAGTGACGTATACAGGTGTTTTATAGAGGAAGAGGCAGAGCGAGAGGCGGAGGAGGCAGCGGAAAGCAATTCTAAAAATTCTCTTGTTAGTTCAGTTGACATAAATATGCTTGTGTGTATTGTTTTGTTCCGTGGAAGAAATAAGTTTTGATAAGATGGTTTTGAGTGGTGTGTTTCATTTTACACTAGATGTGTAGTTTGTGTTCTGAGTTTTGAGAAGTGGAGCCACGGTTTCTGGAAATGTGTTTAAGAAAATCTGGGAAAGTACTTAATGTAGCTGTGGGAGGTGGCGTCATAACATCTTTGAACCAACACATAGCTGCTATTGCTGCTGTTAATAAAATAAAAACTAATTGAGCAGATTAGGATTTCAAGTAAGAACAAAATTGTTTAAATGTGTAGTTAAGAAGTCACACACATCCAGCTCAAATCTTTACGAAGCAGTTCAAAAAGTATGGAAGAACCTGGCAAATGCTATGGCAGCTTAGCTGATCTTATCCACTGTGAGTGTGAGGTCTATTGTTTTTTTGGCCAAATGTGAAATGTTAAGATGTCTGCTGGTAGAAGCTATAAAGTGGGCTAACAACTGTTTGATCTGTTACTCGCAGATGAAACAGCTCATTTACAGAAATATATCAATTGAGTGCAACAGTAAATCCCTGAAACCACCTTCTCTGTGGCAGCTGAACCTGTCAGGATTAACCTTTCTAGTGGAAACCATGAAGGCACTGCATCTATAAGTGTAGACTGATTTGAAATTGTGTTCTGTATGACCATGCAGATATCGTGACAAAAAAAAAAATGAAGCGACACAATGCTCCCTGTTGAAAGACTTAATGTCTGCAAGTTGATTTTTATACCATGTGGCCATGAATGGAAACCAGTGGCAGTGTGGTTGGAGGGGGAAAAAGTTTTGTGATTTAAGCCACTATCAAATGGTTGACAGTAATGCGGGGTGTTTCACAGTAAATAGGCTGCAACATTCAAAACCACTAGTTTGCCACTTTTTCAACCTTCCCATCAGACAAAGTCATCCCCCTAAGTGATTTTGTAGCCACACTAGTATTTTGTTCTGTCATACTGGGCGAAGTAACTGATGGATCACAGTCCCAAAGGGTCACAGGACAATCTCTTAACAGTGTATTTGTCTAATATCCACATTAAAATAACATCTGTTTGTGGTCTGGTTGTGAGTGAACCCTGGGAGCAGTGAAGGAAAACTTTTGCCATTACTCACACTTCTGTGAACGTTGACAGCTCAAAGCCAGATCCTGTGATATCCCTCTCAGCAGACTAAACCTACACACACCCAGTGTACTACATACCGAGGAGCATCATATCACATGATGAAAAACGCAGATTACGTGACGCATGCATCATAGTTACGTAAATTGTTGAATGGGTTCATATGTGGAGGCAGAGGTATGGGTTCTTATTTTTCATGAAACCTTGAAACATTACTCCACTCTCCAGACAGTAGCGAATGGCCTGGGTTTGAAGCAGAATATGAGGATGGGATTAGTGCCTGTAATAACAGTGGGCTTGAGGGTTGGGCATGACAAAGTGTTACTGTGGTAAATGGAGAGCAGTCGCCTGAGCCGCTGTTGCCCTTGCCAGACTGTAAACCAACTCCTCAGTAGGCTATTGTTGGGACCGAGCAACATGAAGACACCACATGCTCCCAGTTCCCGTAGAGGAGGTAACCTGGGAACATTCATTTCTAGGCTGAATGTTTTTTTTTTTAGTGTTGATGGTATCTCTTTGGCTGGGCTTTCCATTCATGAGTTGGAGTTTCTGTCTGCTCATTTTAATTTCAAATTGAAAGTTTGCAAACTAAAACTTCCCATCATTTCTTTTGTGGACAGGGCAATAGCTATATCTGGAACACACAAGGTGTAGATTTTATTTTTACATTTTAAAACCCATACATTAAAAAATGTTTAAGGGTACTCTCTGTCATTACTCAAACTTTATAATAAATTGTTCATCACCCAATGCCTTTTTCTAGGTTGTATTTGTAAATATGATGCATTCTCAATGAATTACCTGGTACAGTAAAGGTTACATCAAACCATCTTGTGGTACAAATTAAAATTTTATAAAGTGAATCTATCTTTTGAAACCTATAGTTCATATACTCTGGTCTGAATCAGCTGTGTTTGTAAACTTGTAGCTTTTTCCTGTAGTTTGGCTTCTTTTGACACGAGAAAACTGCAAGTTAACCAAAATGTGTGAATGCAAACCACAGGAAGAAGTCAGTGAGTTCTGGATTAGCTGATAACATGGTTATGGTTCCATTCATGGCCAACAGGGTTAGTTGCTACAGCTAGTGTACTCTACTGCATCCCAGAAAGCGAACTCAGGTGTATGCTGCTCAGACTTGGTAGCTAGGTTGGATCGAGGTTGGATCAAGTTATCACGTTATCTAAAAAAAAATCAACACTCAGGAGTTCAAAGACCAAAGTTTCTTGGTATTATTGTTTTGGTTTGCTTGATTTTAGAGTTAAAATGCAAATACACAGACTACTTTTAAGTATAACTATATTTAAAGTAGCTAAAAATAATTACAATGCCATAGGCAAGGATAGCTTGTTATAAAATACGGTTGGCAAAAAACAAACAAACTAAGTGTTAAACATAATGAAATTTAAAAAATACAGAGTTGCGGGTGTATAAGTTTTAATTACTAGTTTTTCCACCTCAAGTTTTCATACTGAACAGTTTACTTGCTTACACCTAAACTATTACGATTCTGTTCCAGTGCTGTATCCGAGTCTTTTAATTTGTGATTTTATATGAGATAAGTCAGATGGTTGTGAGGTTAGTAAGACTGGTTTTTACTAATAAATCCACATACACTAGAGTGGTTCTCACCAGTTTAATCTTACATGGCTGGCACAGACATCTAATACAGCAAAAGTCCCCCCAAATTGGTCCCTTGGATATATTCCTATCAAATAAAGTTTGAGTGGACTGAGACATTAAAACTTAAGTGAATCCTTGAAACTGAATCCTTCTTTGAAAACTTTTATCACAAGAGCATCATGTTTCAGCACACAACCCATTCTTGTCTAAGAGCACAGGTGAAATGAGCACCCGTGCATAAGAAATTTGAGGAAGCATTTCAAGTCAGAAGTAAAACCATCATCAGCATCCCCCGCTGTCTGCCAAGCTACTGTACTACTGACTGGCTGGGTTAGTCTTGGAGTGGATTTGAAGGTCAGGGACCCATAACTCCTCATTTGATGTCGCCATTTACTTGGCACAGGGATAATCTGTCTCACTGCCCAGAGCTCTCATTGGCGTCCAGGGGACTATGTGCTGGCAACTGGCTGGGTCATTTCAAACAGCTATAATAAAAACACACTTTGTCCACAGCTTAAATGAAATAGTCAAGGAAACTATTAAGATGCCAGAAGGAAAGTGGAAAGACTGTCGCCAAGGCGTTGTCAACACCAGACAGTCTGGTGTGTTTGCAATTCTTTTTGTAATGTGTTTTTACATCACTGTAAGTGTTAGGCTCTCATCAGGTGCTGGTGAGTCATTTGGGAAATGTACCATCCTGTTTTATGAGTGGTAAAGGATGCATTCTGTGGGGCTAGCACAGCTGTACTTCCCCATACACTACTTTTGGGACTCCCAAACAAACACATTATAGTGTGCTGTTAACTCAAACCAACTGTTTAAGTGTGAGGTCAGTGAAAATACTTTCTGTGGGTTTCCCTTGGATAGGTTAAAAAAATCTCTGCAGTCTTGTCCACTGGACTGAAATCCTGCATAATTTCTCTCTGCAAAAATATTCTCTCTACCTTTTCTCATTAGATTTTGGAGTAATGGGGTTTCTTTAGTTCATTTAATAGCACAATATACTATATATATTTGGCTGCTCTTGAAGTGTTTGCTTGTTGTTTCGTTTAGGTTTAGGTAACAGAAAACTAGAAGTATACTGGATTTGTGGTCAAACTGATTGAATTATTAGAAATATGTTGCTTTTTTTCAGAATCTGTAGTTTAAAAGTTTTTAAGAAACTACCATTCAGTTGTCAGGACATGTAGCATTTCATTGTCTGTGTATTAAGCACAGTGCATGATACTGTATGTTAGATTGCCTTGGTATAATCA
The DNA here is from genome assembly GCF_057381915.1 of Diplotaxodon limnothrissa. NCBI lineage: Eukaryota > Metazoa > Chordata > Actinopteri > Cichliformes > Cichlidae > Diplotaxodon > Diplotaxodon limnothrissa. Next base: position 27,938,532 of record NC_140616.1, on the reverse strand, counting down.
TTACATATTTAGTGGCTCCATAGTATAGTAGTTTACACATTTAAGTAGTAAGCAAAATATCCCTGGTTTGATTCTGGGAGGAGACACAAATCCTCCAGTGTTGGGTTAGAAAGGACCTCTGGTGTAAAAATCAAGTATCCAAAACTACTGGCTGTGGTAATTGCTTGTGAATGAGGCAGTAACTGAAATTAGCTTTCTTTTTAAATAATTTTATTTAGTTTGTTTAATATAAATAAACAAGTTCATGAAAACACCAATTTGGGGTTTTAGGTGGAGTAGTAACAAGTTTTCTCATCCAGTTCTTCTTATGTGATCTATCTCTAGCTAATGTGCTGATTACCAGATGTGGTCATTAAAACAATGGCTTCAGGACACAACTTGACCTAATTCACTTGGAATTAGGTGGAATAAACAACAAAATGCATGTGGAAATATGAGTTTTAGGAATCTTTGAGGATTATTAAATTCACTCTGGGTTGGATTAGACTGTGTGCGTAGCTAGTTAAGGGTTTTAAAGTGTTTTGTCTCTCTGATCGACTAATTTATGGTTCTAGTGAAAACAGTAGCTAGGAATAAAAAACAAAACCAACGACTTTTTGATGTGTCAGAATCATTTTTTTTTAAATTTGTTCCCTGAATGACAAAATATGGGAGAAAAGTTTAATAAAACCAAAAATGACATATTCTGATACATTCTAATATTCTTGTCCAGGGTTAGAGTTCAGCTTAAGGCTTAGAGTAAAATTTTAGCATTCAGTATGTGTGCCCTGTATTTTTTGCAGGTTAAACGTAGCATTATGGTTATACTCTCTTTCAGTATATAGGATTACCTGACTGGATAGGCATTGCTTGTCTCTACGCATTCAGTGAAGAGACATCACACCATTGAACAGTAACATCAGATTCCCATAACATAGTGAGAGCGTTTTAATGAATTGTGAACAGCTGTGCTTTGGATTTCTTCAGACTTGGCCTTGTTAGTTGCCCCCCCCCCCACCCCCTGAGTGTGATTTGAGTGATGTAACAGACAGGAAGCACAAAGATCTTAACTGCCTGTAGTTCTGTAATTTTCCCAAGAACCACAGCAGTACATCTGTACAGTGTGTTCCAATAACATTATAAACACCTTTTTCAATTTGGTCCACATTCATGAGTTTAAAAGTTCAAAGCTCAACAGTTCCTTTTATGAGTCACTTACACCTGTCAAGCACAGACATGCCGCATCTTTTCCACATCTAATCTCTGTGGAGCAGCTTTTTGAGATAAAAAAAAAGCTACAGTCAGCTGCTCCCTGAAGCGTAATTTATGGTGCCACAAATATCTGTCCGCGTACACGGTTCTAGTTGCACAGTGAGCGGAGAAGGGTTTTTAGATGTGCTCCTATTTTGTTCTCCAAAATCCTAACAGTGCGTCGCTGGATGTGCATGACCTATGTGCCTGTTGAAGATACATTAGTTGACAGGTGGGTTGGAATAGGGTTAGGGGTCACAGCGGAGTTCACCAGGAATGGGAAAACCATGAAAAAAAAAGTTGGTTTTACTCGGTTTCAATTCTTGTTACTTGTATATTGTAACTTTGCTTGTGTCTGCAGCTGGCTGATAGACTAACTACACCCCAAGCAAGAGTAGCCCACACACCGGTTGTGGTATATATTTTGTACACTGCCTCCATCACCAAAAAAGCTCTCTATGGGTAGACGGACCGTCCTCAGACTGCCTGAGGACTGTAAATGTGTTACCCCTGCTGAACCATAAATCCCGCTTTATTCACTAGAGGTCACCACGGTGAGTAACTCCACGTATTTGATTTGGCAGATTTTTACACCAGATAAACTTTCTAACACAGCCCCTCAGGGGACTGGTATCTCGTCCTGGGACTGAATCTGGGATCTTTCACTTGTTAAGTGGAATTTATGGTGCAGTGGGGGAAACGCATTCGCAGTCACCTGGCAATCTGGCTTTGGCCCGTCTACTTATAGAGAGCTCTGTTGCCAGAGGGATGTTTGTGGGTGCTCTTGCTTATGCTGTCGCTGGTCTGTCACTTTATAATGTAAATGGAGGTCATCTCTTTGAGTGAGAGACTACACCAATAAGTAGTCACTTAAGTGCCAGTTGCTCTTTAAAAAAGCTGCAGCGTTTCGTTCACTCCAGAGATGTGTTCTTCATGTAAGCCCTAAACAATAATAAAACATAGCAACTACTTTATTATGCAAGGAAAGATTAAAAAAATATATAATTAAACTTAATCAAACTCAATTACAAATTTATGCTTTATTGTGCGTTCTACTTTCACAATAAACCTAATAAAGTGTTTAGTCTCTCATTTTGTGTCTTTTCTCTGTGTCTTTACTTTCAGGTGGTCAGGGCTCGACTGGAGGAGCATGGCGTGATGGTACGTGATGTTAAGCTGAATGGTTCAGCAGCCAGCCACGTACTTCATGAGGACAACGGCCTTGGCTACAAAGACCTGGACCTGATCTTTGGCTTGAGTTTGACTGATGACAAAACCTTCCGGCTGGTGAAGGACGTGGTGCTGGACTGCCTGGTGGACTTCTTGCCCGAAGGGGTATGCAGAGATCGAATCACAGCCCTTGCCCTAAAGGAGGCATATGTTCAGAAGCTGGTGAAAGTTTGCAACGAGACAGATCGCTGGAGCCTCATCTCACTTTCCAACAACACTGGCAAAAACGTGGAACTGAAGTTTGTGGACACTCTGAGAAGGCAGTTCGAGTTCAGCGTCGACTCCTTCCAGATTACTCTGGACTCATTGCTGCTGTTCGACCGCTGCTCGGAAACAGCCATGTCCGAGACCTTCCACCCTACAGTCCAGGGAGAGAGTATGTATGGAGACTTTGAGGAAGCTCTGGATCACCTCCGCTCCAAGACCATCGCGACCCGCAGTCCAGAAGAGATCCGGGGCGGCGGCCTGCTCAAGTACTGCCACCTGCTGGTGCGCGGTTTCCATCCATCTTCCGCAACTCAGATGAAACAGATGCAGCGCTACATGTGCTCGCGCTTCTTCATCGACTTCCCCGACATAAGCGAGCAGCAGAGAAAGCTGGAGGGATATCTGCAGAATCACTTTGCGGGCATGGAGGACAAGCGCTATGAGTATCTGGTGACTCTGAGACAAGTGGTGGATGAAAGCACTGTGTGTCTGATGGGACACGAGCGCCGGCAAACGCTGGCTCTTATTTCTGCCCTGGCGTTGCGTGTAATGGCCGAACAGAATGCCATCCCCGCTCTGTCCAACATCACCTGCTACTACCAGCCTGCTCCCTATGTCAGAGACGTCAACTTCAGCAATTACTACGTGGCGCAAGTTCAGTCACCCATGGCTACGTGCAGTAACTCTTATCAAACATGGCTGCCTTGCAGCTGAGCAGTGTCTTTTATCACTGCGTGGAAAGTTTATGTTTCTTTTTTGAACCTTTACTTTGATGTAAGCAGAACATTCATTAACCGAAATGTTCACTGTAAGGGGTCAGTGTTGTGTCGAACAGCCTTGGCTGTAGAAGACAATCCATTCTTCTCAGTGTGAAGCTATTTACTGGGTCTGTGAGCTGTACATCTTAAGTTTCTAGCTCTGCTGCCTTCACGGAATAGGTCTTTGTTTTGTTAGATGAACTTGCGTTTCAAAACAGGAAATTATATTTTCAACGTGTGCCTGTGATTTGTTTTGAATTTTTAAAGGATAATTTGGTAGGGAAAGTGAAGATCGGAAGGAAAGGAGGGAGGCAAATGACATGTACTAAGGTTTGGCCAGACAGGAAGGAATCTAACTGCCAACTTATTGCTCAGGGCATTTTCATCTAAAAAACTTTTGTGCCCTAAACATTCAATTTATAGGTCACACAGCTATTAGCAACTACACAAAGTTTAACTTGTTATTGACCCAGCGCATAAAAGAATCTTCTGTCTTGCTGTCTGATCATCTGCATATTTACAGTACAGCCCAATTCACTACCTTATTGTTCTGTTTACATATTTTTCCTGTTGTGTTGAATGATTCTCACTAATGTCATTTTATTAAACGATTTTTTTAAACAAGTGATGATAAGAAAGCCAGTTGCACAAATTTACATATGCTCAAGCATCTAAACCTGCTGCAAGTGGGAAATGTTAGCAAATCGACTGAATTGTGTTAGAAATGCGACAGCTGAAGACATAAAACAAGTTTCAGTAATGTATAGTTATAACAGCGATGGAGCTCTTGAAGCTAGAACATGATGGATGCTGATGCATTGGGATTTTAGGGTGTCATGTGCTTGGTATCCCTGTAACAATGTAGCTTTGTTATTTTGACCCCCAACTTTGTTGTTTTGCCAACTCTTGTATCAAAAATATTCCACTAAGTTATATCAATTAACACTGCTGTAAAAAAAAAAAGAAATCTAATATGAGCCATTATAATTATACCTTTTTGTTCTGGTATTTCATAACCAATGTGGATGTATATGGAAAAATATGAAGGCTTTATATATGAACGTTTTCAGTTTGTGTCTGATGTAGGCTCGTGTCTTAATGAAATGTAAATACTGGTTACGAAACCAAACTTTTTTTTTTTTTTGTCATTTTTTTGTTCTGACTGTGGTTTCAGCTGACCTGACTGGGAGGGAAAAGGACCAAAGACATTCTTTGTGTAGCATGACAAACAAGGACTGTATATGGTTTCAAGTGCCTGAATATGACCTTTGTAGTAGTTGTTATGTATGAACTGGTTTTGAATCTTTTTCATTCAGGTTACTGTAAATTTCTATATCTAGGGTCAGGGTACTTGTTTCATTAAAAAAAATATCAAAAGTTTAACGATGGTGATACTTTGGTCTTTCTTTTCACATTCTTGGAAGAGAAGTAAGATGTGGATGATAAGATGTTGACTCAAATTTGTCTAGAGACGTGCAGAATAAATGCATACTTTATCTCCGGTCGGTGTATCGCACTTTCTCAGTTTCAGTTGCTGCAGATCTCCCTCTGTGTATGTTTTGCGATCTTTCTCAATCACACACAAAACAGCTTGTGTGTTGTCTGTGTTCCATCAGCTACACAAAAACACTTATTTGTTCAAGCTCTGTGCCTCCCTTTTTTTGCCTCCCTGAGCAGAGTTTTCCCATGAGCCTGCACCTGTGCATTAGTCACGTCCCGCCAGCTGTGAATCTGACAAAGGTTTCCCTTTGCCCTATAGTCTCAAAAATGGAGATCTCTGTTACCTTGGATGAGTTGAGCTCTAATAGGTGCTGCTGAGAGCCAGGTGGTAAAATGGAAGTGCCGCCTTTTCAATAATGTCATGATATACTCGATATACTCCTCACCAATAATTCTCTCCTATGATATTTTGTAATTACTTTTGCATAACTGGGGACGACTTCTTGGTATTTACTTGAGCATGAAATGGCAAATAGCTTGACACACCTGCTAAATATTTGTGGGTAAACAAGACATAGTACTTGGTCATTAAGGAAGTGCTGGAACAAATTAGTGAAGTCCTTGGTTATAAGTTCAATTGGAAGAAATGCATCTGTCAGAGTGATTAAAGAGGCGAGGTATAAATGCAGCTAGGGAAACAGCCAGTGAGGACAGCTAATCCTCAGTGGATTAGCTGTCAGAATTTTCTCCAAACTGCTACACAAACAGTCAAGGAAACATGTAGTAGGACTCCAACAGGGAGCTCCATGGGATAAGCATGCGTGAACACGGCAACTGAGACGGAGCTTGCCTTACCTTTAACAGCCCAACGATTTCTGCGTCTGGTGGCCAGACCTCAAGAGACTTTTAGAGAGCTGGGAGGAAGTGTGTAAATGATAATAAACAAACTACAGCAAGTTGTCAAAGTTTAATTTGCTCAAGATTAAGGCTGAACTTGTAGCCCTGTGAGCATGACTCTGTTTATGAAAATGGAGGCCAGTCAGTCTACTGCAGATGGATTGCTTTTAAATTTCATACATAAATTCATATATAAGCACATGCATCAGCGCTATAGAGTTTGATGATCTAAATTTGGCTGCAGGCTGTTGACTTCAAACTTATGAAATTTAATGCTGTTTTGCTTGATTCTTTGGTTGCTTTTGATCTACTTAGTGACAAAGAGATGTCTGATTAGCCATCATTTTAGAATCTCAAACATAGTTTTTACCTGATTATACCAAAACTTTGGCCCAGATGTGAAATTTTGTAAATTTAGGTAAGGGGTATAATAATAATGTATATTTTATTGATCCCCATGGGGAAATTACTCTCTCTGCATTTGACCGATTCACTCAGTGAAGCAGTGGGCAGCTACTAAGCAGGCGTACTGGGGTGCAGGGTGTAGGGACAGTACCTTGCTCAGGGGTACCACTCAGTGGATTTGAACCCCCGCCCTTCCGCTCATGGGGGGACCACTCTACCTACTGAACTATCCCTGCCCCCAAATCTGTATCTGTATTGGTGAAGGTGCAGGCACCAGTCACAAGCTTTCTGTAATAACAACTAGTCCTAACGATTCTTAAACTTTGCCAATAGGTTGCAAACTATTAGTTGGTGTCCTGATGAAAACCATCATTGTAGCATTGTATTAATCAGAAAATATTTAAAGGTATAAAGAAGTTCTAGACAGGTTTACCTACAATGTGAACATGAATATGCTAGCAGTATTGCATATAATTTAGCATGCTAATGTTAGCAATGGAGTCCGGTGCTTTTTAGCCTTGTACGTATTTGCGGATAGCATGATGTTGTCTGAACAAAACACTGTCAGAGATTGTTACGTAGTGACCAAAGCAGCACGAGGTTTTTAGTACGTACCTCTCTGCAGCTAACTTGATGACTGCCAGCAACCTCTGTTAACCACTCGGGTTGCCAACTGTCCCGTTTTAGCTGGGACATCCCAAATAATGAGCAAAATTATTTGTGTCCTTTATTCTGCCTTAAATATCCAGTATATTGACCGTTACCTGCAACGCCACTGACCAAAAAAACAGCACGCTTAAAAATACCAAAGCTGATTTTGGCCGCAGTCGTATCAGACAAGTGCTTCGTGTCCAGTCATGGCCAGTTTCGCACACGTGATATGTGATTGTGATTTGCCGTTTGGTCTCCATAGCATAATAAACTAATAATAATAAACTGGATAACTGATATAACTGTATTTACAGTAATTTATTTGAATATTTTTTATTTTTTGCTAATTTCTTAGAGGAAACGCCCATGTGATTTCTGTCATCATTTACTGTATTTTTCTTTATTGTTTTAGATGATGTATTGATTAAACTGAATAAGAACATTTTACTGCACTTTTATTATAAGAACATGAATATACAGCACATATTTACACTATGCCCAGCTGGTTGTGCATTGTGCTTCTGGCATGCCAGAGTGTGTCTTATTTGATAATTAAAAACCCTAGTAACCCTAGTAACCACTCATCAATCAGTTGGGGGATACACACTTTTCCCTAGTGATAGGTGGTTACTAGGGGGTCACTGACATTTTAACAAACGGTTTCACAACGACCGCCAGCAACCACTTGCAACCAGTCAGGAATTAGACATTTTTTCCTCATGGAATTTGGTTCCCAGATGATCACAGACAGCTCACTAGCACTGCATGACTGCGTTAATGCTGTAAGTAAGTTCAAACATGAGTTATGGGACTTAAATGTTGTTAGGATTTTCACTGAGAATAAATGTTACATAAATATCAATCTTATCAAATATGCAGCCTCTGACTGGAGAGCCTAAGTGGCAGGGAAACAAAGCTGAACCGGCAACCTTCCGGTTACAAGACAAACTGCCAACTCTTTGAGCCACGATCGCCCCATCAAGAACATCAAGCAAATTAGCAAGACCCACTGCTTGGTATTTGTTGGTACAAACAGTTAAAATATGCTCCTTTTATTTTCAAATAAAATTCTACAAATGATTAATTTCGTGTGGAATTTTTTTTATAAAACATTAAAACAAACCATGGTGGAGTCTTTAAATTAATTTATTCAGAATCAACGGCCAGCAACTTTCTTCAAGAGGAGCAGAAAAATCATGCACCTGAGATTTAAGGCAGTGTAAGCACAGCTGTGTTTTTCCTGGACAAAGACCACAGATAAATATGACACTGTGGAAAGCACTGTGGTTCATAGTGTTCCACAGCGCCCACCAGCTCTAAGCAGCTTGGCCTTCTCAGCTCTGTTTTCTCCGGTCTACGTGGGTGGGCCTCCTGGGATGAACTCTCACCACAGACATTGGAACTTAAAAGGTCTTGTTATCATTTTCTCCTCCCCTCCTTTGTCAGTCTTCTGCAGACAGTAATCTCTATCTGACAACTGCAATGTGAATGTTGCTCAGAATGTTTGCCGAATAGATTGCGGAAATGTCTTTTTTAGCGGTGATAGACACCACCTGTGGGTGGATGGGAAGGGTCAAGACAAGCATAATACCAAGAGTGGTCTCCACTGTACAAGACGTCACTGTTATCAAATCTCAGCTCCCTATCTCGACATACTGGCTGTCAGAGGGGATTGTAGAAGAAAAACAAATTTGTCCTCAGTTGAGACGATACATGGGTGGCTGAATCCTCTAAAAGAATGAATGCAGTGAACTTGAAGGAGGAAGTTAAAGGAATATTTATCTTGGGAGGTGGGGTTTAGGGAAAACTAGAGAGGAAGTCGACGAATCCAAAGTGCTTTCCCCGTTTCAATGGTTGCATTGCAAATTAAATTCCAAAAAAGTACAATCACCCACAACTGCAGCATAATAAAACAAATTAAATTCTTTAACTCTGGAATGATTGAACTGGACTCATACTAATTTCAGTCTTTTACAGCTGAAGAATGAAGGAAGTGGTGCTGAAATTTTTCCCATAAAGTGGTTTACTGGACTGGGTGGCATTGCTCCATCCATCATCATGTCGTTAGCAAGCAATTCCCAGGAGCTCACAAGATTTCTATTTGTAGCATCTGTGGATATTCAGAGCGGCTTCACCATGGTGATGTTTGTTTGCTGTCCTGAAATCCAAACAAGTTGCCAATTTCATATAGTGGGCTGTAAAAACTATGCATCTAACTTGGGTTCTTGGTGCACTTTTCGTACCACCGATTGAGTTAAAAACACATTTATTGGGAAATTTCTGTCCAAGAGAGCGTAACTGTTTGACATTTAAGTGACAATATAAAAATCCAGCAATTAAAAAATAATCAAGTCTAGGTGACCCATAAAGGCAAAAAGTACACTTTTAAAAGTTTCACTAGATTTATTAATAGTTAAATCCCCTGTACAGCACTCTTCATTTATCTTCTTAACATGGACAATGTTGCCAGAGACCTATTTAAGACAAGGGTTAGAAAAGCTTTTCATCTGTTTTTGGAATTTCCCCATATGTGAAATGCCCAGTGAACATGATGGTGAGCCTAGTATCTAAAACTTAGCTTGTTTAGCATGTAGCCAAAATTCAAGCCCCTCTGACAGCAGGTAACAGCTTTTAGTGCTGGCAAACTTTCTACAGACTTTGGAAACCTGGATTTGGGTCGTTTATCCAATTCATTCGGGCTGTTTGGTCCCTACACAGATCAAACAATTACCTGAATCCAAGATGGCGACACGTAAACTCTCGGTGTAGCGTCTCCCTCTGGACTGAAATAGGGCTTTGGACAAAGCGGGCCGGTCTAAATACTGACTCTAGGTAGGCAAACCTGTGTCTACCGTGTCCGCCTCCACCTGGACTCTGGATTGACGGGCCGGAGCCTGCCGGTGCCTACTGCGTCTACTAGACTTGGAGCTAGCAGGTCGGGGCTTGTTGTGTCCCCCAGACTCGGAGCTAATCAGGCCTGGAGCCCGCTGCATTCCCCGGACTTGGAGCTGGCAGGCCGGAGCCGGCTACATTGTCCATATTTTGAAGCTAACGAAGCCGGAGTCTGCTACACCGCCCGGACTCGGAGCTAACAGGACGGAGCCTGCTATACTGCCTGGACGCAGAGTTAACAGGCTGGAAACTGCTACACTGTCCGGACACGCAGCTAACAGGCTGGGCTGGAGTCTGCTACGACGCACCTCCATCTGATCCCCGGATTGCTTAGTCCACCTCTGCTCGGATTCGGAGCTAATAGGTTGGAGCTTTTTGTATTCACCCCCATTTTGGACTCTGGGCTATCATTATGAAGACGAGGACACTTATCGAAGCTTTATTGTGTGTATTCGTGGTTTGGGACTTGGGACATTGCGGTGCTCCTTGGGTGAGAACTGCAAAATATGAGCTGAGTATGGGTGAAACTTATTTTAGTGGCACTAAGTCAACTGTAGCAGTGCACCTGGAGTCACCAACGATTCATCTGGCTCTGGTTGCTAGCTTAAATCGATATGAAGTATTACCCAAATTACAAGGTTCCCTTGTTCTGTATAATCTTTCACTTTCACTTAAGAAAAAGCAGTATTTGTCGTTAACATCTGCAAAGTACGAAAATGCTTTTAAATGTAATATAAAACGAAGGTTAATGATGATTGTTTTACTTTTACTTATATCCGGAGATGTGCAACCAAATCCTGGACCTGAATTGAAAAGTGTCCAGACCCCTGCCGATTTTAAATCTCAGCCAGGGTTAAAATGTGTTCATCTAAATGTACGCAGCTTATTACACAAGATGGACTTGGTCAGAATTTGGGCGAAATCGACAAACGCGGATATTGTGATTATCTCCGAAACTTGGTTGTCCAAATCTATTACAGATGATGACATCAACATAACGGGATACAATCTTTATCGCACAGATAGGCCTAGGAAAGGTGGAGGCGTAGCAATTTATGTTAAATCAAGATATGAAGTATCCATTGTTTTATCTGTATCTATTCCTAAACAAATGGAATTCTTGGCTTTGGATATTAAAATAGTAAAGTCTCTTTCTATAACAGTTGTTGGGTGCTATAGGCCTCCGTCTGCTGTAAAGGAAACTTTATTATCTCTAAAGCATCTTCTGTCCAAATTAAAATATAACGAACTTCTATTGGCCGGAGACTTGAACTGGGACTGGCTGAATATAGCTTCTGATGAATTTAAATCCTTCTGTGACTCTGTTAATCTTAGCCAGTTGGTCAACCTACCTACAAGGCCAAATATAAAGAGTCCTGACAAATCTACTTTGATTGACCTAATTCTAACAAATGTCCCTCATAAGTTTCTGTCTCTAGGCGTGTTTTGTAATGATTTAAGTGATCATTGTGTAGTTGCTACCAGTAGGAACACTAAAATCCCTAAATGTAAACCGCGTATCATCTGTAAAAGAAATTTTAAAATATTTAATGAGCAAGCGTTTCATTATGACTTGTCTATGGTAAATTGGGAAAACTTGAGTCTGATACCAGACATCCATCTGGCTTGGGCTTATTTTAAAGAAATTTTTATGAAGATTTTAAATAAGCATGCACCTGCCAAAAAATTTAGGGTCAAGGGACGGGAGAACCCTTGGTTTTCATCGGAATTATCAGAGTCCATCCATCAGCGTAACGTGGCATGGGCAAAAGCTAGGAAAAACGATTCCCTGACTGACTGGTTAGACTTCAGGAAATTAAGAAACAAATGCACGACACTTATCAAGAAGGCTAAGTCAGAATATTATTTATCTGTTACTACAGAAAACCTCAATAACCCTCAGAAATTTTGGAAAGTAATTAAGTCCTTATCTATAAATAAAATATCACAGGCTCTTCCAAAATTCATTTTAAAAGATTCTGTCCCAGTTTATGACAGAACTGAGGTCTTAAACAGCTTTAACAAGCACTTTGTAGCTACTGGTTTTTTATTTAACTCTGTTGGAGCAGCCCCCATGATTCCCTGCACAGAACCCCAAACATATATTGGGGAGCTTTTTGATTTTTCTCCTTTTTCTGTCCAGGAAGTGCATAAAGCTCTTAAAGCCTTAGATCACAGGAAACCCCCAGGGCCAGACTTAATAGAGCCCTATTTTCTGAAAATAGCAGCTGATTACATTGCACAACCTCTTACGATCCTTTTTAATCTTTCAATCCAAAATAAAGAAATTCCACTTGTTTGGAAGTCTGCTTTTGTTACGCCAATATTAAAAGGAGGCGACCCGGCCATTTTGACTAATTACAGGCCAATATCAAACTTGTGTGTTTTGGCAAAAGTCCTTGAGTCTCTCGTCAGTGAGCAATTAAAAGAGTTCTTGTACTCTAATGAAGTTCTTTCAAAACTACAATCTGGGTTCAGAAAACAGCATAGTGCTGTCACGGCTGCCACAAAAGTGATAAATGACATACTTGTTGCTCTTGATAAAAAACAGCACTGTGCTTCTCTCTTTATTGACCTGTCAAAAGCTTTCGACACTGTGGATCACGCCATTTTAAAGCATAGGCTTCTTTCTTTGGGGCTGTCTAGACATGTTGTCTCCTGGTTTACTAATTATTTGAGTGACAGGACTCAATGCATTAAATGTGAAAATCTGTGCTCAGAACTTTTGAATATTCACACTGGGGTGCCACAGGGTTCAATTTTAGGACCTCTGCTGTTCATCATGTATATAAATGATTTGGGACAAAATGTGTCCAATGCTAGTATGCATTTTTATGCTGATGACACAGTTATTTATTCCTTTGGCTCAAACTTTGAAAAGGCAATAGAATCGTTGCAGAAAGCTTTTGACGTGGTTCAGCACACACTTCTGGAGCTGAAATTGGTTCTCAATGCTGAAAAGACAAAGCTAATGTTGTTTTCAAACATGAAGAGATTTCCTCAAACTGTCCCCTTGGTGTCCACTCTTGAGGGAAACCTCATAGAAGTGGTGCATACGTATAAATATCTTGGCTTTTTAATTGATGATTCTCTGACCTTTAAACCTCACATAGACAATCTTGTGAAAAAACTCAAACTAAAATTGGGATTTTTCTTTCGAAACAAATTTTGCTTTTCTTTTGAGACAAAAAAGCGTCTTGTAAATGCTACATTTTTATCTGTTTTAGATTATGGTGATCTGCTGTACATGAATGCTTCCGCCCAGTGTCTTCATAAGATTGACTCAGTTTATCATGCCTCCTTACGGTTTATTACAAACTGTAGGGCCTTGACCCATTGTTGTGATCTGTACGCTCGAGTGGGATGGCCTTCGTTGTCCTCCAGGAGGTTTGCTCACTGGTGCATCTTTATTTATAAGGCCCTGCTTGGACAAATGCCCACCTACATTTGCGATCTGCTCACACGGAGAAGTACTGTTTCTTACAGCCTGCGTTCAAGCGATCTTTTATTGCTCAATGTTCCATTTGCCAGAACTGAACTGGGAAAGAGGGCTTTTACTTATGCTGCCCCTTTCACATGGAACATGATGCAAAAAGACTGGAAGATAGCAGATCTTATTTCATTAAATGCTTTTAAGTCCAGATTGAGAGAGCCAGAGAAAAATGTTTTTAAAATGTAATTGTTATTTATAATATGTATGTAACTTTGTAATTTCAACGTGTTGTCGCCTCTTGGCCAGGACTCCCTTGCAAAAGAGGTTTTTAATCTCAATGGGACTTTTCCTGGTTAAATAAAGGTTAATAATAATAATAATAATAATATGTTGGGTTTAAGTCTGGCCTTTGCTTGAGCGACTTAACACGATACCTTTTATGAAACCACTCCTTTGTTATGTAACTAGGCTTCTTTTATGTAGACAAAGGTTTATGTATAAAAGGTGCATTCTATACCATGGGACCAAAAATGTGCTCTGGCCTTCTGCAGTAGTAATTATCCTTACAATGTTTGTAATCTGTGGTTCTAGAAGTTAAGAAAAAATGCTAAGTGCACCTCAGTTAATCAATACAAGTATTTATTTCCTTTATGGCAAAATTTAAATTTTCAGCCTACACCCTCTAACTTCCAGAAAAGAGTATACTCCTTTTCAGTTATCTTCAGGCCTTCCAAATTAAACATTTTTAAGTCTGATTTTATTCATATTTCCTATTTAAAATGTCCTTTTCTGATATTAACGATCGATCTATACTCCCATATGATGTCATTAAAACAGAAGCAGATGCCCTAAATCCAACCACAAGCCATCCAGGTAACTTGAAACTTTACAACGCATTTCCTGAGGGCCCCCAGTAAGACATCTGCCAAAGCTGAAGCAGATCAGATGAACCAGTGTTGAGATAAGAGCTGAGCAGATGCAGTTATACGCATAATACAGAGCTTCCTTTTATTTATTAGTAGGAGCATCTTAAATCATTCTGTTTTGTAGAAGCATTTCCATGTTGTCTTCTTCTTACACTATAAACCAGTCCTGTAAAGGAAAAGGACACCCCCACACATCTTCCTCCAAACCAAATGAAAATGAAGTAAAGGTGACTTTACCATTACTTTTACTCCTATGAAACCACACAGTAGTAAAGATAAAATAATATAATAATAGTGCCAAACTCCCCATAAAGACCAGTTTAGTGATGAATCAATCACCAGAGTCAAAGCAAGTCATAATTTTCCTGTAGTCACACACTCTGTAATTCCTTCAGTAGCCAGATTTATTCTTCCAAAATAAGCAGAACACAATTCTCCCCGTGTGAGTGCTCTCCTTTCACCACTTTATTTGTACAAATTAGTGAGTAAGCTATAATTTACAACAACATCACAGACGGTGAGCAGACGCCGCTTTCTGTGTTTTCATGACAAAAAAAGAGCTGGAACACAGAAGGGGCTGAATGCTGAATTCTGTTGAGTCACTCCCAGACTGCAAATAATGAACTGTATTTTTAAGAGAGTCCCAGACCATCCAGGGTGTAGACTATAAACAAAATGAGCCTCCGTGTGAGTGAACGGCACAATTTTGGGAAAGATGTGCCGAATGGAAATGACACGTCTCGGAATGGCGCAGTGTTTTCTTTTAATACGACATGGTTGCTTTCAGCTCACAGGCATTCACAAGAGCGCTCATGTGAAAGTAACAGTGTGATACCAGCATCTGCTCGGACCAAACACCAGCCTGCTTTCATTTGGTTCGGAGAAAGATGGGCGGGGGTGTTCTCTTCCCTTATCCGACCGGTTTCCTGATGGCCACTGTAAACACTGGCTCTCTCAAAGGTCACAGTGTTTGTCACTCTTGGGCCCCCGTGAGGAGCTCTGCTCTCATAAATATTAATGGACACTGTACCGAATGGGGCCTCTGACTGTTAATATGGGGTGTAGAGGATGGGAGGTAGGGCTGTTCCTTTTTAACGCTGCAAGAGTCTCCTCCACTGTGGGGCCACGAGAAAACAGAGGGGAGGGACCTGGGAAAGTCTGGCCCTGATCCTGCATTTGGATCTTCCAAGTTGAAAGTGGCCTGTTTCGATTGCCAGGTGCTCACTTTGGCTCTGAAGATGAAGCCAGTGGTAATACACAGTTTCACTTCAGACTATATCAGCAGTCTGTTTGAATAAACAGTGTCTGTAAATTCTCCCCCAAGTGACTGATTAGCCTCCAGCCGCTGCAACTATTCAGCACACCAAGCTGGGCTAGTACTGTATAATAAGCCTTATTTATCAGTTGGCCTCAGACAGCTTATGTAACTGTTATGTAACAGCATGAGTCCACACAGACAAGGTATACCATGCTTTCCCATTAGGCCTGAGCTATATAGCACACCCAACCTTCAAATAAAGAAAACCTCAGCACATCTGGTTGTCTTTGAATTCAACCGCAACCAAATGATACGCAGACAACTGCCAGGATGGGCAAAAAATAAGCTTTTTTTGGATGAAAAACAACTTGAGTCTGTGAAGTGTGGATAAAAATTAGGTAAACTTTAAAGGAATGATGGTTTGATTCATGATCAAACAAAATAATAATGAAAAAAAATATTTTTGCAGCTTTCTGAATATAAAATATGCTCTCTCTGAAATTCAAAAAGAAACCACCCAAACCGGATGGAATTTGTGAGGTATAAGACGTGTGAATCAATTCACATAAAATATCAAACATGAGAATATATATTTTTCAGGGATATTGCACATGCCTCCTGCTTGCTAGCACTGGGGGCTCATTTTTCTCTCGACTGGATATCCACACACTCTGTATCCACAGTCATAAAAAGAAGCAAAATATCAGTTTGACTCATTGCAAGTGAGAGGGAATGACATCTGATCTGATGAGGTGGAAAATGACAGGATTGCTTCTGTTTCCATCAACCTCCAACCTCTGCTGGGTTTGGATCAGGAGAGGTAAATCACATCCTAACCCTTGTGTTTTTGTATTATGTAAACCTCAGATTGACCTCTGTTTAGCTGTACCTGATAGAAAATGATGATTGTCCTCACATAAAGGTTATTTCATTTCATTTGTGCAAGTAGCAAAAAGGATGCAAATACGGAGCCATACAATCTGTATAGTGAAGATATTGGGGTGGATATTGGGCTCAGCAAAGCACTGAATGTTATCATGAAAGACAGCTACACAATTACCATCAGAATGTGATATAACATACAGTTACTGTTCAATAACTAACAAGCTATCACACCTTCACGAGTATCAAATATTGAAGAGTAACTACTTTATTATGACACCAATACAAAATTAACTACTGGATTGTTGCAAGTAATAATTTAAAGGGAGGAAACTGTAAAAGCCAGCAAGCGATCATAAGGTAAACATCCTTTTTTGCAATCAGTTGAACTACAGTTGAAGTAGTAACCATGATATTTCCATATATATAATAATCTGTTTCTTCACTCTCTTAGATGAACTATGACAACACAAAATTTATACTGACAGTCCATGAAAGTGTTTCCTCTGCTCTGCACATGTGCGTGAGACATTTAGGGCTGAACAGATGAACAGTGCAGACTTTCACTCTATGTAAATGGGAAACAGAATCTTAGTGTTCGTCATACTTTGACAAATGAACTCTGGGAACAGTAACGTCCACCGCTCAAATATTTAAAGTTCTTCCTGTTTTTCACGTTATTCATTTATATGTTCATATTTAAACACAGCCAAAGTTGTAAATAATGAGATCAGCATATGTGCGGGTCATCCATCCGAGGAAAAAGCTTGCTCATGTGACCTGCTCATACTTCCCATTTATTTGGGAACATTTCGCTCTCTTCACACTGCTCTCAAAGCTCGACTTGAAACAGTTTCTTTTAAAAAGATTCTTGACACTGTGCTGTGTGACTGGGAACATCTGTCCCTAATATGGCCCTCTAAAGTTCCACAACTCTGGCTGTGTGCACAGCAAAGAAGCTCAACCAAACAAGACACCACCTATCCAGTCAGCTATAGCGGGACAACCAGGAAGTACTGTGTGCTGTCCAAGCATTAGCTGCAAAGTGAATTGGGTTGCTGTGCATAGGAATGGATTTGTGAGTCCTGTTTGCAATTGAAAACAGGTTGTTTAAGACTGAGATGCTGCACCGATACCCAAACCAAAGCAAAATCTAACGGATAACAAATCTAACGGATAAACAAAAAAAGCCCAATATATATATATATATATATATATATATATGTATATATATATATATATATATATATATATATGTACAATAGCAGCTCCTTTCATCTTCAGCCATCCTCTTCCTTCTCCAATCCCCCTCCTCTCCCTTTGCACATTAATCCTCTCTCTCTTTTTCCTTTCTTGCCTTTCTCAGATTGATCAAATATTTGGTCTTCATGGGGCCTGAGTCTGTTTATTTTTTGGAGTGCATTTTCAGCAGCGGTCTGGCATGTGTGGTGGCTCAACAGTGCCGTCTCAGACATCCCAGTGTTTGGCTTAGCGGCTGGGGACGGAGGGAGAGCTGGTGTCCGAGACTCCGAATGTGTGCCGGCAACGCAGGCTGTTCTCCTTTTGCAGGGCAAACTGGGACCTGCGAGCCTCACACACACTGTGGCCATTCACTCTCCCAGCACACAGGATAGAGTATGGATTGTTGAAGGCCAGTGGCAATGCCAGGAATGCTGAACCCTAGTTCCTCCCTGAGAAAAAAAATGCCATTTGGTTCTCTGTCACTCTCCCTCCCTTTCTCACTCCCTCTGTCTTTGAAAAGTTGCAGCAGTCTGATGAGAGGGATCACTAGTGCATAAGCTGACCTGTTTCCTCTTTCCTACAGATTCCAGCCTGGCCAGTCAGAAAGGGCCTCCCAGCCAAAGGAATTCTAAGGAGAGTCACTGCTTTCCACACTGGTATTTCCTGACCCAGTCTCACATCCCAAGTGGCTCATTCATAGTTATAGCAATGAAAAAACTGAGTACTATATAGAGATGGACACAAAATACTAAATACATCCTTAATCCGAGCTAAACCACGACTTTCCTGCTTGAGGTGAATTCCCATCATTTCTATTTTTAACAACTTTTCATGTAAACTTTTTTGGCATTTTGTATTAGTGAAATATCCAGATGTTTATTGGCTCGCACTTTTGCTCTTCATGTCTGTGATGATCCTTCGTAAGTGTGTATTATCATTTTGATTAGCCGCAGTGAATGTAGGATGGGGATGACCTTTTGCGGCTTAAATACTTTCTCCATATGCGGAACCACGATCATCGAGACGTGTGGACACCTCCATCCCTGCAGCTCTAATTTATCCAGTTTCAAACCCCCGGAGGTGTGCGTGACTGTGTGTCCGCTCAACAACTCAAGCCACTGTGAGTGTAATAACAGCTGATGGGTCATAGAGGATATGAAGTGTACTCCAAAAGTCATCAGTGGAGGGACAATAAATCGTAACATGTTGAAAAGCTGAAATGGATGAGTACTTATTTATGAAACACAATGGAGACGTTCTGAGGTACAACCGCTATTAGGTATCAGGGATTTTCCTTCACTTGTGGGACTTGGAGAATTTTGCTATCCCTTCCAGAGTGGTGAAAGTTAGCCATGGAAGGAAGCCACAGAAGGTTAAAAGAAGATTTCCTTACTATTCAAGAAACGGAGGCATCAAGGGCCCAAGTGGAGAAGTCGGGAGTAGCCAGCCCATCGTTAATCAGAATCATTTTACGCCAATAAAAGATTATACCATCCCAGATAGCTTTGGTGAACTCTCAAGGAGCCAAGTATATCTCAGAAGAAAGAGCTTAACCATCCCTTTTTCCAGCCTGTTGTGAAAATCAGTTCTCTGTGTGTCTACACATGCCAGAGGACATCCCCAGGGTGAAATCCCATCCCTTCCTCCCCATGGAGCTCTTGCAATGACTTCTTGGAATATTCTGAGTGAGTTTTAATGAACAGATAATAGCTGTGTCTCTGTGATCTCAGTAAAAGAAGCCTCCATCATCTTCTTCCTTGGTATTTTAGTCAAACCATAATGTGAGAAAGTTTTCTTTAACTGGAGTCAGAAGGGCAAACTTTTCCCCCAAAGCAAGACAGAATTGGTTAGAATTGTCCAAATGTTTTTCTTGGGAAACAAACAGCAGTGAACATACTAAAAGGGGGAAAAATATATCAAAAATCTCTTTAGGATGTGAAAAAGGTCACCTGGATGACTTACATACTTACTTAAACATTTACATATGCTATGAGAGACAAGAGCCCACTTCTTTCTCTAGTGGTAGAGAAGGAAGATTAGCTTCAGTTCTTTGTGAGTTTCTGCTGTTTAGGTGAAGCTTCTTTTTTACTTATTTCAATATTCTTATCAACTTTGTTTCCAGTTGATGGTCACAGACAGGGGACTACAGCATCTGTTCTATCCCAGTGTTACGTCCCCTGGCTAGTCTAGGGGGTTGAAGGGACGAACATAAATGTGGATAGAGAAGGAGGAGCCAAGATGGTAAATTTAAAAGGTTTATTTAATACTGGTGATGGGACGTGGGTTCAGACCGAGGTGTAACGTCAGGGAGAGCCAAGGCCAACATAACAAACAAAACATCCCTGACGTAGAAATAAAAGAAACTTACCTAACTCCAAAGAAACAAAATATACAACCTATAACCATAACCTACCTAACAACACATAAACAGGAGAAAACAGGGTGTCAAAACAAAAGGCAGCTCTCCCCTACAAGCAGTCTGAACATGAAACAATAATGCTCACACAAAATACAAAGGCATGCAAGCCTGCACCAGTATGGCAACCAAAATGGCCGGAGGGCCCAGAAGCACAGCTCCACAGGCCTTAAATAGTGCTCTGCTGATTACCAATCAGCCGGACTCTGCACAGCATCCAATCAGGACAGAGGAGGTGGAGCCTGGACAAAACAAAGGGTTAATAGGGAGAAGAGACATCCTCCTGGGGGATGTAACACCCCCACCCAGAAAAACAAACGTATAAGTTTGTTAACCTTACACCATCACATTCTTGAGAGGGCATCGGCCACAATATTTTCACGTCCTCTTTTATGCTTTATTTCAATGTTGTAGTTTTGTGAAATTAAAGCCCACCTCATCAGTCGCTGATTGTTGTTATACATACGAGAGAGGAACACGAGAGGATTGTGATCAGTGAAGACCTCTACAGGTTGGGAAGTAGATCCCACATACACGTCAAAATGCTGAAGAGCCAGAAGCATGGCCAGAGTCTCCTTTTCAATTGTCGAGTACCGCCTTTGATGAGTATCGAACTTCTTGCCAAAGAAGCAGACAGGATGACTCACTCCTTGTCCATCATCCTGAAGAAGAACAGCTCCAGCCCCCACCTCACTGGCATCCACTTCAAGCTTGAAAGGTTTAGAAAAGTCTGGAGCGACAAGAACAGGTGAACTCGACAGAAGACCTTTTGCACATTCAAAAGCATGTTGACACTCAGGACTCCAAATGAATGGTACCTTCGGGCTGCACAGGTTTGTCAGTGGTGTTACGACTTCAGAAAAATTCCTACAGAAACACCTGTAGTAACCAACCATCCCCAGAAATCTGCGCAGCTCACGGCGTGTTGTTGGCACAGGAAAGTTAAGAATGGCATTAACCTTTGCACTGATTGGGCGAACCTTGCCCTGCCCAACTTCCTTTCCAAGGTAGGTCACTGTAGCCTTACCAAACTCGCATTTAGCCAAGTTGAGGGTCAAGGAAGCATCAGCTAAACGCTTGAACACAGTGGTTAAGGTGTCAACATGCTCTGACCAGCTGGAAGAATAGATGACCACATCATCAAGATAAACATTACAGTTTGCCACACCAGATAATACAGTTGACATTAACCTCTGAAAGGTAGCAGGAGCATTTCTCATTCCAAATGCCATAACTGTATATTGTAAAAAGTGATCAGGTGTTACGAAAGCTGAGATTTCTGATGCTCTTTCTGTCAGAGGTACTTGCCAATAACCTTTAAGAAGGTCAAGCTTACTCACATAAGCAGCAGATCCGACGCTGTCAATACAGTCCTCAACACGGGGCAGTGGGAAGGAATCAGGTACTGTTACTGCATTTACCTTGCGGAAATCTGTGCAAAAGCGAGGTGTTCCATCTGATTTTGGCGTAACCAGGCACGGAGAACTCCATGGACTATAGCTTGGGATAGCCAATCCATGCTTCAGAAGGTAGTCTACTTCTGTGTTCATCATTTCCCTTTTTGCCATATTCACACGGTAAGCATGCTGCTTAATAGGCACGGCATTCCCAACATCAATGTCGTGCTCTATTACAGTAGTACGGGAAGGCATGTCCCCAAAGAGTGTTAAATGAATGGTGACGAGCCTTTCAATGTCCAACTGTTGCTCACGGGTCAAGTGAGACAGATATATAGACAACTGGGACAGTACCTCAGAATTAAGCATTCTGGCAGCTGGCATCACAAAGTTTGAGCCCGTCTTCATCTAAACTTGACCTCAATCCTGAGGAAGAGTTCAACAAGAGAGGTTCTGGAGATGAGATTGGCTCGGACGGAGATGCCACAGACTTATCTGCAGGACCACAGAGAGAGTCAGCTCTAGAATGAAAAGATTTGAGCATATTGAGATGGCACAAGCGTGTTTTACGCTTCCTGTCTGGGGTTTTAATCACATAGTCAGTGTCATTTACTTTCTTATCCACCTGGTATGGTCCACAGAAGCGGGCAGACAATGCAGAGCTAGCAGTTGGTAGAAGAACCAAAACCTTGTCACCTGGATTGAAAGATCGAGGAACGGCTTTCTTATCATACCAACTCTTCATCTTCCCCTGAGCAGAGGAGAGGGCTTCTGCAGCTGCCAACCTGGCCTTATGGAGGCGCTCTCTGAACTGTGAAACATAATCCAGAACATTAGTTTTCACAACATGGTCTGTTGACAAGAACTGTTCTTTCAACAACTTCAAAGGTCCCCAGACAGAATGACCAAACACTAGTTCATTTGGGCTAAACCCAAGGGACTCTTGCTTAGCTTCGCGCATGGCAAACACCATCAGAGGTACTCCCTCATCCCACTCTTTTGCAGTATCCAAGCAGTATTTCTGCAATGTTGCCTTGAGTGTCTGATGCCAGCGCTCCAATGCTCCTTGAGACTCAGGATGGTATGCACTTGACACAACATGCTTAATCCCCAGAGTCTGCATGACCTGCTTGAAAAGTTTAGACAGAAAGTTAGTTCCTTGGTCTGTCTGTCTGGACTACTTTTGGTAAACCAAAAGTAGTGAAGAACTTTGTCAAAACTTTAATCACCAAAGGTGCAGTTATTCCTCTGAGTGGGACAGCTTCTGGAAAACGAGTCGAAGTACACATTGCAGTCAGTAAAAACTGATTACCATTCTTTGTCTTGGGCAATGGACCAACACAGTCCACAATGACACGTTCAAAAGGTTCACCAAGTACTGGTATAGGATGAAGAGGAGCTATAGGAACTGTCTGGTTTGGCTTTCCTGCAATCTGACATGTTTTACAAGTGCGGCAAAACTCAACTATATCAGCCTTCAATCCTGGCCAAAAGAAATGGTTGAGTATCTTGTTGTACGTTTTTGTAACTCCCATTACAAAGCAGAACAGACTTCTTGTGCTTTGCCTACCAATTTGCACTGAAGAAGCAATGGCCAAACTTCTCTCGGCCAGTGCAATGAGGCAGCCACACGTTCAAACACATTGAAATATGTATCAACTTCTGATTCACGAAATGGAGGTACCAACACAATGTTTTTACTCACATTGAAACCACCTGGGTTTACAGGGGAGGAGGTTGTTTCACCAACAGATGAATTTGCAGAACTAGGTTGAGTAGTAGTACTTCTTGAAGTCTGTGCCTGTAACTCCAACTGACGCAGTCTGACCTCCCTTTCAATCTGCAACTCCAGCTCCAACTTTTTCAGCTTTAACACCTTTTCTGTCTCTGCTTCCAACCTGCGAAGTTCCAACTCTGCCTGACGAGCTTGGGCTTTATCCTGAGCCTCAAATTGTAATTTAGCCAAACGTACCTTGAGTAATACTTCTTGTCTTGAACGAGGAGAAGATGGAGTAGCAAAAGAAGGTGAGCCATTAGTGCTTAAATTTTCCACCATTTGTTGCTCCACAGCAGCAGGGTTTTGCCCTTGGTCCTTTAACACAGCAGGCTTCAGTCCTTCATTAGGGGTCCTGTCAAGAGGAACTGGCAAACGAGGTGATTTAGAAACAGGAAGCAGGCCTTCTTCCACAAGTTTGTTTGAAACAGCAGTTTTCAAGTCCTCTTTCACCATTTGCCTTGATACATTTAACTCAAAGTGTGCTGCTATAGCAAACAAATCACGTTTTCTACACGCATTTAGCTCCTCCCAAGAAGGATTACTCAAAAATGCACTCAAAGCAAAAACACCAGTTGCCATACTAACTACCTCTGCCAAATACACCAGCAGAAACAAACAACTCCAAACCTTCACCATCCACAAATGGATTAACCAGGACTTTTCTCCCGGACGAGCCGCCAATTTATGTTACGTCCCCTGGCTAGTCTAGGGGGTTGAAGGGACGAACATAAATGTGGATAGAGAAGGAGGAGCCAAGATGGTAAATTTAAAAGGTTTATTTAATACTGGTGATGGGACGTGGGTTCAGACCGAGGTGTAACGTCAGGGAGAGCCAAGGCCAACATAACAAACAAAACATCCCTGACGTAGAAATAAAAGAAACTTACCTAACTCCAAAGAAACAAAATATACAACCTATAACCATAACCTACCTAACAACACATAAACAGGAGAAAACAGGGTGTCAAAACAAAAGGCAGCTCTCCCCTACAAGCAGTCTGAACATGAAACAATAATGCTCACACAAAATACAAAGGCATGCAAGCCTGCACCAGTATGGCAACCAAAATGGCCGGAGGGCCCAGAAGCACAGCTCCACAGGCCTTAAATAGTGCTCTGCTGATTACCAATCAGCCGGACTCTGCACAGCATCAATCAGGACAGAGGAGGTGGAACCTGGACAAAACAAAGGGTTAATAGGGAGAAGAGACATCCTCCTGGGGGATGTAACACCAGCAACAGTGAATTTCACAGTATGGAGTCTTGCCACTGTGATATAATATGCATGCAGTTTGTTCAGAAACACTGTCATTATATTCAGAAGTGGTAGTTTGCAAAGTTAGATGAGATGTTCCCATAACCAGCAGCGGCAAAGAGGAGAACATTTCTCCTTTGTTTGGTTTTAAGAAGGAACAGATTATCTTTAAAGTCATTGTAGGTAATGTTTTGATAGTGTTGCACAGTTTTTAAAGACATTGTAAGATATACAAATATATGTCAGTAAGTGAGATGGGAGCCTTTTCTTGCCTCACATGGATGTTTAGAAAATATTTCAGAATTAGTGTGATTATGGCCAACTTTGTATTATTCTAGCTAGATTGGTCTATACCTATTCTTTAGTTATGGCTAACCAATAGCCCAAATGAAAGGAAAGGGAGCATAAACACTCTTGACTCAAACCTTTGGTTCACTGCTCCGTTAAACGACCTCCACGCCCTCTGCCACCACCACGCAATTCATCTTCCTAGCTGTTTAAAGCTTGACCTTCTAGCAGGCTTCCCACATCACAGACCGAGTCCTTTCCCCCCACAGTGACATGAAAGTAACAATTATTTTCTCTTAGCACACTTTAATTACTTGCCGTCTTTTAACCTAAACCTCACCGCACATCCCACCTAAAGGGAAAATCGGGCAGCTACAGAGCAGAAACATCCTCACTTTTTTCAAGTCCAAGAAGACTGGCCAACAACAGATCTCCTCCTGCCTTCAAGAATATTAAAGAAAGTGCCAACTCTTGCACTGTTTCTTATATCGCTGCCGAATTCCAGGAGTTATTTGGTGATGAAGTCTGTTTTACTTTTCTGGTTTCCCCACCGTGCCTCGTTATGTCTTTTTTCTCCTCTGGCGCTTAATATCCTACATTTGTTTTCAAAGATTTGCTCTAAAGCACAGACACTTGTGTTATGTCTGCAATACAGTCGGCTTAGTTGAAGCAGCTGTACATTAGAAATGTAGGTATACAGTTCTTCCTTGAAATCCATGAGAAGACTAAGAGAAAAAGTGGACTTGATCAAATGCATTTAGCACTGTGTGTTGTGTTTTGCGAGGGTCAGTAACAAAATGCTGCTAATGTAGTAACAGAAGTATGAAACATTTGAGGTACGTTCCACTTTCTTGATCTCACATGAATGGTAAATGGCCTGTATTTATATAGCTCTTTACTAGTCCCTAAGGACCCCAAAGCGCTTTACATATCCAGTCATCCACCCATTCACACATACATTCACACACTGGTGATGGCAAGCTACATTGTAGCCACAGCCACCCTGGGGCGCACTGACAGAGGCGAGGCTGCCGGACACTGGCACCACCGGGCCCTCTGACCACCACCAGTAGGCAACGGGTGAAGTGTCTTGCCCAAGGACACAACGACCGAGACTGTCCAAGCCGGGGCTCGAACCGGCAACCTTCCGATTACAAGGCGAACGCCCAACTCTGGAGCCACGATCGCCCGATGAAAAAACAAACAAATACTCAAAACAACTGGTTGACTCTCATTGATTCTGATTGGTAACTTAATAACACATCACCGCTGAATCTTATTAATTAACGTCTCTACTGCAAGGTGACATTTGCTCATCAGAGCCAAGCTAATGTCGTTAAGCAGTGATTATAGTCTGTTGTGGACAGTAACACAGACAGGTTGGTCATTCCAATTATACACCTGAAATGGTGCATGTGTAATGCAAAGTCTCTGCAGATTAGTCCATGTGGTCACAAAGAAGCTCCTCAGAGCCTGTCGCTCACCGTCTGATAATGAAATCTACGTCACTTGGACCCAAGCAGACTTGCAGCCACGGTAACAAATAACACGTTCGTTGGTTAAACATTTTACTGCATATTACTGCAACAACATATTGTGAGTTCATTTCCAAAGTTGCCAAACTAGATAATTAAAGCACCTCTTATAATAGTCATTTTAAAAGTCATTTTATTTATGTCCTGTTAGGGACCTATCTTCACTGATCCCTGACAGGGGCAAATAAAGTTGATACTGCAGCACTGAGGATTCTTCTTTTGTAAATAAACACTTTTATAGAAATATTAGAGAAAACAAAACAGGTCTGTTTCTACTTTATTTTATATATCTACTTTCAGGGTAAAATCAAAGTCCTACATACAAAAGACAAGTAGCAAAAGATGAGCAGTGTTGAAGGAAAAGTGCGGCTTGAGTTTTTGTGAAAATAAAATAAACCAATTACATAACTGCACAACCTCAGCTAATAAAAATTCAAACAGAATCCAAATAAACCTGAATGAAATGATATGCAAAGTTTCACAACTCTTTACAGTCCTCAGACCTCACAGAGTGCTACATATTTTAGATCCTTGGAAGGAAGTACACTAGAGGGTTAAGTAAGGGAGGTGGTTGGCGCTGCCACTGATTTCCATTGGTTTGGAGGAAAACTGACTTTCTTTTTATAGCACGGTGTCCAGGCGGGGTCACAGAGTATGTGTGGCTCAGAGCATTCACTGTGTGGGAGTGTGGCACTTGTTCAGACAGAACTGAAAGAGACACAGCGAGAGAGAAAAATAGACAGAGCGGTGGTGGTGAGATCCAACAAAGAATAGAAATGCTAATGCATAAGGCATTTTAGTTCAATCTCCCCAGACACCCTCTGTCATTTTGTAAAGGTGTCAGCCACAGAGAGGAGAAGCGCTAATGGGAGTTAAACAGATGGAATGAAACAAATGGACAGAAGGCTGCCAAGCAGTGACAAGCCAAGCCACTCCTCCATCAGAGCCTCAGGAAATATCCCCGTCTCAGTCCCAAATCTTAATTCAGCCAGCTTCTCTGAGAGCTTTTCATGCACAGATGTGCACGTCTACATGCGCATGTGTGCATGTTTGTTATCTTCAGACAAGTCAAACAGAGTGATTTACACTGGAGGAAAGTCTGGTTTGCAGCACTCTGTTTTTTCCCATGCCAATATCAGCAGCATCACAGATGACAGAGCGCTCTGAGGGATAGACGGCTGCTCGGCAAAACGCAAGTTAACACACGAGCTCTTCTGTGTCATACCAGGGATTCCTCTGCTCGGCAGCTGGGTGTTGAAGACCTGAGTACCAGGGAAGCCCTGTCATCCAAGGCAATATAAATATAAATAGAAAAAAAAGGCTCAGTTGGCAACTTTTATACATTAAAAGAGAATAAATGAGAACTTTAATAATAGAGGCCAAGTAATATTTCTACTAAAAATAAAGACTGGACTTGTAATTTTTTGCTATATATACCAATTCATGCCCTAAGTCCATAGTTTCATGTCTTGAATCAGAAAATCAACAACACTAGGCACGTCTAGGTACAATAGGTACCTACAACTCAAGCTACATATTGTGCATCAAAGCGCTGGCACTTTTTGTTTTCTCACATCAAACACACCAGTGCTGGCCAAGTCATCTCATTTGGACTGTATGTTTTTTAAAGACGATCTGATCCATATTTATCCAAATCATTCTTTCTTTAAGAAAACATCTTGTTGCATGATAAGCTCAGACACTCAGCTGCTTCTCCAGAACATGCTTTGGGTCGACTAGAGGCTATGTCAGTATATTCTGACATATCATCTAGGGGTTTATTTCTTGGAAATGCTGTCAATGAGGTGAGATCCATATAAGTGAATGCATATGGAAACAGGCATTCTTGAGTTGAAATGCCTTTGAACTGGTGACTGACAAAATGCTGTCTGTAAATGCTGCTAAAATACAAGCGTGTTTTATTTTCTTTTTGGCCGTGTCCATGCAAAGCACTGACAAAAAAGACATGCCCTGCTTTTTACCCTCCGCAGGCACAGCTGGATCATACAGTACTCTTAGTGGGAAGGCTCGCCTACATTATAGCTTACAGCAATGTCAAAAAGACTTCTTCATTGTCTCTTTCAGTCAGAGTACTACCATGATTCCATCTGCTTTATGGCACTGTGGCTCACAGGACACTGGAAAATATAATGGTGGCCACCAAGAAGATACAGTTGCAAAACAAGGTGTGAGTCCACCTGAGGTTAGCGAGGGAAGAAACAGGATTCCAGCACGCTGCTGCATTAGCACTTAGGGAGGAGAGCTCACATCAGGCCTTTGCAAATTGAGTTTGTTTGTGAATGAGCTATTTAGCTGGAATTTTTAGTGGAATTCAGACATGTTGATACTGGCACATTCCTTGACATTCCATAGAGTACAGGCTACAAATATGGACAAGAGAAATCCAGTTTGAGTGGCATAACCATTCAGTGTTTTACATCTAAATGCCTATGCTCAAAAAGGAAACATCTTATGGTGGCAAGAAAAAAGTTATGTTTCTGTATATGCCACTGAATTTGTCATGCAAGTCCTAAGAGTATATACAAATGACCAAACAAATGAAATAAAAACATACTTTGGCATTTTTTAACGCCAAATCTTATACTGTATATAGTAGTACAGTATATAAGATCTATCTGTACAGTGCCATGAAAAAGTATACCCCCTTCCCATTTTGTTGATTTTTTTGCATATTTGTTACATTTAAAAGCTTTAATTCATTCATTTAATTCATTGAAACAAAATAGTAGGTAATTACAAAAGTGAGTAAATACAAAATGCAGTTTTCAAATAATGATTTCATTAAGGGAAAAAAGCTATCCAACCCAGCTGGCCCTGTGTGAAAACACACAGAATTACCTCCAAGAGCACATGAATGACTCATCCAGGAGGTCACAAAAGATGTAGATCAACTTCAGGCCTTGCTTATCTCAGTTAAGGTCAGTGTTCATGATTCATCAACAGGAAAGAAATTGAGGAAAAATGACATCCAAAGAGTTCCACCGATGAACAAAAAGGACACCGAGTATTTCTCAGAATCATTATTTGACAATTATTTGGCCAAGATTGTGCACACAATGTTTTATATCGGCAATCTATATACAGAAAGAGAGAAGATAAAAAGTAATGAAACTATACACTACACACAAAGAAGCTACAACTAGGCATGAATGTTAGACACAAATAGGCTGAACATGGTGCAACACTGGATGAACCTTAGATATTTATTTCAATAGTGCAAAAAAGTAGTGCATGTGCATATGACCTGGATGATATAACCGTGGTTATTTCACATATATTTTTAGGGTTAGGTGAAATGCCAAGTACACTGACTGAAAAAGTAGGATCTTCTAATATCTGAAACTGGGCACTGTAGCATGCGGCTGAAAACCAAACAAACATAACTCTACCTCTATAGCCACTTTAGGGTTAGGGGTAGAGTTAAGAATAGGTTAACACTCTGAATACCCAGTCATCATTGGTGACAACCCCAACCCTAACCCTAAGCAATCAAAACATGAATTTTCCCAAGCCTTGGCAAAGAAAATTACTATTATAACTGTCATACATCAATGACTATTTAGGTTTTTCCCCCCCAAAAAGCATCAATTTAGTCTTTCTCTATATTTTCTAATATACAGTTAAGGTTAGGATTGTTCATAGTTATCACTTACACCTCAAAGAATTAATATTTACTAGAATTTTTATTAGTAAGCATACTCTAATTGAAATTTCATAACACAAGAACTGCAAGGCCAAAGTGTCTTACAGAAGACTTGACCTGAGAGTTGTTGTTGAACTGCTGAAGCTGGTTTACTACAGGGAGTGCAGAATTATTAGGCAAATGAGTATTTTGTCCACATCATCCTCTTCATGCATGTTGTCTTACTCCAAGCTGTATAGGCTCGAAAGCCTACTACCAATTAAGCATATTAGGTGATGTGCATCTCTGTAATGAGAAGGGGTGTGGTCTAATGACATCAACACCCTATATCAGGTGTGCATAATTATTAGGCAACGTCCTTTCCTTTGGCAAAATGGGTCAAAAGAAGGACTTGACATGCTCAGAAAAGTCAAAAATAGTGAGATATCTTGCAGAGGGATGCAGCAGTCTCAAAATTGCAAAGCTTCTGAAGCGTGATCATCGAACAATCAAGCGTTTCATTCAAAATAGTCAACAGGGTCGCAAGAAGCGTGTGGAAAAACCAAGGCGCAAAATAACTGCCCATGAACTGAGAAAAGTCAAGTGTGCAGCTGCCAAGATGCCACTTGGCACCAGTTTGGCCATATTTCAGAGCTGCAACATCACTGGAGTGCCCAAAAGCACGAGGTGTGCAATACTCAGAGACATGGCCAAGGTAAGAAAGGCTGAAAGACGACCACCACTGAACAAGACACACAAGCTGAAACGTCAAGACTGGGCCAAGAAATATCTCAAGACTGGTTTTTCTAAGGTTTTATGGACTGATGAAATGAGAGTGAGTCTTGATGGGCCAGATGGATGGGCCCGTGGCTGGATTGGTAAAGGGCAGAGAGCTCCAGTCCGACTCAGACGCCAGCAAGGTGGAGGTGGAGTACTGGTTTGGGCTGGTATCATCAAAGATGAGCTTGTGGGGCCTTTTCAGTTTGAGGATGGAGTCAAGCTCAACTCCCAGTCCTACTGCCAGTTTCTGGAAGACACCTTCAAGCAGTGGTACAGGAAGAAGTCTGCATCCTTCAAGAAAAACATGATTTTCATGCAGGACAATGCTCCATCACACGCGTCCAAGTACTCCACAGCGTGGCTGGCAAGAAAGGGTATAAAAGAAGAAAAACTAATGACATGGCCACCTTGTTCACCTGATCTGAACCCCATTGAGAACCTGTGGTCCATCATCAAATGTGAGATTTACAAGGAGGGAAAACAGTACACCTCTCTGAACAGTGTCTGGGAGGCTGTGGTTGCTGCTGCACGCAATGTTGATGGTGAACAGATCAAAACACTGACAGAATCCATGGATGGCAGGCTTTTGAGTGTCCTTGCAAAGAAAGGTGGCTATATTGGTCGCTGATTTGTTTTTGTTTTGTTTTTGAATGTCAGAAATGTATATTTGTGAATGTGGAGATGTTATATTGGTTTCACTGGTAAAAATAAATAATTGAAATGGGTATATATTTGTTTTTTGTTAAGTTGCCTAATAATTATGCACAGTAATAATCACCTGCACACACAGATATCCCCCTAAAATAGCTAAAACTAAAAACAAACTAAAAACTACTTCCAAAAACATTCAGCTTTGATATTAATGAGTTTTTTGGGTTCATTGAGAACATGGTTGTTGTTCAATAATAAAATTATTCCTCAAAAATACAACTTGCCTAATAATTCTGCACTCCCTGTATGTGTCAAAAATGTAACTCACCCCATAAGAGATATGCTAAAAGTAGAATCCCTCAGTAGAACTGAAAGATTCCATCAAATAGTTGCAGAAATATGGCAGTTCCTTTATCCCAGCTGAATGAAAGACTGAAGTTCCTACCTGCATCCTTGTTGCTAAGCTTCTTGCAATGCTAAAAAATGTTTGTGGTCACTGTGAACAGGACATTATTTGTTTATTCCAGACTACGGAAGTACTTTTAAACAGTATCAGTATATCAGGATTCGTATACTAAATGTCTTTAATGTCAATAAATAAAATAAAATTCTGTGACTACTTCACAAATTGCTGCGGGACTTTGTTGGAAGACAACATTCAAATCTTTTAAATGGAGCATTGTGGAAGAGTCTGCAAACTAAGTGACCCTCCTGTATTTTCTGTTTCCATGCCCTCCTCCCACTGAAAGGAGCTGCTGTGGATGTGGTCTGTTGGAGAAGATCCAAAAAGACAACTCCAATGGAAAGAACAGGTAAGTCATCCATCTGTGAGATTCACCATAGAAATACTTGAAAAGACAATTAGACTGCTTGAACAATGAGATCTTTGTGACTCTGCCGCAGTTTCTTCCTGGCTCTGTTTTGGTCTCCATGTGAAATAACAGCAGACGTCAGAGTGAAGAAGGTGTTTCCGTATAGCATCAGAAGGCAGGCTGGCGTAAAAGGAAGGCAGACAGGTGCTGACAGAAAGGCTAAGAATAACACGTCTCAGTGCACTGAAAGACGTATCACAATGAGGGTATTCATCACTTTAATTGACTGAACACACTTCTAAACTGCCTGTGTGAATTATACACATTTTTAAGACTAAAGTTGGATTCAAACTATTCAAAATAGTGAGATAGATGCAAAAACAGGTACACAATCTGCAGAAATTTAGAGAGGAAGTGATGTTAAAAATCCATCTCTTTGCAGGGAATTTGCTTCAGTGTAAAGGAGAAGAAGCTTTGATAACTTTAGACCCTCTTTTAGCTGTTACGTTTCAAAGGATTTCATTTGATCATGGAAGAAAGTACCAGGTATTTATGTAGGTGGATAGCTTAATATTTAAGCATCACCCTTCCCCTTGTATTGCACAAGCTAAAGCTGTATTGCATACCCCCTTGCCCACCCCCTCTGTTGTTAATATAAGCCTAGCTTCCAGTGTGAGGAATCATTAGGAGCTATTGTGGAGGAGAGAATTTTGTCAACATGCACTTTTTTGAGGCCTCCCTGCCAGGCTGACAGCTCTCCTGATTTCCCAGCACTCGCCAGGGGGGAGTTCTTATTACGGCCATGTGGGACATTTTTATTTGAAACACCTCTTTGCCTTCCATGTCCATGGCTGTTAAATCCAGAATCCTACCAGCAGTACTCTAGCTCCCCACTGGGATCAGGGGCTGGAGGGTCAGAGGATTTGTAGCGAAATTGAGGTCTGTAGCCTGGCTATAGAAAACCAGTGAGGGTATACAGCTGAAGATCCAGCACTATATCTGTTTTCTTGCCTCTTCAAAGTGTTCACAGAGCAAGGGGACACAAATAGAACAATATGTAGGAGCAAAGAGGGAGCGAGTGAAAGCAGTAATTGCCCAGTGCCTTTAGGTAATGATGTTTAATAGTCACTTTATCTGAGGTTCAATTTTAAAATGTTGAGTGAGCATGCTCTGCATGCTGTGATGGGCTTTTAAAGTATGCATTAGAAGTATATTTACCCTCATTTTGTACCCCGAAGCTGCGACTGGCTGAATATGAAACAATAAGCATTTGTTCAAACTTTTATTAACTCTACGAGAGCCTTTGGTGATTGTTTTTTTTTCTTTGAGCTTAATAAGCTGCCTTTAGAGTGATAATATCAGATTAATACACCAATCTATATATCGTGGCTGAGACTGCCAAAGGAGCTGAATAGCCTTTTTTTCTAATTAAAAACAAGCCTTCTGCAAATTCCACCCGGTGACCTGGGCACTTGGATTCCCAGCAAGAGCAAAGAGTGTTAGACCATTTTAGCATTACTGCTGGTTATCATTTTGCCTTGCACCCAGGCTTTTGGGAGGCAGTGTTTACATTGGAAAATAGTTTCTGCCCTGAGTGCTTAACCTAACAAGGAGATCTAAGTTGACTGTTATCAGTCCTTAAAAGAAACATAGATACAGTGAAAAGAAACTATTTTTTTTTTAAATTTTTTTACAGAGCTGCTAATCAAACCACAACTGATGTTTAAAATCAAGGAAAATGTGCCAGCGTGTCATTAGTGTTAATGGAGCACACAATTTCAAAAATAGAAATAAGGAACTGAAAGGCCTACTATGGCTGACAAGGTGTGCTTTGTTAATTTAGGATTTAGGATCTCAACTGAAGTAACTGAAGCAGACTGATGCCACTTTTAAATTGTGATAAAAATTCAGCTTTCTATGAAAATATGACTATTTTCACACCACCCAGTTGTTATTCAAGTTATGATCTCTTGAGCTGAATCATCTTGGTGTCTAGGAACAGGGTAGTAAAAAAGAATAAATAATATAAAAAAATGACACTTGAATATACGGAATAGAATAGAATAGAAATATGCTTTTTTATCGCTCCCTGCAAATCAGTTTATAAGTTTTATGTAATGTGATTTTTCTGGATTTTTACTTGATATGCTGACTGTTGGCCCTTTTGCCTTCACTCTGGGGTCCATCTCATCCCAAACCATCTCAACTGGTTTCGGTCAGGTGAGTGTGAAGGCCATCTGGTGCAGCGCTTCATCACATTCTTGGTCAAATACTCCTTACATAGCCTGGAGGTGTGTTTAGGGTCATTTTCCTGTTAAAAAAATAAATAATGATCAGACTAAATGCAAACCGGATGGGATGACATGTCACTGCAGGATGCCGTGTGTATAGCAGTGAGACCAGTTTTCCTGTGCTTCACTCGTGTACGTTAGTTTGAAGAGGAAAAAGAAAAACTTCCTCGGGACTCCGATGTGAAAAGATACAACAAAAGTTTATCCCACAGCTTGCAAATCTTCTTACAGGAGTAATTAGGTTTAACATCTCAACAAAAAAAGCTCTGTTCTCCCCGGTCCAGCGTCTTGCCTACGCCATACTAACCCTTTTTCTCTCTCTCCCCCCTCCTGCACTGCATGCACTCATTTGCATAAATCCGTGATGCCGGGATTTTAACGATAAACCTTCAAGGCAAACATATTCACTCTTTTACTTAACCAAGCCAACACAGCAATAAGATAATCTTAGTTCAATTATAACCATGCATTTACTTGTTAAATGATTAATTACACAAACATGTTGACAACAAATATAAATACTAAAATATATGAACTATATTAACTTGGCTCCCACACCATCACACCTCCTCCTCTGTGCTTTATGGTGGGAACCGTGCATGTAGAGACCATCCATTCATCTTTTCTGCATTACCATTTATGCATCTGTATTATATTATACTCACACATTAAAAGTGAATCTGTCCAAAAAATGCACTCAGTTTACTTTTTACTCACTATGAGCATCATTCTTTATTCTCCCCCAGTAATTAAGGTTAGGATATGTATTTTTTTTATTTATTCCAATCCATTCTTCTTTTGCAGCATTTAAATAACCTTTATCAGATTTGATGATTTTGTTACAGAAATTTCAAAAAAGTGTTTTGCTTTTCTTTCACAAATGATTAAATTGTGTTAAAATGTACAAAACAGTGATGATCCTAGAATCACCCCTGCATGAAACTGACATGAAAAAAGAATCCGAACAGAAGCTCTTGCTCTATTTCCTGTGTAAATCTGTTGACACTTCATCACCTCCACGCAGCTGTCTGTTCTATGGCTTGCTGCTGATTCCTAATTCATACTGTAATACTTTAAAAGGACTGCTGTTACCCAGCAACAGCTCGCTCTGGCTCTCAAACCGGTGATTAGTATGACAGGAAGATGGTGCTGGCTAATGGGAGTAGATGCATGAGCGAGCATCACCTGAGGCCAGCCAAGTTAATAATTTCCATTGAGGGCAGTAAGATCTTGTACACAGGTGATGGTTAATATGCCCTCACTTGGGGGCATTTTCACTTTATCAGTGATTTTCCAAACACGTCTTAACTTAGAGGGACTGTTTCTTGGTACAACACACACTTTATTAAATGTCTTTTGCCTTTCGTTGGGGACAAAACGGCTCACAGCAGCAGTTATATCTTGGGTGAACTGACCATCTGTGGTCATCTTCTTCTTTTTTCTTCTTTTTTTTGCCTGTCCCGTTTGGTTCTTTTGCCATCAGAATTGTTGTCTAAAGGCAAAGAAAGATTCCCAATGGATTTACTTTACCAAATGGACCATCCCAGCCTTGGTCTATTTGATTCACCTTTTATTGTTTATTTTATTTTCATTTGCTGGACACGGGACAGACTTGACTGGGTGAAAGAAGGGGAGAAAGAAAGAGGGAAAGAAAAAGAGCAGGCAAGAGGGACTGTGATAAAGGGCAAAAACCAACAAAACAAACAGACAAAAAATACATATATCAATCACCTGGATCACCTGTTGAGAAAGAAAACAGAGAAAACAAGGAAAGAAAAAGAGAGCAATATAATAAACAACATCATCGTGATGATCTATGTGAATATAACAGTAAATACTAAATATTAAACATTATTGTGCAGCACGTAGGATCGACAGCACACAGTGTGCTTTGAGGTAGGAGCCAAAAAGGGTGTAGTTTGTGTGTGTGAGCACCCGTGTGTACACCTGTGAGCATGAGCGCGCTTGTATTTAAAAGGTTCCTTCATGTAATGATCTGCTAGAGCAGGGGTGTCAAACTCAAATACACAGTGGGCCAAAATTCAAAACTGGAACAAAGTCGCGGGCTAACATTAATATTTATTGAAAAATCTTCCTCCAGATATAAGAATGAATCTTTTGTTATGGACTCAAACAAGTTTTGCTGAAAAACTGAATATGGAACAAGCAAAGCCTAATACTAAACAATATATATATTAGCTGTATAATACCAGTAGGCCAGCTCTAATAGTAATTTGGTATGGCTTCGCGGGCCAAATGTAATTAGGCTGCGGGCCAAATTTGGCCCGCGGGCCAGAGTTTGACACCTATGTGCTAGAGGGTGTGGGGAGCCACAGCCCCGTCCTCCAGGGCATGAAGCAGGCATGGAGGAGATCAAGGCTTTAGACATCCAGAGGCCTCAAGAGCAGAGGAGACCAAGGAAGACCAACGGAGGGGCAGCCGCGCCACTATCCTGGGAAGAGCTGAGGAGAGCCCCAGATGAGGGGTTGCTCAGCAGCCGCGGAGCAGAAGCCAGGGGGGGTTGCAGTGACGTGCCTGTGAGCTCCGCCGGCAGCCAGCTGTGCCAGAGTGACCGAGCCCCAGGCCGAGAGGCCGGGGGCACTCCACCCCCAAAGGAGCCCGAGCGAGCCCCAGGCTCCAGGCCCCGACAAGCAGCCACCAGGAGTGAGTCGGTGTGTACCTGGACGCCCATCCCCGGACACAAAGAACCACCAATGCACCGATGTCTGAGGGCGTCTGCCACTGGTGGGGGGAGATAGGTCTCCATACCATGAAGGGCCTGAGATGTCCCCAGAGAGGTGGCGTCTGATACCCAACCTGACACATAGACACAGACATACAGGCACACACAGATACAAACATTCATTCCCACTCTCATGCTCTCTATGCAATTACTCAGCACTCACCCAACGTGGAGACAGACATAAAGAGACGCTGTACACACAATCACACTCCCCAAGCGTACTCTAAGCCCCGGATCTAGGTACCCTTGCCCCTGGAAGGGGAAACTGCACCCAGACCCAGGTGGTGTTACCCTTTTCCCTTTGGTGGGGAGAAGCAGACCGCCCCGACTCCGCAGCAGCAGGGAGGCCCCAGATTCCAGACCCCAATCGGACGGCCAGCTCCTCCTCCCAGCCCCCCGCCCCAACAGGCAACAGCGAACGGAGGTGTGTGAAGACTGCAAACCTCCCTCTGCGCGCTCATATGCAGTGTTGATGCATGTGTGTTCTAAGGTGCATTTAAAACCCAGGAGGGCATGGAGCTAACTGCCAGAGAGCAGCAGTATATTTTAGTATTGTAGACACATCCCTTGTGAAGATTCTGTTTGATGTTTGGTAAGC
Source organism: Diplotaxodon limnothrissa (assembly GCF_057381915.1). NCBI lineage: Eukaryota > Metazoa > Chordata > Actinopteri > Cichliformes > Cichlidae > Diplotaxodon > Diplotaxodon limnothrissa. Next base: position 27,900,895 of record NC_140616.1, on the reverse strand, counting down.
TTCCTGCCCTTTGTATGGCTTCACTGTGTTGTGCATGGTGAACCAATACAGGAATTGAACCATATATTGGGTGTGGGGGAGATTACCATTTTATGACTAAGGATGTTGTTAGAAACAGTTAGAAGTCACGCACACAGAGACACACACACACACACACACACACACACACACACACACACACACACACACACACACACACACACACACACTTGGTTCTTGACCAAGGACTTCCCTTGCTAGCAAGTAAAAGATGTTCATCTTGTTTTTGTCGTTAACGAGAAATTTCCCTTATATTGAACTGGCATGTTGCCCCTTAAGAAAACAAGACAGAGCTGTGCCACAGTTACTCATTCAGGTTTACACAGCCATATTATGGATCAACGATTTGAAAGAAAATGTTAGGTTTTTATTTTGTTTTCCTCCTGCGGTGCACTGTCTGCTCTGGATATGTGGATGGGCCTGCGCTTTCCCACAGACTTTTCCCCATTGCACCCAAATTAGGCAGAAACTTTCCATCCCCTTAAACGCCAATGCAACCATCAAAAAGAGGAATGCTCGGAAACAGAGGCGAAAGCTCCAGGAATCACAATCTTCAGGCTAAAGATTCAGGCCTCACCAATTGCCATTTACAGTGTTACAGGCCTGGGAAGCTGGGCAAGAGTGGAAAAATGAAAGGACTTAGGAGTGACGGAATATTTTGTAGAATGTCTGGCCAGACAACCAGTGGGTGGTGAAATATAGCAGCTACCCTGCTATATTATAAGTTACAACAGCCACCAGGCAGCTTTACATTTTAACAAATGGGCTTTTTGGATCTCTGAACAAAGGAGTGACACCCACAAAGAAGGATATGGGAAAGGTTTTGTCCCGAGATGACATATTGACATAAAAGTATCTCTACCTGAAGAGTCATTCTTATTGAAATAATCAAGATCTGTCACTGTTACCAAAGACCCATTCTGTAAATAATGAACATGAAGTGTAGCGGCACTGTTTTCCTTTTAAAGGTAGTTAATGACTAATTTGAAATGTATATAGGATTAGAAGATCTGTTTTTCCTTGTAATTTGGATATAACACATTAAACCCCAAGGCACAAAATCTCACTAAACATAATGTTTTCCTTCACATGTATTAGCACGCTATAGTTATCACTTGCCAAAGATATAGATATATACATGAAAATTTGATGTTTTTTAAGGTTTTTTTTTTAAATCTATCTATCTATCTATCTATCTATCTATCTATCTATCTATCTATCTATCTATCTATCTATCTATCTATCTATCTATCTATCTATCTATCTATCTATCTATCTATCTATCTATCTAGCTAAGGTTCGGTGAGAGTTGCATTTGATAGGGAAACATGTACTGATGTAAAGCAAAAGGCCTAGGCTGGAATCAAACCTGATTGGAGGAGATGGACTCACTGTATAAACTCTCTGATTTTATTCTGTTTTTTGTTAGTTCTTATACAGTAATATACAGTAGATATAATATAACAAAGACTGGTGATTAGTGTTTGTGTTAGTCATCAGAAGTATATCTCTGTAATCAGCTTTGCTAAAGTTATTGCAATGAAATGCAAACAGTAGATACAAAGAGAAAGGTGCATGTAGCTCAATTTCTTTTTACCATCTACCTTTTTAAAGCTGGGCCAGGAATGTAACCCAGGCCTCCTTCAAATACTGATTTATTTAAAACACCACAGAGCACTGCATATCTTTCACAGTAAGACAGTAAGCTCTCAGGTCTTAAACAGAGTCTAATGGTCGCAATTGCTCTGGCTTTTCAATAAGTATGATAAATATGCTTTTGGAAATTGAGAAACACAGAATCCATTGTAAGTGGGAGCAAAATGGTTCTCTGCAGCCAGGGTAGGACAAAACAAATGCAGTGAAAAATGGATGCAGCTTCCAACTTAAATGTCAGGAGTAGGGATTAGCAAAAGCCCAAAATACAGCATAGTCAGTACAAAATGACAGAATGGATGGCTTGTAATTCTTTCCCTCACATATTACACGTATCTAACTACATCCTTTTTCCTCTTCTAAAAATTAGGGATGTAAAAGGGTAAAGCTGCTAGGCACCAATATCTGTACATATAAAGTCTACAAAGTTATACATTTATTTCCATCTCACTGAGTGAAGTGTTAAATATTTAAACCCCAAGGAAAAAATAACTTAGCATTTGGTGGAGAAACTCTCGCTAAATTCTTTAGATTTCTTGGCTGACTCTTGTCAACATCTGCTCCCTCCACAGATTTTCTAAACAACCGAGGTCTAGAAACTGGCTATGCTACGCCAAGACCTTAATGTGCTTTTTCTTTAGCATGATATGTTTTGGGTCACTGTCATCCTGGAAGACTTTTCCACGACCCATCTTCAGTTCTGAATTTTACGGTAAATGGCCACGTCTAACTGGCCATTAGCCTGTGGGTCATCTTGCTGCGAGTTTCTACAATTCTCCTGTCTTAAATGCTCTTATGTGTATTAATAGTACATTAGTAGTAGGTCATGGTACAGAACAGATTAGCCTTGTATCCCTGTAACTACATTGCTTCACTAACCCTACCTATATAATCCCTGTTAACGTCATTAGTGGTGTGGGGGTCAGTGCTCAAATTGATTAGTAGATAATGTGCAATGCTTTTGTGAGCTTGTACACATCATATAAAATATAGAAAAAGAAATTGTACACTTGTTCAGTGCTCAAAATTTCCCACTCAGAGTTTTAGTGTAAAAGATAACAAAAAGCAAAACAAAAAAAATCTATAAAGCCTTATTAACAAAAGTAATATAAATGTTAGTTTTTAGTTTACATTAGGAATTTGCAGTTTCCCAAATGCATTTTTACATTGCGTTTTTAATACTTTTAGTACATAGTACCATGACTTCACAGATGAAAGAAGAGGAAAATAATAATTGCTGAAATAAGCACAAAGCTTATGTAATAGCGAGCACGTCAGGCCAGAACTTGGACAGCATTTAATGGCAGCATGAGGGAATAGCTTGATCTGTTTAAATGTTAAATGATCCTTCACTGTTTTAGCTGTTAACCAAAAAGTACAAGAACCTCATAGTTCATGGCACAGGTTGTCAGTGTGACTTCTAAAATATGCACTTGACTTTAACGCATCACCATTTCCGTTGTTTGTACAATTCCCCATTTGCCTCCGTTCAGCAGCCCTTTCATTAAAATTCCTCAGATTTTTTTGACGTGATCTAAACTTGGGAGCGTTTGTTGAGGCAAATAGGAACCCACTCATATGGCTTACATAAAGAGGGTATAGCAGGCCTGATTTCCTAAATGGGGTGCACCACTCTCACCACTTAAAGCTGTTTTATTTCCATATGCGCACTTCATCTCTATATCACATACATCTGTGCATAGAAATTCACTTTGAAGGACTTGCAGGTGGGAAAAAGACAACAGGGTTGATTGTATCATGGCGCCAGAAGGAGGGGCATCAGTGGCAGCTTCATGCTCCGTGTCCATGAAGAGGAAAATAAGTAAGGCTGAGCCACAGACCTGGAGAGGCTCTTAAATCTGTCTCCTCTCACAGCTGTAGAGTTCAATTGATGATTTATAGCCAGCTCTGGCAGATGATGAGTGCGCTGGTCACGTTGAAAGAATATTCACCGTATGTTAGTATTTATTGCTCCCTTTCTACCGTCTGCTAACTACTGCAGGGTGATATGAGTGACATACATTAAAGTTTCAGTTCACCTAAATCACAAAAACACATATTTTTCCAAACTTTCTCATAATGGTATGCACTTTTTTGCCAGGTTTTAAGGTATCGGCCACATTGATCTGATGCACCCTGATAATAGAGGTGAATGGAATTCTATTTGACTCAAAGCTTTGGAAACACCAGATGAGTCTTTGAGAAGAAGACAGAGCAGTTATCCTGAGAGCACACTTTCAACACACTTCATTATATTTTCCTAAGAAACTTTTGTTGATATTGGAAAATTCACGAATGTTCTTTAAATATATATTTTTAATCTGCACAAAGTCCTTCCCTCTTGATAAGGGGAAGGCTTCTATCTTGTGTAACCAGGATGGTTTCTGCTGTTCAGTTGTAATAATAGCATAATTCAAGTTGTTCATCATTATGATAAAGTTACCAGTTACAGGGGATGTGTTTAAAAAAAAAAATCCACAAACTTTAGCATAAATGACACAACATTTAACACTCCAATAACATATCAAAGAAACAGTATGGTGCACATTCATCCATTCATCCATTCATCCGAGAAGCCCAGACATCCATCCATCCATCCATCCATCCATCCCTGTTTACTGAAACATATTCCAATTATAGTTATATAATGGACATTGACATAATGCCAATTTCCATTATCGGCTGCCCCCTGCCCTCCTTGTCTGCCTTCTACAACTCCCGTTGTCTTAGTAGGGCCAGAAACATTTTAAAGGACACTGCCCACCCCGGCTACCATCTTTTCAACCTACTGCCCTCTGGCAGGCGCTTTAGATCCATAAGGGCCAGAACAAACAGACTCAGGGATAGCTTCTTCCCCAAAGCCATCACCATACTCAACTCAAACTTGTACAAAAAGTAATCTGCACTGAAATATCATCAATTCTCTGCCTGTCTGTCTCTGCCAGTACTGTACTGTGCATTTATATATATATATATATATATATATATATATATATAGTACGTGTATAGTTAAATTATTGTATAGTTTTTATAATGTGTTATAAGCACGTGTGCACTTTTATAGAGCTGTTTCTAATCTTGTTATACTATGTATAATGACAATAAAGGCTTTCAATTCAATTCAATTCAATTCAATGTCTAGACTCAGCTTCATTTGAGGGTATTTCTAGTCAAGTTGGATGGAGGTTGAGGAGTTTCAGCTCCTTAACATGTGCCACCATCTTTTCAAGGGGACCAAAAGTAATTGGACAATTCAGTATTTCTTTGGAAGGTGTTGGCAATTCCTTGTGTGGAATTCCTTGGTGTGGTGCTTGCATTTGGAACATTTTGTTGTGAACAGGCAGTCAAAGTAGCTCTCCATGCAGGTGAAAGAAGTCCTCCTTAAGCTGCGAAAACCGAAAAAACCCATCCGAGAAATTGCTATAATATTAGGAGTGGCAAAATCTACAGTTTGGTACATTCTGAGAAAGAAAGAAAGCACCGGTAATCTCAGCAACACATAAAGACCTGGACATCTATGGATGACAACAGTGGTGAATGATCGCAGGTTTATTTCCATGGTGATGAAAAACCCCTTCAGAAGAGCCAACCAAGTGAACAACACACGCAAGGTTTCCAAGTCTACTGTAAAAAGATGACCACAATAAAGTAAATACAGAGGGTTCACTGCAAGGTGCAAGCCACTCATAAGCCTCAAGAATAGTAAGGCTAAATTGGACTTTGGTAAAATAAAACTAAAAATAAAATCTAAAAAAGCCTGCACAGTTCTACAAAAACATTCTTTGGACTGATGAAACCAAGATCAACGTCTACCAGAATGATGGCAAGAATAAAGTATGGAGAAGGCGTCAAAGCATAACCACATCATCTGTAAAACATGGCGGAGGCAATGTGATGGCTTGGGCGTGCATGTCTGCCAATGACACTGGGACACTAGTGTTTACTGATGATGTGACACAGGACAGAATTAGCCAAATACTGTCTGCCTATTTCAGCTAAATGCAGTCAAATTGATTGGGCTGAATTTCATAATACTGATGGACAATGATCAAAAACATACAGCCAAAGCAATCCAGGAGTGGCTTTGGCAAGAAGTAGGATATTTTTGAATGGCCTGATCTTAACTGTTAACTAACTGCTCTTGCTCTTGACGAAGGCGGTCGCACTTTTCTCCTCTCCTCCTCCTCCTCCTCTCCCTTAGCTTCCCTGCTTAGCCTCGTATGTCCTTGTCTAGTCTTGTGTTTTTTGTATTACTTTTCCCTGGAACACTCTCTCACAGTCTGTTCTCTAAAACCTAAAAGAGAATTATGGATTTGATCAACTGGTCTCTGAATTGACACCCCTTCTCAACGAGAAGTCTGGGCTCGGGTGAGCTTGACTGCTGAAGATATCTACCTATTCGGAACCATGATAACAGGGTTCTTGCTGATCGAAGCTGGCTTGGCCCTGGCTTATCGAAGAATTAAGGAAGCGGAACCGGCTGTTCAAACCCCCACAAGGCTGCCCGCTGGGATTGAAATGATGGCACGAGGCGTGAGTTTCTCAAAATGGGCTCATTGAGTGCAGCACGGAGAAGATCTTGGAGAACGCACGGCTGCTGTGAATACTCAGAACAAGACCCCTGAGTGAAAAACTGGATTACATCTGGAGGGGCTAGCTCGAACAACACCTTTGAGCGCAAATTCGGTCACATCTTGGGGAAGTGCACTGCGGTCGTGAGTTCTCAGAACCTGCTCTTTGAGCAAAAAGAATGACAACATCACGGAACGTAAGTTTGGATAACATCATAGAAAGCTCGCGGCTCTCCAACAGGAGATTGAGAGACCAGTGTTGGACTGTTAGAACAGCTTTGAAATTCATATGAGTTGTTCGCACTAAAGTAAAAAGCACCATCACTTCATGCGGATACCCTCTCGGCACCAGCTGCGGTCGCAAGGCTGGAGCTGAACAACAAACACCCTGATAACGACTGTGTTTAGTCTGTTCCTTCCCATTCCATGCAAGGCCACCTGGGTTGGCTGGAAGACTGTTTACTTAGCCTAGCAGGGCGAAGGACACTGTCTCAGCTGAACTCTGGACACACACACACATACATACACTGATATGCACACACTCATCCCCCCTCCCTTTCCAAACGCCTTCGATGCTTGTTCCCTTCCGATGCTTGACGGTGGATCATGGTGACCAGCGCACGCAGGCCCGGATATACTGTCTAATTCGGCTGTCTCTCACCCTTTACCCACACCTGTTGTTTGTCACGTGTTTCTTTGGTGTATTAAGAGTTTTTTCATGTGCTCTGTGCAGAGGTGTTTTTTTCTGTTCTCAAACTGATCTCCCTGTTGGAGCTCAGTCTGGGGGGAGTTATTTTTTTCTCCTTATCTTTCCTCATGTGGCGCATTTTCCATTGTTATACCCAGTGTTGGGACTAACGCGTTATTAAGTAATGCGTTACAGTAGCTACGTTATTATTGTGGTAACGAGTACTGTAACTAGTTATTATGCCAAAACCGGGAACGCGTTACTCGTTACTGGGATTTAGATAGGCTCGTTATTCGTTACTTCGTGTGGTGGCTATCGCGGAGCTTCCACAGATTCAATAACATTAGTAAGTGGTGGAGGCCAGCAGGTGGATGAAAGAAAAGGGAGGCAAGAGGACAGACCCGAAGCAGCCGCCGGTCCGAGTATCAGGTGAACTGAACTTCAGGTAAGAAGTTATGACCTGCAGTGTATCTGAGTCACATATTGTCATGGTCCTGCGACCATGACTCAGTGACTTTATGTTTATGTTCTTTATTGTTATTACTTTCATTATTATTCATGGCTGTTTTGGGATGGTTTGTGTTTGGGATTTTAGACACTGGGTTCTGGGTTTGTGCTCCCTCTGTTGGTCCCTGGTGTTAGTGTTCCCCTGTCTCGTCAGGTTAATCAGGTCCAGCTGTTTCCCCCACCTGTGTGTGATTTCCCAGTGTCTCTTTGTGTACTTATAGTGTGTGATTTCCTCTGCTCCTCGTCGCGTCGTCTGTGTTCATACCTGGTGTAATCCCCTGCGTGCTCTCCCTGCTGTTCTCCCTTCATGTTCAGGTTTGCCACTCCCTTTGTGTAGTTTCTCCCAGTTTAGTTCGTCCTTAGTTCTGTTTTGCCATCTCCACTTTATGTTCAGTATTGTCAATAAATCACCTTCACATCTGAGTAAGTGCTGCATCTGAGTCCTCCTTTCCACTCTTCACACGGCCGCTGCCCCGGACCGTGACACATATAAACCAAGTTTAGGTGGAGTTTATTTTCGTTATGCTGACTTTTCCGTACTGCGTACTAGCTAGCATGACGGAGTTTCTATACAGCTGGGTGGGTGCTATGTTACTGATGTTGAACTTTATTTTGTTCATAAGGTTAATTATTAGACTTGCCAACCGTCCCGTAAAAAACGGAATCGCCTCGTATTTAGAGAAATTATCACGTGTTTCGTATTGAGGTGAAAAGGAACACAGTTTGTGTTTCAGCTACAATGAAAAAGACACAAAGCTGGAGTTATTCTGTGTTTACGCAGCACAGCTGCCTCTTCTTCTCTCATCCTCTCCCCCTCCCCCTCCTGTTTCTACTTCAATCATGAAACTGATCAATGATCAGCTGATCGGCTTTTCTCTCTTGTTTATATATTGCACACTTTGCGCCAGAAAGAGGAAACCAGTGGATGTCGCGCTAAACAACAGCAGCACTTTTAAGCTTGATCAGCTGTTGTTAGAATTTATTTAATATTACTTTCTACTATCAGCTGATGTTTGCTGGAGCCACAGCTGTAAAGCTGCTGGTCATGATATAGTTTGGTTATGTGGTGAGAGGGAAACATGAAGATGAAACCAGGAGATGTCCTTACTGGATCATCAGAGCTGAACAGGTGATGGAGAAACAGGTTTACCTTTTAGGTGACATGAATGAGTTGAAGGGAAGTTATGAACTGTTTCTGAGAGACAAATAACACCAGGATCCTTTTCTAAGTAGCTGACAGCTGAAAGTTACTAGTTACTTTCCCTAGTAACTAGTTACTCTGAAAGTAACGAGTAACTTGAAGTAACTGAGTTACTTTTGATAGAAGTAACTAGTAATGTAACTAAGTTACTAATTTAAAGTAACTTACCCAACACTGGTTATACCTCTCTGACCTGTCTTCCCCATGTGATGTTTTGTGTAATGTATATATGGTCGGAGGGTAAGATGGCGCCGCCATTGCGTGCAATAGGTCGGCAGCCATATGAAATTTCCCCTTGTGGGACTAATAAAGGTATATCAAATCAAATTAACCCAATTGAGCATGCATTTCACCCTAACCGTAACCCTGAAGACTAAACTTCAGACAGAAAGGCCCACAAAAAAACAGCAACTGAAAGCTGAAGAAATAAGGGCTTGGCAGAGCATTAAAAAGGAAAAACCCAACATCTGGTGATGTGCATGAGTTCAAAACTTCAGGCTCTCATTGCCAGCAAAGGGTTTTCAACCGAGCATTAGAAATGAACATTTTATTTTCAGTTATTTAATTTGTCCAATTACTTTTGAGCCCCTGAAATCAAGGGATTGTGTAAAAAATACTTTAGTTCCTCACATTTTTATGTTCAACCCACTGGATTAAAGCTGAAAATCTGCACTACAATTAATTGTGGTAATGAACAGAACCAAAATTAGAAACAAAAATTGTCTCTGTCCAAATATTTATGGACCTAACTGTATTAACATCTCATAATGTCAATGTGAAGAGAAAGGCTGGGAGTCATTCTTGTTCTCCAGAACAATCTATGTTCAATACTTACTCTCTTTTTGCGTTTTGGTCTCTGCTATCGCCAAAGAAAAACATCAGCCTTTATTCGCTAAACTGTTCCACCTTCTTCAGTAGCTCATTTGGTGCGTAAGCCAAGTAACAGGTAGCATGCAGTTTTTCTTTCTTTTTACAAACAGCCATGTTGAGACCAGACAATGAGCTAAAGATGTCAAAATTCTTACTATAGTTGAAGAAAACTACAGTAGGAAGACTTTAGAAAATATGCGAATGCTGTTACATGTTTAACATGTGATTAATATATAGGTGGAGCTGAAATGAACAGCAAGAATTCTCCAGTCAGATGCCATCAAATAGTTGGAGAGTAGGAGAACACAAAAAAGTGACATCATTGAAAGAATGTGGAAAAACATGTCATTTCATTTTTCTCTCTTAGGAAGCTTAAAGTTTCCTTTTGTTCCACACAGACCTGATGTTTTCATTTAGTTTCCATCTCTCCAGTGGAGTGGAAGCCTCCACGGACATTGTCACAAGTTTTGCACGTCACATTTAATAAATCTATTCATCAGGTCCTTTCCACGTCACTGCATTACGCATTTAGCAAAGGCTTTTCTTTGATATTTCCATGCAGGCTTGTTCTGCACATAAAAAGGTGCATGACTATACTCCTAATGAGATAATTCTCTGAGTTTATCGCTGGAAACGGCCCTGTTTGACCAATATGGTAATTTTGTAACAAATTTGATCCGTTATTAATGCAAAACATTGATTAGCAGATTGTCTTTTTTTAATCATCTTCATATTACTAGTGTTCTTATATTAATTTCAGAGTATTCCTTGGATTAAAAACAATAATAGACATATTTCCCTTTTGTTATGAGAAACAATTGCAGAGTACTACTCAAACTCTGGAAGACTTTCAGCTACAGTACACTTAGGAAACTCACAGATTACTATTTCGCTCATGTTACTGTGTCAAGAGAAGCTTGGGGAATGTTTTTCCCTCACTGAATATGAGTCAGGTTATTGGTGTTTTACTCGATTAGTCGGCTTAATGAAAATAGCCTAAGCATGAAGAGGATCATTTTAATAAATGACTGTGAAGATACCCCGATAGCTACAATACATCTCCTTTTTGAATATCACTAAACCTAAAAATGTAGCAAGTAAGGACATACCAAATAAACTGAGCTAAAGATATTTATTTCTATAAATCTGTAGTTTTTAAGCCAAGAAGACTTTCAGCCATATTTTACACACCAGTCTGAAATCACCAAGCTTACATACACCAGCACATGCCCACAAAAGACATGCAGTCTGAAGCTTTTATTTATGGCTTTGGCGCTACACAACAGGAGCATGGGGTATATTATGGTGGAAAAACTCTAGTCCTTGTTTCCTGGATTAATATGGAGCAAATATAAAGTGTCAGTTTCAATTTGAGTATTTATACTAAAAGTGGTTGATGCTTACTTAAAGTACAGAACAGCTTGATACACTCATGAAAGGGAGTTTTGCTTTTACTGGCAATACCGGTGGTTGTGACTACTGGCAGTGTGTCACGCCTGCCAACACAGGAAGACTATGATTAAGTTGGTTTGTGTGGCAATCTGCAACAATATAAAATTTCAAAACATCAGGATTGACAGAACAGTGATTCTATAGGGTCTGGATGACATGGCTGTATGATAGTGAGGGAAAAAACAAATGAATCATTAATTTTCACATCTTAAAATTAAAATAAAATTATTAGAATTTAATTTTTAAAATGTAAGAGTCAAGAAAATGTTCAATAATGATTTTTTTTTACATAGGTGGATCCCATCCTTTATATTTTTACTTGTGCACAACCAGCATTAAGAAACTGACTAAAAGTGTGAACTGAATGCCATTCATAATCGTATTTGAATAAACTAGACAGCCCTCCATTTTTTAACCATTTATCCAATTCTGGTTCATGCAGGTGTGAAGCTTATCCCAGTGGTCATGGGGTGGAAAATGGGATACACCCTGGATAAGTCATGAGCCTTTCTCAGTGCTCACCTGACAAGAGTGTATTTGGACAGTGGGAGGAACCAGGAGAACCCTGAGAGAACCCCCACATACGAAACTCCACCAGAAAGGCCCCAGACAACAGATTTGAACCAAAGCAAGACCTTCTTGGTTTGAGGCAACAGTGCTAAACATTACCACTCTATGGAAGTCATGTGACCCATCATTAATTCAAAAATAATTAAAATAAACGGAATATTCTGTCTCTAAAACACTGTGACGGATCACCCTTAGCATATTCACAGCCCTTTTGCTGGTTACATAACAGCTGTCACAGACCTTTAACTCCATTTTGTGGAAATTAGTCACGAGTGACTTCTCAATCTACTCCCTACGACGTCAACACTGGTACACATGCCTCATGGACAGACTTGGGTTGGTAGCGACGTTGATGCTGGAAGTTTATCCCCCTCTAAACTCTATCCTATTCATACCGCAGCCACAGGAAGAAGCATAGTCTTTCAGTCTGCTCAACTGAGTCACAATGATCTTTAGTCTAATCTTTATCTCTTTTTACTGCTGTGTCTGGTTGCTCTAGTTGTTGACTGAATCCTGTCTTTTAGTCTTGTCTAGAAACAGATAGATAGAAGCAGATGGTTGGAACTAGAACCACTTTTATGCCACATTCAAACTCTATGTTATTATTGTTATAATATCCTACAACACTTAGGGCAGTAGGACTAAAAATAATTGAATATGAATGTTTAAGCCTCTGCACTGTATTAGTGAGAAGAAAATATGAATGATCTTGAATGCCTCATGACAACCTATAGCAAAAAAGATTTATATAGCACAATGATTTTATACTCGATATAAGTAATTCTAAAACCAACCACCTGATATTTAAATGTCACTGAGCTCAGTCAGAACCAGTATAACTATTCCTCACACTCCTGTTTATTACTGTTAGTGATTGCAACCACCATGGTAAACCTGCACTGTGAGCCATGATGTGGATTTCAAGCACTCACTGCCAATCATGCTAGAAAATGATTTTGGGTTCTCTGTGCAATTACGTAAGATTATTTCCAAGAAATACGGGGTCCACGTTGTATTCATTTTTTATGCAATCAATCTCAATGTGCAATTGCTTCAATTGAAATCTCTTGTGTTTATGTATGACTGACCATGTGGGCTCTGTTTGGAGCCCTGGAGCTGGCAGGAGGAAGTAGAGGCAAGACAAAACAGCGGTCCTAACAAGCAGCTAAATGGATCAGTGTCCGTTTCCCCTGGGAAAGATAAGTCGCCTTGGGAAATGAGCACAAGTAGGTATTAACACAGTGACACAGCTCCTGTCTCCTAGCTGACACAGAACTCTGTGCGGAGCTTCTTGGCCGCTGGGTGGCTTTGGTTAGAAAATGCTAGCTGTCATAGGCTTAGACTTTTTGACACATGCAGTTTTTTCAAACCTTTGCACATGCTTAATAACTAGTAGGCTGATTATGAATGGAACTTGAACATTAAGCTCGTGTTAAGGATGCCTGTTATTTGCAGCTTACATGTTAATGTTGCCCTCTCCAGTGCATCTGTCAGGCTTTGACTATGTGTGAATGTTAATGAGAGAGCCAAGATTAAAAACACTGCTGACCAAAAAGAGTACAAAAGCTCGTCTCACATTTTCCAAAGAACATCTTGTTGATCCCCAGGACTTTTGGGAACATATTCTGTAGACTGATGAGACAAAAGGTAGATTTTTCAGAATGTTTGAGTCCCAAGACATCTGGCATTAAATTAAGAGAGCATTTCATAAAAACAACATCATGCCGACTATTATAGCGGCAACCTTCGGTCCTTCTTTGCCGCTTCTGCAGAACGTAAAGTTTCTGACTCGTGCTCTTGTTAAGTCTCTTGGATGCCTTCCGGTAGCAAAAAACGAGGCGAAGGAAAAAAGGGGCAAAACATTTATTTTCCTTACAAATCGAAAGGTACAAAACAAATGCCTCTGGTGGGAGCTCCGTTTATATTCCCTTTGTGTTACAACAAAAAAGGACATTAAAATGGCGATGGTCAGAAAACTGTTGCTCCACGTCCTGCTTGCTTACCTAACCTTTTACCCACACCCCTCCGCATGCGGGCCAAATACACACCCCCTTTACGACATCTACCAACACTTTACAACAACAACAGACTAACAAAGCAGGATTAATTTATGGAGCACAGCATATTACATTATAACATAAAATGATCAAGATTATAATAAAAACTTAAAGATCATGACAAATACTTAAATATGGCATGATGTAACTGAGTAAAATATTGGCCTGGACTTGGCTCCAACATCCTGGCCCCTAATTGTTCTTGTGAGCCACAAAACAATTACTCTTATACATACACTAATATATTGTTCAGAACAACAAATCAAACCTTCCAGATAACGAACAGGCAAATATACAAAGTACTTGAACTGCTCATATGGCACATTAATGTCCTTATTCCAACAGAAACTTCGTTTGTCTTGTTACAGCAGGAACTCTTCTTAAGCTGGAACATGTCTTCGCGGATGCGTGTATGTGTGTATGTTGGGGAGATTAGGGAATGGAGTCAGAGGTTCAAGCACATTACTCACCATAGGAGACCAGCCTTTACCGCTGTCTCTTGAGTAATATGTAGAAGGGGCGCTACATATCACACTCTAGCAGCACACAAAGCTTCGCCACAGGTCGTAGGAGAATGTTTTTGCTGGTCTTCACCTTGGCTTGACGAACCCGACCTTTGGCATCCTCAAACGTCTGAATCACTCGACCCATTAGCCATGAATTTCTTGGAGCGGAATCATCCACGATGAGGACAATATCAGCTTGACTGATATTTCTTTGTGGCTGGGCCCACTTTTGTCGCCTTTGCAAGTCTGGCAGATACTCCTTGATCCACCGTGTCCAAAACAAATCTGCCAAGTACTGGACTTGACGCCATCTACGCCTCGAGTACAAGTCGCTCCTGCTGAATACTCCAGGAGGTAGCAGAGTTTTGGCTTTCATCTAAAGCAAATGGTTTGGCGTCAAGGCCTCCAGGTCGTTCGGATCGGTAGAGACTCTTGAGATAGGACGGCTATTGATAATCGCCTCTACCTCACACAGCAGTGTGTGCAGACCCTCCTCATCAAGGATCTGCTGCTCCACAACGGAGCTGAGCACTTTGCGTATGGACCGTATCTGCCGCTCCCAAACTCCTCCAAAATGCGAGGCAGCTGGGGGGTTGAATATCCATGTGATGCCTTTAACCAACAAGGCTTCTTGAATCTTTGCATTATCCAAAGCACGCACTGCTTCCCGCAGCTCCCTCTCTGCACTTACAAAGTTTGTTCCATTATCAGAACGCATCAACTGAACCTGTCCCCTCCTAGCAATGAACCTCCGCAAGGCATGAATACAAGAGTCCGTGTCCAACGAATTTGCCAGCTCAATATGCACAGCCCTCACTGTCAAGCAGGTAAAAACCACGCCATACCTTTTGATCATGGTCCTACCCCTTTTGATTTCGAAGGGACCAAAGTAGTCCACACCGACACTTGTGAACGGTGGCTCATCGGGCGTGAGCCTTTCAGTAGGAAGATCTGCCATGATCTGACTTGCCGCTTTCCCATGATGCCGTCTGCAGGCGACGCACCGGGACAAAATCTTCCGGACAGCAGCATGAGATCTTAGTATCCAGTACTTCTGCCGTACCTTTGATAGGACATGATTCCTGCCACAATGCCCAAGATCCTCGTGAGTAGATCTGAGAATGAGAGTGGCTATATGCTGATCCTTAGCCAAGATTGCAGGGTGTTTTAACTCCTCTTGCATGCTAGATCTGCTCAATCTGCCACCCACTCTCAGAATGCCATCCTGTACAACTGGCGACAACTGACAAAGAGGGTTATCCTTTGACACTGTCTTTCCTTGTTGCAGCTTGGCAATCTCTTCGCTAAACCGCTGCCCTTGACTGAAGCGCACGATCTCCACTTCTGCCTCAGCCATGTCACTCACAGAAAGTGGCAAGATGGGAAGGTTAGCCTTGAAATGTGTCATTTGCTTCTCCTGCTCCAACCTTCCATCATAGAGATTCGCTTTTAAATCCTTCCTCTTTTGAGCAAGAAGCTTCAGCACACCTTTTAATCTCAAGACCCATGCAACGGCTCTTTTAACCCGACGCCAGCTTGAGTAATGATGAATGAGCTGAGAGGTGGCGTCTGCAGCTTCTTCAACCACAAGAGCATATACCGATGCTTCTTTGACTTCTGGGTCGTTACAGATTGGCTGGCATACACTGTCTGGCATTTCTGGCCACTCCATTTCTGGTTTCAAAATGAAATCTGGACCCGTGATCCATGTCTTTGCCTTGAGAAAGGCACCAACACTGAGCCCTCTGGAAGCAAAGTCTGCGGGATTGGCCGAGGTGTTCACATATCTCCACTGAGAGACAGCTGATCTATCCTTGATGGCAGCAACTCGATTGGCAACAAACGTACGAAACCTCGCTGTTTCATTCTTGAGGTACTTAATCACCGACGTGCTGTCCGTCCAAAAGACAGACTCCTCCAACTCCAACTCCAGTTCGGCTCTTACCATCCTGTCCATCTTTGCTGCCACCACTGCAGCAGTAAGCTCGAGTCGTGGTATGGTCACTGGCTTCAATGGTGTAACCCTGGCTTTACCAATAATGAAAGCACTATGGGGCTGGTTCAGATTGTTTTTTGAAACCAGGTATGTGGCTATGCCATACCCCCTTTCACTTGCGTCGGCAAAGTGATGAAGTCGAGCTGAAGAGATCTTGCCAAGGTTGACTGGTCTCACACATCTGTCTACTTCAAACCTAGCTAAGTGGTGCAAACTGCCGACCCATTGTTGCCACTGCATAGACAGAGCTTCTGGCATGAAATCATCCCATGCATGCTTTGTTCTGCTTAGCTCTTGCAGGATGTGCTTCACTGGCAAGATCAGAGGGGATAAAATTCCAAGTGGGTCATATATAGTGCTTACCATTGAAAGCAGTCCTCTCCTTGTGAGTGGTTTGCTCTCAACCAGAACTCTGAATCTCAGCGTGTCAGACTCCACGCACCACTGAACCCCTAAAGCTCTTTCAATAGGGAGGCAGTCCATTTCAAGATCGAGCTCCTTGACTTCTTTAGCCCTGTCATCCTCAGGTATAGACGCAAGCACCGCTCTGCTGTTGGAAATCCACTTAGTGAGCTTGAAACCTCCTGCAGCGCACAAAGTCCTGAGGTCCCGAATCAGTGAGATTGCCTGCTCTTCAGTGCTGACAGACTTCAGGCAATCATCCACATAAAAGTTCCTCAGAACAGTGTTCGCTGCAATATGGTTGAACCTCGCCTGATTGTCCTCAGCACACCTTTGCAGCGCGTAGCATGCACAGCTTGGTGAAGAAGTTGCGCCGAACAAGTGAACTACCATTCTGTATTCCTTGAGGCCTTTATCAAGATCTCCCTGTGGCCACCACAAGAATCTCAACAGATCAGCATCTTCAGCGGGAACCCTGACTTGATGAAACATGCCTTCAATATCAGACATGAAGGCAACTGGTTCCTGCCTGAACCTCATCAAAACACCTATGAGGGAATTGGTTAAGTCTGGCCCCTGCAACAGCTGTGAGTTCAGTGACATGCCTTGATACGTGGATGCACAGTCAAATACCACTCTCAACTTGTGCTTGGTTGGGTGGTAGACCCCATGATGTGGGAGATACCATATTCTGCTACCACTTTTACAAGTTTCTGCCACAGGAACTTCTTCGGCATAGCCCCTTTCCAGTGTCTCTGTCATAAACTTTGTGTACTCTTGATGAAACTCACTGTCTCTTAACAGCCTCCGTTTCAGGCCTTCTGCTCTTTGTACCGCCACAACACGGTTGTTTGGAAATGCAGCCCCCTTGTTCTTTAAAGGAAGGCCAATGTTGTAGTGACCATGAACCTGCTTCACTGACAGTGACACAGACTCCATAAATTGTCTGTCTCTGGCCGACATTTCCATTTTCTCAGATAACTCATGCTCAGGGAAATCATACCTCATTTGCTGCTGTGAGAGCTCCTCTAGCTTTGTCACCGATATCCTGTTCACCATCACCGGTGGCCACTCAACAGCTCCTTGAGCAATACCCTCTTCTCTTAGCAGAGGTCCATTAATCGTCCAGCCTAGTGCAGTTTTTACAGCATATGGGCCGTTGCCCTCACTGTTGATACAGTGGGGCAAAAAAGTATTTAGTCAGCCACCGATTGTGCAAGTTCCCCCACCTAAAATCATGACAGAGGTCAGTAATTTGCACCAGAGGTACACTTCAACTGTGAGAGACAGAATGTGAAAAAAAAATCCATGAATCCACATGGTAGGATTTGTAAAGAATTTATTCGTAAATCAGGGTGGAAAATAAGTATTTGGTCAATAACAAAAATACAACTCAATACTTTGTAACATAACCTTTGTTGGCAATAACAGAGGTCAAACGTTTACTATAGGTCTTTACCAGGTTTGCACACACAGTAGCTGGTATTTTGGCCCATTCCTCCATGCAGATCTTCTCGAGAGCAGTGATGTTTTGGGGCTGTCGCCGAGCAACACGGACTTTCAACTCCCGCCACAGATTTTCTATGGGGTTGAGGTCTGGAGACTGGCTAGGCCACTCCAGGACTTTCAAATGCTTCTTACGGAGCCACTCCTTTGTTGCCCGGGCGGTGTGTTTTGGATCATTGTCATGTTGGAAGACCCAGCCTCGTTTCATCTTCAAAGTTCTCACTGATGGAAGGAGGTTTTGGCTCAAAATCTCACGATACATGGCCCCATTCATTCTGTCCTTAACACGGATCAGTCGTCCTGTCCCCTTGGCAGAAAAACAGCCCCATAGCATGATGTTTCCACCCCCATGCTTCACAGTAGGTATGGTGTTCTTGGGATGCAACTCAGTATTCTTCTTCCTCCAAACACGACGAGTTGAGTTTATACCAAAAAGTTCTACTTTGGTTTCATCTGACCACATGACATTCTCCCAATCCTCTGCTGTATCATCCATGTGCTCTCTGGCAAACTTCAGACGGGCCTGGACATGCACTGGCTTCAGCAGCGGAACACGTCTGGCACTGCGGGATTTGATTCCCCGCCGTTGTAGTGTGTTACTGATGGTGACCTTTGTTACTTTGGTCCCAGCTCTCTGCAGGTCATTCACCAGGTCCCCCCGTGTGGTTCTGGGATCTTTGCTCACCGTTCTCATGATCATTTTGACCCCACGGGATGAGATCTTGCGTGGAGCCCCAGATCGAGGGAGATTATCAGTGGTCTTGTATGTCTTCCATTTTCTGATGATTGCTCCCACAGTTGATTTTTTCACACCAAGCTGCTTGCCTATTGTAGATTCACTCTTCCCAGTCTGGTGCAGGTCTACAATACTTTTCCTGGTGTCCTTCGAAAGCTCTTTGGTCTTGGCCATGGCGGAGTTTGGAGTCTGACTGTTTGAGGCTGTGGACAGGTGTCTTTTATACAGATGATGAGTTCAAACAGGTGCCATTCATACAGGTAACGAGTGGGGGACAGAAAAGCTTCTTACAGAAGACGTTACAGGTCTGTGAGAGCCAGAGATTTTCCTTGTTTGAGGTGACCAAATACTTATTTTCCACCCTAATTTACGAATAAATTCTTTACAAATCCTACCATGTGAATTCATCGATTTTTTTTTCACATTCTGTCTCTCACAGTTGAAGTGTACCTCTGGTGCAAATTACTGACCTCTGTCATCATTTTAAGTGGGGGAACTTGCACAATCGGTGGCTGACTAAATACTTTTTTGCCCCACTGTAACCTTCCAGGGCTCAAGCGCCTTTGGTACATTCGTGCCTATTAACATACCAATTTTTCCATCAATCTGCTTGAGCTGAACCTCCTTCAAATAAGGCCATCTGTCCACATCGCTTTGTTGTGGAATGTTCTCCTTTGTTACTGGAATCTCTGCCTGTGTGAAAACCTGGGGAATCTTCAAAAAGTTATCCTCATCCAAACCACTGACCTCGAGACCCTTAACGACATGAGTACTGATTGTCGCTTCCTTTCCCATGGTGCGGAGCAGAATGTTGGACCTTTTTCCTGTGACCTGTAAATCCCTCATCAGCTCATCTGTACAAAAGGTTCCAGTGCTTCCTGGGTCTAAGAACGCGTATGATTCAACTGTTGTGTTGCTCCTTGAACATCTGACCTTCACAGGCACAATTGAAAGTGCACAGACTGCTTCGCCAGCCCCAGTACAACCGCATGTTTCACTGCCTGCTGCTGGAGAAAAACTTGCTGCTGGTTCTCTGATACTTTTACTGTCACTATCAGGAGAAGAGTACTGCTCCTTATGCAGAATTGTGGGATGTTTCTGAGAACAAGTCTCACACGTGTGTCTTTGCTGACAGCCTTTGCTCAGATGCCCCTGTGACAGGCAACCAAAACACAAGCTCTTTGATTTGAGGAAATCAAGCCTTTCTCTGTGAGGCTTTTGCTTGAGGAGTCTGCAGGTACTGAGGTTATGTCCTCCCTTATGACAGAAAAGACACTGTCTTCCACCTGTAGAGCCTACATTTTCCCTTTCCCTCTTTGTCTGCTCTGGACTGTTTGACACAGGTGCCGTATTAGTAGCAAAGATGCTTTCCCTCTCCTTGAATTTCAGAGCATTCTCTTTGCACACCTTTGCTTTGCCCTTGTCTCTAGACAAAGTGGTGTCCTGAATGTTACCAAACAATGGGTGAGAAGCGATCTTTGCCTGCTTCTCTACAAAACTGACCAGATCAGCGAATCTAGCTCTCATTGCTGTACGTTCTTGAATGTCACAGGCAAAACCCCTCCACCTTTCCCTTAATTTAAAAGGAAGCTTGGAGATAACTGTTCTCATATTAGTAGGGCTATCCATCTCCTCAATGTACTCCATGCTGTCTACTGTGCATCACCATCCTCTGGCTTAATTACAGGCCATTTTAGAGCTCTTTCAATGTAGGCTGAGGCAATAGTATATTCATCCCCGAAATGCTTGCGCAGAAGCCTCTTAGCTTCAGCGTAGCCCCTGTCAGGATACATGTGCGAACAGCTACGAACAAGAACCTTGGGTCTCCCTTGGGTGAACTGCTCCAGGAAGCGCAACCTATCTCTATTGCTGTCTGTCCTTTCCTCAATCCCATGCTTGAACGCTTTCATAAAAAACCCAAACTCCAGTGGATCCCCACTGAATACTGGAACATCCAAAGGAGGGAGAGTGGATGCTTTCTGTTGTTTTAGTAGGAGCTCTGTAATCTCGTTTTGTCGCTTCATGACATTCAACAAGTCTTTAACATCAGTCATCCTGCCTTGACTAGTAATAGACTGGCTATTATCCTTCTTATTCAATGGACGAGGAAGCCTGCTACTCCTTTCTGAGCCCTGCATTACCTCTGACTCACATCCTCGACCGACATCTTCATGTTCTGGCTGAACCAAACCAAAACTGGCCCCAATACTTTGGCCCGGAGATCTTTGGCAGGTAGCCATTTTGTTGACCAAGTCAGCAGAAGTGTTATGGGCTGGCTCCTTCACAGTCAGCACCTCAAGCTTTGCGTTAGCTGCAGCAATAGCTGTTTGCAACTCCCATTCCTCCCTTTTTGCCTTAAGAACAGCTTCTTGTCTGTCAATCTCCATCTTTTGCTTTAATGCCTCAGCACGCGCTACCAGAGCAGCCCTCTCTGCCTCAATCTTTAGCCTGGCAGAATATGTGGTCGAAGACACAACAGAAGAGGTTCGACTGCTTCGATGTGCTTTACTGCGTCTGGACGATATTGCTGAAGCACTGTCTGCATGCTCAGCAGTTTTCTGACTATTATAGCGGCAACCTTCGGTCCTTCTTTGCCACTTCTGCAGAACGTAAAGTTTCTGACTCGTGCTCTTGTTAAGTCTCTTGGATGCCTTCCGGTAGCAAAAAACGAGGCAAAGGAAAAAAGGGGCAAAACATTTATTTTCCTTACAAATCGAAAGGTACAAAACAAATGCCTCTGGTGGGAGCTCCGTTTATATTCCCTTTGTGTTACAACAAAAAATGACATTAAAACGGCGACGGTCAGAAAACTGTTGCTCCACGTCCTGCTTGCTTACCTAACCTTTTACCCACACCCCTCCGCATGCGGGCCAAATACACACCCCCTTTACGACATCTACCAACACTTTACAACAACAACAGACTAACAAAGCAGGATTAATTTATGGAGCACAGCATATTACATTATAACATAAAATGATCAAGATTATAATAAAAACTTAAAGATCATGACAAATACTTAAATATGGCATGATGTAACTGAGTAAAATATTGGCCTGGACTTGGCTCCAACACCGACAGTCAAACATCGTGGTGGTAGTGCGAGTGTGATGGCCTCACACTACCTGAAGATTTGGTGCTTCAGGATCTGGACCATTTGCTGTAATCGATGGAACCATGAATTCTGCTCATTCAGAAGAAGAATATAATAACTAAATATATGCAAATAAGTAAATAAAACAAAGGTTTTGGTGTGGCTTAGGTAAAGTCTTTACTTATGCTTTGGTATGACCTTGAACTGGCCATTTTGCCAATTATAAAACTCTAAAAGGTACATGAAAAACTGAAAGATCAAACATCAAAGCACGACACACACTACCACAGGAGGTAGAGCAGGTCACCTACCAATTGGAAGGTTAGTGGTTTGATCCCTGGTTCCTCCAGTCTGCATGTCAAGTATTCTTGGGTGAGATACTAATCCCGGGTTTTTCTCCGATGCATCCATCGGAGTGTCAGTGTTAGTTAGGAAGTATTAAAAGCTTAGAAGATAGTGAAGCATGTTGTATTGGGTGCTTTGAGTACTCCAGGAGACTAGAAAAGTGCTATATAAGAATCAGTCCATTTACCCTTCAGCACTATCGATTCTTTTCCGGTTAGATTTTTGCCACAGTTTTTGAACTTATCAGCAAGAGAACTGCATCACCTTGGCCATTTAGGTAGATTACATCATAGACTCTGCTAAGAAGTCTGAATCAGACCTTGGACACTACAAGTGTGAGGGATCTGTTGTGAGTATAATCAAGAAATCTTTCGTTGTCACAAACTGAAAGGTCCTTCCCCCCTTTTCGTCTACAGCTTGCAGCACGTGTCAATGCAGCTCAACCAGTGTGAGGGAAATCCATGGAGGAGATTAAATAGGCAGCTTGCAAAGAACCACAGAGTTTGTTCACAGACAGCCTACAAAAACAATTCCAGATCAGTGACCATATGTAATTAACTGTTTTAGGTAGGTAGCAATGAAACTGCATTTGTCCGTTTTCTTAAATTCTTTCCTCCAGCCGCTGCGACTGTCTGTATCATGAGGGCTTGACCCAGAGGTTGCCACTTTATGTTTGTGTCTTTGTCTGCAGCTCTAGTACAGGCTTGAGGTTTTGGCAAGAGTGAAGGAGAGTGTTGTGGTGGAGCGGGAGGATGGAGATGGATGTGGAGGGGAGACAGGACAAAGAAGAGGAGGAGTGGACAGTCAGCCTAAAGAGTCATAAACAGAATTGAGGTAAAGAGTTCATGCCAAAGGAAGGAAGCCTATATAATTTCAAAGTCAAAAGTATAGAAATATACTACAATAGATCTCTCACCACAACTATAACCCAAACTTCTCTCTTTTACTTTCATATCACAATTTGGTTTTTTTATGCCCATGAAAAAGGATTCTGTAATACAGTAATTTACATTTTTTATCCTGTCATTTCATGCACTCCGGCCCTTTTGCCTTCTGTTCTCTTTCAAATTATATCTGCTCTCACCAGCCTCTTCTGAGGCCAATTTACCCTGGTACCGCTTTCATGCCACAGTCTGTTATTGTGCCTCAGACCAGGCTTTTCTCACTGCTATCCCAACAGAACCCCCACAAAAAAGTTGGTTACTGATGTCATCCACTATTTCAGTGAATGCCCTATAATCAGAACAGCTCTGCTTTGTGACTGGAGCTGCCCATCTGAAAGGGACTCTGTGACTACTGTGGGACCCAAGAAAGAACATATGGCATCCTTTAAAGTCACTTAAAAAAATGTGTGGAACCAATGACTTCCAGTGTTCATCAAATCAAATTTAAGCTGGTAATGTTGGTAGTGTTTAGTGATCTCCCAGTTCATGTCGCCTTTTGTTGCCAGAAAGGCAACTTTTTCTACTTTTTATCTCTCAGAATGATCAAAAACATCTATGAATAATGTCCTTAGTAGGGATATTGGATGTTCCCTAGCTAGTTGTGCAAATTCCAAAAAAGGGTGAAGGACTGCACCTTCAATCACTTTTTGACTTTCATGGTTCCAAAAGGGTAATTATGGCTATCTAGGTGCTCCTTTTCCCCCTCTGTGGAAAAGAAAATAGACTCAGATCATAAAGCAGAAAACACCAGGATGCAGAAGCTACTGGCATATAAAAGTGGGTCTGTGCTTTAGCAACGAGTCTTTTTATGTACAAAATACGAGTTATGAATCATACAAGCACCAATTTTTTTTCCATAAATGTAATTATCCTGCAACACACAAATTGATATTTTCACCTTCACACACTGTTTCGATCAGAAGCTGGGCAGCTGCACCTCTGGTAAAGTGTGCTGTGTGCAGGCAGAGAGACTGATTATCATGGAGGAGCCAGAATCAAAAACAAAGAAGAGACACAATTTCAGGAGCATTTTTCTTCAAAACGTCTGAAACCCGAGCGTGTTCTGAGACTGTATTATTGCAGTTTACAAGCACTAATGTTTGCCAACTAACATTAGTGTAGTGATGAACACGATTTCTCAAAACTTACCTGAACACAGATATACTTGAGATTTCTGAATGTGCAGAAATGTATAAACAAAGTTAATGTGCACAGTTACCACATGTTTAGCAGGTGAACAAGAGTAGTGTGAACTCATTACACTCTGACTCATGTAATCAAAAAACACCAGCTGGAGCACTTTGTAAAACATTTTGATTCCTTCAACAGTTGCTGAATTAGCTAAAATTGGACAAGCTTTGTATTAAATAGCACATTGTGCTTTTGTATTTTGATGACCTACAATTATCTCTCATAAATATATCCACAGGGGGGCCAAATAAAATTTGCCACGTTTTACAACCCGTCATTAAGAGCCAGGGCTCCTTCTGTTTAACATCATCTAGCTGTCTAAATTAAAACAACAGCTGATAGCTGAGAAGAGAAACAGGTTTCTAGTTAAGAAATGGATGACATGTTAGACAAAGAGAGACTTCAGAGTTCAGGAGTCTTACAGACCCAGATGACTGTCCTGCTGCTGACCCTGCACCAGACCTGTCACTTAAGTGCATATCAGCTGTCAGCCAGCAGCAGAAAAAAAGCATGGAAACCTATCCTGGCTGACAATAAGAGGAGCAGTGCATCTGAGACAGAGTGCTAGGGAGATGCTCACATTCACATTCATACCTGTCTCATTTAAAGTCACCACTGACCCTGTAGTGCATGTCTTTGGTCTGTGGACCAAGCTCTCAGATTAAAATTTTTCTGGCATTTCTGGCAAAAATTTTAAGGCTGGCATATACGAACATGCCTGCTGGTACTTACCGAGAGACATTATGCTACGAATATTCTTCAGACTTAAGAGATCCCAAGAGTTTCCAGGGAACAGCTTCGTGAGCTGCTCCAAGAATTTGATTTAAAATGTCAAAAAGAATAATATCAGGAGAATTAAGGTAAGAAATGGACACACTCATGAAAAACTGTGATTAGACAGAGAGAGTGGATCAACACCTGGGGGACAGAGGGAACCACAACAAACTAGCAGAGTAAAAACTACAAAAAAATGAGAGCAAAAATGCACTTAATGAAGGCCGATTACCACCAAGGATCTGCAGATGACTGTTGTTGTTGTTGTTGTTATACTAACATGTTCAAAATAAAGATACAGTACAATACAATACAGGCAGAAAGTATCAGAGAAGAAGAACAATAAGCTAGCAAAGGCTTCATACTCAGAGTTACAAAGGCCTGGATAGGTCGGTTAGAGTTTTTTTTAAGTAAGTCTGGTGTAAAAAACGTGACATCTAATCGTAAAACCTGTGTTATGAACTTGATGGCCTTTAAGAAATGGCAAACTGGACCGTGTGGCTGGTTTCATGCATTCTTATAAGACAGTTTTATAGAATGAAACTTAAATGGTCATTTAAATGATAAACCCAATAAAAAAAAAATCTGCAGTAGGTTTTAAAGAACATGTGAAACAGGCAGAAACTGAACAAACCACTGGAAATGTTTGGTAAAGTGTAGATGGGAAGCAGATTATGATCTCAAAAATCACTTAAACATCCATATTAAATGTTCTTTAGGCCTAAAGCCTTTGACATTGTATTGCACTCTCAGACAAACTTCTCACACAAAGTTAAGATTCCTCTGTAAATTGTTTCTCGTGCAGTATTTCACCAAACGTAGAGATCATGTGTTAATTCAATCCCACTCCCACTCCTCTTTTTTCACAATTATAAATGAAAGTTTGGAAATATTCCAGATACAAACTAACTTTCTTGTAGAATAAACAAGCTCAAAAAGATCAGAAGACCAAAATCTTAAAGGATGGTGAAATCTCAAACCACAGAAGAGGAACATTCTGTTTTTATATGTCAACTGGCTGAACAGTGACCTGGCAGACTATTAATAGTTACTGGCAGCCAGATGTGTTAGTAGGTTCAAGTAATGCTATTGTAGGAGTTTAGTATTATGTGTGTTTTTTTGCAGCACATTCACAGAAGGTGTTAGCTATAGGTGGTTTGTTTATTTTTGATGTAGAAATGTAATCAAAAGTGTTTGCAGCACATAATGAATTATTATGAAAGAGAATGCATAAAACTGAAGTGTGTGATGCTCAAACTGGCAAAAATAACTCCCATTTTCTACAAAGGAAGAAGCATGCCCTGCAGAAGCTGTAATGTTTTGAACCACAACCTCAACATATACATTTCTTTTGGTTGGGTACCTGTATCATGTAAGGAACAACCCAGAACTGAAGAAGCTTCTCGGATGAGAGGTGAATCGTCTTCAAGC
Source organism: Diplotaxodon limnothrissa (assembly GCF_057381915.1). Lineage (NCBI taxonomy): Eukaryota > Metazoa > Chordata > Actinopteri > Cichliformes > Cichlidae > Diplotaxodon > Diplotaxodon limnothrissa. The sequence goes on along the minus strand of NC_140616.1, from coordinate 27,874,362 downwards.
AACTTAAAGAAGTCCAGACGCTTTTCTTTGCAAGCTCCTTAGACTACGATGACCTGGATGACTGAGAACCTTCACAGACCCTAAAGCAACCCTATTTTTAAAAAAAAAAAAAAAAGTTGGGGTGAAGTAGAAAATGTTAAAACAGAATGCAGTGTTTTACAAATTGGTAAACAGACTGTTTTTTATATAGCGATTTTCTATTCTGCCTAAAAGTGCTTTATACAACTTTTCATGAACCATGGGAGTGTCTGTTTTTCCAGCTGGAGCCGATGCGATCCCTGTGTCCGCCCTCATGGGTGGAGTTCCTGGTGTTTCACCTGTGTGAAGCACTGGTTCTACCTGCAACACTCAGCAGTGACTCTACTTGGAAAACTCAACTGCTCACTTCACTAACTTTCCTGCCCTCCTGCCCGCCCGTGCACTTCCAGGACATCCTCTGGAATTTCATGACAGACCACTGTGATCCTTCGTGCTCCTCTCCCAAACACTCCTTTGCTTGAAATTCTTTCAAATGTATAAATAAAATATAACATGTACATTAGTATTCATATCCTTTGCCAGGACACTCAAAATTAAGCTCAGCTGGATCCTGTTTCCACTGATCATCTGTCACACATCTCTACAGTTTGACTGGAGGTAAAATCAGTTGACTGGATATGATTTGGAAAGACCTGTGGGTCTCATAGTTAGGAGTGCATGTCAGAGCACAAACCAAGCCATGAATTCTAAAGAAATGTCAGACCTAAGATGCAGGAGGGGTACAGAACAGGTACCTTCATCATCTGTAAATGGTAGAAGCACCAGGATTGTTCCTAGAGCTGGTTGCCCAGCCAATCTGAGCAATTGGGGTAGAAGAGCCCTAATCAGTAGGTGATCAAAAACCCAAGTGTTCACTCTCACAGGGCTCTTTGGAGTTGGGAGAATCTTCCAGAAGGACAGCCATTTCTGCAGCACTCCACCAATCAGCACTGTATGGTAGAGTGGCCAAATGGAAATCACTGTTCAGTAAAATGGCAAAATATGGAACAAGTGAAGCGCTGTCAATACACTGTAGATTTAAGAAACTGTATTTTCTGTTCCACAAAACATACATTCTCCCATGAATCAAAAAGATTAACACCTGTACTATCAATCTGTGTCAGATATACTTTAAGGATGCATTTCTTACCTTTTTGTTTTCAAAATCAAGGCATGAAAATAGTTTTTTTAGTACTCAATAATCAAATGTGTCAGAAAACAGTAAATCTAAGTTTGTTTCACTGACCTGTGAAACAGTTAAAAGCTGTGACGTTTAAAGCTTGTGAGTTGTTTTCTGCTTATATAGATGAACCACATGACAAATACATTGTTCTGCCAGTGTCAGGTGTAATGTAATGGCTGGTTGCTGTATTAGAGGCTCAACAAATTTATGCCCCGAGGTCCGCAATTTGGCCATTTGGGATGAGTCATTCACCAGGAATTATTTCCAATTAGACCTCATAAAAAAACATCAGCCTCAATAAAAATAATGTGTTCTTGAAGTGAATAAGAAGAAATTCTAGTTCTGATGCATGATAGAATGAGTTAGAGAAACTATCTGTGACTGAGGCCTGTTAAATAAAGGCCAGGAAAGTGATGGAATCTTTTGTGTCCAGGATTTATCTCCAAGGGGTGGTAAGTATCGTACGCTCATTTTTTCCATGGCATAAAATTCCTCTTTTCTGAAAAGCATTAAAACGAAGGCAAATCAACTAATGCAAAATAGAAGAAATGTGGCTTGTTTGAGAGGCCACCACCACCTGTCTCGTCCAACCATGTTCTCCATCATGTGGCATCACCGCCCCCTGCTGGTGTTGTTGGGAATTACCCCACCGCCCAGATTTGCTTCAGCTCATGTTTAAAACTCTTTACATTAAAACCCAAATCACACACTCACACATATTTTAAGATCATTTTTAGGAGTCCTGTGCATCTCAGCTTAGGGTAACATTACCTGAGATTAGTGATCAAATCAACAACACTAAGTTAAGAAATAATAATAATAGCCTCACAACTTCCTTGCATCACTTTAAAAAAATGTGTGTGTAGGAAAGTAATATCAATATTTACACTTCACTGCTGAAGAGTGAACATTGTCCCCGTCAGAGCAATGTATCCCGGAGTCATTTTGAAGTTATTCTGATTGTTAACTTATCCTGCATCCACATATCACCCTCATGAATCTGGTGAAATCTGGAGCATTCACATATTTGCATTATGAAATAGAAGATTAAGAAAAGTAATCACTTCAAGGTTTGACGTATTAAGGTATGTAACCCAAGCTTTTCTTTCAGTAATAAATGTTTTTTTCTTGCTTCTGAAAAAACAGCTTTACAGTCAGCAGGTGGCAGTAGTGCAGTCATTTCAAAAACCAGAGAGCTCAATTGTCCTCTAGTTTATGTTTGTGTGGTGGAGAGAGAGACACGCAAACAGGGCTGACAATTCCTGGATTTCAAAGTATGAAACTGTCCTGACAGCTACATTCAGATTTTTAGCCGGATTTGATGATGATGAAAAAGCAGCAGCCACACAGTCTGACTGACCCTAATAAACAATATTTATTCTTATGCATGATATAGACTATATGTGACCCTGTGCCTGTCCTCAAGGCTCTGTATTATATGCCAAATAGTCACATACCTTATCATAACTTATTAAGCATATGTACAGTATGCATACTGATCACGTCAGTTTGTCGCAGTTCCCTGCACTTCACATGGGACCTGTCCTATAAGATAAAATTTTCCATTTCCATCAGAAAGCCATTTGCTCTAATAAAAAAAAAGATTATAGATATGGGTAATGAAATTGGTCATGGATGGAGTGATGGGCCTGATAAGTGTGTTTGCCAAGTGAGTGGGAGATGAGCTCGGAGCCTGAGGCTTTCTCATTCAGATTGATGAATTCAAATGGTGATGTAGCCTTTTGGCCTTGTGTTTAAACAGCATATAGATGCCTGGGAGGGCTGTCTCTAAATTTACAGTGTCAAGCTAATTTGTTTTGTGATTCATGACCGACAGATTTGCTGGCAGACACGTGTTCAAATCCACTGTTTAGAGTGTAGAGCCTGTTTCACCTCATCTGGTAAGACTCTGTCAGATGTACAACATATAACTGAGCTCTTCGAGCCATTGCTCGATCCATACTCGGGCAAATGCCACAAAGAGAACAGAGTCTCTTCCATCTCAGCTTCAGCAGCCGTTTACCTCTTTGACATTCTGGTGAAAGAACACTGAAGGTAAAGGCATAAGGATGAGCTGTTCCTGCCACAAACTACGGTCCAGTTTGGTCAAAGCCAACCCCTCTTCAAAACTCTCATTTAGAAGCTCTTTGGCTAGATAATTATGTTGAATTAATGTCATTATGTAGCCATTTCAGTGCTCTTTTCATCACACAGTCACTGCTATTTAGTGTGTCCATGCCATCCTCACGTGACATGTGCCACCCACTTTTCTCTCAGTGCTGTTGAGAGAAAAGCACATGGCATGGACACATGAGTTATGAGCAATTTTTTGTTTGGATGTAGTTTGCCAAACCGAGGAAACCTGTGACGAAAAAATCCCAAACAACTGCTAGCAAATGCACTTGGTTTTCTGGACACACCAGCAACAACTGGATTGTGCCAAGCAAGGACAGACTTAGAAACCTTTGGATGGGGAGATGGAATAAATGTTAAATAAAATGAGGAAATGCCAGGAAAAGACAGAAGCATAAAAAACAAAACAACTAAGCATTCATGTGTTTTCTTTGTAATTGTTTTTATCAATGTGTATACATTTTGTGTCTTTGTGAACACTTGTAGCTTTTCTTGTTGCCATTTTGCTCTCCTTTTAGCTGTTTTACAAATCCTTACTTTGTAGCTTTTTGCAGCTTTGTCAGTCACCCTTTTTATAGCTGTTTTTTCTTTGTATTTGTTTTGTACCACTTTGTGTTTTTATCCACTTTTTTTCGTTGTTTGCTTTTGCCGCAATTTTAGTTGTATCGCTCTCTTTGCAGTTGTTTTGTCTCTTTTTTATTGTTTTCAGTTTCTTTGTAACTTTACGTTGTAGTCCCCCCCCCCCCCCCCCCTTGCCTTTGTAGTCCTTTTGCACTCCTTTGTTGTTGTTTTGCATTCTTGGAGTAATTTTGCATAGTTAAGCCATTTTTTCAGTTTTTTTTATAGCTACCTGGGATTTCCTTGTAGTTCTTTTGCTTCTCTTCATTGTAATTGTGCTTTTCTTTGTAGCCTTTTAAGGTCTATTTTATAGTAGTTTAATCAGATGTGAGACATCCTGGGTCTATTCTTCATACACTAATAATCCTCCCTGCTAATCATTTTAATCTGATAGGGACCCTTAACATCCATCCCTACCATCACTCTAACCCTGATCTTGTAGGTTTGGCCAGCAAAGAAAAGGCAAAAGTCACCCTTGAGGTATCCAAAACCTGAGCTTTAACTCCTCAATTCCTCAAAGCCAACCGGATTTGAAGCACGGTTTCAACTTCCAGCTGTCTAGCCCTTGTCATTCTCCTAATCTCTTTCCCAAATGTTGTTTCTGTCTTCAGTGCAACTATCCTCCTTTTCTGCAGACGTTCTTTGGCTAAAAGCTTCTACTGGTAATTGCTGTTGTGCTTTCCCCACCTGTGGACCGCTTAAAACCACAAAGGGTATGATTAGAGGAAAATAGTTAGACCAGCACCATTTTAACATTCCATTTTTCTTTATAAATACAGCCAATGGCTAATATCGCACAGCTTCTTGATGGCTCACAGTAAGGCCCTGTTTATGCATGTGTGGATATTTTGATAAACACAGTATTTTCTATGTATTTTATCCTTTCATCCACATGCAAACAGTGTTTTAGGCCACTAAAAGGAGCTTCTGAAACTCTGTTTACAAATGAGACTTATCTTGTCTTACGCCATCAAAAAGGTGCACTTTTCCTCTTTTGACAACATGCTGTGTACTTTGTTGTTGTTTCGCAGCCACCGTGGGGCCCTTTGTGGGGACAGCTCATGGTGGGCCTGGTATATTCATGAAATGTGGGCACCTGTGGTGGGCAGCCCAGTTTGGTCCCAGTACTGGCATGAAATCTGGACCACATTTGGCCCCATACTTTGAGACATATTGACCATGTGGTGCCCACACTCTAGTTGTGGGCTGCTTTACTTGACTGGGGCCCCCCAGGCAAGTCAATGTCAACTTTTGCAGCAAACTATAGTGATGAGAGGAAATGCACACATCTTTTAGATGCTTAAAACGTCTTCTTGATTTCTTATACAGACTGGGCAGCAGAAAGTGAGACAGATGCTAAAAGCATTTTCTGTCACTGTGACATTTTCACATGCACAGCAAAAGATTCACTTCCCACAATAAATATGGTACATTAGACTGACACACAGAAGCAGTTAAGCTGTTACACTGTGTGAAGCACTGCAGACTAGTGAAGATTCAATGCTTAATTTCTCATATAGTATTCTGCTGCTGCTCCCTTATTTCCCCTCTTGTTTATTTTTACTTTACTAGCTAATACTAGTCTCTTTGTAAAACTGTGCTACTCACAGGTGTCTTTTCAAGTCTGACTGGTCTGATTAAGTCAGCACAGCATGGTGTTCTTTCTGATGGCAGGATATAGCGTGTACACACCGTGCACTGCATAAATCAGTGACAAGTGTTAATGCTAGTTTTATACTTGTTGTTTTGTATACATATCAGCTTCACACACTCTTCTCTCTCTCTCCTAGGTTTCCTGCTGTTAGCTTCTATGAATCCTTCCACTGAGCTACAGAATGCTGAAATCCTGTAACCTATAATGTACGGCAGTCATTTTTGCAAACCCCCACAGGCCTCTGCTGCTGTCCATCATGGTATTTGCAATCAAAGAAAAATTTTTACAAAACAGCAATCCTTTGAAGTTGAAGCAAAAGTTACAAAGGAACTATTTGAAAGGCTACACCCAATTAGCTCTTGGTCACTATGTTTAAAGTTGCTCATTGAAGAAGATGAAAAAGAAAGTGTTTCATCCACATACATGTACAATTAATAGAGAGCAGCAAGCACTGCATTTATCAGAAGGAAAATTTGTAGAAGTAAGCAATGCAATGTCAGTTGATAAGGGAATAGTGTTTTAACTGAAGAATGAAAAGTAGCAGTGTTTGTGCTTTTAATGGCACAGAGAGAGGAAAAAGCAAGAGCTTTGGTCTCTTTCCTTGTCTGCTTTGGTTCCTGATTTTCACGCTTTTCTCTGTACTCTTCAGCAGAAATAAGACTTACTGACCATTCATTGCTTTTCATGTCATCCACTGGCTTAAAATTGAAGGATTGCAGCTGGCAGGCTTAAGAGCTGCAAAGATCTTTTGATATCACATGTTAAAACACAATCTGTCTTTGCAGGGTAGTGACACTGCAGTGGACACAGAATATTTCTCAGATGCAATGAAATAAATCCCCCTAAGGGAAAGAACTTTTAAACTAAGTTCATAGATGCTGTTGGACTTTAAACACCGGAGAAGTCTCAGTGGAGGAACCAGAGAGAAAGCAATTTGTGAATGATTTTCTGATTTATACAAACAAATGATATTTCAATCCAAGATTTGGTGATGTGGAAATATAGAGACTAAAGCAGTGTGTTGCTTTTAATTTAGACTCTTTTCACCACCCAAGAGACATCAATAGCAATTACTGGCAACAGTGCATTGTAGAGAATGAGCCAGGTTTAAATGATAAAAGCCTGTATGAAGGTACAGAAATGGCAAATGATCTCTGCTGGCATACTATTCACAAACGGTCTCTGCAATCATGGTGTCAGAGTACGGTACTTAGATGGCAATTACTAACCTAACTAGATTTATGTTTATTCCCACTTTGTTCTTGGCAGGTTGAATGAGCCATTGTGCGTAGATTGCTGTTACAAAGGGTTGAGCAGCAAGAATTTGTGGAGGTCTTCAGGCATCATTAAAGATCAATATGTAGTGCACGCACTACATAGTGCCGTGTGTGTGTGTGTGTGTGTGTGTGTGTGTGTGTGTGTGTGTGTGTGTGTGTGTGTGTGTGTGTGTGTGTGTGTGTGAGAACTTTGACACACAAACTCGTGGGACTCTCCCAGTCAGTTTGACGGAGGATCTGGGTGGATTGTCTAGCACTTCTGAAGTCTTCTTTCTGACAGTAGAATCCAGGAATAGTTGGCCAAATGCTGAAATTTGCAGTGTTTGAACACACTTAATCAATTTTCTCATCATTGAGCATCACACAATGTCTTCTTCCACATTAACAGGTACGGAGGTTATGACAAAGAAAAAATCAAAGGAAAAATTAAAGAAAAAGTCAGTTAAGTGTATGCGCAAGGCATAGAGTCAAATTTTGAATGTGAAAGCTGGATCCACCCCTTTATGACCTCAGAGTGTCCAAAGGGCCTCTACAGTCATCAGATCTGAATCCAATAGAGCAGCTTTAGGATTTAGTGGAATTGGAGATTGACATTACACAATTGCTGGATAAATCTCCAGCAATTGTGTAATGCTGTCATGTCACTATGAAACAAAATCTCTGAATGTTTCCAGAACCTTGTTGTATCAATGACAGGAAGAATTAAAGAAGGCGGCAAAAAGGTCCAAAGCCAGTTCTAGCAATGTGTTAATGAAGTGTTAGGTGAGTATAAATGCAGTATAGTCAATAGTCAAGGTTGTTGTAGGCACAGAAAATCTATCAAGACTGGGTTGTACTGTGACCGGCAGCCCTGCAGAAGAAAACCACAGTATAGTTACTATAAGAATTACGTGTTTACCGTATACTATGATTTACTCTTTTGGTCTTTTTTTGTTTTGTTTTTTATTTCAATTCAATTTTTAGGAAAAACTCCCTTTTAACAGGAAGAAACCTCCGGCAGAATCAGGATCAGGGAGGGGCGGGGCCATCTGCTGCGACCGGTTGGGGTGAGAGAAAGAAGGCAGGATAAAGACATGCTGTGGAAGAGAGACAGAGATTAATAACAAGTATGATTCAATGCAGAGAGGTCTATTACACATACTGAGTGAGAAAGGTGACTGAAGAAGAAAAACTCGATGCATCATGGGAATCCCCCCAGCAACATACACCTATTGCAGCATAACTAAGAGAGGATTCAGGGTCACCTGATCCAGCCCTAACTGCTTTAACAAAAATGAAAGTTTAAAGCCTAATCTTTAATAGTTTAATAGTTTAATTATTTATATAGCACATTTAATTACACACTGAAAAAAATATGTTGTTGGATTTACTTAATTCAATGGTGGACATTTGTTGCACACAGATGTTTTGCTTTGGCAGCAACTTAAACAATTGAGTTAAATTAACACAATTTATTCATGTTCAATAAACCTGTGCAATTTGTGTTGATAAAATGTGACTTAAACATGTTTTGATGAAGTAATTTGAGCTCTTGAAATATTTTAATCCTTCACAATTTTCTCACTTTATCCCAACACCATTCAATAACTTTTACCCAATACTACTTGGTCACTTAAATACTACATGTTATCTTCAAATTACATTTTGCTATTATATTCTAGTATCAAATACACAATTTTCAAATGGAGGCCTTATAACAGATTGTATTGTTCTCTTCCAAGATGGTTGCTGGCATCCACCAGTAACCTTTCAAAACAACATGTCTAATTTCACTGCAGTAGGTAAAGAATTAAACTGACATTACTCCTCTACTGAATCTATATAAATCAACAGTTAAATAATGTCAGTTCTTCCGTGTTCTCTGGAATCAATCGCAGCAAAGAAATTAGACTGTTTCTTTTGAAAAATGTTGGGAAAGAACAATACAAAACATTCTATTTAAGGCCTCTGACATCAAGATTCAGTTAAACAACAATTATAACTAAACAATTTGAGGTAATGTTAGTTTCCATTAACATTAAATTAGGTTACTGAATTGGCAAACACCTTCCTATTAACACTACCCATTTTACCCCAATAACTAAAGAAATTAGCACTTGCAGGTCAAAACCTTTATTCAAGAGACGCAAAAATAACATTGATACAGTGACTGTCAAAAATTACAGCACTGATCATACTGTGACATCTTGGTTCAAAACAGCACACTTAGAAATATTCAACGTTCTTTACTTCAACTGAATGAAACTGAAAATACCATTTCACACGACCCATATGGGATATTTAGACTGTATAACTGTTCACGCTACATCTCTTCACTAGTAAAAGAAAGAAAAAATACAAAGAGAAATTTAAAAATGCTGCCAAACAGACAAACAGAACTTGTACAGAGCAAAAGGAAAAACAAACAACAACAAAAAACAGCTCGTCCTCATGGCAGTTGCAGAGTATATAAAAATGAACCCTGCGATCCGTTCCTGGAATTGAGCTTCAAAAATGCAGCAGAACAAGTGTGAGATTTAAATGTCCTCTCACCTAGAGCTGGTCACCTCACATGCATAACAGTGAGCTTCGTTGCAGGAGCAGTTTTGTCTTAGTTGTGAGCTTTTCTTGAGAGCTGAGTTGCATCCAACTCCATTACCACCCTTTGAATCACCTCAAAAGTGTAGCAGAGTTGTGATGGGTAACTCATGTTGAAGGAATAAAAAAGGTCCAAACAGCATGGCTACTGCAAAGGTCACGTTATCCAGATCTTGAAGAACAACATCAGAAAAGTCATTGCCTGGCGCATCTCTGGAGACAGATGTTCATTGTGGTTTTCTCAATCTGTGCAGTGGCCTCAGGCAAGTCCTGGTTAAACACAAAACATTTCTTTAAGATTCCTTTTTAAGCTCATCTCTTTTGAATCTACCAGTTCTAATGTTAGAGTAATTTAAACCAATGCAAGCAACATAGTAAATAGCTATAGCCAAAGAGTGGCCTGCCATGCTGCCATTCATGGTCTAACAGAGTTTCTAAGAGAGGGTGAAAAACATAATAATTTCAAATGCTTTACATTAGTTTTTGTTAGAAAGACACCGGCCCATCAGAAATCCAGGTTATGTCACTCAGAAGATGTTAGAATTTAGACTTTCAGCCCCACAATTTGGTTAGCTGTTGGTCAGTTGGTCTTTTTTTTTTTTTTTCAAACAAAAGCTAATGTAAATACTGGTGGGATTTTCCTTTGTTCATTAGAATGACAAATTTAAAGTTTTTTTCACACTGATGTGACCCCTAATACAGGGGTGGGGGTGGGGCCTCAAGGGCCGGCGGCCGAGTTCACTACCAGGCCTCATGTGAACTTCAAATTATTAAAGAGGACTACTGGTCCTAACCAGTCCAATGAGGATCAAGTGGATAACTAAATGCATTTTTAAATGTTGCAAATCCACAATCTACTCATAAAACACTCACCATGAACTCCTGCACCAAGATGTTGCAATTGTCTTTCACACAGATGTGGAGCACTTTGATGAGGGACTTCAAGCATTAATGTCATCCTTGAGTATTATAACAAAGAAAACAAAGATTTGTGAACTTTTCAGTAGCACAGAAGAAAATGATCCCAGACAAAAACTCTTGACTTTTTAAACCAGTCAACATGCAACACCAGCATCTACAAAGCAATATCAAAAGTTCCTGTTTGACATCAACTTTATGGATATATAGTTTCCAGAACATTTATTTTTAAAAAAAGATAATTTTTTCTCAGTGGGCCAGTAAATGCATGACGAAAATTATGGCATCCTTTTAGTGGAATCATTACTCACAGGTAATAGTTGACTGTTTCAATGGATGTAGCATAAAAATCTTTTACTGACCTAATGCAATACATATACACTTTGTAGTTAAAGAATTTTAAAGTTCTTACTGTCATAATGGCAGCTACATCCTTTAGCTTTGTGCCCTGTTCCCCCGATCACTTTGCAAACACTTTCAGCAGACTGTCAGAGAGAAACTCAGCTCCGTCAGAAACCTTGACTGTAAAGGCATGGTTGGGATGCACTGGAATGCTGCATTTTATCTGAAATGACATAAAATTATTTTGAAATAACAGCAGGCACTGTGCTTGGTTAATCAGTAATGTTTTGTTGAATAAAAACTGTGTTTCCAGATCTTATGGGATTAAAAAAAATCCAAAGATGTTTGTTTCTGATTTGCAACCCAACAACCCACAAGTTACAACCTCATTTCAGTTCAAGTGTGCATTAATGCGAGTCCAGTAATCACCTTTCTGGCAATACATACAGGTATAAGTTAAACCTATGGCAGATTTTGGATTTCTCAGTTGTATTAATAGGGTGAGTATGCATGCACCTAATAATTATAAAAAACCTATTATAATTAAGTTACAGAAACGAAAATAGAATATACTTTCTTACCATAACACCTTGAACCCACAATCCATCAGCTGACTCCTGGTGAAATGCAGAATAGAGGTCGTCTCTCAATGTGCAGCAAAAAAAACAAAAACAAAAACAAAAGGACAGCAGGTGAGGGCAGGAGGGGTAGGGATGTAAGCTAGCATAATGCTGCTGATGATATTAGCTAAAGCTGTTCAATGTCCAAAATCTCACTAACACTACGGTGCAGTAAATACACAATGTAACTGAAGAGTCAGTTGGCAAATCTATTCACACAGAACACCAAATTATGTTATGAGTGCCTCATAATTAGGTTTAATGTGATATTACGGCTCTTGTGCCAAAGACAAATTCAAATGAAAAAGCGCCAATTCTTTGACAACAGATAAAACAGCAAATAAGCTAACGGCTCTTTTTTAGCATGTTACATGGCGACACTCTAGACGTTTAACTACATTTGGCTGAAATATGGTAAATATTAATTCAAAAAATCAAGACATACCAAAAACGTAGAGTTGGCTGCTCGACTTGACTGAGATGGATGCCTTTTTTAAACCACGATCCAAAGCCCGCGAGATGAAATCACGCGTGGTTTCACGAGATTTAACGTTGCTATCTTATTGACTTACTTCACCTGAACATGATATGAACAATTTAATACACCCTTTCTGCATATCATGTAGTTTTTACACTATATAGTTACATTTAACTTTAAAACATGAGGCAATTGTGTTAAATACATGCAAGATGCTTACATAAATCCAAGAGATGGCCAGTCCCTTTTTTTCAGTGCAACAGGAGCGTTGACCAAAGTGCTGTACAAGAATACAACATACATAATAAAACAACTTAGAGTATTAAAAGCAAACACCAAATATGAATTAACAAACAACTCTCATGCTGTATTAAAAGCCAGTAAATAAAAATGCGTTTTAAGATAAGATTTAAAAAGATTGACAGTAGGAGCCTGTCTGATAGGGGTAAATTATTCCACAGCTTAGGCGCTACGACTGCAAATGCTCGATCACCTCTATGAACCAGCCTCGACCTTGGTACAGCTAAAAGCAAAAGATCACTTGATCTAAGAGATCTAAGGGGGGTATAAGTCTGCAAGAGGTCAGACAAATACCCGGGAGCCTGTCCATTCAGGGCTTTGTAAGTCAACAATAAAATTTTAAAATTAATTCTGAAGCGGACAGGGAGCCAATGAAGGGAGAGGCAAGTACCGGGGAAATGTGTTCACATCTTTTAGTACGTGTCAGAAGACGAGCTGCAGCATTTTGGACCAACTGCAGCCTTGCCAGGCAGGTCTGGCTGACTCCAGCGTATAAGGAGTTACAATAGTCCAGCTGGGATATAATGAAAGCATGAATCGCTCGTTCAAAGTTTTTAAAAGATAAAAATGATCTCACCTTAGATAAAAGCCTCAGTTTGAAGAAAGACCGCTGTACGACTGAGCTAATTTGTTTTTCAAAGGTGAAATTGCTGTCAAGTATAACCCCCAAATTTTTTGGCATGTGATTTGACAAAAGGCTCAAGACTGTGCAGGTTAAAATTAGAAGTGTTGGGATTGCCGCTTGGTCCAAAAATTATCACTTCGGTTTTGTTCTCATTGAAGTTAAGGAAATTAGAGGCCATCCAGGATTTAACTTCACCGAGACACTGAAGTAAGGGTTCTAGTGAGGCAGGACTGTTTCCCTTCAATTGAAGATAGATCTGAGTATCATCGGCATATGAATGAAAACAAATGTTATATTTTCTAAAAAATTAGACCTAAAGGCAGCATATAAATGGAGAACAATATTGGCCCCAGTATAGATCCCTGGGGAATTTAAAAGATTTAAAGTAGAGATAGTGTCTATTTCCCGAATCCAATCTGGAAGCTGGTTCCATAGAAGAGGGGCCTGAAAACTGAGCAAAGGGTTTTAATGGGGTGATATGGTAATACAAGGTTGCCTGATTATTTAAGACCTTGTATGTGAGGAGCAGGATTTAACAGGGAGCCAAAGAAGGGAAGCCAATATAGGAGAAATATGCTCTCTCTATCTAGTCCCCATCAGGACTCTTGCAGCATTGTGGATCGAAGGTGTTTCAGGGTCTTTTTAGGACATCCTCATAATAAAAAGTGCTATACAAATACAGGCCATAATCACGTACAGTAGTCCAGCCTAGAAGTAATAAATGCATTAACTAGTTTTTCAGCGTGGCTCTGAGACAGGATATTTCTAATTTTATTTCGCATTTGTCTCTATTTTCCCAAAAATGTAATATCTTACATTCACTGTTTATTTATATATAAACAGAATATTGTATAGGGGATAAACCATGTAATGCTACAGTGTACTTATAAATGTGGCCATTTATCTTACTGATTTTGCTCTTCTTTGTCTTCCTCCTCTGTTTCCTTCTATTCTTGGATTCAACTATGATCTCAAATTTGCTGACTGTGCACTCTGGACAAGCACATATTGCTTACAGGTATGAAAGTTTTAGAGATTTTTTGTTTAAGAAATGCCACCTGTGATGTGTTAACTTCTGCAACCTTAATTCTTTATCCCAAGTGCATCCCTGTGACAAATCTAGTTTGTTGAGTGTCAGTATGCTTCACCTAGCAAAACTGTGTCTATGTAAATGAAAAAGATATAAAGTTCTGTCAGAGGTGGGGGATAAAGGCATGCCCTCAGGGAACTGGTGTGATGCTTTCCGGTCTCTGGTAAGAAAGAAAGAAACCATGCAGAGGAATTTGGAAGGTTTGAAGCTCGGCAAAGTTTGCTGCTGTTCAGCAGAGCTGATCTACCTGCTTTCAGGGAGATTCCTTGACTCATCGGGGAAACTTCAGTAGGGAGTGTAAGCTGGTATCCATTCTTCTTTATAACATACTTATTTATTTTTAATGTATGCACCAATCTAGAATAAATAGTGCTGACAGAGCTTTACGTGTGACTAATTCAACTGAAGTGGTGACAATGTGCTTTTGTTTTAAATTGATTAGTTTGTGTAATTAGAGATTACACTTGCTCTTAAATTATGATACTGGTGTTTTTTCCCCCTAATTACCGAGCAGACGCATTTCTGCCCCCTTAGTCACCCTTTAGCACAAATAAAACTGTCGGGCAGCCGGGTGACACCACTGACATCAGCCACAGTAGATTTGAATAGCATTCCACTAACAAGTGGTTCTCTGTGCTTTGTTCCTGACATTCTGGATGTAATGGCAGATCTAAAGGTAACATGGTGTCTGTTGATAAATAATGGAGAGCCTCCTAGTGCTGCCACTCTCTTTGGCTCACTTTGTTCTGTTACTTAAAAGGTGTTTTACTGTCAACTAAGGACAAATTAAATGAGTGTGCAAGCTCTGCTGCTCAGTTAGGCTCGTGGAATAGAAAGAGGAGACATTTGGTGACATTTTGAGCTGACATTTCATGGTTGTTCATTTTGGTCATTCTATTATAAATTATACTTTTTTAAAAGTTGGCCACTGTAAGTTTGGATAACTGGCTCTTTATTTCCAAGGCTTAGCTCTGACTGCCATGCTCTTGTCTCCCGAAACAGGAGCTTTTGGAGTCTGAGATTTCTAGGCAGTTGCTTTTTTTTGTTTGTAATCCAGCTTTGAGGATTGGCCATTGTTTCTGGGAGCTGATGCTCCTTCCATTTTTCTTTCTTTTTTCTTTAATAATTTTCCAATTTTTTATTATATTATTTTAAAATGTGCTTATCACAAAAACATGGACCGTCATTGCAGCAACACGTATACATCCTGCTGTAAAAGCATAGTCTGTTGTCTACCTGAACTTACTGGAGTTTGTGCTCATCAGACTATAGGTAACCAAAGAGAGAATACAAAATAAAACAAGAATTAAAAATTCCTAAACTCAGTCACTCCACCACCCTTACTCCCACACCAAAATTCAAAACACCCACTTGACCCGTAAGGGTGGAGGGTAACGCAGAAGGAACAAAACAAAATTAAGCATCAGAGTAAGGGAACATGGACGACAGTTCAGGGGGTTGGCTGACCAAGAGGCAAGGCATTGGAACTGATCTATCAGCTGGCCCAGACACAGGGCAAGGTAGAGGAGTAGTTCTGGGGGCTGGCCTGCAGGCCATCGGTTGAGTAGAGAAAGGGCAGAACAGAGGGTCAAATCTGGTGGCTGGCTGAAGTTGGAGCAGGGCCAGCATTGGAGACAGAACCTGTCCAGTGACCGAGGAGAGGACCAACAACAAAGGTGGCGGAAACTTCCAGGAAGTATGGCAGGGGCCTCCAGTATCAGGGGAGACTGGACCCCTCCTGAGGCTCAGTCTCAGGTGTTGGAGTCTGCATAGGCAGACTCAAGTGGCAGGTCACTTAGGTCACTCAGGTGGCACAGGGTTAGGGTTCACAGGCTGTACAGCATTAACCAGCAGGGGCACAGTCTCTGGTTCAATACAGTGAGCGTACTGGTTCCCATAGATAAAATACCAGCTTATTGCCTCTTCTATAAATAACTCTTGCATGGGTCAGAGATTTGGGTCATTGTCCGGATGTAGAAGGAAACTGGTTCCAATCAAACAGTATCCATAGAGTAGGCCACAGCACTACAGTTTGGAATAATAGCCTCCAGTATAAATCTTTTACTTTACAGCCAAAGGACATTTTCTCCACCATGCTTGAAAGACGGCTTCAAGCACTCCTCTAGCACCTTTTCATTTGCTCTGCCACAAATTCTGTCAGTTTTGATCCAAACACCTCAAATGGTAGTGAGTCCCTCTGCAACACCTTTCAAATTTTCCTCTGTGCAGTGTCTGTGTTCTTTTGCCAATTGCAATCTTTGCCTTTCACTGGCCAGATATCAGGTTGTCAGAAATTCTTTATCTTTTTCATCTCTGCCTTGAAGGCTAGCATTCTGGAGTCACATTTTCACTCTTAGAGATTAACAAAGCTGCCAGTTGAGGGCCATGAGGATTCAAACTATAGACTCTGATGTACTCATATTATTTTTCTCTTGTGCAAGAAAGTCTAATACTTCTTTTTCTAATACCTAATTTTGTTGAAATCCTCTGGCTCTTTTTAATGAGAAGTTCACACACGCCTTCATTTAAAAAGTTTCAGAACAAAATCTATTGATTTTCTTTCTCATTTCAAACTATAATAAAACCCCCAAAGACATTCCACTCCTATCTAGATAAAGCTCAGTGTTTCATTATGACTCGATCGTAATCTTTAGAAACATTGTGTATATTGTTTGGAAATGCGATTTGGAAAAGAGATTTGACATAGTCAATGCTTTGAACTTTGTGTGTCTCTTTTCATGCACTCTGCTCATAAAGAAAGTCACCTTTTTTCATCAAGCGACCGTGAGGTGATAGGAGTGAAGCTTCCTTTCATTCACTCACAAAGACAGAAAACAGCTTCAACACTGACCTGCTACTTTAGGTGGCGATAACAGCCCATCAGTACTGTCTGGAGCTGCCGTGATTTGATTGCAAATAACAGAGGATGGCATCATCATAGCAGAGTTATTAGAGTTGCAAGCAGGTGCTTTTACCTTAAATAACATCATGAGTAAAGTTTTATTATTCCTCACCAATTTTTCCTTAGTTTCAAACCTTGAAACCTCTCTTGTTTCATATTCAGCCATACAATGTAATATTTTTCAGTCTTTAACGTCTCACTTCTCTTATCTGAACTTACTTGTATTTCCCACTTAACTTAATCTTTGGACAATTTCTACATCTCTTGTTTTAATTAAAAGAAAAAAAAAATCAGGATGAAGTTGTGGCCAATGTGATAACTTTTGGCAGGAATATGAGTTTGCATAGGTTTCTTCATGATTTTCAAAATGACCATACAACTAAAACTATTCACCCCAACCTCCACAGTTGCTAGTGTCAATATTATGTTACATCCCCATAGTTCCCATAGTTATTTACAGGTGTATTTTACTAGGAGGACATTCTTGATTCACCACTCAGACTCTATTCATCATTGTTACGGCCCTGGGCCTTGGAGGGAGTGAGACTGCCTTTTTTTTTGTTCATGCAAATCAAAGTGTGCTATGACTTGTGGATGATTGATTACTGGGAGACCCGTGCCAGCCTTCTTTTATGCAGATTAAAGTGTGCCAGACCGCACGGACGATTGGCTGCCTGGAGATCCCATGACACTCCAAGAGGAAATGACTGGCTGATTGTGTGCACTTTGAGTATAAAAGGCTGGAGAGCCTTCACACTATGGGGACTGCTGCTCAGAAGAGAACATGCAGTGTGCTCATCTGCCTCATGTTTGAACTTTGTTTGCCAAACCTGTTTGCTGTGTTGCATTTTGTCTGTTAAGCCTGGTATACAGCTGAACTTAGTTTCATTAGAGTTTTGTGATGCTGGCTTGCCTTAGTTAACCCTTAGCTTTTACTCTTGAGTATTTTTTTCTTTATGTATTACTTGTTTGTCCAGTGGTCTGTTGAACAGCCCTGTCAGTTTTCTGTTTAAAGTTTGTAATAAAACCTGTTATTTTACTCAGTTTCCATGTGGGGGCTTGTGTATATTACTCCCCTCCTGTCGCCTAGCAGAGGGGGTCGTAACAATCATTTTACTGGAAAAAATATATTAAGGCTAAACAGATCTAGTCCATGGGACAGTTGAGATTTTAGTTTAATTGTTTGGGTAAGCTGGTGGAAAGCTGTCTGTTTAATTTCTGGCTAAAGATTTATGCTCTCACATGCACCTCCACTCTCCACTACAGCGAGAGCCCACAAAATAAAAAGCAGAGACATCCATGGTTTGCATGTAACTGCTGCATCCCATTACAAGCTGTCATGACAAAAGCTTTAATCAGCTTTTGTCATGACAGCACAGGGTCAGAAAATTCCAGAAATGTTTCATATTATAGGCCAGATTCGCACACTGAAAATCTCAAAACAAAGCGCAAAGCAATTGCTGACTTTTTGTTGATTTTATTATGCTTTTATACAACACAGAATAGTTGAAAACTACTCAATGACACAGGAGTTAGGATGAGGTAATTGTAAAAAGGGAAAATTAATTTTATCAGTATCCAGTCGGTGTTACTAATGATCAGATTTGTAGACAACGGTAAAGTTCATGTTTTGAGCTTCACAAAAATCCAGGTTTTCTGTGTAGGCAATTTATTGCTCTTCTAAAACAAAAAAACAAGCACACAAACAAAAAAAAAAACTAGCCGCCCTTAAAAGGATGAGTAATTAGCTGGATTTTGACTGTTTGCATATATTAGAAAATGACAAAACTAAAAACTTAATCAAGTTTAATATGTGTCAACTTGAGCTATAGATGTTCTGTTATGATTACTCTGGAAGTTAATAAGAATAAGTAATCTTTTATTAATTAATAACTCATGACTCATAATGTGTAGACAAATGTAGAACCATGCATGTAACCATGATATTGCTCTTTAGCGCCCCTCCCTGAGCCTGGTTCTGCTGGAGGTTTCTTCCTGTTAAAAGGGAGTTTTTCCTTCTCTCTGTCACCAAAGCGCTTGCTCATTGGGGGTCATATGATTGTTGGGTTTTTCTCTGTATGTATTATTGTAGGCTCTACCTTACAATATAAAGCGCCTTGAGGCGACTGTTGTACTTTGACGCTGTATACATAACAATGAATTAAATTGGTCCAGAGATGATTAACATTCTGCCAGTGAACTTTGCCTATAGCAGTGACTCTTTGCTGCTATGTCATTTAATGCTGCTCTTGCCGGACAACGCAGTTTGAGTGAACGTGACTCCTTATCAGACATGGAGTTACCACAAAATTTGAAGGATGGCTCTAGCCACCCCAGGCAGCTGGGCTGGCTTCATACAGATTAACAGTTTCACTGCTTTTGCCCACCTTGGACTGCATAAATGTGTAAGGCCATCAAACGCATGTGTACTGCTGCTCCATAAATTGTGAAATCTCGTCACATCATGTTTATACAAAGAGAAGACAAGTAGGTTGGTTAAATTCGAGGATGTCACTTTAAGTTGCTGTAGGTGCTGTAAATCAATTAATTTAAAAAGATAATTTCTTATCATTCAAGATAAAATTTGACACACTGTGCAAAGAGCACTGCTCTCAGCTAACCAAGACACGCATCCTTGGCTGAAAGAAAAAGCAATTTACAAAGTACAATTACAAATCTTTACCCTTCCAGAAACCCTGCAGCAGCTAGTCCACCTATATTTTGTTCCACAGCAGGTACAGCAGCTGAGCCCTGGATGTTATTTTTTGCAGATCTGTGGGGCTTAATTGGAAATCTCACAACACTTATCCAAGTCCCTGGCTTTTTCTTTGGGCTGTTTGGTTGCAGTATTGCTTTAACTCATTTCGCTTCAACTTGAAATCTTTATCTGGGATAGTCAGCAGAAATGAGGGAAACTGCAGACAGAAAGGTCTGCTTTTCTATTGCTAAAGCAGCACAATGAAGAAATCTTTAGAAATTATCATTCATGGCAGCTCGGGATTTGATGATCTAACGCTCTAATCCTCCCTACCCCTTTATGTTTCAGTAATTTCAGTAATGTGATTTGGAAAATTACAAGATCTGAGTATTTCTGTTTCAATTTTCATCTTCAAGGCTCCGAACAACTGCAAATAGCCTGATTCATATTATTGGATTGCCAAGTAGGACAACTCAATTACAGTCTTCTGGTTTCATAGTTGTTTATAGACACAGTAATTTCCCAGATTAGATATACGGGGGGGATTTATTGTGCTTCCCCCAGTAACAAAAATGACACACTAGCTGCACATTGAACCCATATGAGCAACAGCAGACGTGTGCACTGTGGTGACGCCAGCATCAAATCCATCCAAGTTACATGGTTTATTAAAATAATCAAATTACAGCATTTACATTTATGTTAGACTACTTTTAATTAACTGCTTTAGCCCATTTACAATGAAAAAAAAAAAAAAAAATCTTGTTAATGACCTGTGTAGCATGTTAACACTATTGGAAGTAAAAAATAACTTGAACTCTAATTTTGAAAACACAACTTTCTTTCATTTTTATATATATAAAAAGCTCTGACTTGTATTATGAGTCTGTGGTCTGGGAGAGAGTCTGTAACTCTGTGTCTGCAAAATACAGAATATAATGACCAATGTTGGCAATTAATTATATAGTTACACCGGTGTCGGCACATAAGGACGCTGTCATAGCCTGTCAACAACGTCGATTGGCTGCGTATATACGAATGTGAATCGCATTATTTGGCTGGACTATGGGATAAGGTGGCATCGTTCTAATCACATACGGGAGCAGCCAGTCACTTACTGACTAACACTGCAAAACAGAATTGTTGAAGTTTTAATTTTAATTTCAATTCAGGTAGATTTTTTTTTTGTGTGCAACACAGATTTTCTGTGCGCAGAGACCGTGCCAGCAGTGCGCAATTGCGCACACGCGCAGCTTAGAGGGAACATTGCATGTGACACAAGCAATGAAAAAGAATTTTAGAAATAGCTCTTGTTTCTGTTGCCACGGTGCCAGTGTGATATAACTATTATATATGGGGTCATCATATTTCATCACTGTGATGGTCCCAGCAGTCCCCAGTCCTGCTTTACCTTAAGTTTTATGAAAATCTTATGAAGGCATTAGATCGAGAAAGTCACCTAGGATATTCAAATTTATACCATAGTTGCATCTCCTACGTGGGCTGAGGGCTAGCCCTCAGGCAGCCAACAGTAATTTCTTTCTTTTTCAAGCTCCTTCTTCCTCTCTCGCTTTCTCAGGAGTGGGATGCAGGTCCTTCAGGCCCTGTGTTGCAGATTCAGCCATTACATCTGCTCCTCATTTACTCATGATCTACCTGGATTTAAGGACCAGCTCAGACCTCTGTTCTCCTCCAGATAGTTGTCACCGAAGTTATGGAAATTTGGGTTGGGATATATTTGGTTGTTAACCTTTTCCAGCTCCCAATCTTGGGTTTCTCTCATTCTCCTCCTTGTTTGTTTCCCTGTTTGTATTCAGCTGGAGCCCCCAAAGAACCTGTTTCCACCTGTAACACATGCTTGCGGGCTTATCTCTCGCTGTTCTTTGCCTGCATGCTAAAGAAAAACATTTCACTAACCTGCCTGGCCATTCCCTACAACTGTCAACCTCTGGATACACCCTGACTCACCTCTCCATCTGCAAATCAAGAAAAATACTGAAAATACTTACCCTGCTTCTGTGCTGCCAATACATTTTAAAAAAAAAACTTTTATTGGTCTACTGGGCTCATGTGCTTTGGTAGTATGAAAAGATATTGTTTCTATTTAGTAGTAAGTAGCATTGGCTACAAATAAAATACAATTCCTCTCTAATTTTAAGCTGTAGCTTTGCAGCAGTCATTAAGCACATAGTGAGTTATACTTCTGCACCATTTAAACATTCATCACATTTCAGTGACGAAGCAACTTCATGTAAAGTGCAGTAAAAGGACAAAAATAAACAAATAAAAATCAATATGTGATGTGAGCAGAAGCTAAATTGAAAATTGGTACTGAGCATGCTCCAAGCTCAACTGTTCTGTGGATTTGCAGCCAACAAAAGAAAAGGAAAACCTGGTCAACTGAAGCTGAAATAAAACCTGTAATGTCTTAAATAACTAAACTGGCCACAGGGCACACAGAGTGAGCCGTCAGCCGTAGTTGTTCTTAATCATTACATCTGCTGATAGTGAAGACCGCTTGCAGCTGCAGATAAGTAGATGAGAGGAGATTTAATTCATGCCTTGTGCTCAGTGCTGATGGCAGGAGCCTGTTTATCTTCTTCTCTTAGAAACCTTTTGCTCAGAGTAACATCATTATTAATTAGCATGTAACATTAATAAGTAATAGTCATTGCCAACTATTCAATCAGATTTCTTTGCCTCTTCAGCCACTTTCCATGTCTTGTGTAATACTGATAATGCAACATGGAAAATGAAAGACAGAATTTCCTTGCATTGTTGGCATTTTTGCCATGACACAAGCCTTGCTTTTCCATCAGATTTGGGTCAAGTCTCCAGTGGAAAACTATCCAATCAGACATGTGTTCTTGCCATAGTAAATTATCTGTAATTTTCTTGCGTAGGAGTTTTGCCTTTCAAAGTGAGCTTCACACTGTGCCGTATACGTATCTCATATGTCAACTCAAAGCACTCATGGCCTACATGACAAACTGCAGCTGTGTGCAAAATTGCTTCTTCTTCTTTTTTTGGCAAAAAGCAAAGACATCGATTAAAGACAGCATCGGTGTTGAGCACACATTTGATAAACATGCCTCCCATCTGGCTTGGGACGACAGAATTTCAATGGGCTGATTTAGTTTGATGACCCCGACTGTGATGTTGTGTCGTCCTACATTCACTTTGTGTGAGAAAATATTGAACGACCACAAACACAGGCTCCCTCCCAAGGTGCAGTATAATATTGCAGTAGTTTATCTCCATAAATCAAATCGGTGGTGTTCTGCTGCACAACAGCAACAGGTAACACTGTTTTTGCTACCTGCTCCAGGACCTGCATCAAGCTTTATGTTGACAGATTAATAAAATGCTGCTTTTTTACTTACAGATTCTTGGTAAGAGCTCAGTGTAAAGTATGTCCTGAGCAGATATCTCATTAATAGACTTAATAAGAATGGTATTGCATTCAGAAAGAATGGGAATCTCAACATTTAATAAAGAACATGGTCCATAAACTTCTCTCCACCAATGTTCTGCCTCCAGGGCACTAATGTTATATTATGGATAGGCTCAAACAGACCACTAAGCCTTTGAAAAGCCAACCAAAAATGAAAACGCAATAAATATTTTTAGACGGCCTGATATATTATTTATGAACTCCATTTAATTTAATGTAAACTGTTCATCTCATATAGCACAACTTTAAAAGTCCAAACTTTGAGACAAAAACACATTATATAATGAAGTGTATGTTTACTACATTCAAAAGCTGTTTCAGTTTATGTTATTTGATTGTTAAAATATAACACACTGTAGATTTGGATGGAATGACTGGATATACTTAAGATGTAAGCATAGCGACATTGGCACATTTGTGTCAACATAAGAACGTCAGCTAAAGGGTAAAAGACATTCATGTCCCATTCTGTAGGCATGCAGAGTAAGATACCAGCATTATCTGTCCTCTGTCTGTGTCATTAGCAGTGAAACAGCAGAGGAGACACCATGGCAATATTAAAATGCATCAAGAAACTAAAACTAAGAAAGTCAGAGTTTCAACTTTAATATCAGAATTTAAAAAAAAGAAAAAGACGTCTCCACTTATTTTTTTCCCCCTAGGAGCCCTAATCCAGCCTACCTACCCCACATGGAAAAGATATATATAAATCTTATAAAGTTTGTATCTGTCTTGTGTGAAACTTATATGAAAAGCATATAAGTGTGAAAACAGATATAAGATCCCTTGAAAAATTATATAATGAAACTTGTATGTTTTGGATACTTACTAAAACAATGTATGAAAGTAATGCGAAAGTGGCCACTTTCATGAGTAAATCATGTAAGCCTTATATGATTACTCATGAAAGTGGCCACTTTCATGAGTAATCACATATAAGTTTTTACTATTTCTTTTCCGTATGGGACTAACCAGTAGGTTGTTGGTTCGGTCCCAGTCTCATGCCAAATATCCTTGGGCAAGATATTAACCCTAGGTTGCTCTCTGATGCATCGGAGTGTCAATGTGTATGAATGTTAGTTAGTAGCACTGAAAACCTAGAAAAGTGCTTGTGTGAATTGGTGTGATAAAGCGCTTTGAGTGCTCAGACAGAGTAGAAAAGCGTTATATAGGAACTCGTCCATTCAATCCTCTTTCGTAGTTCAAAGATGAGTGTGAAAAATATGCATTTATTTTGTCTCAGTCCAGCACGAGACTCATGTGTGTAATTTTTTCAGGGTATGCCCTGGACAGACAGGTCACCAGTCTATCACAGGGTTAACTAGGGCTGTGCGATATGACCAAAATCTCATATCCCGATATAAGACATTTATCGTCCTGACAACGATATAAATCACAAAAATGTAATATTTTTTGTAAATTCTGTGAATCTCGGGCAACTCGACTTGCGTGAAGTTTTTCCAGCTGAAACGATAGATGTTTTTATATCGTCATCCGATATATATCGTTATATCGAACAGCCCTAGGGCTAACACAGAGACACTGAACCATTTACACTCACATTCACACTTATGGGCAGTTTACTGTCACAGATGAAACTAACCTCACTAACTGCATGTCTTCAGAAAGTGGGAGTAAGCCTGAGTACCCACACAGACATGAGGAGAACATATAATAATTCCACACAGAAAATGTATTATAAATGTATTTATTTACTTTTATTATCTGGCACTAGATGTATGGAACGCCAGGACTGCCATAATGAATTAATTAAATACACCATTAAATAATTAATTAAATGTGGCAATAATTAATTAAAATGGGAATTAATTAATTAAATAAATAGTTATGACACATGTAATTAATTAATTATTGACACATTTAATTAATTATTTATGTATTTCACATTTTAATTAATTATTGACACATTTAATTAATTAATTATTGACACATTTAATTAATTATTTATGTATTTCACATTTTAATTAATTATTGACACATTTCATTAATTATTGACACATTTAATTAATTATTTAATGATATATTTATTTATTTCATTTTGGCAGTCCTGACGCCTGGCTCTCGTCATGAAATAATTTTATCTGTCAGCCTCACCCATCAAACTCAGGGGGCGGGGTTAACGCTGATCGAGTCAAAACCATTGCTTTGGCCTGGTGGCCATTGTTTCTAGCACACAACAACCGGCATGTGGAAGCTAACAGAACTGAGCTTTGAAAAACCCTGTTTGTGTGTTACCAAATACCGTTTTAATATTTTTTTAGCCGAGAATGTAGTGGTTTAATCTTCATGTGTCTGGTCGGTTTGTCAAGATACAGCCTCTTTGCAAAAGTGTTTCGATGATTTCGGAGATGTCTGCCCAGTCTCACGGCAAAGCGTGGGATAGACCCGCTCGCCTCGCAAGCAATCCCACCGACAAAGCGCAGGCCCCGGTACACAGCTGTAGTAACCCCCGCTGACTTCTTTTACTGAGGTTATATTTATCGATGTTTTATTTCCTGATGTTCTTATGTGTCCTACGTGTTTCAGTCGCCAATTCTGAATTATAACTAACATTAAAAACATGTTTAAGGAGGAGAGAGAGCAAATAAATCTGTTTAACATCTGATCTTTGGGTTTTTGTTCAGTAATCAGCGTGACCTGTGTATAAACACATAAAAGAGATAACGTTGGTGTTTCCGTCATGTAGTAACTGCTGGCTTTAACTGTACAAAGGTTGTTCGACACTATGAAACACATACAGACTTCATGATGTTCGGCTAATATTTTTATTGTGAATATTAATCATGAGGGTAAACGGCCCTGTACACCACGGAGCGAGGTCAGCATATCCACGATATCCTCAGCTCCATGAGTTAACACAAAGTTTCCCAGCTGACTATCTAACTGCCAACTATTCCAGAGACGTGAAAATATACAGCATAAAGAAAAGTGTAAGAGACTCAGCAGCAGATTAGAATAACAGTTATACATTTAATAAATCACCAAATGAATCCAAGAAACGAGCAAACCTGTTCCGACAATTTGAATTTGTATTCCCTCAGCTGCAGACTCGCTGCTGTTTAAATGTTTGAAAAGGAAGATTAGATATAAAAAACGTCAAACATAGACTCAGTCTGCCTTCACATTTGATATGAGGCCAGCACGTATAGTGGCCTCAGCAGGCTATTACTGAAATACACGTGCTATATCATAAACTATGATATAAACAGGGAGGTCCTATTAACATGTTTAGTTTTAAAGGACACCTTCCTGCCTTTAGTCTCATTCATGAGCAGTATTCGTTTTCTTCTAACATCCAGAAGTCTGCACGATGTGTTTCATAGTTTGTAACAAGCCTTTGACAGGTAAACATAACATGACCGAAAAAGCAAAAAAAAAGAAAAAAAAAAAGAGAGAGAGTGTTGACATAAGAAGAGAAAATTCTCTCAATTATGGAGACAGACAAATGGTTCATTTATGTTTGATGTGTGTTTATTCCTCCCTAAATATCGTCGGTGAAGTTCGCCATGCATGTCAGATTTTCCTGCGCATTTTTATACCTCTGCCAACAGAGAGAGAAAAAAAATCACATTCTAACAGACAGCTGGTGCTTAGAATACAGTTGAATAACTATTAAAAAACAGATGATATTTAGATGATAGTTCAGTCTAACACATGTGCCAGTGAACCATTAAACGTCTGTGAAACTATGCAGTTATGAAACGTAACTTTAACTTCAGCCAAACCGATTTGCTCAGTTGTAAATAAAACAGCGAAGTAAACGTGACCCGACAGACAGAACCTGAGTGAATGAAGTCCAGCGTTTAACCACTGAGAGCTAAAACTCAGCTGAGGTTTCAAAGCTGTGTGCCGGTGATTGGACATCAGCCGCTGATAAAGCTGGCTCGCCTATAAAGTGCTCTGTAAGGAAACAAGCTCCAGCAGCTCTGCGCTCGGGGAAAACACTATATTTACTTATCTTGTGCAGAAAAATGCGCTGACATTGCTTTATATCGAGCACCGGCTGCCCAGTTAAACGGTGACTATCACCAGGTAACTAGGCGTGTTTCTTGAATTAGCAGCAGGTGTTAAACAGCTGACAGATGAGGAGGAGGATGCATGCAGGTAAACTGAGGGTCTGTTGAGCTGATCGCTGGTTTCGTGAGAAAAATGTCAGCTCGTTCTTTATGTTACAGAAGCACAGAGACACAAGACCAGGCGGAAAGAGACGATCGTTCGGTGAAAATGAGAATCTGCGAATGCAACATGTGGAACACGGAGAGTGGAATATGTAAACAAACCGGTTAACGTAACCCCCTCGGTGCACTCTGCATGCTAACTGTTAGCAGAGCTAGTGAAATCTCTGAAAACATCTGAGCACTTTTGCAAGCATGTTCTATGTTGACAACCTGACCAGACATACGTCGCGACATTCGCGGCTAAAACACTGTTAAAAGTGTAGCTGGTGACAGAAAAACGGGGTATTTTAAAACTACACCACCACCATTGCTGCTTGTGATTTGATCTGCATTCTGGGATAACTGGCTGCCCCAAGTCTACACAAGCAATCGATTTTCTAGGATCGACCTGTTTTGACTTACTTTGCACGGCAACCAATCAAATGTTAGAGAAGCTGCATGGGCAGCGTTAACCCCGCCCCCTGAGTTTGATGGGTGAGGCTGACAGATAAAATTATTTCATGACGAGAGCCAGGCGTCAGGACTGCCAAAATGAAATAAATAAATATATCATTAAATAATTAATTAAATGTGTCAATAATTAATTAAATGTGTCAATAATTAATTAAAATGTGAAATACATAAATAATTAATTAAATGTGTCAATAATTAATTAATTACATGTGTCAATAATTAATTAAAATGTGAAATACATAAATAATTAATTAAATGTGTCAATAATTAATTAATTACATGTGTCATAACTATTTATTTAATTAATTAATTCCAATTTTAATTAATTATTGCCACATTTAATTAATTATTTAATGGTGTATTTAATTAATTCATTATGGCAGTCCTGGCGTTCCATATAGATGGAGAGGGTGTGAGCTACTTTTTGGTTCCATACCCAGGTCATGGTAATCTAAGGACCTTGAAAACAAAAGCGACTGGACTTCTTTGAGTTTTTTGAAGACGTATAGAGGCTTAGAACTAAAGAAGCTTCTTGGATGAAAGGTGGATCTCTCCAGGAAACTCAAAGAAGTCTAGTCACTTTTCCTTCCAAGCTCCTTAGATAAAAAATGAGCCTATATCAGCTGTGATGCCAAGTTATGGGGTGTACCTCAAACAGTTCCTATACAGAGACAGACAAGCCATGCTCAGTTTCATGCCAGTCAGTTTGTTTTAGAATAACCAATTAGCCTAATGTAACCCTTGCATGTTTTTGGACTGTGGGAGGAAACAGGAGTACTCAGAAAGAACCCATGCAGAGAACAGTCAAATTCCACCTAGATTTGAACTCTTGATTTACCTGCTGTGAGGCAGCAGTGCTAACCACAACACACTGTGCAATAGGGCTGCACGATTAATCGTTAGAAAATCGCAATCTCGATTCATACTTATGTGAGATCTCATTTCCAAATGACAACGATTTAAAAAAAAAAAAAAGAAAAGAAAAAAGAAAAAGACAACGATTGTACCGCATTTTGATCCGGGACGTAATCTGCATGAAAACAAGCGCTCACTCTTCCTGCTCAACAAATGACAAGGGCGGAGCCTTATACCACGTGATACAGAAGCTGTGCCGTGTGATGCTAAAATTAGCAGGGAAAAAACAACGGAGAGCACGTCAGGGATGACGAGAAAGTGACAGGAGAAAATCCGTTCCGGTCAACCACCCAAACATCAATAACGGGAACCTTATACAGCGCTTCCCTATACACGTCAAACTCCCGCAGGCACAAAGAAATTACGGAGGCTATCACTTATCAGCTGACCAAAGATATGGCTCCCATCAACACTGTGCAAAACGAGGGATTTAGGAAAATGATCAACACCCTAGACAAACGCTACACAGTGCCGTCCCGCAACTATTTTTCTATTGTTGCACTACCTGCTCTATACACGCAGTGTCGAGCAACGGTGGAGACGGAATTTCAAGCAGTACAACATTTTGCGGCAACAACAAAACGTGAGACATTTGTTGTTTTTATGTTTATTTATTGTTTTTATGTTCAGTCTCAACTGTTAGGAAGTTGATGTGCAGTTAATAAGTGCAATAAATATTTATACTGGAAAAGAAAATCGTGAGAGAATCGTGATCTCAATTCTAAGCCAAAAAATCGTGATT
Organism: Diplotaxodon limnothrissa; assembly: GCF_057381915.1. Lineage (NCBI taxonomy): Eukaryota > Metazoa > Chordata > Actinopteri > Cichliformes > Cichlidae > Diplotaxodon > Diplotaxodon limnothrissa. Next base: position 27,845,166 of record NC_140616.1, on the reverse strand, counting down.
CTCATTTTATGCAAAATCGTGCAGCCCTACTGTGCAATCTTTTTCTTTTCTTGCCACTACTACTACATTGCCTTGCAGGATAATGCTGACAATCATTCTGACAGTGTGCAGCAGTTTTTATTACCTCTTTAAAGACACTGTTGCCTTTCTGCTCAAAGAATCCTAAATAGACGTGCTTGAATCTGATAAAGAAAACATAGGTTCCCCTACACAGCAGCACACATTTGGTGGTTGTAAAAGTATTTGTGAACTACCTGAGCAAACTAACAGATTTACACAAACAAATTCCACTCAAAGGATTTCACCAGCATATTCCTGCTAAAATACAAGCCATTCAGGGCTACATTTCAAACATGTCTGTCTTTAAAATTATGTAAAACACCCTTGAATCAAAGCTGGAGCTTTCTTGCTTTTGTATTTACTGCTTTAGAGGCAATACAAAATAATCACAATAACGAGCATTTCCACCACACCAATTCACTCTCACAGGGGTACAGCTCACCTATTAAATAAATCATATGATTCATATTGCTCAGGGATGTTGTGCCTCCCTAAGCCTTCAAATTCCTTCATTTGCAAAACAAGGCTGTGGAGACAAAAGTTAGGTACTGTCATTTGTCTTTCCACACAATGCTAAGTGCTATGTGTCTACGACAAAGCTGTGCTAAGAGAATGAAGCCAGGTGCTTCTCTGATGCTTTTACTTAAAAACAAAACAGGTCTAAATCAGGAAATGAACAAAAGGAGTTTTCTATTTCAGTCGAGATTTTCAAATCCTCCTTTCCTGTGGAACAGTATCACATTCTTGACATCGAAATTTAATTTGAGCAAAGCAAGTAAATCCACTCAGTCCCTGAATAAAGGAACAGGGTGCTCTGTTCTTAAGAGGAGCATATTTATGTGGCTAAAGGAGTATAGCACAGCTGCATAGCTTTAAAGCACACTGAAATCTAATCAATTTCTGTCTGCTGCAGCCTGGCTTGGTATATTTACTGTCCCAAGATCCTTTTTAGCAAAAAGGAAAAAATATGAAAAAGTAAGAAATGCATAATCTACTTTGATTTCTCAATGTTTGTTTTATTTTGACGAATACCATTTCAGCATTTTTCCCTTCATTGTATTATTGTATTTTGCAGTGAAAGCCAATTAACCTTACCAAAGTCTCCAAACAAAAGCCCCCATCCCTTTTAAAGTGAAGCTAGTTAGAGCCGCTACTTTGAAGCAACCACAGCTAATGCCCATAAGAACACATACTTCTATTAGGGTCTCAAACATTTATTGACTTTGTTATGTTTTATCAAAAACTTATCCATTATTACGGGTGCACATTTTGCACCAGGTACACCAACTTTAATTCTTTCTGTAGGCTGGAAAGTTTCACACACGGCTATGTATAAACCTTTTAAACAATACAATTCCTGTGCTAAGAATGAAACTAACACTAGATAACTGTAACACAAGTTTGTGATGGCTGGCACACAGCTTGTCATACAATGTGGTGTCATGGGTGTTCCAAATTCCCAGAGCTACAGCCTGCAGCCTGAAGGCTGATTCCCAGGGGAGTTGGCAGGATTGTTGTGCAACAGCATGAGAATATTAACCTCACTGCTGCTAGAAAGCTGGAGGAGATTGCATTGGACTAACAGCATCTGGCTAGAAGAGTTTTTTTTTTTTTTTTAAGGTATGTGGGTACTGGAGACCCTTTTGAATTTATTAGTAAAGACTACATGAACTACAAACTCTTCTCATCCATACAGCTGCAGGCAGTAGGTGATGATGTGAAGGGGCCTGTTACTCCACACCTTCATTATATTTTCTGAGTCTGTGCATGACACCTGTGCGCTGGAGAAAATAAATTTGTACCAAAAGGCTGTGTATTCTCATCCTGACTATTTTTATTGTGGGGGATGAAGGTTACTGTTACACTGGCCAGCCTGTTGCCATCATTATCTTGTACTGAAAGCTGCTGCAAGGGAGATTACAGAATCCCTTCAACACTGTGCCAAACCCCACAATGAAAGTTCAAGTTTCATCAGACCAAATAAGTTCAACCATGTCCCTATGGTAATTACTGCTTACTCTACTACTCTGCCTGAATACAGAAGGTGTCGTCAAGCCCACTGAAAGGGGGAGATTACATGATCAGGTAGACCAGGTGCTGAACAGCTCTGTGCTTATGATATTAACCCAACAGATTTGAATGACCAGATTTTTTTGTGAAATGTATGGACACAAACTAACACTTTACCTAAAACAAACTAACTAACTTTTCAAAATGTGGTTAAGAGAACAGTTTGAACTGTCTCTTTATTGCATTTTGGGAAACCTTTGGTTTTCTTTTAAATCCTTATGACTTCTTTTTTTTTTTTTTTAAATCACAACTAAGATGATCATAATCAACCATTTTACAGATACATAAGGCATGCAATCATCTGTGAAATTCAGTTTCAGTAAGGATAGCTGTGAAGCTGTGGAGATCTTTTTTTCATTGCTGAAAGATGACAAAAAGGCACAAGGAACTCTGAGTTCGCAATCTAAATTGTCAGTGAGATCAGAGGTCCTCGGGGTTTCACAGTCACCACCTACGTGCAGTATTGGAATTTGACTCAATCCCAATCCTTAAGGAAAAGAAATAGTAAAAACTTATGTGATTACTACTATTATGTGATTACTGTGACTAGTAAATCATATTAGGTGTCAGGGCTCTGTGTGCGGGGAGGTGGAGATGTGGATCCAAGTGCAGGACTCTGAGACGAAAATATAACTGAAAACCACAGCTTTATTTATATTATATTATAATTATTTATACATTTTTATATTTGCATTACATACTGTTACTTGGGTTGTAGCTATCTATTATTTATGACACATTGTATTATTTATATTATTTTATTTCTCATTTGTATTATTTTATCTGTTTTTGGTTTTGTGTTTTTTTTTTTTTACGGATAACCGGGACCGTGTGTATGTAATTTCATTTCACGTCATGTAAACATGTGATGCGAATGACAATAACGTTTTCTTGAGTCCTTGAAACTTGAATGTCGCTGTAGGATACTGTGGTAGCCATGCTCGTTCAGTGTGTATCCCCAACAGTGTCACCAGCAAAGCACCCCCACACCATCACAGCTCCTCCTCCACGCTTCACAGTGGGAACCATGCATGTAGAGACCATCCATTTATCTTTTCTGCAAAGAAACGGCGAGTGGAACCAAAGATCTCAAATTTTGACTCATCACACCAAAGCACAGATTTCCACTGGTCTAATGTCCATTTCTTGTGTTTCTTGGCCCAACACATCTCTTCTGCTTGTTGCTTTTTCTGCAACTATTTGAAAATAAAGGCCCAATTCATGAGGTCTCCTCTGAGCAGTTGATGTGCAGATGTGTCTGTTACTGGAACTCTGTGTGTATGTCTGTGGCATTTATCTGGGCTCTAAACTGAGGTGCTGTCAACTTGTGATTTCCAAGGCTGGTTACTCAGATGAATTTATCCTCAGCAGCAGAGGTGACTCTTTCCTGGGGCGGTCATGTGAGTCAGTTTCGTCGTAGCCCTTGATGTTTTTTGCGATTGCACTTGGGGACACAATCAAAGTTCAGCAATTTTCTGGACTGACTGACCTTCAGTTCTTAAAGTAATGGACTCTTGTTTCTCTTTACTTAGCTGATTGGTTCAGGTTGGCACACATCTGTCAGCTGTTTGCCAACCTGACTTCTGCACAACAAAACTGATGGTCCCAACTTCATTAAGAAGTCAAGAAATTCCACAAATGAACCCAAGGAACACCTGCGAAGTGAAACCATTTGTAGAAAGTAGTAAAAATAAGGAAAGAAAAAATTCTAAGCAACTGGCCATCTGACCTTTCGTCCCTTACATCATTTTTCCAGGTGTCTTTATAACACCAACATACTGTTACAATCTGAAACAGCTTTAGAAATTAAAAGGTCAGCATTGCAAATTCTGTTATTTGAAAATGCACTGTGACTTCATCTAACATACTTTTTATGCTCAGTGTTGGGATTGAGTCAAATTCCATTACTGCACGTAGGTGGTGACTGTGAAACCCCGAGGACCTCTGATCTCACTGACAGTTTAGATTGCGAACTCAGAGTTCCTTGTGCCTTTTTGTCATCTTTCAGCAATGAAAAAAAGATCTCCACAGCTTCACAGCTATCCTTACTGAAACAGAATTTCACAGATGATTGCATGCCTTATGCATCTGTAAAATGGTTGATTTTGATCCTTTTAGTTGTGATAAAAAAAGAAGTCATAAGGATTTAAAAGAAAACCAAAGTTTCCTAAAATGCAGTAAGGAGACAGTTTGGGGTCTCCTGTACTAACTTTGATAGCATCATCTACAACCATTAATTATTCAAATTGACAAGTTTACAAAATGAAAAGGGAAAAAAACTCCTTAATACAGAATAACATGAAGTCCACGGGGCAAGTCTGTATGCGATCACTGTCAGCAGTGGAGAGGTGCCCATGAGTAAAGGAAGAACCCACCAACCAACACCAACACCAATCCAGATTTCAGATTTCTTCTCATTCTTTAGAATATCCTGACAGGAAGAGGACGTCCTCACTCTGTCCTCTTTTAGTTTGATTTATTACCCCCAATAGCTCTTGTTCTCTTAATTTATCTTACTAACCAAATGTTGAAAATACCTGCTTTGGACAAAAAAAATGTATCTTGAAATAATGTGAGGTGTGGTGAAAAAGTTAGACTTCTTGATCTTTATTTTCAAGGAGAAAAAGTTACAGGGAGAAAAATCTGCTGACTGACTGGATGAGTGTTGAAAAAAAAATGATGATCATGTTCTTAAGTTCACTTCTCCTCAAAGCCGGCAATGAGAGCTGGGTTGGATGGTTAAGCCCAGAGGCTAAGGCTACTGGGCTTAAATACCTAATCACTTTATGTTCAAGAAACCAATCAGAGATGATTTAAGCTTTGTGGCATAGCATGTTATGTTTGAGTGACTGCCTTCCTCTGGCATCAACAACTCCATCCAGAGAATGGCCACTCTCTGGGTATTTGCTCTTTTTCACATCTTTCTCTCTTGACATGGTTTTGTGGTTTCTAAATGATGCTTTACTGTATCAAGATTGTTAATCCATCTTTTATTGATCATAAAGCTGCTTTCATGAAACATGAAAAATAAATATGAGTTAATTAATCAAGATTTAATATTTCTGTCCACATCCATAAATTATATATTATTATTGCTTAAAAAATTACAAGTTAAGAATTTACTAACACCTTGCTAATGCTTATTGGTATTTCTAATAAGCAGATTGTCTGACCATTTCTATGCTATTGCTTATATTAATAAATATTTGCTTTTTTCAGCCGTTGAACTATACTGTGTTTTGTTTATTTAAGTGTTTCCTGGAGTTCGCTGGCATGGTAACATAATTCCTTTTAGGATGTGCCAGAGAGTGTCTTTGTCCTGTCTTCCTCCCCTGACCCCTGACTAGTTGCATCAGATAGCGTCACCTCCATGAACCTGGTTCTGCTGGAAGTTTCTTCTTATTAAAAGGGAGGTTTTTTCTTTCCACTGATGCCAAGCTCTTCCTCCTAGGGGGTTATCTAATTCAGTGGTTCTCAAACTTTTCACAGTGAGTATCACCTCATAAAATATATGGCTATTGAAGTACCACTCACTTGCAGAAGAAGCGGATCGCATTCTCCTGGCTACTATGAGCTTCGGCATCCAAGTGATAGTTCCCAACTCACCGATGGCATCTCCCGCTCCCCTACCGATTCTCCCGGGGGCCTCCAACTCATCAATGGTGGCTAGGATCGCAGCACCGCGAAAAAGGGCTGTGTTTTTACCATCAGCGTGACAGCGCCGTGCCACCTTTGCAGGGAAACGAACCTGCCAGTGCTCCATAGCGGCCCGTGACCACTGGCAATAAGGAAAGGCTACTCTTTACAGATGACTCACGCTCGGGGACACGTTTTCTGGTTGACTCCGGCTCCCAGAAGAGCCTATGGAACTCTTGCATCGTCTTTGCATACCTCCACAATGGTATATTATTTCATCTTAAAAAAAATTGGAGCTTTCCCGTGTACCACTTTGAGAAAGACTGATCTAATTGTTGGGGTTTTCTCTGTTTTTGCTATATTATTGTCTTTAAATTACAATATGAAACACCTTGAGGCAACTGTTGCTGTGATTTTGCACTGTATAAATAAAATTGAATTGAACTAAATGGAACTGAATTCAATTCAGTGTCTAGATGGTTGTCATGTGCAAGCTGCATCTTTTATGTTGCGTGTTTAGTTTTGTTATTGATATTCTTTTTTTGTGCCCACATAACAAATTCATGTTTCCCCTTCGGAATGTAAAGCTTATCAATAATGTCTAGCTTCTAATTCAGTGTTCTAAATCCTAATGGTGGAGTTGATTATGTTTGCAAGTTTATTTAGAAATCGTTGGAGATGACTTGAAGACATTCACAACACAAACAACAACAGCCACAGTGTCTGGGTGGTGATTCTAGGGTCCTTCTATGGACATAAAATTTAGAGTCAGTCTTCTGACAGAGGCCTTATCACTTACCACCCAGCTGATACCCAAAGCTTACAGGCCAGTGACCTTTATTTCACGTATCTTGAAGACTCTACAGAGATTAAACCTCAACCACCTGCATTTGCTAGTGGACCCTTTTCTGCATCCCCTGTAATTTCCCTACTAAGCCGCGTATCAGCATTGAGGACACCACCTATCATCTACCCAGACAAACCATATTACAGCATCTTTATCTGAGAATAAACTACCTAGACTATCAACTACTTGACAGGTCAACCACACCATTTTTGGTTGAAGAGCTGCTCCTCGAGCAGCATACAGATCAGCAAAGGAGTGCTACCTACAGAGACTGACAGATGACTCTCCTAATGTTGGCCTCATCACTGATGGGGAGGAGTACTGAACAGTGGTGGAAGCCTTGTTGAGTTTCTGAGCTTAGCTACAGCTGAACATCATTAAAACTAAAGAGCTGATTAATCCTTAGGTATCAGGTCTGTCCTCCCTCTCCCATCTTTATGGGATATGTGTTGAGGTGGCTGAAGACTACGGGTACCAAGGAGTACACAGACAAAAAAACTAGACTAGTCCAGTCTAGTTTTTTTTTAATGCAGCAGTGTGCTGAGAAGGACTAGTGAAGGCAAGTGATGCCAAAACACTGAACAAGCTGGTTCAATTCTGGTACAATCAGACTGTGACAGAGGTGTCTAAAGGAACTCATCAGCTTAATGGACAATCCATTTCCATGGATCCCTCCCTGAGTAATTATACAACAAATGCAATAAAAGGCTCGTTGCAAGTGCATGACTAAGTAGTAGTTAAGCACTTTAGAAATTACAACAATTACCAATAGGTTACATAATTTAAATGCTTTAATTTAAATACTTTAAACATTAAGACAATGGCTGTCTACGTCACTTCCATTCCCAGCTATAGACACCTGTAGTTAACAGCTTTGGAATCAAATGTAGCTATAATCTTTTACAGAAATGAATAATTATCTTCTCTTTCTGTGTTGAACTTAAAATCATCGTTGAGGATACAATTTTTGGAGCAAAAAAGACAGAGTTTGCATAGCAATAATAACTTACTAATGGCTGTGTGTGCACAGCATGAAAGGAACAGGTGAGATGCTATGGTGCATGATCCATCTTGTGTACACTTCTGCTGTCAAGTCTCCTTTTTTCACTCCACACAGTAGGAAATCTCAGTTTTTCAGTTTTAGAAGATGGATCTGTGGCATGAAAGACTGTGTGAAAAGTCTCACTTCCAGTCTCTCAGCCAATGTTTATAAATAGTCAGTTCAAACTGCCACTGCAGAAGCAACTGGCTAAGTCATTATCAGTGCAAGCTTGTGATATGAAGCTACAAACTGATGCATTTGCCACTGGCTGAAGGGCAACAAAGGCTGACCTGGCCTTGCTTTTTCTTTAGCTTTGCAGAGACAGAGTGTATCACCAGGGCTATGGCCATTTTACAAAGTAGCTGCTAAGTTAGAGATCAAGTGAAAACTTTCAGAAGAACCACAGAAATGGCTTTTGGTTTTGAAAAGTAGCATCATGCAAGATATGCACATGTAGCCATTCCCTCAAAGTTAAGTGACACTTTGCTCTCAGTGTAAAACATTCACTTTTATAAAGGTAGCATACGAGAGTATAGGTTGTTAAATCTATCAGGTTGGAAGATAGAATAAGATCCACCAGGAGACTGATCACAAAAGGCTTTTAGCAAGTTAACATGGAATAACTTCACTGGCTCCCAATGACCAGGAGTTGAAATCAAATAATTCTGGTCCGAAACACACTTGGCACCTGTAAAAAGACCAGAAAACTTAGCCTGAAAAGGGGAACTCACCAACGGACAGCCAGCCAAAAGTTTGTCGCCAGTGCTGAACTTACGCACTTTAGTGTGACGATCATACCTCACTTTCATTTTTGCCTGTGCACTGCCAGTGCGCCTCTCGCCAGCTGACCTGCAACATAACCTGTGTCCAAAGCCATTCACATAGTCAATTAAATTTGTGGGTGGGTCTGAAGAGACTTGAGCATCTGATGAAAACGCTCTAACCTTGGGCCAACAAACGGGAAGACAAATTGGATCCCTGGTCACTCTGGATAACTTTAGGGATGCCAAATACAGAAATAAACTGTGTCAAGGCCTTCACCACCGACTTTGCTGCAATTGTACGCAAAGGATATGCTGCTGGGTATTGGCTGCTCAGGAACATAACCGACAAAACACAGTGACTGCCAGACATGGCACGTGGCAAGGGCCCAACACAATCAATAAGCAAGTACTCGAAAGGCTGACTAATAGCTGGAATCGGCTGCAATGGTGCAGGTTTAACAACCCGAATACTGTGGTCTTCTCACTTCCACTACATCACAAAGTTCTCATTGAGTAAAAAGAGTGAATTTCAGCTCAAAGTTTTATTTAACCAGCGGATAAAATGAATACAGAATTACTGAGAAAACAAGCCTCGTCAGAAGAAACAATCCCTTGACTTTCGCGCTTTTGCTTGCAGATAGTTTCTGATCAGTTTGCCAGGATTCAATTAACTGAAAAGAAAATTCTGGGTGCAGCAGAGCATTGAAGTCAGTGATGATAAAAACAAGATCCACCGTCTTTCTGTGACTGGATGGAGTGAACGCAAAGATTCTTTTAAAGGAGATTTTAATCAAATCTTAATCCTCTACCCAGCTATCCCACTTTGATGGAGTTATACAAGATGAGTGACTTTAAAAAAGAAAGTTTTATATTCATGAAACTTACAGTGGAAAAAAATATACCAACACTCTGAGGACTTGGAGTGCCCTGTGTGCATACCCAAGTAGAAAAATTATCAAATGCTGTGATGCAGATCAGATAACTTGTGCATGCCATGACGTCAGAACAAAAGTACTTATTATCAGTATCTCTTCTTATGAAGTATTAATACCAAGACAAAATGGTAAAATAAAAGGGTGTTCATTTCCTTTTAAGTATGTACTGGTCCTTAAAACAGCATTATATAAGAGACATGGATATACTTTAGAGGGAGCAATAGATCACAGCTTGGTATCTATCTAGTAAACAGAAAACCCTCAAGGATGGCAAACCCCCTCTAAAGGATAAACTTTTATTTATAAGTTTTTAAGTGTTTGGTACTGTTAAATAGTCAATATTAACTAAGGCTATTAAAAGTTAGAGCAATTCTGTTTAAAAGAGAACAATGTGTGATGTATTAGTACGATTGAATGCTCGAGGCATATTGAATGATTGTGAACACATGGATTCTTTAATATTATAAGACTATAATACAGCTGGCAAATTCCTGTTTAATGAACATGGCTGGATCTTTAACTTCACAACCAATAATCCTCAGGAGTAAAACAGCAATGTGAGAGAAAAAACAAGATCATGTTGGTTCAGGTCACTGAGCACTTATTGGACTTTTAGCAATGCAGCACTTAGCATTCAACAGACTGATTACTGGAAAATGTTTATACCACTGCAATCACGTTTTATAATATATTTGTCTGTTAGAAAGGCATTTGCCTAATAATAATAATTTACACATGCATATAATCATCATCATCATCATTTTTCTTGATAGTAGTAGCAGTTCAACTGCTGGAACAAAATAATAGCTTATTAGTCAAAGCCTGCTATATCCAGTGCAGCATGCAGAGAGACGAGACGACAAAGCTCCAGTTACATCAGTGCAAAAAAAGCTAATAAATAGATATAAAAAGGAGAAGAAAATAAATATACGCAATATAGAATAAATATATTTAAATATGGGTTAAATAAGTATATCTTACGCCAACGTTCATCCAAGCATCCACAGTCCAGATCGTCTCTTTGTAGCCTGCTGTAAACTTCTCTTCTTGCTTTTAGGTGTTAGTTTTGGTTTTCAGTGTTGGTTTTGATTTGGCTCCTCTGTATGTAAATCCAATTTCATGCCGTCCATTTCTTACAGTTCTTTCACAAACAAGCACAGTTTCTGCCCATTTCTATTTCCATTTGCTTTGTTGTCGTTTTTCCGTGTTGACGTTTTGACATCTTCCATCTACCATTTTTCTGGTTTAACTTTCCCATCCTGTTTTTTCTTGCTCCAAATTTTACAGCATACGTCTCCTGCTAAGAGTACACTTGAAAATGCTTTTATAACATCAGGGTTAACGCCCCTTCTCGCGTCAATTACACATCAAATACATCGATTACAGTAAATGGTTCATCTTAAATCTCTAAAAACAGACACAGAAGTTCCTTTTTCTATAACACCTTCCATACATGGCAATAAGTTGTCATAAGTGTCTGAATTTCACTGGTATAAACTGTCATTTATGGTTTCTGCTCTGTACATTTCTTCTAATGTTCTTGCATGGATGCCTCTTAACATCAAATCCCCCTTAAATTTCACATCATGTGGCTGTTTCCAAATAAAAACCAATGGACAGTTCATTGTTTGAAAATTTTCAATGGAGAAAGTTGGATAATTTAGGTCTTGGAGGATTTCAGGAGAAAAGACAGTACACAGGGGGCTTATGAAATTATAGTAAAGCCAGATTCCAAGATATCAGAAGACAAGGAAAAAAAACAACCCAATGAGAAAGCAAGGAACTCTGGGAAAATAGCCAGAGAGCTCAAGTCGAAGGAGATGAGACAATCTGTTAAGCGCAGGAGGTTTACAGTATATACACTATGGAGACTAATGATTAATTTGAAAGAGGTGTGGAGGATGACACAGCTGACCCTGAACTAGAGTGGTGTAGTGCTTGACACTGTCACCTTGCAGTAACAAAGTCCTGGGTTTGATTCCTGACTAGACATCCTAGATGGTCCCTGAGGGCTTGTCCTTTATCTTGACTCGTCTTCTGTCATCTGTTACTGAGCAAACTGAAATGCAGCTAGAAGCTAAATGAATTTCAGGCCTTTAGCCTGGCAGGTTTCTGGATTATATGTGTTTTGTAAGCGTGTACGCAATCCTTCTGTGCTCCAAGTCACCTACACAATCGATTGTGAAGACATAGCGCTTCACAAAGCTTGAAACCTTCTTTAATAGACTGAGCATCCATTCTCAATGAGCACAAACATGCAATGTGTGTATAAAATGATTATGGCTGCACCTGTAATAAAAGGTTAATATGGTGCCAGTGACTTTAATAAACTTCTTAATGCAATGTTACTGATGAGGAATATATTGTAGCAGTAAAATGATTTCTGTATCTCCACAATTTCCTTTTTGAAGGAGCTGTGTAATTCTTTCAGCTTTTCAACCAACAGCTTTCTTCTTGTGGCCATGCTGCCTTTCAATCAGCCAGATGCGACAGTATGGTTTGCAAAGAAACGCTCTTGCTTAATTTATTTCGTTTTTGGCAAGTATTTCTTGTATTTATCCAACTATTTATGGAAGGTGATTCCATAGTTGTTCCCTCATAATTCATTACTGGAGAAAATATGCCATTAAGTAATGAAATTTGTTTGATGTTTGTTCTATGAAGAAAGGATGTTCAACTATAATAGTTATGTTACATCCTATTTGATGTTTTTAACGAACACCTTTTATTGAGTGTAATGCACAGACACACCAACAGAGGGCAGTAATATCCCTTCAACATACATTGTAAAATTACTATTACAACACTCCCACTTAATTTTACCATGGAGTTCACTTACTTGACTGCCATTGCTTATTTCTTTCAAAAAAAAAACAACAACATTATGCACCTATATCACGGTGTTATTAGAAAATAAACATTTTCTCTTTTGTTTTGAACTCACACAAAAAATGTACTGTGTCCATCTTAGACAAAACTATTATTCTTCATTACAGTTACATGCATGACATCTTAACATAAGCATAGAATAGGCATGTTAAGCATATGATAACCCTTTTAAACCGAACACAGTCCAATCTTCCCTCTGAGATACTCAAACTTTTGTCTAGGCAGTGGTTTGGTTAACATGTCAGCCTTCATGTTTTCTGTACAGCAGTATTTCAGCTGGATTTGTCCATTTTGCACACATTCACGAATGTAGTGGTAACGAATGTCTATGTGCTTTGTTCTTGCATGATCAACTGGATTTTTTGCGATTGCAATTGCTCCTTGATTGTCCTCCAGGATCACTGTTGCTGTGGTTTCCATTCCAAGCTCAGTTAGTAATCGTCTTAACCAAACTCCTTCTTGTGCAGCTTGGCTCAAAGCAATATACTCAGCCTCTGCAGTTGAAAGTGCAACTGTTGCTTGTTTCTTGCTAAGCCAACTGACTGCACCTCCTGCAAGTAGAAAGATGTTTCCAGTTGTAGAACGTCGATCGTCCTGATCACCTGCCCAATCAGCATCTGAATACCCAACCAAGGTTCCTGTTTCTGTTCTTTGATATTTGAGCCCCATGTTTAGAGGTCCTTTCAAATATCTCAGGATTCTTTTCACAGCTGTCAGGTGTGTAGTGTTTGGGTTTGCATTAAACGTTGACACCACACTCACTGCTTGTGCAATATCTGGTCGTGTGGCCATGGCAGCATACAATAAACTTCCAACCCTTGACTGATACATGCTTGGGTTTACAGGTTGACTGACATCATCACTCTTTCTTAATTTGACATTTGTGTCAGCTGGAGTTGCTACTAGATTGGCACTGTCCATTCCATACTTTTGTAGTATGTTTTCAATATACTGTCTCTGATGAAGCATAACATGGTTTTTGTCCTTGTCTTGGACCACTGAGATGCCCAGAATGTAGGATAGCTCACCCATGTCCTTCATTTTGTAGTGTTTCTTCAGAGTGTCCTTTAAGGTCTTCATGCTCTCTGCTGATTCTGTAATCAAAATCAGATCATCAACATACACAGCCAATATTTCCAACTCCTGACCTGTTCTAACAAACACACACTGATCTGAAGTACTCTGTGTAAAACCAATACTTTTCATGAACTCTGTAAAAACTTTGCTCCAGCAACGTGGAGACTGCTTCAGTCCATATATTGACTTGTTTAGTTTGCACACTAGATGTTCCTGCCCAGGTTTGATCTAACCCTCTGGCTGCTCCATGTAGATTTCCTCTTCCAGGTGTCCATTCAAGAATGCAGTCACAACATCCATTTGATGCACATTTAGATTGTTTTGCACAGCAAATGACAACAATGTACGAATTGAACCAAATCGTACAACTGGAGAGAATGTTTCATCATAGTCTGCACCATAAATCTGTGAATAGCCTTTGGCAACAAGTCTGCACTTGTATCTTTCCACTTGTCCATCACTGTGATGCTTAACTTTAAAGACCCATTTTGATCTAACTGTTTTGCGATCCTTTGGTAGATCCACTAAATCCCATGTGCCATTTTCTAGCAGTGACTCATATTCCAAATCAGCTGCTTCTTTCCACTCCTTTGCATTTGGACATGACATAGCCTCTTCCAGTGTATTTGGTTCTGTGACACAACAGATGTTTGCATAATGATCAACTGTAGCTGCATCAGCAAACTCCTCAAATCCATATCTCTTTGGAGGTCTTCTGATCCGCTGATCTCCTTTTGTAGCCTCACTGGCGACAGTCTCCTCAGTACTTGTTTGTCTTTCACCCGTATGTAGTGTCACCTCATTCCCCAAACCGAGATCTTTTTCACTTTGTTTGCATTTAAACTCTGTTTCATTGAAGACCACATCTCGTCGAATCAGTATTTTTCCTTTTTCCTCATCCCACAGTCAGTAGCCTTTTGCATTGGTTGCATATCGCAGGAAGCGAACTTTCACTGCCTTTTTGTCCAGCTTCTTTCTCTCTGTGTCTGGAACATGAGCATAGGCAACACAACCAAATACTTACTTTCATATGGCTAATGTCTGGGTTTTTTTCATACCATCTCTGATAGGGTGTTTCGTTCTTTAAAGCAGATGTTGGGAGCCTATTCTGTACGTAAGCTGCAGTAGCAACAGCTTCTGCCCAGAATGTGTTTGGCAACTTTGCATGTGACAGCATGCTTCTAGCTGATTCCACTAGAGTTCTGTTTTTTCTCTCTGCAACACCATTTTGCTGTGGTGTGTGTGGTACAGTTATTTCATGGTGGATGCCTTGAGCTTTCAAATATTCTTGAAACTCTTTAGATGTGTATTCCCCACCATTGTCAGTTCTGAGTCGTATTACTCCCTGCCCACATTCATTTGAGAAGGTTCTTTCAAACTCTTTGAACTTGCTCAGGACTTCCGTTTTTTCTCTTATGAAATACACTTTACAACATCTGGAGTAGTCATCAATGAAAGTCACAAAGTACTTTTTCCTCCTAGTGACTCAGTTTGAAAAGGACCACAAACGTCACTATGCACTAATTGCAACTTGCGTTTTGTTCGTATTTCTCCCACTGATTTGTAAGGTTTTCTTGATAATTTGCCCTCAACACAAGCTTCACAAAAAATGTCCTCCTCTTCATTTGTAAAGCTAACTCCTTTTACCAAGTTTTTGACTTTTTTCAGATTTGTAGTGTGACCTAGGCGCTGATGCCACATACTTGCTGGAACTGAAGCAGTTGACGCTCCATGACAGGTTGTGCAGTTTCCCTCAATATCCAGCTCATACAATCCGTCAGATCTTTGTGTTCCCATTCCATGGAGAGCTCCATTCTTTCCTCTTATGTAGTAATGAGTCCTTTTGAACTTCACTGTGTTTCCCTTCTTGGCAGCAGCTCCCACTGAGAAAAGGTTCATTAATAATTTGGGAACATACAGCACATCATACATTGTGACATCTTTTCCATCACTAACTCTGAATGACATTTTCATTGTTATGTTGCCCAGACCTAAAGCCTCAACTACTCTGCCATCACCGAGTTTCACTGTTTGTGGTTCTGAAAACTCTTGGTAGTTTTGTAGAGCTTCTTTATTCCATGTCATGTGTTTTGACGCTCCTGAATCAATTAACCATTCTTCTTGTTGTGCATCACTTTTAAATGACTCATTTACAACAAAAGCTCCCTCATATGAGTCCTCTTTGTCCTTATACACCACACTTTTAGCCTTGTGGGCCTTGTATTTCTTTTTAATGCTTGGACAATCATGCTTGATATGTCCTTCCTTCCCACATTTGTAACATCTCCATGAGTCGGAGCTGTTTGCTCCCACTGTTTTTGATCCACTCTGTTCATTTCTATGCATCTGAGATGACATCGCTGCTACACTACTGGACACAGTGGTGTTGTCAGTAAGCACTCGCTTTTGTTCCTCATTTATCAAGGCTTGTTGAACAAACTGTAGTGTCAGACTGTCCATCTTTGTCTCCAAAGCAGTAACAACAGTTGCATAGCTGGGTGGCAAACTACCTAGAAGGGTGACAATTTGATCTTCCTCTTCAATTACAGAACCTATTGCCCCTAGCTGATCAGTAAGTTCCTTCATCCTCTTTAAATGATCATTGAGATGTTCTCCTTCCTTCATTTCACACCAGAAGTACTTCTTCTTCAGAAATAGCTTGTTAGCAACAGTATCTCTTTCAAACTGTGCTTTTAGCATCTCCCATGCTTCTTTGGGGGTCTTACAGTTTGTTATCAAGTACAATTGGGGTGTACTTACATTCAGTACCAGCACTGAAAATGCCTTTTCTTTCTTCCGTTCAAATTCAGCTCGTGCTTGGGCATTAGCATCCGCAGCTAACTGCTCCGTCTCCTTTACCATACCCCACAGTCCTTTTGCCTTCAACAGGTGCTCCAGTTGAAATTTCCACGTTGCCCAATTCTCCGGTCCGCTCAGCTTGTCAATAAACAGTCTATCTTCCATTGTGAATCCCACAATTCTGTTTATGACTCCCAAAAGAAAACGTGTTAGCAGCTTCCCTTGGCGACCTCTGGGCCCATAACCTGATGTTTTTAACAAACACCTTTTATTGAGTGTAATGCACAGACACACCAACAGAGGGCAGTAATATCCCTTCAACATACATTGTAAAATTACTATTACAACACTATTTGCTCTATAGTAAAAGAAAAAAGCTGATTGAACATCATTCAATGGCGTGACACCATAATTTCTTTCAGAAGTTGCAGCAGTAGCAAACAGTGGTCAGACAGCAACAGGAAAATGTGGCATGAACAGAAAACAAATTGGCTACATAAGAATTAATTTGTCTGCAGTTCACCTGTCTCCAATGGTTAACCCAAAGCAGTGTCCGCCTAAATCCACTGGTTTGTGTGTCTCTGCTTAACTTAACAGCTTTGTTATGTGAAGTTAGCTTTTCCCATTATTATTAGTAGTCACCCTTTATAAGCATGGTTTCCAATTTCATATTACACTGAACAAAAATATAAACGCAACACTTTTGTTTTTGCTCCCATTCCCCATGGG
Organism: Diplotaxodon limnothrissa; assembly: GCF_057381915.1. NCBI lineage: Eukaryota > Metazoa > Chordata > Actinopteri > Cichliformes > Cichlidae > Diplotaxodon > Diplotaxodon limnothrissa. The sequence goes on along the minus strand of NC_140616.1, from coordinate 27,828,318 downwards.
ATGGACGTAGAGACCTAAAATTCATTCCAGATACACAATATAACCATCCCTCCCAAACAGTGGTCACAAATCAGTCCAAATGTGTGGTAGTGGGCACATCTGCCATATTGCGATAATCCATCCCACCTCACAGGTGTGCCACATCAGGATGCTGATCTGACATCATGAGTAGTGCACAGGTGTACCTCAGACTGCCCACAACAAAAGGCCACCCTGGAATGTGCAGTTTTGTCTCACAGCAAAATGCCACAGATGCCACAAGCAACGAGGGAGCGTGCAATTGGCATGCTGACAGCAGGAATGTCAACCAGATCTGTCGCCCGTGCATTGAATGTTCATTTCTCAACCATAAGCCGTCTCCACAGGCGTTTCAGAGAATATGGCAGCACATCCAACCGGCCTCACAACCACAGACCTCGTGTAACCACACCAGCCCAGGACCTCCACATCCAGCAGGTTCACCTCCAAGATCGTCTGAGACCAGCCACCCAGACAGCTGCTGGAACAATTGGTTTGCACAACCAAACAATTTCTGCACAAACTGTCAGAAACCGTCTCAGGGACGCTCAACTGCATGCCCGTCGTCCTCATCGGGGTCTTGACCTGGCGTATACGACAGCGTGTACCAGTTCCCACGAATATCCAACAACCTCGCACAGCCATTGAAGTGGAGTGGACCAACATTCCACAGGCCACAATTGACAATCTGATAGACTCCATGCGACGATGTGTTGCACTGCATGAGGCAAATGGTGGTCACACCAGATACTGACCGGTTCTGGGTCCCCAGACCCCCAATAGCGCAAAAAACTGCACATTCCAGGGTGGCCTTTTGTTGTGGGCAGTCTGAGGTACACCTGTGCACTACTCATGATGTCAGATCAGCATCCTGATGTGGCACACCTGTGAGGTGGGATGGATTATCTCAATATGGCAGATGTGCCCACTACCACACATTTGGACTGATTTGTGACCACTGTTTGGAAGGGATGGTTATATTGTGTATCTGGAATGAATTTTAGGTCTCTACGTCCATCCCATGGGGAATGGGAGCAGTAACAAAGGTGTTGCGTTTATATTTTTGTTGAGTGTATAAGCCTGGAATTGTATTTTTTATATTTTAGTTGCTGCTTATTATGTATAACATTTTATATGATATTGCTACCTGTTGCTTTAAATATTTTTGTAGTATATCAATGTGATATTATTGTGATAACTGTAATAAATAAGATGGGTATATTCAAAACTGAAAGGACACCTTAAATGTGGTGTTTTCAAGGTTTCAAATTCTAGAGTTACATAAAGAGAAATTTGTTAAGTGATTTATCACAACGCAACAATATAACACACTACAATACTAAATTCAGCAAATGCAATCTAGTTACAATCATGTTGTTACTTGCATTACAAAAGTTCTTCAGTTATTAGCAAGCTAGGAGGGTAGCAAAAAAAAAACAAAACAAACATGATCTTTTTGTCACAGTGATATGAATGTATTTTTATTTTTCCTTCACAAAAAGACAACACCCTGATGGTTATATGCAAAATACATCCAGGACAGAAACAACTGCACTGTATCGCTAACGTAACTTTGGTTCCTTGCAACTATCTGCACAGACAGCATGCCAACGCTAAGCTAGCCAAGAACCCAGAGTGATGTCCAATTCCAACCTCAGCCCAGCACCCAGAGCTTGAATTTGATCAGGCAACAAGCTAACAGGAACCATGATAGTTTATCATGCTGAATATATTTGTCCAACTCTGTAAAAACTCATCACATAGATTACACATTTTTAGCATATAATTTAGTAGGAATGCCTCCATGAGTTAATTTTCACAGTCAGACCTGTCTCTGCTGCCACAGCTGTTCACTATGCTGCTAAGTTGGTCAAATCAGATCAGCTATAGTGACCTCCTGTTGTGTTTGAAATACCAAAATGCACATGCCCCCCCCCCCCCCCCCCCCCCCCACACACACACACACACACACATACACACACACACACATACACACATACGCACGTCTTAAGAAATAGCTCTGAGTGACTATATCTGGGCTTTTAAAATCTCCCACTCACAGCTTGAAACCTTTTGGCAAAGAGGGAAGAATTCCTTTAAAAGCCATGGGAGGTTAAAGATGAAGGTGGATGCAAAGTTAAGGGAAAAGGCACGCTGAGTAGAACAGAATTATTTGTATATTTATAGCTACATGACTGAAAAAGATTGTTGTGTGGTCATCTGTGTGTATTGCAATCTGATTGTAAGATTGTCACACACTTAAACACATATGAACTAGTATCACACAACTAATATCACGTTATGTTGTGACCTTAAGGGTAATCTCGTTTTAATACCTCTATTTTTTCATGTTATTTTGTACTTGGTGTAATTTTCTGAATAAGATTTCTTGTATTATCTTAATCGAAATTTCACAAACTAATTACATATTAAGGTGAGGAGATGAGAGGAGCAAAAAGGTCAACAGGGGCTCTTAGTAAAATCTTGGCCTCAGTGCACTGACATGGATTAATTGGACCCTGTGCAGATACAGAGCCCTTATTTTCAAACCTTCTACAGGACAAAAATTTGGGCCTAAAGTGCAGAATTATACATTTGGAACAATATCACATATATTTAAAAACACTGAAGACTAGCACTGCAGTGCAGTGCAGTGCAAAGCAGGAAACTGCCATGTGACTTTTTGCTAGGGGAAAACATAACCTTAATTCACCCCCTTTAAAACTTTTTGCATCACATGTCCACAGTATGATTGCACCATTGCACATTTAAATATATTATACCTGTTGTTATTTGCTGTATCATATTGTTACAGTTTATACTTTCTGTCTATTCTGTTTACATTCAGCACAAAATAAGAATCAAGCATAATTCCTTGTATGTGTGCACATATTTGGCCAATAAAGTTGATGCTGTAATGTGAAGAAAGTAATAATTGTTTCTCACTTGTATATACTGAGGACCTTATTTGGGCAGTAAATGATGATATGACGTGCAGTCTAAAAGGATCTTCTCCAGTTTCTCTGAAATGCATTCAAACTTCTGGACATGCACAAGAAGATGAGCCTTAACCTCCTAAGACCTGAACTCTTTCATGGCATGCATTTTTAATTTCTCTTTGCTATTTGGGCTGATTGGGACCTGATGAATGTAAAAACAAAGAATTACCAGATTTTTTTCTACCTGATTTTTGTTTCTGAGAAAAATTATATCCACATATGAGGACATTCGTTTTAAATTTTGATAGAACAGTGGCAGTATAATGTCCTCATAAGTGGAAATCAGGCCCTTGTATTTTGCTCTAGACAACCCAAAATGTGATGTCCACATATTTGGATGCCCGGTTCTAGGAGGTTAATGGGAGATCACCAAAACTGAAATCATGTAAGGTTTTTGATTTTTTTTTCTGATAATGGACAATGGGTGATCCGAAGGGCCAGCTCTGTTCTAGGATGCCCTCTGGACCCAGTGGAGGTGGTGAGTGACAGGAGAACGGCGGCTAAGCTGTCATCCCTGATGGACAACATCTCCCACCCCATGCAGCAGACTGTGACAGCACTGAGCAGCTCCTTCAGTGGGAGACTGCGGCACCCACGGTGTGGGACGGAGAGATTTCGCAGGTCTTTCCTCCCCACTGCTGTCAGACTCCATAATAAAGACTTTAACTGATCAAGCACACACATCCATACATATGCAATAATACTAAGTGCAATAATCCTTTCTGTCATCGTTGTATTTTTACTCAGTTGTATATAGTATTGGTATTTGTATTCTATTTTTATCTTATTGTATATTTATTTTATTTTATTCTACTGTATATAGTATTTTATTTTATTCTATTCTGTACAGTTGTGTACTGTATTTATTCTTATTGTATTCTAATTTTTGCCTCATAACTTTTGCACTGTCCACTTCCTGCTGTGACAAAACAAATTTCCCACGTGTGGGACTAATAAAGGTTATCTTATCTTATCTTATCTTATCTTATCTTATCTTCCCAGAACCTACTAATCACAATTTCACAGTTATATAAAAGAAATGAACTAATTGCTCCAGCTACAGGTTCAGTTCTTTGTTTGCATCATTTTCTTATTTATTTTTTAGAGACTGCGCTTGTTAGGCTTCTATTGCAAACACTCCTGAGCTCTGAGATTCCTGGAGTAGAGAACTCATATAAACTATGCAGGTACCCTACAGACCACCTTTGTTGAGCACAGACACGTTTGTAGACTGATAATTTAAAAAAAGGTGACAGTTTAGGGCTTCAGACCACAGATAATCAATCTGATACTTTCACACATACTTTTTTTATGCCTACTTTCTCCATTTATTGCGCATTGTGTGAAAAATGCAAAGAGTGGAAAATTGTCACTCATAAGGGTAATAACAGTGTAAAGTTGAGAATGTGCTGCATGATATCTAATTTGGAATCATTTCACAGTTCAGGGCTTGTATAATTGTGCTATGCCATTGTATTGCAGTGGTGGTAATTAGTGTAATAGTGCTTTTAAGGCTTAGCTGTACTTAGGAAACCTTTAGAATGTTTCTGCTTCAGTCATTCAAACACACAAACACACACTAGATAACTGTGGCAACAGAACTGCCAGGTACTCACACAGTAAGTTTTCACTTTAAAGCTAAAATAAACAGCAACAGTTAATTAAATACAGTGATTAATGGAAAATGTGATGCAACATTAGCATTTTGCCTTCTTTCGATAGTAGTCAGGCTCAAACCCAGACCACTGTGGGATACACCTAACCAAAAGAGTTATTGAGCATTAGTAGAGCATTCGGCATCTGTTTAGCCAAACGTTCTTATTTACTTCAAGCAGATTATCATTTGCTTAAGATTTAAAAAGCTTAAATCTTTTTATTATGCCAGTGAGTCACTAGAATGACCACCATTGTTAAGTCAGCTGAACATTTTGGAAACTGTCTCCTTAACGTATTTACAAAGGCACTCCTCAAACTCAAACAACACTTATTAATTTTTGTTTTGTTAAGGGTGGGTCATTAGGTAGATCTAAGATGGGCATTCTGACTTTAACGACGGTCATTAGGTATCATGTTGGTCTTTTGATGCCCAAAAATCTTTGGACAAGTGGGTTTTGGGGTACATTTTCAGCTAATGCTAGCAAAACACAAATACTTCTAATTCATGTTGGGTATCACAGTGTATCAATAGTGTTGAATTCACTCGCTAAAGCTGAAGCACAAATTTTTTGGACCTCATGGGAGGCAATATTATTTGCAGGGCTATTCCATGTTCAACAAGGCACCAACACTGCTGAGAGGTCCAGATCTGTGACTGATGCCGTGGATATGTTTAGGAAAGTTAAAAAGAGTTGCTGTGGAATAGGTTGGATGGTTTGCTACCACATAATCCAAACTCTGATAAAGAGCTTTTTGTTTGAAGGAACAGAGACTGCCACATGTCTCAGTGGGTTCAGTATTATGATTAAATTGTGTAATTCATCACTCCTACTCTGCTATTTGCACGCCCCTTATGAATTAAGAAAAATGTAAATTTGGTTACTTTAGTCCAAGTTTATCTCTACAAGTACTTGCCTCATTAGAAGTAAGGTCACCAGCTTTAAATAAATGCTTGCTTTCCTTGCAGATGTGAGAGGATTAAAGTGAAACACCAATCCATGTTGTCCTTCTTTATCATGCAGGGTCACCCAGGTGGGTTTGATTGATGAGAACTATAAAACTGAAAGTGATTTAATTTCAGAAACCTGGAAGGAACTATTTTATAGAAATTCGTGTGGATTTTTGGAGCCAGTGTAACAGAAATAAACCTAAACCTCATGTCAGGACTCCACAGTTAATCTGTTAATTAACATTTAGCTTTGTGCTAAAGTCTTACTAACTGGACACCCATGAGCATAAGTGGCAGATAAAAGATAAGAGACCAGCAATGATAATTCCATGGCTTTTTTTTTCAACCCCTCAGGCACTGATGAGTCAGCTGAAGTTACAAAGTCAGCAAAGTGATGGCAGCAATAATTTAAATAAATTCATACAACTGACAATTCGCTCTCGAGACAATTGCAATAGAAAACACCATATTCAAATTTAAGCTTTGTATGAGTTCCAGAAAAAATAGTCACCTGACAAAGAAAGGAGGTGTCATGAGGTGAGCAAGCACAAAGAGAATAAAAACTGCAAGGGAAGGAAGGGGGTGAGAGGAGAGAGGAGTTAAATGCCAAAATAATTAACATCTTCAATGGCCCCGAAAGTTAGCTTTCAGTAAGACGGGATTTGCTCTGCCTAATTTGAGAGGCCCACTCTGAAGCCTTCTTGCTCATTCTTGCTGAAAAGGTCAGTGCCTGTTGGGAAATAGGAGTCCTTGTCTCTGTCTACAAAAGGTATGAATAATGTAACAGTTTTGAAAGGGACTCATATTAAAGTTTATGAGACAGCAAAGATAGGATGCAAATTCAAAATCGAATATGCAGACAGGTAACTGAATCTGAAGAGAAAAAAACAAATACACCAAAATAATTCACAATATGAAGAGCCAACAACCAACCTTTCATTAGTAATGAAAGCATGTCCTTTTTAAAGATATGAAAAAATAGGAGTAACTGAATTGAAGTGCTGTTTTCAAAATTTGATGATAATATTCAGGAAAAAAAGTGCATGAATGCTGTACATTTGCATATGATCCCCTCACAGAGGTAAGCATACTAATGCATTATAAACACATTATATATTTATTTATTTTCAGCAGTCAACAATATTTCCCCACTCACTGCTTGTTAGTACTATGCCAGTTACTGCAGGAAATAAATCCCTGGTTTGAAACTGTGAAGCATGCTATTACTACACAAGCTTTTGCGTCAGAGTAGGAGACAAGAAGTGAGAATCACCACAGCAGAAACAGAGCAGTTGGTGGACAGAGGTGTTAAGTTGTCCTGCAGACCCCCCATTAACACGATCAAACATTTGTAATACATGTAACAACAGATATTTCGTAATTAGGTGAGGAAAGGAAACAACTGAGCAACTGCATAGATCAATAAGGCACTGGCTGTATCTTTGCTGTTAATCTTATAGTGAGTAAGAAAAGCAGGGAGGACAATGTTCATTTCACTGAGCTTTTTTTTTTTTTTTGAATGCTGGAATAATGATTAAACAGGGTTATGAATTCATTAAGAATTACTCACTAAATCATTGTAGTGATGATATTGTTATTGTTATGGACAATACTCTAAAAATCAGGTGATGCAATGATTTTTACAGTGTTTTTACAGTAAAACTATTTCATATTAAACATTTCTACAGTAAATTATTTAAGAGAGCTATGTTAAATGTTCTACCTGTTCATGTTTCTAAAGAAGAATCACTGTGCCAATCATTTTAAAGTCACTTTGTGGTGGTTTTCATCACTGCTCAGCACTGTAAGCTTTCTGTTCATCCCTAAATACTAAGGGAAGTATCATATATGTTGTTATGTATGAACCAAGATATATGGTGTGCTATACAAGCTATAGGGGGCACCACGCCCAGTTATGTGTATGTGTAACTTCTGTGTTATGTTAAATAAAGAGAAGAAGTCAAAATGTAAACAAACTACGGTGTGTATCAGTCTGACTCTGTATAAGCCCTAATTAGTGTACTGACACCACAGGAGGGAATATAACATATGTGTCCTCATTAGGATAGGGATTTGTGTTGGTCTGTGGGACTGTAGCCTGTAGGTTAGCATCCCTGGGCGGGGTGCTTGAGGGTGCTCCGTCTAGGGACTCTGTTGTCCTACTGGGAGACTTCAACGTTCATGTGGGCAATGACAGTGAGACCTGGAGGGGCGTGATTGGGAGGAACGGCCTCCCAGATCTGAACCCGAGCAGTGTTTTGTTGTTGGACGTCTGTGTAAACCACAGTTTGCCAGTTTACCACTTGGGTAAACTGAGGCGCTGAGCTGTCAACTGATCACCACCTGGTAGTGAGTTGGACCAGGTGGCGGGGGAGGATGCTGGACAGACCTGGCTCACCTAAACGTATAGTGAGGGTGCACTGGGAATGCCTGGCATAGGCCCCAGTTCAGGAGATTCTCAACGCAAACATCTGGCAGAGCTTCAACAGCATTCTGAGGGAGACTGGGGACACTGAGTCTGATTGGACCATATTCAGCACCTCCATCTCCACCATGAGCTGTGGCCGAAGGTGGTTGGTACATGTAGTGGTGGTAATCCCCGAACCAAATAGTGAACACCAGAGGTGAGCCTGTGGGTCTTCAGAAACATCTGATAGGTACCGACAGGCCAAGGCTTGGGCAGTAGCTGAACAAAAAAACTTGAGTGTGGGAGGAGTTCAGAGAGGCCATGGAAAAAGACTTTTGAACTGCCTTGAAGAGGTTCTGGCAAACTTAATTGGCTCATGACTTGAAAGCACTGTGTATAGTGCAGGTAGAGGGCTGCTGACTTAGACTGAGAAAATTGTCGTTTATTTACAAGTACAAAAATTTACATTATTGTACTTTATTCAGCTTTCAAGTTGTTTTTGGCAAAATGTTTCAAATGTTAACTAAGTATCTAAGTCTAAAATTTTGTAGTTAGCAAAGCTTCCCTTCACGCTGGTCTTTACACAGGAAATCAGAATTTGAGAGAATTTGCGGTGGAAGGAATACTTCGAGGACCTAAAGGAAGCAGAGTCTGGGGACGTGGGGGACAAGTTGCCTATCTCCGGGGGCAAGGTCACTGAGGCAGTTAAATGACTCCTTGGTGGCAGAGGCCCTGGGTTGGATGAGGTCCGTCCTGAGTTCCTGAAGGCTCTGGATGTTGCTGGCTTCTTCATGTGAGGCCTCTAGCTCACACTGGAATGATTCGCAGCCGAGTGTGAAGCGGTGGGAATGAGAATCAACACCTACAAATCTGAGGCCATGGTCCTCAGCCGGAAAAGGGTGGAGTGCCCACTCCGGATTAGGGACAAGTTCCTGGCCCAAGTGGAGGAGTTTAAGTATCTCAGGCTACGTCCACACTAGCCTGGATAAATACGAAAACGGTGTATATGTCTGAAAACGCTCCGCGTCCACACTATTGTTTTCAATTGTTTTCACAGAGTTGTGCGTCCACATTGAAACGGCCGAAAACGCTTACGTTCCTGTATTGCACATGCGTGAAATGCAAGACGGTTTTACCTGCCTCATTTCTGTCTGCCGTTTATTTACTTTCCGGCTCTTTGAAACGCTGCGGCAAAATGTCAAGGAAAAGCACCAAGTTTTTTAAATGGACTGATGATGAGGTGGTTGTTGCTGCAAGTAACACAAAAGTCCAAAGTTGCAAAAGCGAGTGAGAATTAAAGAATTTGAAGAAAAGCTATCTGGAGCATATACAAACTGATATTAATCTTTAATAGGGCTGTCAACTAAAATTTGTCATTGTTTTCGAAAAGGCTCTGGGTTTGCTGTCCACACTGCGACGTGAAAACGGCGTTTTCAAATGTAAACGCTTTGAAGGGCGTTTTTAAAAAGGCGCCGTTTTTCTTGACCAAAAATGCCGTCTCAGTGTGGATGGAAGGCCAAAACAGAGAAAAAAAGATACGCTTTCAAACGTATTAGTGTGGACTAGAGATGGACCGATCCGATATTACGTATCGGTATCGGTCCGATACTGACCTAAATTACTGGATCGGATATCGGAGAAAAATAAAAAATGTAATCCGATCCATTAAATATCACGAAAGCACCTCACAAAACTTGCAACACGCCGTAACTCACCTCAGAACGTTAGTACGTCGGAGCAGTATGCATCACGTGATAGAGCGGCTGTGGCATGTAGGACCTGTCGGTGGTCTGGATAGCATTTGGAGCTTCGCTAGCAACCCGGCATTTCATCTCCGACAAAGTTATCCCGAGAGAAGTAAAGCAAGTGTGTAAGTCCATCTCTGAATGTAAAGCATTCCTGCGTTAAGCTTAACAAGCAACTGCCTCTCCTGCTGCTACTTCAATCATGAAACTGCTTAATTATCAGCTGATCGGCTTTTCTGTCGCGACTCCGTCTCTCTTCTTTAATTTTGGCCCACTTTGCACCAGAAAGAGGAAACCAGCGGCTGAACAACAGCAGCACGTTTAAGCTTGATCAGCTGTTGTTAGAATTTATTTAATATTACTTTCTACACCAGGATCTTTTTCTACGTAGCTGACGCTGGTAACTGTGCAGGGGCGGATCTAGCAAAGTTTAGCCAGGGGGGCCGATAGGGCATTAACAGGGAAAAGGGGGCACAAAGACATACTTTTCTTTCTTATTCTCATTTAAAATGTCTAGCTTTTAATAAATAATTATCTGACACCCAAAGTTTTAATTTGATGTAAAATGAATAGAAGTCAATTACTGTATATAGTAACTATTAAGTCTAATATATATACCCTAGTAAGCTATAGTACTTTTTCCTTTGGGAAGGTACCATCTGTGCAGTCTGCAATTTTGTTGAAGAAAGATGTTGAATCTATTATTATATTTCTTGAAAAATAATTGATTTCTGTGCATTTTTTTTCACACTGCATCAAATTAAGGTTGATTACGTCGATTAAGCATCATGAGGTGGAGCGTGAGGGGTGGTTCCCCATTTTTTATTTATTTATTTTTGTTGCTGGGAGTTGGAACCCTATTAGTTAGGTTGCTTAATATTTACGCTAAGTACTCTTTAAAATACCAGAATAGGGAGGATGGTGTAGGTTTAAGTTTATTAGATTGATCAGTATTGCTGAACTATGAAACATTTTTTTTTGCATACAGGTATAACAGATTAGCTTTAGTGTAGTTGTTGTTTTAAACTTGAGTATGAACTTATACAAAATGCAGCAAGATATTAAAAAAACAAGTTTTGTTGATTAAAAAACACTATATGGGATTCATATCGGTATCGGCAGATATCCAAATTTATGATATCGGTATCGGTATCGGACATAAAAAAGTGGTATCGTGCCATCTCTAGTGTGGACATGGCCTCAGGTCCACAAGTGAGAAGGGAGCGGGAGATCGACACAGACGGATTGGTGCTGCGGCTGCAGTGATGCGGACTGTACCGGTCTGTCGTGGTTAAGAGAGAGCTGCGTGTAAAAGCGAAGCTCTCAATGTACCGGTCGATCTACGTCCCTGCCATCACCTATGGTCACGAACTGTGTGTAGTGATAGAAAGAACACGATTGTGGATACAAGTGGGAGAAATGGGCTTCCTCCGAAGGGTGGCTGGCCTCCCACTTAGAGATATGGTAAGAAGTTCAGCTATCTAGGAGGGGCTCAGAGTAGAGCTGCTGCTCCTCCCCATCGAAAGGAGCCAGTTGAGGTGGTTCAGGCATCTGATAAGGCTACATGCTGGTTGAGGTGTTTCGCACATGTCCCACTCGGAGCAGGCCCCAGAGCAGACCCAGGACACGCTGGAGAGAGATATCTCTCGACTGGCCTGGGAACGCCTTGGTGTTCCCCTGGACAAGCTGGAGGAGGTGGCTGGGGAGAGGGAGGTCTGGGCTTCTCTGCTTAGGCTGCTGCCCCAGCGACCCTGCCCCAGATAAGCAGAAGAAGATGGATAGATGGAGGGTTTCAGGCATGCAAGCAGAGCCAAGAGATTACAATTGTTTATAAAATGCTTGGAACTTTTCTTGAGTTGATATCTTTACACAGATGGATAAAATATCTGTTTACATTTTCAAAGACAGCTTGGTCTTCACAGGCTGAGGCACTTCAGAAAAATATTGATGGATGTGCATGAAGGATTCAAAGGAACACACACACACACACACACACACACACACACACACACACACACACACCGATTAAGTTGCATTCATTTAGGATGGATGTTTGTTAGTCTTTTGACGCAGTTAGGACGTAAACACTTCCTCTGATAATTGGACCAAACTGGGTTTTCTTGGTCCAGATGTTTGGAGAAACTTCTTCCCTTTCTTTCATCACAGCAGTCTTGTGCCAGATGTTCTCTTGACCACTGAGAGAGGCAAGAAACATCAGGAAGACTAAAGCTCATCACAGGGATCAAGGAGGACCTCGGGATCTTCACCACTATTACCCTCACAGGGAAATATTCAGAACTCCAACGTAGGCCCGCCCTAGAAGATGGATAAACCCAGCATTTCATGACCACTGTGATGGAGACTTTTGCTTTGTGTAATGTTATAAATACTTAGATAATCCTCAGAGGCTCTAGACTTATATATGAACTTATATATGAAATGTAAAGTTTATCTCTCAAATCTGAAATAAAGCTGACCCTTCCCTGTCCTCACACACACCACACACTAGGGTCATCAAGTCTATTTAATTTATGAAATCAAGATTAATTTACAATAATTTTTGGTGCATTCACGCCTACACTGAATGATGTCATTCTCTGGTCTGGATCCTAACTGTGAGCTGCCTGTAGTTAAAGGTGCAACACACAAATGGCAAAATCATGCCACCTTTCCTAAGCAGTAGTTCCACTGCACATTCAGACTGCCGTGTCATTTTGGATGGACTCATAACCACTGCAACATTATCAAGTGTGAAGTTATTCTTGTATTTATCACATTTAGTACAGTACATCAGATAACACTGAAAGACCTTGAATATATTCACTGTTTACCCTTCGACATCTCTCTCTAAGTTGGATAATCATATCTTCTATTTCTGACAATAAATTGCATTGTTAAAAAATGCAACTCTGAACTTGTGAGCCAATATATAGAGGAGACATTTTTGAATGGGGAATTTTTTTTTTGTTTTTATATCCTGTGCTGTCTGGCAGGTTTTGCAATCAGATTTGGATTAACTCACATTCCAGAGATAAGGAAACTGACTCACTCTAAACTGTGGCAGGACTAAACCCTCATTGTCATGGTCTTGGATCTTTGACTCAGTGTTTTGAGTTTTGATCTCTCACTTTTAGTTAAGAATATTCTTAGTTTTATATATACGTGGACTTTTCTCCCTCCTCCCATCCGGCAGACGCTATCGCGGCATCGGGGCCTGATCTTCCAGACTGCGAGATAGCTTTTTCCTGCAAGCCATCAGACTCCTGAACTCACTACCAGCTCCCCCACTCCCCTCCACACACCCACACAAACCATTAACCGACTCTATTGTAAATTGTAAATTTTTAGACTGTTATTAACCCCTTTTACCTCAAAGTGTATGTTTACTCCCTTTACCTTAGTCTTAAAGTGTACATTTATTTCTTACTCTTATTGTTGTACTTTTGCACTAAATGGAACTGGAGCCTTGTCATCCCGTCTCTCTATATATTGTACCGTATATAGCAGAGATGACAATAAAGTTTACTTTGACTTTGAGATGCCTTGATATTCTTGTTTTTATTTACTTGTGATATATATATAAGTAATACACACACACACACACACACACACACACACATACATTTCATATTGCTCTACTTGTTATTTACATATTTCATTACAAAGGCTTCACTCACTCACAGTAGCGCTTGTTTAGGGGAATGTTAATAAGCACACAGTTTTCTGTTCCTGTCTTTATGCGACCACATGTGCAAGTGTTCATTTTAGTAGTTTTACAATGGTTTAATATGTAAGATTGTGTTTTGTTTTTCTATCTGTGCTTACTTTTTTCAATTTCTTCAGAATGTTCTGTAATCAAGAGCTTGCAGAGAAAGTAAATTTCCCAGGAACCGACATGTCTCTCCTCTTCTAATGTAGGGGACTGTCAGCAGGTGTGCACCCAGCACGCCTCCTGCCTCCTGTTTAATTTCATCCGGGCTGATTGACCCAGAAGTTACAGCTTTGGCACACGCAAGTGATTGTTGTTGGAAAGACTTGAATCTGATTTCACTGTTCAGCACTGAAAGCAATCTTTTTCCAACGTTTTAAACTTTACTTAGAGTTATAAATGTTTTTTTAACACAGAAATAAAAATTCAAATAAATAAAACCGAAGCCCCTTCTTTACAGGCACTTGCTCTTACTCAAACTCTAATTCACATCAACACATCAACGAGACATTTGTATGGGCAGAAATCTGTGCCATCAGAAACTGAATTTGAATAAGTTAAATTTGAATTTGAATTGCTCAGATTGAATCTGAATTGTAAATTGAATAAATGCTTTTGAAAACTGAATTTGAATTAGTCTAATTTGAAATTGAATTTATGGTTTGAAAATGATATTATATGATATTATATCACTTCAAACAGAGATGATCCAGTAATGCTGCACTAATGAATTAGACTAACTATTCACTTTAGCTAAAGTTATTAAGTTAGCTAAAGAGTTGGGATGCTGTGTAAGACATAAATAAAGCTAAAATACAAAGGTTTGGGCACCGTTTTGCATGTTTCCCTACTGTAGGGGTCTCTGCAAGCATACAGAGGGGGTACTCTGAGAGGGTCCAATATGACAACTTTGGAATTCTACTAGAAACAGTCGATCATATTTGTTTGTCAAAGCTGAATTCCGGGCAAACTACACTAAATTAGCGTTTTTAGCTAGCAGCTACAATTAGCATAAAAGTTACCTTACGGCTATCATTTGTTAACATGACGCTTCTTCTTATTCATGTAATACATTTATTACCAACCTGAGAGTTTATCCGCTGGTCATTCGACATGACGAATGACTTCTGAAGTCTTAATTCAGCTCAAGACGCTGTAGATTCCCGTCAGTAACACTTTCGGTCCGCTAGTAAAACGTAATTCTATTAATCTGCGCTTGAACCAGAACCGGATGTAAGTTCCAAAAATTATTCGAGAGCTGAATTTTCAAAGGATAAAATGCAGTTTCAAAGCAAATGAATTCATTTTCAAAATATAAAATTCAATTTCAATTTAGTGATGATCATTTTCAAACCATAAATTCAATTTCAAATTAGACTAATTCAAATTCAGTTTTCAAAAGCATTTATTCAAGTTACAATTCAGATTAAATCTGAGCAATTCAAATTCAAATTTAACTTATTCAAATTCAGTTTCTGATGGCACAGATTTTTGCCCATACATTTATCTCAACCAGACTCATACATAAACCATTGTTAGATTCATAATGCATGATCACACCCTCCAGACGTTTCTTGTCTATGTTTGAGTAATCTGTAGAAGAACCTTATCTGTCTCAGATCTATCACGGCATGGACTTCCCATGGGCAGATGTCAGGTTCTTTTCAACCGATAACTATAAGGATTGTTCCAGAGTCTGAAATGCAGAAGAATATCAATATAAAAATATACATTTAGATTATATATAGCATTATACTACATATGTTATTTAAATTATTTCCATTTTTTAAAGGTCTGCTCTGGAGAAAGAAAAATGAGAATGAGTTACACGAGTTATAAATATTGCCAGTGGAACAAAGGAGAAATTTACATTATTGTACTTTATTCAGCTTTCAAGTTGTTTTTGGCAAAATGTTTCAAATGTTAACTAAGTATCTAAGTCTAAAATTTTGTAGTTAGCAAAGCTTCCCTTCACGCTGGTCTTTACACAGGAAATCAGAATTTGAGAGAATTTGCGGTGGAAGGAATACTTCGAGGACCTAAAGGAAGCAGAGTCTGGGGACGTGGGGGACAAGTTGCCTATCTCCGGGGGCAAGGTCACTGAGGCAGTTAAATGACTCCTTGGTGGCAGAGGCCCTGGGTTGGATGAGGTCCGTCCTGAGTTCCTGAAGGCTCTGGATGTTGCTGGCTTCTTCATGTGAGGCCTCTAGCTCACACTGGAATGATTCGCAGCCGAGTGTGAAGCGGTGGGAATGAGAATCAACACCTACAAATCTGAGGCCATGGTCCTCAGCCGGAAAAGGGTGGAGTGCCCACTCCGGATTAGGGACAAGTTCCTGCCCCAAGTGGAGGAGTTTAAGTATCTCAGGCTACGTCCACACTAGCCTGGATAAATACGAAAACGGTGTATATGTCTGAAAACGCTCCGCGTCCACACTATTGTTTTCAATTGTTTTCACAGAGTTGTGCGTCCACATTGAAACGGCCGAAAACGCTTACGTTTTTGTATTGCACATGCGTGAAATGCAAGACGGTTTTACCTGCCTCATTTCTGTCTGCCGTTTATTTACTTTCCGGCTCTTTGAAACGCTGCGGCAAAATGTCAAGGAAAAGCACCAAGTTTTTTAAATGGACTGATGATGAGGTGGTTGTTGCTGCAAGTAACACAAAAGTCCAAAGTTGCAAAAGCGAGTGAGAATTAAAGAATTTGAAGAAAAGCTATCTGGAGCATATACAAACTGATATTAATCTTTAATAGGGCTGTCAACTAAAATTTGTCATTGTTTTCGAAAAGGCTCTGGGTTTGCTGTCCACACTGCGACGTGAAAACGGCGTTTTCAAATGTAAACGCTTTGAAGGGCGTTTTTAAAAAGGCGCCGTTTTTCTTGACCAAAAATGCCGTCTCAGTGTGGATGGAAGGCCAAAACAGAGAAAAAAAGATACGCTTTCAAACGTATTAGTGTGGACTAGAGATGGACCGATCCGATATTACGTATCGGTATCGGTCCGATACTGACCTAAATTACTGGATCGGATATCGGAGAAAAATAAAAAATGTAATCCGATCCATTAAATATCACGAAAGCACCTCACAAAACTTGCAACACGCCGTAACTCACCTCAGAACGTTAGCACGTCGGAGCAGTATGCATCACGTGATAGAGCGGCTGTGGCATGTAGGACCTGTCGGTGGTCTGGATAGCATTTGGAGCTTCGCTAGCAACCCGGCATTTCATCTCCGACAAAGTTATCCCGAGAGAAGTAAAGCAAGTGTGTAAGTCCATCTCTGAATGTAAAGCATTCCTGCGTTAAGCTTAACAAGCAACTGCCTCTCCTGCTGCTACTTCAATCATGAAACTGCTTAATTATCAGCTGATCGGCTTTTCTGTCGCGACTCCGTCTCTCTTCTTTAATTTTGGCCCACTTTGCACCAGAAAGAGGAAACCAGCGGCTGAACAACAGCAGCACGTTTAAGCTTGATCAGCTGTTGTTAGAATTTATTTAATATTACTTTCTACACCAGGATCTTTTTCTACATAGCTGACGCTGGTAACTGTGCAGGGGCGGATCTAGCAAAGTTTAGCCAGGGGGGCCGATAGGGCATTAACAGGGAAAAGGGGGCACAAAGACATACTTTTCTTTCTTATTCTCATTTAAAATGTCTAGCTTTTAATAAATAATTATCTGACACCCAAAGTTTTAATTTGATGTAAAATGAATAGAAGTCAATTACTGTATATAGTAACTATTAAGTCTAATATATATACCCTAGTAAGCTATAGTACTTTTTCCTTTGGGAAGGTACCATCTGTGCAGTCTGCAATTTTGTTGAAGAAAGATGTTGAATCTATTATTATATTTCTTGAAAAATAATTGATTTCTGTGCATTTTTTTTCACACTGCATCAAATTAAGGTTGATTACGTCGATTAAGCATCATGAGGTGGAGCGTGAGGGGTGGTTCCCCATTTTTTATTTATTTATTTTTGTTGCTGGGAGTTGGAACCCTATTAGTTAGGTTGCTTAATATTTACGCTAAGTACTCTTTAAAATACCAGAATAGGGAGGATGGTGTAGGTTTAAGTTTATTAGATTGATCAGTATTGCTGAACTATGAAACATTTTTTTTTGCATACAGGTATAACAGATTAGCTTTAGTGTAGTTGTTGTTTTAAACTTGAGTATGAACTTATACAAAATGCAGCAAGATATTAAAAAAACAAGTTTTGTTGATTAAAAAACACTATATGGGATTCATATCGGTATCGGCAGATATCCAAATTTATGATATCGGTATCGGTATCGGACATAAAAAAGTGGTATCGTGCCATCTCTAGTGTGGACATGGCCTCAGGTCCACAAGTGAGAAGGGAGCGGGAGATCGACACAGACGGATTGGTGCTGCGGCTGCAGTGATGCGGACTGTACCGGTCTGTCGTGGTTAAGAGAGAGCTGCGTGTAAAAGCGAAGCTCTCAATGTACCGGTCGATCTACGTCCCTGCCATCACCTATGGTCACGAACTGTGTGTAGTGATAGAAAGAACACGATTGTGGATACAAGTGGGAGAAATGGGCTTCCTCCGAAGGGTGGCTGGCCTCCCACTTAGAGATATGGTAAGAAGTTCAGCTATCTAGGAGGGGCTCAGAGTAGAGCTGCTGCTCCTCCCCATCGAAAGGAGCCAGTTGAGGTGGTTCAGGCATCTGATAAGGCTACATGCTGGTTGAGGTGTTTCGCACATGTCCCACTCGGAGCAGGCCCCAGAGCAGACCCAGGACACGCTGGAGAGAGATATCTCTCGACTGGCCTGGGAACGCCTTGGTGTTCCCCTGGACAAGCTGGAGGAGGTGGCTGGGGAGAGGGAGGTCTGGGCTTCTCTGCTTAGGCTGCTGCCCCAGCGACCCTGCCCCAGATAAGCAGAAGAAGATGGATAGATGGAGGGTTTCAGGCATGCATGCAGAGCCAAGAGATTACAATTGTTTATAAAATGCTTGGAACTTTTCTTGAGTTGATATCTTTACACAGATGGATAAAATATCTGTTTACATTTTCAAAGACAGCTTGGTCTTCACAGGCTGAGGCACTTCAGAAAAATATTGATGGATGTGCATGAAGGATTCAAAGGAACACACACACACACACACACACACACACACACACACACACACACACACACACACACACCGATTAAGTTGCATTCATTTAGGATGGATGTTTGTTAGTCTTTTGACGCAGTTAGGACGTAAACACTTCCTCTGATAATTGGACCAAACTGGGTTTTCTTGGTCCAGATGTTTGGAGAAACTTCTTCCCTTTCTTTCATCACAGCAGTCTTGTGCCAGATGTTCTCTTGACCACTGAGAGAGGCAAGAAACATCAGGAAGACTAAAGCTCATCACAGGGATCAAGGAGGACCTCGGGATCTTCACCACTATTACCCTCACAGGGAAATATTCAGAACTCCAACGTAGGCCCGCCCTAGAAGATGGATAAACCCAGCATTTCATGAACACTGTGATGGAGACTTTTGCTTTGTGTAATGTTATAAATACTTAGATAATCCTCAGAGGCTCTAGACTTATATATGAACTTATATATGAAATGTAAAGTTTATCTCTCAAATCTGAAATAAAGCTGACCCTTCCCTGTCCTCACACACACCACACACTAGGGTCATCAGTCTATTTAATTTATGAAATCAAGATTAATTTACAATAATTTTTGGTGCATTCACGCCTACACTGAATGATGTCATTCTCTGGTCTGGATCCTAACTGTGAGCTGCCTGTAGTTAAAGGTGCAACACACAAATGGCAAAATCATGCCACCTTTCCTAAGCAGTAGTTCCACTGCACATTCAGACTGCCGTGTCATTTTGGATGGACTCATAACCACTGCAACATTATCAAGTGTGAAGTTATTCTTGTATTTATCACATTTAGTACAGTACATCAGATAACACTGAAAGACCTTGAATATATTCACTGTTTACCCTTCGACATCTCTCTCTAAGTTGGATAATCATATCTTCTATTTCTGACAATAAATTGCATTGTTAAAAAATGCAACTCTGAACTTGTGAGCCAATATATAGAGGAGACATTTTTGAATGGGGAATTTTTTTTTTGTTTTTATATCCTGTGCTGTCTGGCAGGTTTTGCAATCAGATTTGGATTAACTCACATTCCAGAGATAAGGAAACTGACTCACTCTAAACTGTGGCAGGACTAAACCCTCATTGTCATGGTCTTGGATCTTTGACTCAGTGTTTTGAGTTTTGATCTCTCACTTTTAGTTAAGAATATTCTTAGTTTTATATATACGTGGACTTTTCTCCCTCCTCCCATCCGGCAGACGCTATCGCGGCATCGGGGCCTGATCTTCCAGACTGCGAGATAGCTTTTTCCTGCAAGCCATCAGACTCCTGAACTCACTACCAGCTCCCCCACTCCCCTCCACACACCCACACAAACCATTAACCGACTCTATTGTAAATTGTAAATTTTTAGACTGTTATTAACCCCTTTTACCTCAAAGTGTATGTTTACTCCCTTTACCTTAGTCTTAAAGTGTACATTTATTTCTTACTCTTATTGTTGTACTTTTGCACTAAATGGAACTGGAGCCTTGTCATCCCGTCTCTCTATATATTGTACCGTATATAGCAGAGATGACAATAAAGTTTACTTTGACTTTGAGATGCCTTGATATTCTTGTTTTTATTTATTTGTGATATATATATAAGTAATACACACACACACACACACACACACACACACATACATTTCATATTGCTCTACTTGTTATTTACATATTTCATTACAAAGGCTTCACTCACTCACAGTAGCGCTTGTTTAGGGGAATGTTAATAAGCACACAGTTTTCTGTTCCTGTCTTTATGCGACCACATGTGCAAGTGTTCATTTTAGTAGTTTTACAATGGTTTAATATGTAAGATTGTGTTTTGTTTTTCTATCTGTGCTTACTTTTTTCAATTTCTTCAGAATGTTCTGTAATCAAGAGCTTGCAGAGAATGTAAATTTCCCAGGAACCGACATGTCTCTCCTCTTCTAATGTAGGGGACTGTCAGCAGGTGTGCACCCAGCACGCCTCCTGCCTCCTGTTTAATTTCATCCGGGCTGATTGATCCAGAAGTTACAGCTTTGGCACACGCAAGTGATTGTTGTTGGAAAGACTTGAATCTGATTTCACTGTTCAGCACTGAAAGCAATCTTTTTCCAACGTTTTAAACTTTACTTAGAGTTATAAATGTTTTTTTAACACAGAAATAAAAATTCAAATAAATAAAACCGAAGCCCCTTCTTTACAGGCACTTGCTCTTACTCAAACTCTAATTCACATCAACACATCAACGAGACATTTGTATGGGCAGAAATCTGTGCCATCAGAAACTGAATTTGAATAAGTTAAATTTGAATTTGAATTGCTCAGATTGAATCTGAATTGTAAATTGAATAAATGCTTTTGAAAACTGAATTTGAATTAGTCTAATTTGAAATTGAATTTATGGTTTGAAAATGATATTATATGATATTATATCACTTCAAACAGAGATGATCCAGTAATGCTGCACTAATGAATTAGACTAACTATTCACTTTAGCTAAAGTTATTAAGTTAGCTAAAGAGTTGGGATGCTGTGTAAGACATAAATAAAGCTAAAATACAAAGGTTTGGGCACCGTTTTGCATGTTTCCCTACTGTAGGGGTCTCTGCAAGCATACAGAGGGGGTACTCTGAGAGGGTCCAAGATGACAACTTTGGAATTCTACTAGAAACAGTCGATCATATTTGTTTGTCAAAGCTGAATTCCGGGCAAACTACACTAAATTAGCGTTTTTAGCTAGCAGCTACAATTAGCATAAAAGTTACCTTACGGCTATCATTTGTTAACATGACGCTTCTTCTTATTCATGTAATACATTTATTACCAACCTGAGAGTTTATCCGCTGGTCATTCGACATGACGAATGACTTCTGAAGTCTTAATTCAGCTCAAGACGCTGTAGATTCCCGTCAGTAACACTTTCGGTCCGCTAGTAAAATGTAATTCTATTAATCTGCGCTTGAACCAGAACCGGATGTAAGTTCCAAAAATTATTCGAGAGCTGAATTTTCAAAGGATAAAATGCAGTTTCAAAGCAAATGAATTCATTTTCAAAATATAAAATTCAATTTCAATTTAGTGATGATCATTTTCAAACCATAAATTCAATTTCAAATTAGACTAATTCAAATTCAGTTTTCAAAAGCATTTATTCAAGTTACAATTCAGATTAAATCTGAGCAATTCAAATTCAAATTTAACTTATTCAAATTCAGTTTCTGATGGCACAGATTTTTGCCCATACATTTATCTCAACCAGACTCATACATAAACCATTGTTAGATTCATAATGCATGATCACACCCTCCAGACGTTTCTTGTCTATGTTTGAGTAATCTGTAGAAGAACCTTATCTGTCTCAGGTCTATCACGGCATGGACTTCCCATGGGCAGATGTCAGGTTCTTTTCAACCGATAACTATAAGGATTGTTCCAGAGTCTGAAATGCAGAAGAATATCAATATAAAAATATACATTTAGATTATATATAGCATTATACTACATATGTTATTTAAATTATTTCCATTTTTTAAAGGTCTGCTCTGGAGAAAGAAAAATGAGAATGAGTTACACGAGTTATAAATATTGCCAGTGGAACAAAGGAGAAATTTACATTATTGTACTTTATTCAGCTTTCAAGTTGTTTTTGGCAAAATGTTTCAAATGTTAACTAAGTATCTAAGTCTAAAATTTTGTAGTTAGCAAAGCTTCCCTTCACACTGGTCTTTACACAGGAAATCAGAATTTGAGAGAGAAAGGATAAGTTGGCTTTCCTATAGAAAAGAGCAAACAAACAAAAAACAACAACACTTTTATTCTTCTTTAGAAAGCAGATGTACAAAATATGTATGTTTTAAGAGTTCATCTAACAGCTTACAGCTTCTATTCATCTTCATCCACTTATTCATTTCAGAAGTCTATCCTGCCATAGGGTGAGCGGCAGGGTACGCCACAGAGAGATCACCAGTCTGTATGATTTGATTAAAAATAAAAAACGTGAAGCACCAGTATTTCATATCTTTTGTTTGTCCCGAAGTTCAGCTTGCTTGCTGCCTTAAAAACAAAATGTCCAAACTTGTTTCTCTATTAAACAAAAAGTGACTCAAAGCCCAGGTTGAGACTGATATCACTGTGAGATGTGATGTCTTTTCTTAGATGAGACAAATCCTGATACTTTGGTGCCAAGTGAACAGAGTTATTCCATCTAATGAGAGGGAAGATTTAAGCCTGGCAGCAGCAGCGAGGAGTAAACTTGCATGCTTCGTCATTATATTTCTTCTTTTTTTTAGTTACCTGAAATTTTGTTGAAACATGTCAACTCTTATTGTCAAAGGAACCCAGAAAACCCGACTGAAACAGGACTGTTACTCCACCAGTGAACACTATGGTTCAGTCTATGTCTTTCAAAGCAAGAAATAACAATCACATTTTTGCAGGGAAGAAAAACAATGTGATAAGGTATTTGCCTCCTCATGATTTCTTTTTTTGTTGCATATTAACCAGAGTAAATACAAAATATAACTAATAACTCATGATTTAAATTATGTAGAAATAAGAGTTGGATGATCTGAAACATGTATCTGTGACAAATATCCAAAATAAAAAAGAATATATAACTAAAAGAATATAACTATAAGCATTTGTGACCTTTTCTTAATAGCTGTACTACTGCACAGGTGACTGGAGTATCTGACTTGTGTTTAAAGTCAGATAATGAATTTGGCAGTCAACATGGAGATAAAGAAAGGCTATGAAAGAAAGACACACTTTGCTAATCAACAAAGAGTAAACGGTAAGCTTTGCCTTTCTTATAATTGGGGATGAAATGATATAATTTCCCTTATTTTCATTGACAGGAAATTTGAACCAAAAATGTAACATTTTTTTCTGTTCTTCATTAAAAATAACAATAGCTGCAGCATTACCAGTTTATGTAATCTCCAAATTCAAATGGTCATATAATAGTCATAATATCCATACATACATATTTAGGAGTTTTTAAATGTGTCATGTATATCTAACAGTGTATTTTAGTAGGGAATTTATAGTAAGACAAGCACATAAAAAATAACATAAGATGGTAAATGGACTGATTCTCATATAACACTTTTCTGGTCAAGCACTCAAAGTACTTTATATCACAAGCCTCATTTACCCATTCACACATGCATTTTTTTTTTGCCTGTCCTGTTTGGTTCCTTAGCCATCAGAATTATTGTCTGAAGGCCAAGAGAAGGGAAGAGGGACAGTGAGAAAGGGCACTTAAAACATCACCTGTTGAGAGAAGAAAAAAAGAAAAAAAAGAGAAAACAAGCAAAAAAGAGAGCAACATAATAAACACAAAAGCATCAGGATAATCTAGCTAAGTGTAAATAACATCCATCTATCCATTCGCTTCCGCTTATCCTTTTCAGGGTCGCAGGGGGCGCTGGAGCCTATGCCAGCTGTCATAGGGCGAGAGGCGGGGTACGCCCTGGACAGGTTGCCAGTCTGTCGCAGGGCCATGTAAATAACAGTAAATCCTAAATATTGAATGTTATTGTGAAGCACGCAAGACAGACAGCACACAATGTGCTTTGAGGTAGCACCCAAGACAGGTGTAGTTTGTGTCTTTGTACACCTGTCTTTGTGTGCACACCTGTGTGTGTGAGCGTGCTTATATTCAGTAGGTTTCTCCATGTAGTTATCCACTAGAGGGTGTGGGGGGCATAGCCCCGTCCCTTATATGAAGCAGGCATGGAGGAGATCCAGGCCCCAGACATCCAGAAGCCCCCAGAGTGCGAGAGCCGAAGGAAGACCAAAGGAGGGGCAATCGTGCAACCTTCCTGGGAAGAGCTGAGGAGAGCCCCAGACGAGGAGTCACTCAGCAGCCAAAGAGCAGAAGCCAGAGGGGGCTGCAGCGACGTGCCTGCGGGCTCTGCTGGCACCCAGCTGCGCCAGAGTGGACCAAGCCCAGGCCCAGAGGCCAGAGGCCCCTCCCCCCGGAAGAGGGCCATGGGTATCCGGCTCTGTCAAGCAGCCACTGGGAGTAAGCCAGTACATACCTGAGCGCCCAGCCCTGGACACCAAGAACCACCAGCGCACCAACCTCTGAGTCACCAGCAGGGAGTGTGGTGATAGGCCTCCATACCTTGGAGGGCCTGAGATGTTCCCAGAGAGGTGGAGTCTAAGACCCGACCTGACATATAGACACAGACACACACAACAACAGGCACACACAAACACAAACATGCATTCCCACCCTCATGCACACATATACAAATACTCGGCACTCACCCACTGTGGAGACAGACACAAATGGACACTGTACACACAATCACACTCCCCAAACATGCTTTATACCCCAGGTCCAGGTACCCTCACACACAGAGGAGGAACCCGCACCTAGACGCAGGAGATATTACCATTCACACATGCTTTTTACATTAGAGCTTTCAGTCTAACATTCATACGTCTACAATCCAGTGAACACATTGGGAGCAATTTGGGGTTCAGTATCTTAACCAAGGATACTTTGGAAATCTCTGGAACAGCCAGGAACCTTCAGAGTTCAGTAGTAGACAACATACTCTATCTCCTGAGACACAGCCACCAGTTAAGGTTTCTTTTAAAGGACTGCAGTAGTTGCCAAGGGTGTAAGGTGTGACTTTGCAGGAACGGCAAATCTAGGACCAGTGTGGTTTGGATGGCAGCATTGGTCATAATAGAAGTGTGTGAGGGATCTTGAAAAGGTTTAATTGCCCCAGGAGTCAAGAAGGTCCCTAAGTAGAGCTTTTGTGGCACCAATTTAACAAAGAGAAATGAAATACAGCCTGATATTTTTTAAAATTGGAATACATACTTGTGTTTCAAGCTGTGCCTGCCATGTTATGGGATTCTCCTCAAAATACGCCCCCCTAATGCTTCCAGTTGTTAATTGGATTTTGTAAGAACAAGCTGTGGTTGTATTTGGAGCCAACAAACTATATTTATCTGTCTGTATTTTGGCACATAAGTTAAACTGTGATAAATGATTCAGTCTCCTTTTCCCTCTACAGTTAGATGTAAAGTATAAATATAAAGTAGCAACGTGCAATGGTACCAAGGGATTCGCAGCTTTGGCAGTGCTGACAGTTTGAATTCAGCTGGAGTGAATACTGTGATTTTTTTGTTTCTTTTTTGCCAGTAAGCTAATGGGTTTTCCACATTTTATAGAGAGTCTCTTTGAACTTGTATAAAGCCAAGTGGTGGTAAAAGATTGCTACATCGGACTTATGCAACTAAAAATGCACTCATGCATAGACTACCATAAAATAATGATGGCATCCATGACTCATCTGTCATGATCAAACAGAACTTAACCAGAAGGTCTGTGCAGACAGATAGGTGATGGGAAATATTCTTGAAATACTGGAATGTAACATCAGCAACAAACTGGAGTTTAATTTCATGCCTTTTTCCCCCTTATTTTTTTTGCAGGTTTCCAAGATTTATCTGGCACAATGGAACCTTTAGTGCTACACACAGACTCTGATACAGGCAGCACAAAAGACAACCAGACGAGCACTCTGAAGGAAATGCTGTGACAGCAGTGACCGTTTTTTCTGATAATCAAATCCAGTTAAATTCACAAAAAATTGGACAAAATTAAGTTCAAGAAGTTCAAGTTAAGTTGCTTAAGGCCTTTTAAATTAATAAATACACCTGAGGAAATGCCTCTCTTCTTAAAGGTTAGACTCTAAGCTCAACTGGGCTGACTGAAATTAGGTAGTAAATTACTTGTCTTACATTCATCTATGCACAGATCTGGACTTGGTTAAAAAAATCGTCCTTGACATGTTTGGAAATTGATATTGAAGCAATTTTTCTTTTTAATCAGGTTGTTAGTGCATGGTCAAGGTAGCCATTCATTTTATTTGAATCTCTCGCTTCCTAATTATATGCCTCCTTCTATTTTCTTGCCACAGTAATTACACCCTCCTCCATCTATTCCTCACTCTGTTGGTGGTACTGCTCCTGCACTGCTTCATGACTAATGCTACCAACAGTAACTCCTGTGACTGCAAACGCTGGCTCCTTGGTGTTGTTGGTACGACTGTTGACGGTGCAGCTGCTAACTTGTTAGTTAATTTGAAACATTTTACTGCATTGATTTCTAGTTTCTTTTTTCTCTCTCTTAGCTTTTCAGCTCCAGCTTTTCTCTTTTGTTTATTCATCTTTATCAATCATTTTCTGCACACTAACTGTGCGCTATAAGGTGCAATAGTGCACAGGAAGGTAGGGGAGGGGCTGGTTGCATTAAGAAATTTGATTTGGTAAATTCTGCCAGTCCTTATATCGACAAAGAAAATAATATAAATGTTGAGCCATTAGTGCACCATGCAAAGGCCAGATTACCAGTCCAGGCATGTCTATGCTTAATTATGAAGTAACTTCAAGGATGACTGTCAAAAGCACTTTAATTGCAAAGCAGAAAAACAAAGATGGATAATTATTCCCTATTCTTCATTACTTTTTTTTTTTAAAGAAAAAAGTATATAAAATCTGTAAAACTAAACAACAAATTAAACAAGCATCACACTTACATAATCTTTTATAGCTAATATTTACACTTTTTTTAAAATTTAGAAATTAACTGGCAAGTTACACAAAATGGTCTCACCAAGACACAAGAATCTGATAGGATACGTGAGACGAGGAGGAAAAATTACTGAAAAATTAGCTGTAAGTGATACAGCGGGTAAAATAAGTATTGAACATGACACCAATTGCCTAATTAAGTATATTTTTGTATTTATAAAGGTGCTATTGACATGAAATTCTCACCAGATGTTGGTAACAACACATGCAAAGAAATCAAAACCATAAATGTCCAGAAATTATGTGTAATAATGAGAACTTAACACAGGGAATAAGTATTGAACACACTTACTGAAATGCATTTAATACTTCATACAAAAGCGTTTGTTGATGATGACAGCTTCAAGACGCTCGCTTATGGAGAAACTAGTCGCATGCATTGCTCAGATGTGATTTTTGCCCATTCTTCCACACAAAAACTTTTCAAATCCTGAAGGTCCCGTCGGCGTGAGTTTTAGTTCTTCCATAGATGTTCATTGGATTCAGGTCAGGTGATTGGCTGGGTCATTCTAGCTGCAGATTTTTTCCATTTTTGCCATTCATCCTTCCTTGAATTATATAAAGTGTGCCAGTGCTGTATACATAGTGTGTGTTGTGGCATTGCTGTCTTGACTTTCCATGCCTTTCCCCCCCATTTCATTTCTCTTTATTACACATTATTATTGATTTCTTTGCATATGTGGATCAGATAGGTCGTTACCAACATCTGGTAAGAATTTCATGTCAATAGCACCTTTAAAAATATATGTACTTAAAAAACTGGTGGTGTGTTTAATACGTATCTTATGCAGTGTTTGTGTACAGATGCAGAGTGATTGATTCAGTTGGAAAATACACATTATACTGATTATGATTTTAGTACCTGTGTACTTACCACCTGTGTGGATGGTAGAAAGAACTTATTAAATTATCTGTGGACAGAAATTGAATTTCTCAATGTGCCTGTATTAATATATATAACACACACATAACCTAACCATAAACTGAAAGTGTAAATAGCATGCTAGTATGTTGGCAATACAAGTTTTTTATGATAAAATTAAGTTTCATGGTTAATTTTAAGTAAAAGCTCCAGCACTTTTACCCTTTGCTATCAGTGGATGCCTATGGATACACAGCTCATCTACTGCCATCTGTGGAGATACCTTTATGTCCAACACGTTCTCACTCCCAAAGCGTAACATTTTACGCTAGGTGACAAATCGTCACCATATTACGTTTTCGGCTACCCACCACGTTCCTAAATGACGACCTCGGAAAAAAGAGGAAATATGAGAACCGTCTGGACTGAATCTACACGTTTGCTCTTTTTCTTCAAATCGCTTAGAAACACGCTATTTAACATCATTAAAGTCCTGGTGTCACAGTCTGGCGAGGGCAGACTGTAGGGGTTGACAAAAAGACCCAAAACGCAGACTCCAAGGAACAGGGAACAGAACTTGAAATGTTAATAAAAGGCGAGCCGTTTAATATGGCTGGTAGAAAAGGTACAAACAAAGGGCAAGGCAAACTGAAGCAAAATTAACACAAACCTAAACTGGGGAATCTAAACAAACAATAAGAAAAACCTAGACAAGAAACTCGGAAGCATGGCATGGCATAGGAAGCATGGCATGACAACAGACGACCTGACAATCACACACTGAAAACAGAGGACTTAAATACACAGGAGGTGATTAGGGGAAGTGGGAACACATGGAGGAACAGCTGACTGACATGAGCCTAATGACAGGACAAGGGAAGTGAAACTAAATACAATGAACAAAGAACACACGACTCCTTTAAAATAAAACAGGAAACATGAGACAGACATGATAATACAAACTTGATAACATAAGACACGCAGCATGAAACACGAAGGGTGAGGGGAAACTTAAATACAGGGGAAGAAAACAGTCTAATAACCAAATGAACTTAGATAACCTAATGAACAAAATAAACTGAAACTTAAAACGCTGGGTCAAAAGACCCAGGATCATGACACCTGGTTAAGGTCAGGTTATGGTCAGGGCTAGGGATAAGGTTAGGTTTAGGGCTGGAATACAGGGTTGGAACGTCTATTACCGCGGGAGCGTCATTGCACTGGATTCCAGCCATAACCCGCCGCGTACCATAAGAACGCCGAAGGTCTCCTTTCGCGTTCCTCAGGAACGCCGCGGGACGTGACAAAACGTCGACATGTTACGCCTCAGGAGTGAGAATGGGCTGTTATGTCATCTTTAATTGCATTTTTGCTGCTAGCTTTTCCACTACACATCTTGATAGCTGACAACAGCTGTCAGCTGTAAATTGTGCCTGTGTGGGTTATGTAGACAAGCAGGAGAATATTCCTTTTTGTCTACATTGTAGAGGGTGACTTTGCCTTCATACCTAAAAAGAAAAATCAAACAGTCAAGGATTAAAGTGATATTCAACAGGTGAGGAACCTTAAAATGTACAGGGTGGTCCATTAATATGGATACACCGTAATAAAATGGGAATGGTTGGTGATATTAAAGTCCTGTTTGTGGCACATTAGTATATGTGAGGGGGCAAACTCCTCAAGATGGGTGGTGACCATGGTGGCCATTTAGAAGTCGGCCATCTTGGATACAACTCTTGTTTTTTCAATAGGAAGAGGGCCATGTGACACATTAAAACTTATTGGTAATGTCACAAGAAAAACAATGGTGTGCTTGGTGTCAACGTAACTTTATTCTTTCATGAGTTATGTACAAGTTTCTCTTGGAGTTTGCCCCCTCACATATACGAATGTGCCACAAACAGGACTTTAATATCACCAACCATTCCCATTTTATTATGGTGTATCCATATAAATGGCCACCCTGTACAAGTTTCTGGAATTTCCCCTGGGATCAATAAAGTACCTATCAACATCTGTTGTGGGGGTAAGAATCACAACTCACAATAGTTTCTATAGAGGGCTCCAGCAGATTTTCTTTGTGTACAGGTTGTGATCAGCTGCACTGTGCTGATGCTACTGCTCTGAGGTTTACTGCTCTTTGTGGATGCACAAAAGTGAATTCAAAAAGATGTAAACAGATGAGTTGTTTTGGCTGATTTCCATAAACTGACAGTATACTACACAGTATAAAGTTGGTATTTAAATTCATTACTGTATAGTAAACAATCTTTTTTTTCTTGCACTAAACTGCAGAGTATTTCAATGCAACAAGTTCCTCAGCATGTTTATCAATGTGAAAAAAGTGAAATAATGATAAAAGATGAAAGTACAAAAACCAACTGCAAATAGGTTTTTAGTTTGAACATTTCTTTTTACGTTTCAGCACTTACATGGTCTTGAAATATGAAATATGTGTTTGTTGCTTTCAGCTTTCTCAGTGGTGCATCACGTTTTTATAATTTTTAATTCACTAGAATAAACATTATTTGCGGCAGTGATTATTCTGTCTTTGCAGATGGATGTTTACTGCCATGACTTTCCTTACTATCCATAGTTTTTGTTTCTGTATGTGAATAAAAACTATTTCAGGATTTTTGAGAACACTGAGAAAGCAGATTTGGGTTAAAAACCATTCTGAAAATCAGAAACATTTATTCGTAACCTTGTGCTTGTGTCAGCTAACCTGACAGCCTGTTCAGTGATGTGAAAACATTTGCAAGGTGGTCATTCTGTCTAAAGACTTCATTGTTGCCAGATAAATAAACCCATCAACTATACTTTCATAATTCAGTCATAACTTCATCTGAAACTTCCTCTTTAGGATTTGAAAAGTTTTATCTCCTGCTTACAACAACAAAGGGTAAAAAACAAAACAAAAAAAAACCTATTTGCTCAGGTTTAGGCACAAAAAATACTTGGATAAGATTGCAGAAAGTTCAGTTTTCAGTCATAGAGGTCCCGCCGCCATCACAAATCTATTTTATATGTTTCTAGGTAAGAAGATAAATAAAAAGGAATAAGTGAATTTGTGTAAGAAGCAAGTTAGTAAGTTAGACTCCAAAAATGTATGCTGTTTATACCTGTGCCTAAAAAATACCCTAGTTGGAGGCATTACAGGATTAAAACAAACCATCTGATGAATGGATGTGTCCCTCGCAGAGAACACTGTGTGTCTTGGGAGTCTCAATGCAGGAAATTAAAAAAAAAAAGGGTGAACATATGGACAGTCTCTTTCAGAAGGGAATTTAGATTGTTCAAAATGTTCAGCTTAAGATTTCTGTGAAGCTGCACTGGGCAAAGGTTGGTATCACAGATGAGAGCCAATTTCCTTTCTTTTTCTCAGAAATGTTTATCTCTCAAGCATCATTGAAATTACAATTGCAGATCTCACTTTGCTCATTCTGACAGGTGCTTCAAAACAACAGCTCAAACATTGCGCATTGCCAGGACTGATGGAGAGAAATTGGTCAGAGGGCCCGGTGGCGCCAGTGTCCGGCAGCCTCGCCTCTGTCAGTGCGCCCCAGGGTGGCTGTGGCTACACTGTAGTTTGCCATCACCAGTGTGTGAATGTGTGTGTGAATGGGTGGATGACTGGATATGTAAAGCGCTTTGGGGTCCTTAGGGACTAGTAAAGCGCTATATAAATACAGGCCAAATTGGACTCTAAATGGTGGCAAATCTGAGTCACATGTTCTCCAAATTAAAGCTAACATTTACAAAAGTGTCTAATTTTTATATCATTTTTAGTCATGCAAATATATGTGTTACATATGTTAAATATAAACTATGTGTAGTTACATCACATTTAAAGGTCAGATTTGCATAGATGGACAAATGAATGCTGTGTTCAAGTGTTGATGGAAAACTGGAACATCTGGGTTTTAAGTGTATTCCTGTTTATACATCACTTTATCTTTCCATTGCTAATTCAAAAGCTTAAAAATAAGTTTGGGTGTCACGGGACTCTGAGAGGAACCTAGATTGCATATAATCTATTTCCAGTTTGGTTAGTGGGCTGTTTACTGTGACACTGATATACTGTGTGTATTTGTACTTGTCATACTTTGTCATTCAATATTTCAGCACAGTTTCTGTGATTCCTTTTGCATGTTTATATGACAAAATATCATCACAGTTGGATGGTCTAATGAAGGGATATAACAACATGCTTTGTCTTCTACAGGGTGGGCCATTTATAAGGATACGCCGTAATAACATGGGAATGGTTGGTGATATTAAAGTCCTGTTTGTGGCACAGTAGTATATGTGAGGGGGCAAACTCCTCAAGATGGGTGGTGACCATGGTGGCCATTTAGAAGTCGGCCATCTTGGATACAACTTTTGTTTTTTCAATAGGAAGAGGGCCATGTGACACATCAAACTTATTGGTAATGTCACAAGAAAAACAATGGTGTGCTTGGTTTCAACGTAACTTTATTCTTCCATGAGTTATTTACAAGTTTCTCTTTGTTCACAGCCATTGGCATGTCGAAGAGGTTAACACGTGAGGAGCGGATCGAAATTGTGTTGATATCCAGTGAAGGCAGTAACCGGGTCATTGCAGCAGATTTCAATGCAAGACACCCTACGAGACCACCCATCTCTCATGCTACAGTTAGCAAACTGCTTGATAAGGTTTGTGAAACTGGTTCAGTGTTGGATTTGCCAAAATGTGGACGCAAGAAAACTGTCACTAATGAAGAAACATCAGTGGCTGTCCTAGCTTCATTCAGCAAGAGCCCACAGCGTAGCACTCGCCGCATGTCACTGGAGAGTGGCATTAGTCAAACATCCCTTCGGCGG
This sequence comes from Diplotaxodon limnothrissa, assembly GCF_057381915.1. Taxonomy (NCBI): domain Eukaryota; kingdom Metazoa; phylum Chordata; class Actinopteri; order Cichliformes; family Cichlidae; genus Diplotaxodon; species Diplotaxodon limnothrissa. The sequence continues at coordinate 27,795,385 of NC_140616.1, read as the reverse complement.
ATATTAGCTACTCACAAATGGAACCCTTACAAACTCCAGCTACTGCAGCATCTCAACGAGGATGACCCAGATCGGCGCACAGAATTTGCAGAATGGGCAAAACAAAAATTGGAACAGGACCCTCAGTTCACGCAGAAGATTTTGTTCAGTGATGAGGCAAACTTTTATGTGAATGGTGAAGTTAGCAAACAAAACCACCGCTATTGGTCTGACACTAACCCACATTGGATGGATCCCTCCAAGACTGTTGGAACAACAAAACTGATGGTTTGGTGTGATATATGGGGTACAACGATAGTGGGTCCATTCTTCATCCATGGAAACCTCAAGGCCACTGGATATTTGAAATTGCTACATGATGATGTGTTTCCCTCTTTATGCACTGAAACTGGCACGTTCCCTGGGTTTTTCCAGCCAGATGGTGCACCACCACATTATGGGTGCCAGGTCCGAGCATTCCTAGATGAACAGTTTCCTGGAAAGTAGATGGGCCAGTTGAATGGCCCCTAAGGTCTCCCAATCTGACCCCCTTAGACTTTTATCTTTGTGGTCATCTGAAGGCAATTGTCTATGGTGTGAAGATACGAGATGTGCAGCACCTAAAACTATGGATACTGGATGTCTGTGCTGACATTTCTCCTGCGGTGTTGCTATCAGTGTGTGAAGAGTGGGAGAAGAGGGTGGCATTGACAATCCAACACAATGGGCAGCACATTGAACACATTTTATAAGTGGTCAGAAACTTGTAAATAACTCATGAAAGAATAAAGTCACAATGAAACCAAGCACACCATTGTTTTTCTTGTGACATTACCAATAAGTTTGATGTGTCACATGGCCCTCTTCCTATTGAAAAAACAAAAGTTGTATCCAAGATGGCCGACTTCTAAATGGCCACCATGGTCACCACCCATCTTGAGGAGTTTGCCCCCTCACATATACTAATGTGCCACAAACAGGACTTTAATATCACCAACCATTCACACAAACCATTCACACAAAGCTCCACAAAGCTCACAAAGCTCCAGGACCAGACGGCATCCAAGGCCGGCTTCTCAGAGTGTGTGCCAACCAGCTGGCAGAGGTGTTTACCAACATCTTCAACCTCTCCCTGAGGCAGTCAGTGGTCCCCACGTCCCTCAAAGCATCCACCATCCCCGTTCCCAAAAAATCAGTGGTCTCCTGTCTGAATGACTACCGTCCTGTTGCACTGACATCCGTCATCATGAAGTGCCTGGAGCGGCTGGTCAAAGGTCACGTCTGCTCCTCCCTCCCTGACACACTGGACCCTCTTCAGTTTGCCTATCAGACAAACAGAGCCACAGAGGATGCCATCGCCCTGGCAATGCACACCACCCTCACTCACCTGGAGAAAGGGAATACATATGCAAGGATGCTCTTCATCGACTACAGCTTGGCATTTAACACCATCATCCCCTCGAAACTTGCCACGAAGCTCGTCGACCTTGGGCTGGGAACACCGATCTGCAGATGGATTCTAAACTTCCTCACAAACAGGCCCCAGGTGGTGAGAGTTGGTAAGCACACCTCCTCACCACTGATCCTAAACACAGGTACACCACAGGGTTGTGTGCTTAGCCCCTCCTATATTCCCTGTTCACACACGACTGTGTTGCTAAACACGAGTCCAACATCATCATCAAGTTTGCGGATGACATAACCATCATAGGCCTCATCACAGACAATGATGAGACGGCCTATAGAGAGGAGGTGATGGCACTGTACGAGTGGTGCCTGGAAAATAACCTGACTCTCAACATCAGCAAAACTAGAGAGATGATAGTGGACTACCGGAAACGACCAGTCAGAGAACACCAGCCCATCCACATCAACGGTGTCAAGGTCGAAAGGGTCAGCAGCTTCAAATTCCTTTTAAGTCAACATCACTGAGGAATTCTCCTGGACCCTTCACACAGACACTGCTATCAGGAAAGCTCGCCAACGGCTTTACTTCCTGAGGAGGCTGAGGAAGTTTAGCATGAACGCCAACATCACCTCAAATTTTTACAGGTGTGCAATTGAGAGCTTGCTGACGAGCTGCATCACAGTTTGGTACGGAAGCTGCTCTGCCAGCAGCCGTAAATCACTACAGAGGGTGGTGAAGGCAGCAGAGCACATCACTGGCACGAGGCTTCCTGCCATTCAGGACATTTATCTCCAGCGATGCCTCCGTAAAGCACACAGCATCATCAAGGACCACAGCCACCCAGCACATCAGCTGTTCTCCTTGTTACCATCTGGCAGACGTTACAGGAGTTGTCTGCTCGGACTACAAGACTTAAAAACAGTTTTTACCACCAAGCCATATGACACCTCAACCACAACACTTAAGCACACACAACACAGCACTCAGAAGCTACCCTGCAGCTTCACAAGTACTCTGTTTAATCTGCACTGGTCACTCCACTTTATTGTCATTGATATTTATATTTAAAAGTGCAATACTGTAATTTTCTGCTGCTCATTCCTGTGCAATATCCCATCTGCCCTCCCGTCATATTTCTTTTCAAGATTTTTTTATTTAATCACTAGTGTACATATATTTATATTTATAGATACATATATTTAGTCATCTTTTCTCTTTTACCATGTCTCTCTAATATTTTGCTCCTTACTATTTTTCTATTTTTTTATTATTTTATTTTATTTTCTCCTACTGTACCATGCTGCTGAGTGACTGCTGCTCGTCAAACACATTTCATTGCAATGTTGACCCTGTGCTAACTTGCATATGACAAATAAAACTGAAAACTGAAACTGAAAACCTTCCCATTTTATTACGGTGTATCCATATAAATGGCCCACCCTGTAGAACAGGGGTGGGCAATTTCAGGCCTTGAGGGCTGATGTTCTACAGGTTTTAGATCTCACCTTGGGTCAACACACCTGAATCACATGATTAGTTTGTTACCAGGCCTCTGGAGAACTTCAGGACACGTTAAGGAGCTAATTTAGCCATTTAAATCAGCAGTGTTGGTTCAAGGACACGTCTAAAACCTGCAGGGACAACGGCCCTCGAGGAGTTGCCCACCCCTGCTGTAGAATGTACAGACATGCTCACATTATAGTATTAAATGGAACAAAATAAGAGTTGACATCTTCACTAATAGTTAGGCTTTCCTAGGCAATTGCTCTTTGATGGATTGCATTACTTTTGTATTTCTTGAGTGTGCTGTTAGTGAAGGTCAGGTAAAAGTGTGCTGTATTATTTTGACTTCAGACATGGTTTATTTCTCTCCAAAAAGTTATGCAATGAGGTGATTGTTGTAAGTAGGCTTGAAGAAAATGATGTGATACTCTTGAAAGCAATGAACGAACATGAGACATCTCTCAGGCAAAGAGATGAGTTTGCAGAAAGCCAATGTGGAGGAACAGAAGAGAAAATGTAGTAGCATAATTCCTTAAGTTTCTAGGTCCTGTTCTGAAAGCTGTTTAAAAAAAACAAGAACCCAAAAGACCACTAAAATAGCTATTTCATGAAAGCACTTCAGAAAGCAGTTCAGATAATGAGGATAAGCTTACTGTACTTTAACTTTGTCCATCTGCATCATTCCAAGACTTCTGCCGCGACCCCAAGAGCTGTCTTTGGTCCTCCATAGCTGAGAATGACAGCTGTTGAGCTTTTTGTTAAATCAGTTAAGTGTCAAGTTCACAAATAAAATGCACTGCACTTTTTGTCAACTATAGTAACTTGCTTCTCGCAGTCATCTAGCTCAGCGGTCTCCAACCTTTTTTGCGCCACGGACCGGTTTATGCCCGACAATATTTTCACGGACCGGCCTTTAAGGTGTCGCGGATAAATACAACAAAATCGAAAAAAAGAAGATTTATTCATAACACACATGAAAAGATCCAGGAAAACCGAGTTAACGATAAAAATGATAACAAAATAAGGCTGAAAACTGATAAAAACCCTGAAAACCATACATTTCACACCTGAACCTCAACTTTCGCGGCCCGGTACCAAACGACTCACGGACCGGTACCGGTCCGAGGCCCGGGGATTGGGGACCGCTGATCTAGCTATACTTGTGTAATGTTCATACTCAGTTCTGGAGCTGTCAGTAAGAAACAGATATGGCAACCCATTCTGCTTCCGGTACTCTGAAAGTAGGAAATGCACTTTTCACTGCTGCAGCTGTTTGCACAGATGAGCATATGTATTCCTGTTTCCCATCCAGAGTATGCACAAAGTTAGCATGTAAGCATGTTAGCTAAAAACCGAAGCTTAGCTAAATGGTCTGTTCTTGCTACGCTACCTAAGCACTCAGAGCGCTTTATACAACATGCCTTATTCACCCATTCACGCCTATTTATACAAGCAGATTGATACAAGCAAATCTGGGTTAGTATCTTGCTTAATGATATTCGGCATGCAGATTGGAGCAGCCAGGGATCGAACCAACAACCTTACAATTAGTAAAAGACTTGCTCTGTTTATGATTTGACACAACATAAATAAATTGTAATTGATCTGAAATGAATTGTTTTTTGAATGTTGAATATGGAGGTTTTTTATGTACTGTATGTTTCACATAATGTTTTTACAATGTAAGCAGCTGGCATGAATTCACTTTATATCATGAAACATGTAAAGTTGAAACTGTGGAGATCATAATCATAATGCAAATGTGTACTGTACTGTAACTACAGTAAAACCATTCTTCATGTTATAATGTGTGGTGACAGATAATGAACTATAAATAGGGGCATTGGTGCCCTACTCAGATAACTCAGATTATAATGTGTTTAATTGCTGCATAAACCTATATACTGACTAAACCCTCTGAAATTGACAATAACACCTAATTGTCTCTGATTTTTATTATTTAATTTTAGGATGTGCTGTAGGTTTTTAGACATAGCTTCCATGAGGTACTGAGCAAATTCTTCAACTTCCTGTAGATACTACATCTTGGATGCAGAACTTCTCTTGTTTATGCGGTGGAGCATCTTGCCTTGCAGGATTAAGTTACAACACACTAATGTGTTGTCAATTTTCACTGTGGTATGTGTGGATAAAGATCACAAACCTAAGGCATGCTTGTCTGACAATGACAATGTCCAGATGGTGCCAATGTTTTAGGCAAGGTTGTCTTCATTGTCCTCTGTTCAGTCAAGGGCACAGATAAAATGTCTCTGCTGAATTTTAAAACGACAGTTGATGTTCAGCATCAACTGTCATTTTAATTTCCACTTCCATTTTCCACGAAATTGAATGTCAAACAAGTAACAAGATGAAAAAACATCCCTAGTCCCAAAATATATAAAATAAATTTGCATTCAGTAGTAGCTACAGTTAAAGAAATTAAATAAAATACACAAAGTGTACCCATAACCCAACAATTCTGGGAGTGATGGAAGCACATCAGGTGGTGCATCTGTATGAATTTCATCCCAGCAGTTTCTCTTCAGCACTGCCCACTTCATCATTCGCCCACTGTGCTTGCTTTTTCTCACTACCACGCATCCCCAAACAGCTGCTCTATATTTCAATCATCTCTACAGTCAACAACAGTCCTCAACACAAATGTAACTTGCTCAGTCAAGTCTGCCCTGCAGTCACTACTAAATATTGAAAACTTACAGAACATTATTACATCAATTAAATCTAAATATTTGAATACAGAACACTTTATTTTCACTGTTTTTCATGATTCTTTAAGTTGAAATTATTGAAAGAAAGACTTCTGATGACAAGAAGCCATCCAAGACAGAAAGGCAGCTCATTCTCCATGGAATATTTACTTTAGGAGAATAGTATTTTATTTTGTATATATTCATTTTGTTTTCTTCTCTTTAAATGTTCATTAAGAGGTTTGTCTTTCAGATTAGCGTGACAGATGTTTACTTTGATTACAAAATGTCAAGGTGTTGGGTCAGGTGGATAAGCGGTCTGGCTGGGTTTTCCTCTCCACCTTTGAGGCGAAGCAGTGCGTCCTTTACACACATCCTGAACATTTACTCCCCAGATGTCTGTGTACTAGGTTTGGCTTACTTTAAATCTCACTGCACATCTGTAATTCTTATTTGCTGATGCCTTCGTGCATTCATGTGCTTTTAGTTGTTCTTTCAATTATTTCAATTGTTCGCAGCTTAATCTACTATCCTATCATTGTCGCCCTTCTGGAAGTGCTAGTGTTTAGCAAATTTGCTCAACCTGCATTGCATTTCATCTGGCTACAACCATTCTGTTCTAGGCAAATTCTTGCTGCTGGCGGTGCTAATCCAGAGAAAGCCTCAGCGCTGTGCAATTTCACAATTACAGGAGCTTGTTTCTGTTTTTACATCTGCAAGCCTTAAATTCCATCTGCAAGTTAATAGCATGCAAATTTCTCTCTCCCTGCACCCCCATGTGTCTTTAATGTGTACCCAAGAATTGAAGAATCTCAGCTGTCCTGAGCCTTAGTAAAGCCTTTCATCTTTTCCCAGGCTCTCTGCTCTCTGTCGGCCAACAGCAGCCCTGAGCCTTAACGGAGGCTCTTCTTACCCTGTCTCTTCCAGCACTGACCTGGCCTTTGGTGGCCTTGAACCTTAATACAGGCTCGCCTATCTCTCCTGCTGTACATCAGGTTGAGCCTATCAAAGCATCTTCAGTCTATCCTCATATATTATCTCAGTGTCTCTGCACCGTCTTGGCCTCCTATGGCCCTTGAGCCTCGTTGCAGGCTCAATCTCTATCCTGCTTTGCTCTAGCCCTTTGCTATCCAGACCTTGGGCCCGTTCTTCGTACGTCGCTTACTACATCCAAGATCAAATGACACATCCAAGATCAAATCATCGCGCTAACCGTGAGCTCGCTAATCCGGTTCCCCGAACACACCTGCTGTTGACGATTACTACAGCTGGACGCAGGAATGTGACATCACTGGGTGTCGTAAAAGGGGCTACGCATCGATAGTAGAAACATTGATCGGCAACCCGCTGATTGGTCGGCGAAAATGTCGAAGGGGCGTGCTCGGTATTTTCCGGCAGCAGAGCAAGAACTCATGAGTGAGGGATTTCAGGAGTTTCAGAGTTTAATTAAAACGCAAGAGAACACTGCAAAGGCTGCAAAAGCAAGGAGAGAGGGCTGGCAGAAAGTTGCTGACAAATCAAACTCGTAGGTAATTTAATAATAATAATAATAATAATGGATTGGATTTATATAGCGCTTTCCAAGGCACCCAAAGCGCTTTACGATACCACTATTCATTCACTCCCACATTCACACACTGGTGGAGGCAGCTACGGTTGTAGCCAGGCTGCCATATCGCGCCATCGGCCCCTCTGGCCAACACCAGTAGGCGGTAGGGTAGATCTATCATATGACACTATATTGTCCAATATCATATGGCATTATATTATATTATAATATGTTATATTATATCCCCTTTCACATTAGAGCCACAACAGGACCCACAAGAACATGGGAACAAGTAAAAGTGGAATACAGGAGTATTCTACAGAATGGTAATATTTATCTCTTAGATTGCTTTGCGTCTCTTGGCAAGGTAATACTGGCCTGTAATACTCTGTTAGTTTGTTCATAACAGCAACCAAGAAAAGGGCAGAGGAAAAAAAGACAGGTGGTGGTCCTGCACCCCCTCGTCAACAAGTTGGTTAAGTAAATAATACCCTCACAGGAATATCGATATCTCTCTATGAGCACACTGTCGCGCTGAGCTAAAGGATCCTGTCTATCCCGCAATATACGCTGAATTCTGAGGACTCTCCTTATCAATCTTGCACCTTCCGCAATGGGTTGGTCGCGTATACGGACAGGACATGGCTGCGACAGGCTTCCCAAATCCACCTTCGCTTTTATAGCCGTGGTCTCTCATCTTGATTACACGAAGTAATTTACAATTACTACTCTGAAATATGAATTACATCTGTAATAATCACATACATGTAATAGAATGTTAATAGTTCATTTCCCTTTTTTAGGAAATGACCTGTATGTATCTGTGTGACATCAATAAAAGGATCAAGTGCTGCATTATCTTTAGTTACATTGATAATATTTATTTATGGTGAAACAGTGGAAAAATATCGCTGTTGCTTTCGTATAAATGAAGCGGACATACCTGCGTGGCCGCGATCTAATCCTGTTTACATAAAGTAAACCTGCTCCCGAGCAGGTTTACGCTTACGGCTCTGTTGCTATGACAGCAAGTCCCGGATGAGCTTCGGGGAACCGACTGATCCAGGATCACGCGAAATCGTCAACAATCTAATCCGGCTAACCTACTTAGCGAGGTACGAAGAACGGGCCCCTGTTTCTTAATTTCTCATTCATTGTGATGCTTTTATGCATGTTATGCATCACCCTGTGCCTTGGAGTACTACTAATGTTATTGTGTTCCATACCCTGTAGGTAAGATCTTCCTGCCCTGGTAAGATTGTTTTTCTTTTCTTTGAATTCCTGCCCTAATCCCGATCGCTGCTGGGATTCTGCTCTGCTGTGATGAACCATCAGAGTCTAACCACGAAATAATAATAATAATGGATTGGATTTATATAGCGCTTATCAAGGCACCCAAAGCGCTTTACAATACCACTATTCATTCACTCTCACATTCACACACTGGTGGAGGCAAACTACAGTTGTAGCCACAGCTGCCCTGGGGCAGACTGACAGAAGCGAGGCTGCCATATCGCGCCATCGGCCCCTCTGGCCAACACCAGTAGGCAAGTAGGGTAAAGTGTCTTGCCCAAGGACACAACGACCAGGACAGAGAGCCCAGGGATCGAACCGGCGACCTTCCGGTTACAGATGCGATTCCCAACCCCTGAGCCATGGTCGCCCCGTGCTGTACCTCAAATGGAATTCTGTACATCATTAAATCATGTTCAACTCCTTCTAATGATCTCTCCTTATAGAAATGAAGCTTATGCGTAAATTGTCTGTCTGCTTCCCAGGTGTTGGCAGCTAATCTAAGCTTTTCATCACTGCCACTTTCCTACGTTGTCTAGCTGATTGGGACATCACTGGTCTAGTCCAATCATCTCTATGCCTGGCCTTCTTCAAGCCAATCAGCCTTCACGCCATGTACTTTAACTTCTCACTGCACATCTGTCATTGTTCCTTGCGGACGCCTTCATGCACCCCACCTCCTCCCCATCATTAAGACTCCATGCAAGCTTCCATCTCCACCACCAGCATCTAGACTCAGGGTTTCCTGCACTAATCCCTATCACCCCTGGGAATCCATTCTGCTGTGATAGTCCATCGGATTCTAATTGCCAAATACCTCAAATCAATAATCATGTTCAAGTCCTTTTAATGATCTTTCCTTACTGAACTGCTTTGACTGAATCAAGACATTTTGGTGGTTAGCATATATTTAGACATCGCCTTAAGAGATTCTTAAATAAAAAAAAAATGAAAAAAAAAATGAAAGGGAAGCAATCACAGAATAGTCATCAGGTCAGACAAATTGATGTTTTTGACTGTAAAGTCTATTGGTCCCTTCAGGTTACAGCCTCCACCACAGGTGGTCTGTAAACCAGACCAGGGTGATGAGAAGACCAGGTGGCAGCAAACTTTTGTGTCTTGCAAGAATTGAAAAGAAGCCATGAGATGAACGAGGAGGAATGAACCCTTGACCCAGAGCATAAAGTTGAAGATTACAGCCAACTGAGACATCTGTTGCATGCTACTGAAAGCAGACTGAGAATAAAGTTTTTTTTTCTGATCTGTAAACCTATGCTGACCTACAGAAACCTTGCTGCAGTTCTCTCTAAATCTGTTCTCTAAATCTGGATAGATCTTGTTGAAGAAAAGCTGTATTTTTGTCATCTTGGCATCTCTTTTTTTCAAACAGCATGACTTACAGTATAAAAAGCAAAAAACAGCTAGTTTTATAAAACAAAACTATAAATAATTAAGTAGATAAGTCTGTGGTAAATTCCAAAAGAAATGCAACAACATATATAGAACATACAGTAAGAATCCCCAAGTTGTCCAGCTTGTCATTTTAGGTAAATTAATAAATGAATATTTATGAATCTGTCTTTGCACAGCCGTGGAAATGGAGTGGAGTCAAATGTCCCACAGTCGGGTGCTGAGAGTGCATTTTCACTGTCACAGTAAATATGTGGTTGAAATGAAATGTGCGACACAGAATGACCAGATAAACAGAAGCAGGTTGGTAAGACCTAACTATTCACAATCAAACAGTTCCTGGTGAACTGACAGATGCTGCCTAATCACAAAGAGGCTGAACAAGAAGGAACTAAACAACAAAGTACTGTTCAGCTGCCCTGTGCACGGTAGTGTAGCTTGGGAACTGTGCTGGGTTTGCTCTTGTGAGAATATATTCTTCACTGGCTCAGACTCAGTAAACAGTTCAATAAGGTCTTACAGCTGCCAATCACTCTAACATGAAAATATCTCATGTTTACCACATCACCATCTTTTTTGACACCTGCCAACCTTCCCTCAGAGGATGGTTCCCCTCTGTTTACTCTGTGATCTGTACATTTTTCTGAAGACGCAAAAAACAAAGAAGAATTAATTTAATGGACACCAATTGCTCAGTTTTTTTCTTCTGTTTTTTCTAACATTGCCCTTATAGTAATCAGGACCCTAGTTTATAATACTTTACTGTCCTTTATAGATAAAACCAAAGTGATTGTGTCTTCCTTCCCCATGTCTTATCCCTAATCAGCCTCGCCGGTTGCTTTATTAGTTACAGCTGTCCAATTAATTCTTAACAGAATACCTAATAAGCCAATCGCATGGTAGCAACCTGAAAACCTGCTGATGAGGATTAAAATGGGGAAGAAAGGTGATTTGTGATATGACAATGGAATGGTTGTTGGTGCCTTACAGTCTGGTCTGAGAATTTCAGAAGCTGCTCATCTGCATCTAATTTCCTGCACAACCTTCAACAGAATTTAGAGAGAATGATCCAAAAAAGAGAGAAGAAAATCCAGCAGTTCCCTTTGATTGAGAAGAGCTCAGGGGAAAAAACACAACCTGCAGCAGAAGAACTAAGAACAAGAAACTGAGGCTAATATTTACACGGGGTCACTAAAAATGAACATTAGAAGATTGGTACATTGGAAAATTGTTATCTTAAAACATGCTGCAATCAAAGGACTGAGTAAAGCTTCTTCCAGATGATTTGAAACTGAAGGTTCCTCTTGACCAGGTTATGCAGCATAAGTTAGCACGATATTTAGAGAGAACCACTTTTGTGACACAGAAAACTAACAGAAGACTCTAACATCAACACTGCTTGCTAATCTTGCTTTGTAGTACACCCCTGAAATCTAAACTCCACCCCCTGTGGTGGTGTGGAGGATTCCCATCATGGATCTGTAGTTGTCAGTAGTAATAATTAAAGTAATGAAGTAGTAGTAGCAGTAGTAGTAAAAAAAAAAAAAGCATTATAGACCAAAGTAATTACAAAAAACTAGTCAATGACACTAGCATGATTGAGCTGTTGTGCTGTCTCCCCACAGGGATGATTTATTGATTTTATTTTATTTATTTATTTATTTATTTATTTATTCATTCATTTTAAATCTGTCCAATAAAACACACCAAATTTCTTTCATCCACTTTACTTTTTTCCTGGCAGTGCTCCCCATTTTTCTGTAGGATTATTTTTTCCACACACCTCTGCTCCTAAATTGTTGTTTTTTCATTTCTGTAATAAATAGCTATTGTACTTTTGCTCTCCTAAGCCCGTATCCAAACAACTATCATTTTCAATCCAGAAAAACACCAACTGTTCATTTACTCTACAGGCGAACAGTGTTGTTTTGCTAAAACAAGATACCCAGCCCAGTTAGCCTTCTGGGAATAAATAGGGAGAGTACAGCCATATTATCAGGAAGCCTGCTGCCCATAACATGCAGGAGTACTGCAGAGAGCTTTTACTGGATCTGAGGCTTAAGAACTGTTCCCTGATTTCTGATGAGTCACATTGTGCTGGAAGGCCTTTTCTTTAGTACACAGCTGGCCCAAATCTACCGTAAGTGTTTAGAGAATTTTGAGTAGTGGGTATATTATATTTTCATGCTATGGATAGCTCACTCCATAGCTTTAATATTATCTGTCATATTGAGTGGAAAACAAAACACTATGGTTCATTATCTCCCCAATATGCAACTGGGAGGGGATAATTTCCTCTCAGGAATTGTTTTTTCCCATTCAGCATCAAATTGTGACCGTATCAGCTGCCATAGGGCGAGAGGCGGGGTACACCCTGGACAGGTCGCCAGTCTGTCGCAGGGCCAACACACAGGGACAGACAACCATTCGCACTCATATTCACACCTAGTGACAACTTGGATTATCCAATTAACCTATCCCCACAAGCTGCATGTCTTTGGACCGTGGGAGGAAGCCGGAGTACCCGGAGGGAACCCACGCAAACACGGGGAGGACATGCAAACTCCACACAGAAAGACCCCGGCCTGATGGTGGAATTGAACTCAGGACCTTCTTGCTGTGCGGCAACAGTGCTAACCACTGTGCCACCGCTTGTATAAATAAAATTGAATTGAAATTGAATTAAATTCTTTATTCCATGGAATGACCCTTTTCTAAATTGTAATGGACACGTGATCGTTTTTAGAAGTTTGCAACAGTTCAATCAGACATGAAAAGATTTTAATACAGTTGGAGTTTGATGTTAGGGCTCAGTAGCACGTGTAGGGAGTGATAAGTAAATATCCTCCCAGAGTCTACAGGTGGATGCTAGATGTGGTAAAGGTGTTGAAGCATCGGGTAGTAAAGCAAGGCAACAGCGGTACTGACATGTCAGAGGCAGAGACAGAGACAGGAAATTATGAAGCTTTAATAAACTGCCTAATTTAGAGGATGTGTTTGGCATAATCTGGGAGGAAAGTGAGTCATCTAAGTGTGTATGAACCAGAGATGCCTGCCTGAGCTCACTTGGGGGACTTCACTCCAATTTTGGAAGGGAATGACTGTTGCCAGAGGGCAGCAGTAACAATGTAAACAATGTGTCATTCATTTTAAATGAGTTGCAGGTCTTGAACAAGGCTAATGCTTTGTGTCAGTGAAGTAATATTTCATGAAAGTGACAGCCTGTAATCAAGCTTCTGACCCCCGGTACACACATCATAGTCAGAAGAGTAGTGTGTCCACGAGGCAGGCTGGGTGAAAGCCTGCAATTTACACTTCACTGACACAATGTATAAAACTACCATTACAATTATTACCAAATGATCCAAAATACTATGTGTTGAGTATGTGTGCAGTCTATTTGACATGACTGTGACCATGAACTTAGTAAGACCTTTAGAAAAAGAAAATCTGGTGCATAGAGCTTTGAATAATGCAGTCTTACATGTGCTTGTTTTCTCAACCCCTTTCTAAATAATGCTTGGTGAACTATAAACTGCAGGAGCAGCAAAAACTACTACTGGTTAATATTCTTTTTGCAATGTCCCACTACAATTTGAAGGCACCCAGAGTATATTAGCTTTAAATTGAGATGATGTCCTCATCTTTGGATGTGGCATGTGGCTTTTGTGGATGTCTTGATTGGAATCTACATCCCATTGCTCATGTTACATTTCCAGCTTTGCGATGACTGACTTTCTGAAAGCTAATTCTGGCAATAAATCAGAGAAAAACAGGGCCATTTTAACCTACAGAGAAACTCCAAGTATCTGAGAAGCCTGTGCTTTGACCATCGGTTTGCTTGGCCATGCATTGGACTCTTTTTGTCTTCTAACTGCATCCAAACACTATAATGTAAAGGGTTAGTTAACAAACTGTCATGTTACTGTCATGAGCTGTCTGTCAATCAGCATGTTTTTGTCAGTTCCTGCCAGAGAAGCCGTGTTTAATTGTGGTTTGAAAATAGATTCACTTGTCAGTGTGAATCTGAGGTGTAATATGATGTATTTCACCTCAGTAATTCTAATCAGTCAGAGCCAAGCATGGACCGTACAAGGCTAACAACGCAGTGGAACAGGCACTGAAATGAAATAGTGTTGTTATTATATGGATGTAAAAATCATACAATCAACTGAAAAGGAAAGTGAACAGTCTGGTCGTAACCATCTAAATATGACTTCACAATAGAGACGATAATATTTAAACCAGGGTTTAAACATGTGGACTGGAGGAGCCGAGATCAAAACACTGACCTTCCAACTGGTAGACAACTCTCACTGACACCTGAGCCACAGCTCAAAGAATAATCAAGTTCAGAACCACATCATGTACACTTTAGATCCTTTTATCTAATTAACAGAAAACTAGCAATAAGCTTTTATTTTCATTTTAATAAATGTCACTCACTGAACATTGAAGATCATCTCTCTCTCTTTCTTACATATTTCTGCAGACATACGTTTTCACATCAGTGCTTTTGGGCCCCTGGGAAATACAGAGCTTTTATCTAACAAAAAAGATTGACACAGAAATATTGTGTTCGTTTGATGGCATTTGTCAAACTGTTTCAAATGTTGCATTTGAATTACCTGCCTCTTAAAAGAAGGCGAGATGGGACTCCATTGTACTTGCACCCTGTTTTTAACCTTACTGGCATTTATATAGCGTGATTCTGGTCTTACTGATCACTCAAAACACTTTAGACTACAAGCTACATTTAACCATAAAGTTATATAGTTCTATAATGTTTAAGCAATTTATTTACTTACTATCAGTGAATAACTTGGGAATCAATAATTAACCTAACATACTTTGGGGTGTTTGTGGAAGTAAAAAAAAAAAGAAAAAAGAAACCCACACAGGCTCAGGAAGAACACTTATCATGGACAGGTTTATGTTCATGCACAGTGAAGGGGTGTGACAGATATATACTCATGCTCTCGCTAAACAGGTTTCAAGAATTAAGTTGCGTTGGGGATCATGGTCGACCAGCAAATGTTTTCTCTAAGCAAAACAGTGGGAGGTGAAGGCTTTCTGCTAAAAACTGTGAAGGCAGGTAACACTAAGTAGGAGTAAAAAGACAAAAACAAAAAGCTAATCTTTGTAGGAAATATTGTGCAGTGGATGAATGGATACAACGGAGGTGACTCAGGTTTTTTGTCACATGTGAATTTAAAAGTCAGTCTTTCATTTTCTCATACAGAACCACAAAACCGAACTTATAATTATTACTTATTAAATATTAATATAAATAATTATTTGCATTATCATGCACAAGTTGATCATTGAGCAAATTATACCTTATATTTTGTTCAGTAGTCATTCAAGAAGTCTGCGCATTGAGCACTTTGAGGAGCAACAGCACTCTTCCAGGTCCAATGGCCAGAGAAGCCTCTTTACATACAATATGTATGTAGGAGCACGATAGCACGATAGGATTGATACTTTGTTTCTAGTATGTGGCCCAGATAAATTGATGTTAACTTTATTTTTTGGGGGAAATTAAAAACTATACTTATATATGTGTGTCTATGTGCAATATATCTCAAATATGCATTATGAAAGACGTTTGACCTTTTTGTGCTGGTTGTCATGTCTATTTTATTTAGAGGATACAGCACATTTAAGCAAAATAAGCTGAACCAAAGTGCTTTAGAGACAGACACTAGGTCTCCAAAATACATCAAAAGCTGTACGGTCTGTTTTGTTGTGTTAAAGTATTGTGCAAAGTAAATAAAAGTGATTCAGTGGACATTAAAATGTGTTCAGAATTTTCAAATTGATGATGATTCATCTCATAAATCATGGCAATGTGCTCTTGCCTATTTAAGCTGCCTTTACAGGTTAAAAGTAAGCAATACTGGCCCTGTATTTACATGGTATCAGATTGATCACTAAATTTGCAGTATTGCACAGCACTGTTCTTAACCTCAGGCAAAGAAAATGCCAGACATTTTGTACAGACAAGAACACAGGAGAATGTGACAGCTGCTCACTTTGAAAAACTACACAAATCTGAGTATTCCATTGTCATTAACAGAAAGACATTAAACTAGTGCAAACACATTACTGAGGACAACATACCCCTGAATGTAAATTACCAGAACATTAGCATAAATCATCTGAAAGTGAAACATTACAGATTTATTGCCAGAGCATCAGTAAAGTGGTTACAGCACATTCCTCTTGCCTCAAATGCTTTCAGTATCACTCAAGTGCAAGAAATTGCTGATGCAAAACAAGCACCTATCATGACTGTGGATGCTTTGCTATGGCTCAGTCAGAAATGTCAAAAATTAAGCCCATTCAGACAGGATTATTTCCCTTGGGGAGCTGAATAGATTTTAACAATTAAATGTAATAGCCATTGATTTTATTGTAGTGTAGAATGTATAAGAGTAATTTTTCACTGTCTATCTAGTAATATTTACAGCTAGACCACTAGCTCTATATTTTCCATTGTGCATTTTGCATTGTATTTTGTTATCCTGATCTTAACCAGGACTATAGTGATGTTAAATAGCGTGTTTCTAAGCGATTTGAAGAAAAAGGGAGCTGTCAAGCTTAAGAAGAAGTCCTATAGAACTTTTGACTCTTAAGGCAGCTGACATATACCAGCAAGCCAAAGGGAGTGGGGAGTGCAGCTCTAGCAGTAGCCAAGGTAAAAACTCAGGTTTGTCCCACTGTCACAGCTTCTGTAACAGAGTCCGGGTATAAAAGGGATGATTCACCCAGTACTGGCAACGAGGCCACCGATGTAGTTCATCAGCTCCTTAGTGACAGGACTCAGGGGGTGGATACGATTTACCCCTGAGTTTCTCAAGGCTTTGAATGTTGGGGGTCTATCATGGTTGACACACATCTGTATATTGTGTGGAAGCTAAGGACTCTCAGGCTATGGATTTAATGACTGGGATGAGGATTTCCCTCTTCAACCAGTGTGACTGAATAATGTGTCCAGCTGTAGGGGGAGCTTTAGGCTTCTGAGCCTCCCAAGGAAGGTCTGTGCCAGAGTACTGGAGAGGAGAGTCTATCTGTTAGTCGAACTTTGGATTGGATTCTGTGGAGCCGAAGAGTATGGGGTATCTGGCTTGTTACTGCGAGCTATCAAGTGTCTGTACAACCGTTGCCAGAGCTTGTGCCGCATTGCACTAACACATAGTGGGCGGTGAGACCCACGGCGTTTAATCTTTCATATATCTTAATATAAGATAAAGAAGTGCAATTTCATTAGCACATCTCAGTGTGTCTACATGATAAGTATGTAAAATGACTGAAAAAGATCTAGTACACGTTAGAGAGTTAATACCCTACAGCTTATGACAAAATTTGATCCGAAGTGATTGATGGCCCTAATCACGACCTTTTGACCTCCCGCCCCTCCCCCCCGGAAGCGTGTAATGAGCGTGACGAATCGCATCCGGAGAAGGGGGGTGGGAAACCCCCCGCGTGTCGAATTGCATCCTGAGAAGGGGGGGTGAACCCCGGAAGCGCGCCATCTGTTGCTAAGCGTGTCGAATTGCATCCTGAGAAGGGAGGGGGGAAACCTCCGGAAGCGCGTCATCTGTTGTTGGGAAAAAAAAGTTTTTAGAGGGAGGGGGAAACCTCCGGAAGCGCGTCATCTGTTGTTGGGAAAAAAAAAAGTTTTTAGAGGGAGGGGGAAACCTCCGGAAGCGCGCCATCTGTTGGAGGGGAATAAAAAAGCAGAGAGGTGGAGTCCGTCACAATTTCTAAGGCACAGACACAAGATGGATTTCCTTCTGCAGCCCAGCAGCGTTCCTGTGTCCGATGAGATCTGCTCTCCCAAAGAAGAAGGCTTTGAATATGACATATTCAAATACAGCATATTTACTATGGAAGGCCTCGATCCGGACCTTATGACCCTACCGGAAATACTCCGGAAGTGTCTAGTCATTTTCAGACCTGATGCGTCATGTTCCCTAAGCACAGCGGTGATGCAGCAGATGATTCTGTGATGTATAGAGAGACAGAGCGGATGTAATTTTACTTTCTTAAGCTGCACCGGCGTTTGTAATGGAAATAAAGAGTGACTTCCTGTAGAGATTTCAATAGTATTTTATTTTCCTATAATACAGACGCTGTAAAAAAAACCTTTAAGATACACCATAGCTTGTGATGAAAAGAAGAACTTTCTATCCGCTTGTAACCTACAGGCTGCCTATGTGTAAAAAACGAATAACTATCCCTTAGTGAATACTACTTTTCCTTTTGAGAGACTGAAAAACAAACCATAATTGCAGCGACAGGCGATCTTGTTTCTCACACACACACACACACACACACACACACACACACACACACACACACACACACACACACACACACACACACACACACACACCGCGGGCCAAGGAGGAGTTTTTTTCTTCAATACTTTAACAATAAGTTTTCTCAATAGATAGAAAATGATGACGCTGAGGAGTCAACAGTCGATATTATCGTTGCTTGTAACCCGGTAAATAATTTCGTACATCTCCCCATAAAACAAGTCTTAGTGGAAAAAAGCTCATATTCGAATAAGTTTATTCCCCTCTGTGGGAAAGAGTTTTTTTCTCAGAGTCAACCATGAGGCGAGTTTTGTCAACAGCAAGAACAACTGTTGCCCATAAAGTAAAACAAATATCCGCCTCTAAGTCGTATTTTACCGTTGCAGAATGTGGAAAACAGACAGCCCTCACAGGAGGCACCCAGGGGCCCACCTCACACACCATAGTTAAAATATTTAAATTTCAACTAAATTTGTAGTAATGATCGGATTTCCTCACTTATCTACACCACACTCCTTGTCCTTGATTTCTTATCGTTTCTTATCGTTCCTCTGTCCCTTAATAGAAACCACATATATAGAAACTATCCTCCCTTTCAGTTGTCTTTTGCACTTCCATATCGCAAAGCAGTTACTGTAGGTTATTTTCTGCTTATGCATTAATGTAATTAATTAACTTATTTATCCTTAAGTAAGGTAATGACTTGAGTTCTAATGCTTTTTGTCTCTTGAGTTAGCTGTCAATGTGGGATTTTTTCCCCCTTTTGTCCAGTTAAAGCTGCCTTTCATTCTTCAACACAGCTTAAACTCTAATAGGTAAGCTTTCTTGTAATTTCTTAGTTCTGCAGGCTTCTTGAAAGACATCCGAGACTCTTCTTTGGATGCTGGCTGCCTTTTGTTTTGTTTTCTGTCAAGATGATCCCACACTGCTTCGATTATCTTGAGGTTCGAACCCTGGAGAGATCAATCCATGACTGATGCGTTGTTTCATCCAGGCATACTTTGACTACATTGGCAGTATGTTTGCGATCATTGTCGTACTGAAAAATGAAGTTGAAGCCAATCAGACACTACGTGGTATTACATGGTCGATCAAAATCTGGTGGAACTTTTCTACATTCATAATTTGATTAATTTGGATAAGAGCTCCAACAACACTGGCTGAAATCCAGCCTCAAAGCACGGTAGAGTATCCACGCTGTGTTAAAGACGGCTATAGACATTCACTGTTGTATCTCTCTTCGGACCTCTTCCATGCATATTTCAAATTTGGATTCATTACTCCATAAGACATATTACAGCTGATTTCTTTTTCCAGTCAATTTCTTGTGTAATTTGGCACACCTCAGCCTTATTTGTCTCTGTTCTCCTTCCTTAAGAATGGCTTATTAACAGCCACCCTTCCAACTCAGATAACTTTTGATGAGGTTTCATGAAATGTTTACAGCACTTGAGTTACTCGCCACGGCCATCCTAAATGCTAAAAACACTAAACTTTAATTCTAAATTACGTAATTAACGTTAACCAGAAAAAACAAGCCAAAGTCGAAATGTTGCTGAGCTGACCTGTGGTATGCTATGTCTTCTAAAGCACGTATAATGTAAACAGAACTGGTCTTTGCACAGAAGCCTGTGGAGCTTCATAATTAACCTCAGTGTGTGAAGAGGACTCTCCATTTAATAATAGCTGTAATAAAATGTTCTGGCCGACGGTGTTAAACGCTGCACTTGGGTCTAGCAGGGAAGATTTCAACTTTTCAATACGAATGAAGGCTGCAAACTGATTAGATTAATGTCCGATGATCTTTTCCGTGCTTCTTCAAGTTTGTAACACCAAACATATTAAAGGATGATGTAAGGCTCACAGGAAGAGTTTAATTAGACACACATTTACTATTTTCTTTATACTCTTTCTTTCTTGACATGTTTAATATGATTACTATCAGAGGAGAAAATGAACCTTGTGTAGTCTAAAAACTTTTTTATTTAATCAAACTGTAATGTTGTTGAACTCTGACGGACGTGTCTTTTAATCTTGTCAACAAATCCTTAATCATCTAAATCTGCCATTTATCATCTTGTAAAATGTTCCCTCTGCTTCTGTTGCACATCTCCCCCCGACACTCTCTGCTTCACCAGCCCTGTGCAGCTGGTTCAACCCCTGCCTGCCTCCTTAAACTGGGGTGTTTAAATCTCTTTACCTCTGTTGTGAACTTCACACAAAGTTTGTGGTAACAAAATCAAACTGACGAGGATCTCGTTTGAAAAACACACACACTCACGAGACAAAATAAAAACAGACTGCTCAAAGCAAAAGCAGAGCCCTCACAGCTGGTAGTACAAACACAGTGACAACATGCGTATTAGATACCCTCAGTGCCAAAAGCATAAATATGAAAAAATGTGATCACCAAGAATATCCTAAAAATGGCATTGAGGTGCGTGTTACAGTAAAGAAAAAAAAAAAAGTAGCCAAATTTTCATCGGAAAATGTTGAATTTTAGTAAAAACAATGCTCTGTAGTTTGATACTGTCGTTACAGACAAAGCAGATGTTTAAAGCCTTTGGACGCACATTTGAAATGCACTCATTCTCCTTATCAGCTGGAAACATTAAAGCCGTAAAATGACTTTTTCAAACGGATAAAAACTATTGAACAGCAGCAATGTTGAGCCTGTTCCAAAATTTGAATGTACATGTGTTGAAGGTGCGGGTCTTGTTGAATTATTAAACATACATTCTTTAATTTTTCGAGCCACAAAAACAACAACTTTTAATTTTCTTCTGCTTGAGTATCGGCCTCGGGTAGCTCTACTTATCATTGCTCAATCAGTTGTCTGTTTGTGCTACTTTTTTTCAAGGAGCAGTGGATTATTGGTAAGGGTGACTTTATGTGTTTAGTTACTTAAGTGGAAGTACTGTGGATAGTTTTACCTTACATACATAGATCTACCAGTACAGCTTCTGAGGTATCTGTTTACAAAATGTTATAATCTATTCAAAGGTTCTTTGCAATTTTACATTGATAAACATTATCCTTAACACATTTGGCCCACATAAAGTACTATGGCCATCACACTGTCATTTAGAATTGTTTAAATAACTCGTGTCTTAAGTCCTTCCATCAAACAGAAAATTAAAAAAAAAAAAAAAAAAAAAAAACATGGTTCACTTTTACATCACAAAATGTTAGAAATATAAGCCGTTCATAACAACCTGAAAGGTTGGGAGTTTAAAATGCAAACCGATGGAAGCAGAAGTAGAAGACTATAATGTCTCAGAGCACACGGTGTCTATTAATGTGTAGACATGTATAAATAAGAGTTTAATAAAGATGCTTAATTTCTTAAGAAATAAACAGGTGGAGTGATCTTTATCAAAAGTGGATGTTGCATCTGTGGCTAAACCACTGTACCCAAAAAAAAACTTTAAAAATCTACTGTGTGTGAGGCTGTGTAAGTAAAGCTTGCCCTTCACACCTGCGTGTAATAAACCATTTGTTGGGGGTTGTGGATTTGGCACCTCAGCATTGTGAAAGTGGGGAAACATGTTTCTGGCTGTGCATAAGATTCCTCCTTACAACTTAGAATCTCAGTTCTAAATGAAATTCAGATGTTTTTTTAAGTATGGCTAATGTATTATTTGACTTCTAAGGCACGCACACACACACACACACACACAAGAACAACACAGAGAAGAAGAAGAGGGGGTCGTTTTACTACACATCATAAAAACGCAATCATTCATCTTCCAACTGTATCTTTCTGTTCTGGCTTTAGAATCATAGGTTGTTTACTGAGCCGTACTTTGGGAGTCATACTGTTGTGATACTGGGGAGAAAAGGGTAAGGTTTGATAGACTAAACCCTTACACACACATAACTTGAAAAACCTAAAGAGTGTGTGAGACTGCTAGCTGTGTTGTTCAGCATTAAACTCATCTACAAATGTGTTAGTAAAGAGCGACTTGTACTTCTGTCCCATTAAGCAACGGTTTAACAAATTTCACTGCAAACTATAAAAGGAATCTGGATTTATATAGAACATAGTAGTGATGGATTAAGTGCAGGAAACACTAGTATAAGGTGTCTATTGAACAAATCTCCTTCAGCGTTCAAAATGACCAAAGTGAGGCCTACAGGCGTTTCTCTCAGTTGGTTGTGTTCAGGGAAAAAGCAGCTAAATACACTGAGACTGCTCCACATTGTTAGCAAGTTAACTCTGGATATCTGTAGGTTTTGTCAAACTTGGAGTGAACAAAAGCAGAAAAACAGTAAAAGATGCAGACAGTGAAAGTCTGGTTTATTTCATGAACACAATGAAACATTTTACAGTCCACAGAGCAAAGTAGCATACATGATAAATAGATACACATAACATGAGAAGTAAAACTCGTCGTCTTACCACATGTTATATTCTGTAAACTTAAAATAACCACAGAAATTAGAGTTTAGTGTTTTAAGTCATCTATTAAAAAACATGAGTCAACATTACTGAAGTGACACTTTAACGATGCGTCTTATCAACGTGTTTATGATGATAAAACATGTTCTCTCGTTAGTAGATGTCAGCGCTGTCACTTGTCATGAAAATGTCCAGAGCCAGGGTTCCTCTTTAATCACCATTGATCATTAATAGGGTCACAAAAGATTTGTCACATTATCCCCATAAACAAAATTGCTTTTATAGAAATCATTGTGATACAAATATTTAGATTCTTGATTCACAATGTGCACGAACTCAAAATCTTTAGAGGTTCATATTTATAAAGTATCGCAAATAATACATTTATACCATTGTATGAGCTACACTTCTTGTAAAAAACTGATTGAAAAAAGCTCCTGTCGTGACCTTCCTTCTGTGAGGACACACACACACACACACACACACAGAGAGAGGGGGGGGGGGGGGGGGGGGATCATTAGGATTGGAGGCGTTTTTGGATTTTCACTTATTGTTGGCTTTACAGTCACATAAAATTCATTCCAATTTTTTTGCCTTTGCTTCAATTAAGGTGTTTCTTTAAATCTACAGCAGCTTCCTTTTCAAAAAGTTTACTGACATAGTAAGGAAGTAGCTAGGGAACTCAGTAAGTATGAGCAACAACAGCTTAGGGACTGTTTCTACAATAAAGAGGAATTCATCATCATCTGCAGTTCATCAAAAAAAAAAAAAGCGCCATTAAAAACAATTCAGCAGATCCTCAAAGTATGGATACAATCTGTTTTCAGCTGTAGAGGTACGTTTCATGTACTTATCAACATGCAGTTTAGAGGCTTGCATTAGAGTGCTTTGGTACTTGAGCCTCTTTTATTTAGCACGGTTATACCATTGTGTATTTAGCTATATAAATATGCTCAAGAGTCTATTGTATGTTTGTCATGCAATTAAAAATTCAAAAATATAATTTTTAAATCAGTAACTTTGCAAATTTAGCGCGGACCCTCACCCCTCCCTCCGGCTCCCACGGCCCCGCTGTCACCGTAAGACTCATACTCTTCCCCCACGTATGCTGCTATTTCCCCGCGCCCCAATAATTCTTGTCCTTTTTCTGTTGCAGCCTCCCACAGTCCCGTTTTCGGCGGTCCTGCGCGACTCATCTCCCGGTCCCTTGGTTTCTCGAGTTTCACGCGTGTTTTCCTTCTACCCTCCCGGGACACCTTCAGTTAAAATAAAGTTTATTTTCTCGTACTCCTGTGTGTGTTGGCTCTGCTTCTGGGTCCAGCTTGTGCGCTGAACTTCGGTTCATGACACTAATAGTTTTAAATAGAGCACCACAAACAACAGGTTTTCCTTTAGAAATAAACTTTTCTTGTGTTACTTCTAAAAACTACAGATTCTTAACTCTGCAACAGTTAGACAGAGTTGGTTACAGTTAGGCCCTCAACAGTCAGCAAAACAAGTCATAAAACAATAAAAGAGGCTGCCTTATCAAGAGCATCCCAGCACTGTAGTTCCATTACAATCAGTTTCCTTTATTTTATCTTATCATGTCAGAGGCCAACTGAAACCAAGTCCACCTATATAAAAACACCCCATCAGACACACAGTAGTTTCCTCAGCACTTCACAATTCCCCCCCAAGGTATAGCGTTTTAACTTTTTATTTTTTCGGATCCCAGACACAGCGGTGTGAGGTAGTTAGCACACAGTTTGGACGTGTAGAAAACATTGCTTGTTTGGAACACATCAGCAGAGAGGTAGAGTTCATAGCTGTTCATAAGAGTTTAATTTAATCAAACCTCATTTTACGGATCTAAGTGGCTCCTCATCACTAGCCAATTCACCATTTTATTTAAATATCTGAATTTTCGGAATGAGGATCCACTTAGATCCGTAAAATGAGGGGGATTGGTTAGGTATATCCGCAATCTCGGCTGCCGAGAAATAAAACAGAAGAGATTTAAGAAAACAATCTCCTCCTTCCTATTTTTCGAGAATGAAAAAACTTTTTATTTACCTCGCTCCTCCGCGCGATTGTCTGTAGCGGGGGTTTGTATAGGTATATCCGCAGTCTCGGCTGTCGAGAAATAAAACAAAAAGAGAAAGATTTAATAAATAAATAAATAAATAAAAACTTTCTAGCACGCTTTATACCACTCCAAGTCGGGAGGGGCGGTATAGCACACTCGGATTACTCCGTCACATCCTGTTATTTATCGAAATGACGGATATTGCATCATATTGTTTACCTTTGGTTTTAAAACTTTTTTCTCCGCGGTTCTCCCGGTATGCGGAGACGAAAATAGCGCCGTCTTCTCGTTCTTCTTTTCGACGCGGCGGCAGCGGAGGTTCTGCGGGGGATATGGCGTCTAATTCGCCGCGGAAAACGGCCGGATTTTTGCTGTTACTCTCTGCACTATCGATTGCCTCTGTAAGTATCAGAGCTTGGTTAAATCAAGTCTATCTAAACTTATTTAAAAAATGGTATATACTTATTTAATCGTACCGTAGTCCACTTGCGTGAAATCATTGATGTAGAAATCTAAAAGAAAGTAATCAAATTATTGACATCTCTGTTGATATATAATTTAAAGTCGTAAAGAAAAAAAACTTACCGGGGTGAGGTACGAACAGTTCTGGCGAGATGGCCCTGGCGCTCTGATCGGCGGCGTTGTTTGAACGGAATGCTGACATAATATTCACGGATTCTTCCTCGCGATTGGTAGAACTGTCACAGTAGGGGCTGAGCAGATATCGACTCCCCTCCCGTTTCTTCTCTCATTTTATCCTAGTCTAGCGAAGCATCTGTTTTTCGCATCTTTCTCTTGACAATACCGATAGTTAGAGAGGGTTGTTGTTTTTTTTTTTGATTGCCTTCTTGCGAACGCCGTCTGTTTTCCACATTCTGCAACGGTAAAATATGACTTTGAGACGGGTATTTGTTTTACCAAATGGACAATTGCTGTCTGACCTTGTTCTTGCTGTTGACAAAACTCGCCTCATGGTTGACTCTTTCCCACAGAGGGGGGTGCTTTAATAAACTTATTCGAATATGAGCTTTTTTCCACTAAGACTTGTTTTATGGGGAGATGTACGAAATTATTTACCGGGTTACAAGCAATGATAATATCGGATGTTGACTCCTCAGCGTCATCATTTTCTATCTACTGAGAAAACTTATTGTTAAAGTATTGAAGAAAAAAACTCCTCCTTGGTGTGTGTGTGTGTGTGTGTGTGTGTGTGTGTGTGTGTGTGTGTGTGTGTGTGTGTGTGTGTGTGCCTTCTGTTTTCCGCATTCTGCAACGGTAAAATACGACTTTGAGACAGATATTTGTTTTACCAAATGGACAATTGCTGTTGACAAAACTCGCCTCATGGTTGACTCTTTCCCACAGAGGGGGGTGCTTTAATAAACTTATTCGAATATGAGCTTTTTTCCCCGCTAAGACTTGTTTTATGGGGAGATGTACGAAATTATTTACCGGGTTACAAGCAATGATAATATCGGATGTTGACTCCTCAGCGTCATCATTTTCTATCTATTGAGAAAACTTATTGTTAAAGTATTGAAGAAAAAAACTCCTCCTTGCCCCGCGGGGTGTGTGTGTGTGTGTGTGTGTGTGTGTGTGTGTGTGTGTGTGTGTGTGTGTGTGTGTGTGTGTGTGTGTGTGTGTGTGTGAAACAAGATCGCCTGTCGCTGCAATTATGGTTTGTTTTTCAGTCTCTCAAAAGGAAAAGTAGTATTCACTAAGGGATAGTTATTCGTTTTTTACACATAGGCAGCCTGTAGGTTACAAGCGGATAGAAAGTTCTTCTTTTCATCACAAGCTATGGTGTATCTTAAAGGTTTTTTTTACAGCGTCTGTATTATAGGAAAATAAAATACTATTGAAATCTCTACAGGAAGTCACTCTTTATTTCCATTACAAACGCCGGTGCAGCTTAAGAAAGTAAAATTACACACGCTTAGCAACAGATGGCGCGCTTCCGGAGGTTTCCCCCCCTCCCTTCTCAGGATGCAATTCGACACACGGGGGGTTTCCCACCCCCCTTCTCCGGATGCGATTCGTCACGCTCATTACACGCTTCCGGGGGGAGGGGCGGGAGGTCAAAAGGTCGTGATTAGGGCCATCAATCACTTCGGATCAAATTTTGTCATAAGCTGTAGGGTATTAACTCTCTCACGTTTATAAAACAAAGTTTTTATTAAATAATGGCCTTTTAATGGATTTTAATTATCTATCTATCACTTAACTCTTTTGGTGCAGTATTGCTGTGGGGGGTATTTATCAGCAGTAAAAGCTATAAAACAAAGATTAGTTTAAAAAATACGGTTAAAAGCACCCAAATTTATGTCCTACTTCATATTTTCCAAAGGCACCCAATAGGCCGGATTGGCAAGCTTTGGCGGGATGATTCTGACACCCCTGCTCTAAAGGATACCTAAGATTTGTAGCTGACAAGTTGTATGTTTAAAATATTTTCAGTTTTCTTGTAAACTGATTGTACCCAAATGTAGAATTGACATTAAAAGCATCGAAGAGCATTATTCAGATGATCTTCAATCAAGACCATCTTTGATTTATTTAGATTAAAGACAGTCGAGATTTGAACCAGTGATTATAACTAGCTTAAAACATGCAAAATGTACAAAATGAGTGCTAATCAACCATGAAATTCATAGAAATCCATGAAATTGAACATTACACTGCGTACTCTGTTATAAATATGCAGAATGAATGAAAGGATGCAAGTTCTTGAATTGCCCAAGGGTAGCTAGACCTTGAGTGTCTACTGGGTATTGGAGGAATGGTATACTTAAAATAGGAAGAAAAAACAGAAAACCTTTTTGTGTTGTGTTGCTTTTTACCACTTTTTGCTGTTTTACCACACATTCAAGAGTGTTCGGCGTTCACTACTGAAAACAGTAAAATATCTGGACTGTTGCCATCAAGGTAAAAGGCAAATGTGAGCTAGAAAGTCAAAGTGTTGCAACTTAAATAACAGATGACATCCAAAAATGTCAGAAAAGCTCCACTAACCTTTGTCTAACTGGTGGTCTCCATAGATGAGAACATGTGTTGACAGTCAGGCTAGGCTGCGTTTCTAATCTTCCACAGTATATCCCTGCTGAGACAAAGCTCACACAAAACAAAGATCTACTTTGTACAGTAACAGACTTCTGGTAGAATATAGGAGAATACATATACACAAACCTTTCTCTCTTGATAAAAGTCAAAACCAGATGTGTTTGATGGTTGTAAACATCTCATATGTTCCACAGGCACCTCAGTGTTTTATTATTCTTCTGGGTTTTTTTTGGGTTTTTTTACTTCTTCTAGCTGTTATGCCTTCAAAATGAAGGTATCCATACATGTAATGGGAATCACTGTTGTGTATAGTTTAAAAAACAGGAGGACAACAAGACGTCATCTCCTTTATATTCCTGTTATGCCGCCTTATGTTGATGTTAGGTACAGACTATCGATGGAGGGCGGAGAACATCCGCATTTTCTTTCACTCTGCACAATATTAAACTGACAGCAAAAAAACTGTAAAAGTAATGTGATACTGAAGAACAGTTGCAAAGTGAGCCAATTACTATTATTATTATTTCAAAAATATGAGAAATGTTTAAGAAAAATTGATTCTTTTAAACACAAAACAATTTTCCCTTTGGCACGTTTTGAAAAATACAATAGGACAGGAATTAAAGTGGGAGATATCTTTTAACTGAGTCAGCCATGTTTATATAATTATTAAACTTTCTTGTTTATTTACATGTAAATGTGTGATTTTATTGCCATTCCATGATTACACAATCTTTCATCATTGCCTCAGTTTTAAGAATGTCTGCAATATCTATTTGACTCTCCTACTGTAAGAACAGTGCTTACACATACAACACACTCGTGCTCAGTGAGTGGATGTTCGAATTGAGCGACTAATGTAAATTGTTTTTTGGGGCGTGATTAAACGTGCTTTTTTGAAGAGAGAGAATGATAATCATGCTTATATCTGTTTGCTGAAAATGATGCTACCTGGAGAGCTGCAACTATAATCTTCACAATAAATAGCAAAAAAGTAAACAGATTTATTGGGAAACACTTTGGGGATGGCCCCTCCTTGTTCCAAAATCACTGTGCACGAGTGCAGTGTTGAAGAACCTGAGCGACCTGCACAGTCCCGACCTCAATCCGACACAGCACATTTGAGTTGAATTACAGCAGAGATTGCAAGCCAAGCCTTCACCCGTTGCCTACTGGTGGTGGTCAGAGGGCCCAGTGGCGCCAGTGTCCGGCATCCTCGCCTCTGTCAGTGCGCCCCAGGGTGGCTGTGGCTACAACGTAGCTTGCCATCACCAGTGTGTGAATGGGTGGATGACTGGATGTGTAAAGTGCTTTGGGGTCCTTAGGGACTAGTAAAGCGCTATATAAATACAGACCATTTACCAATATGAGTGTCTTACCTCACAAATGCACTTCTGGAAGAACAGTCAAAAATTCCCATAAACACACTCCTAAAGCTTCTTTCTAAGACTTCCCAGAACATTTGAAGCTATTATAGCTAGAAAGGGGTGGAGTCCGCATATTAAATTAATGTCACTCAAGTTTGTAAGCATGAGAAAGCGGATGATTTGGAAATACAGAGTAGGATGTATGAGATAAGTGAATGAATATATGTCATCTCTGTTGTAGCTTATTTCTTAAGACAAAAAAACAAAAGTAATCAGAATAATTTTCTAATCTGTCATCACAAATGTAAAGATCTGAGTGGACTAAGATAACTAAAAATGCTTGATTGGGGGAATTAGTGTGCTTGAACATGCCAAATTGACACCTTTTAAATGGTTTTAGATTTATTTTTGCTTCTGCAGGTCAACCCAGTGTCTGAGATTTCAAAAAATGGAAACATGGCATGGACACCCATAAACAAATATACAGCATTTGTTCAAAAACCAAGCTTTTTAAAAGGTAAAACACAAAGTCTTATTAGTGATCAGAGAAAAGGGGCGCTGTATAAACAACCTATAACCAGATGCTTTTAAGAATGTAATAAACTTCATTCATTTTGGGTGTTTGAGCTCGATGCAAGCACAGACATCAGAACTGAAAGAAACAACGTCAAAAGTCAGGACTATCTATATGTCTGCAGTATATATCTGTATACTACAAAATACCACAAGATTTTGATCCACCATACAATACCATCAGATGCAGATGCTTGCTCTGCTTTTCAGCATGACATATTACTAATCCAGTAAAAGCTTACCTTAATGGAAAACATCCATAGTTTAACACTATCAGATTTATCCCCCCAGAGCCTTAACTTTATTGAGGCAATGTGTCATCATCTTGACAAGGAACAGAATAAAAGGCAGCCAAAATTCAAAAAGAGAGAGATTACTCAAGAAATTACAAGAAAGCATGCCAAAGAGAGTTCAGGCTGTGTTGAAGAATAAAGGTGGTCATACCAAATTAACTTTCAAGCTCAATAGAAATGTACAATTGTTTCATATGTTTCATGTTTCAGCACGTTGCTGTACCTATTTCCCCTTTTCTGAGCAAAACCCAAAGAAATGGCTGATGACTAATACTTTTTGCACATGACTATATACACTGGTGATTGATTATGTATAATAAACAGGTAAGGAACGAGGGACGGGTGAAAGTAATCAGAGTGAAAACTCATGTGAAAAACATCAAACTCAAACAGGTAATAACCCAAAAGACAAGTGAGTAACACCAAGACATGAAGACAACAAGGGAGTGCACAATCACAGTACTTCAGTAAAATCTAGCACCAACTATAGCAACAATTTACTCACATTTTTAGGCCTAGAAAGAGCCACTGCTTATCATTTCTTTTTAACCTCTTAGATAAAGTCTTAAATTAGACTTAAGTTTGGAAGATTTGTAAGGAGGTGAGGGATGGGTATTTCCTTTAAGGCCTAATGTCCTTAAGGAATAAATCGGGCAGTTGCTGGATTCAAAATGTAAAAGTGTGCTTATCGAGCTGATGCTGTCCTGCTTGTAATGGACCAAACATCCTAAGTTCTTTCACCTAAACAGTGAGTGAGAGGTGCTCTCTGTGTGTAGCATATGGAAAGGATGGCACAGGTGATGGCTTTCTCTGCTGTTCTGATGACTCAAAAAGATTGCTTCTCAGCCTGAGTGATGATTTTGTTTGCCAGCCTCCCTTCTCTGTTATCTGTCTGAGAAAATACAAAGATAAAGTTAGAAGTGGGTCTCCCCACACAAAGGTCCACCAGCTTCCCAAAGAGTTGCATTGGCCAAATGAGGCTGAAGACAGATCTACTTATTTTAAATGTCTGTTATTACTGTGTGAAAAAACAAGTAGAAAATTCTAACCTTTTATTAAACCAACAATAAAAAAAATCAACACATTTTCTTCCTTACTTTGGCGTATGAGATCCCATCCATGGGATATGTGTTTGTCAGTAAGAAGACTATAACACTGATCTTCTGTATAGATCAGTGTATCTGTATCTTCTAGTTTGAAATCTTCACATTTTTCAAAGTAACTAGTGGGCAGGATTGGCCCTGTGTGCTACTGACATACCTGGTAAAGGACTTAAAGGTGGTGGACTCTAATCACTCATTCTAGGCTATATCAATTATAAAACATTTTATTATTCTGAAAATGACACATAGAAATTTTGGTTTTATCAGATGTTTACTCAAACTACAGAAAATATGTCTTTCGAAGTTGGAGGCTTTCATTCTGAGATTCTCATTCTGAAGGGGAAGTCAACAATCTCCCGAGGACCTTCATCTTTGCTTTGGAACATTTATGCACCACAGACAGAAAAACTAATAGTGGATTTAGACTCAGAGGAGAGAAAATTGCATATTCTGATGATCAGGAGATTTGTGTGGCTGTGCTGATTTTTTTTTTTTTAATCACTGTAAGACACAAAATAATCACTGCTTATTTCATGTTGCCACAGCGGTGAGGATATGAGACATGGGCTTTAAAAAATGAATCCCATCATGAATGGATAATGAATTTGGAACAGGTTTTGCTTGTGTACAGAGACTTGTTTTGAGCTGTTGCCTTATGATCAGCAAATTAAATTAAATTAATCTGAAGTAGAAAAGTGAGCACTGACATAGTTATAACAGAGAAGATGTTGAGGAAATTCTAACTGCTCTCACCTGGGTTGTGTCTTTTATTACTGTTAAAATCATGTTTTTCAGAGCTTCTGCTAGTCACCTGATATATGATGTGTC
This sequence comes from Diplotaxodon limnothrissa, assembly GCF_057381915.1. Lineage (NCBI taxonomy): Eukaryota > Metazoa > Chordata > Actinopteri > Cichliformes > Cichlidae > Diplotaxodon > Diplotaxodon limnothrissa. The sequence continues at coordinate 27,763,514 of NC_140616.1, read as the reverse complement.
ATGCACTCCTCTGCAATGCAGTTGGAGAGTTCAAAGTTAGCATAAAATCTTCAAAGGGAGTTTAATTTAATCACAGAAATGTTAGTTTAGTATTATAAAGCACACAAACTCTTAGATCTTGGACCTTGATCTTTGTTCGGGTAGTATATAGTAGCTATGATTAGGTTTGTAAAATATTAATCTCAAGCTTCAAGTCTAATACATTTATTTTTTCTGCCTTATGACAAATGTAACGATAATTTAACAACACTCATTTTTCACTTTTTCAGAAAACTAAAACATCACTACTTCTATGTGTACTTGGGCATAATGGAGGCGGAGTAAACTGCATCCGTTCTCCCTGCTCAGCGACTGCTCCCGACGCAAGGGAAACAAATTTTGTCAGGGATACCTATCTTGGCACAACACACCCCTACTGCTCTTCCCATTTTAGAGGGGTTCCCCTTCGAACCACGTGACATATTGTCCATGACAGTCATGTTTTTAGTTATAATTGTAGGGAGCAAAAAAAGAGTGAACCTGAGTTCCTCTACATTGATGTGAATTAGTCATTGCAAATTATCCCAAATGTCTGACAGCAGTGGTTGCTGTCAAGGGTGACAGAACAAACTGTTAGATTGAACTTTTTTCCCTTAAAAATTGAAATTGTCATTAAAAACTGCATTAAATTTCTCATGTCATTTATGAAAACCTGTTCCCTTGTTTACTGTTTTCAAATTGGCCATTTGTTGAATAATGAGAAGCAGATTTAGGATTCACTGACTGAGCTAAGTCTACAACCAAACTTCCACTATCCATCACAGCCAACAAAACTCCTAGGGCTTATATTGTGTTCCACAAAAGGTTGATAAAAAATAACTCTCTTGCTGTTCTTCAGTAATCACTTGTTAACTTCACTAGAATTTAAATGTACTTAAGTTTATAATATAATAAGTTCAATGGCAATTGCATAACACTCCTTATCATTTGCTAACCATTCAGAGAGGATGAAATAAGTGTTTGCACAGTTGGTGGGGACCTGATTATGATGAGGAGGTGCAGGTTCAACTGTAAATTGCTAACTGCTAACATTTTGTCATTGGCAAGCCATTACCATGATTTACAAAATAAAAAATTATTCAGTATGACCTCAGAAATAGTGAGTGAGCCCATAAACTCATCAGGAATGTGTTTATATAGTCACAAAACCAAGATAGCATTTTTCCCAAAGAGTTACATCCGGCTGGCAGTCTCTCTGCATCCACAGCTATTGCCATCTAGCGGTCTTCAGATAAAATGCAAGTTAAGTCACTTGCCTCATTTTCCTCACCAAAAGCTACGTCTGTCTTTTATATTGACCTTGGCAGAAACAAGTGCTGCATATGATGGGTCAACCTTCAACTTTGCATTTAATTTTGATCATTAAGTACATTTTATTTATTTAATTTATTAGTTGTTGATCAATATATCAGTTGACTTTGAGATTTTGCTCAGGGGAATGTACTGAAAAAAGTATGTGCTGTTAAAATTATTAATTTGTTTGGGGAAAAATAGAAAAAAACAAATATTGGGTGATAGATTTTTTTCCATCTACCAGATCAATCCAAATTTCGATAGTATCAGTAACAATGCTGGTATTGGTATTGGATCGTTACTAGTGTGATAGGATCGATACTTTGTTTCTATCCTCTATGTTCAGTATGTAGCCCACTGGATTAGGTGAAACAACCTTTTTTTGTGAAATGACAAAATTTCCTTTAAACAACCATTGTGATAATATGGATAGAAACATGAATTTTATTTAAACAATATAAGTTGTGCTTTAGAGACAGGAACATTTACACTTCAGGTCTCCAAAAAACTCAGTTTCAAAATGCATGAAAAGCTGAAAGGTGTGTTTTTTATTGTTTTTATTCATTAACTCATTAAACTCATTGTAGAAACACAGTAATTTAGTGGTCATTAAAATGTGTTCAAAATTTGCAAACTTACGATAATTCATGTCATAAATCATGATAAACTGCTCTCCCCTACATAAGCTGCCTTTATAGGTTAAAAGTAGCAGTACTGGTATTGGTATCGGCAATAATGGTTTTATATGTATTTGGTATCAGAGCAATACCAAAATCTGCAAAATCTGCAGTATTGCACACAACTACTACCAGTTCCCTTGATTCGTGATGCTAAAATTTCATTTGTCACTCTAAAGTAGTCCAAAAATAAATGAATAATTAAAATAAAATAAATCCAGCTTTGAAGATATGACCCAGGGCCAGCTTTTAATGAGGATGGAACATGTGTGTGAATCACAGCTGAGCTGACACTGGTACTCTCTGTCCCAAGTTAGGTTTCCCACAGCTCAAGGCTACTGATTCAGTGACAATGATTATTCCGTGAAATCAATTTACTTAGAATCTAGCTTACAGAGATATGTTCAGTAGTCTCCACACACACTACTGACTGTTTTTAGTGAAATGAAATGAATACCCTGTGACACTGGCTTTGGAAATTTTTCGTGGGTTTTTTTTTTTTCACAGTAGTGTTGTTAAACAATCAGTGTGTTTTCAGTAATGTGTTATATCAGTATTGTTTTAACATATTGCTTTCAATTAAGTTTTGTTTCTGTTTTTTTCAAAATGGGACATCAACAAATCCTTTTCAAGCACCAAAAGACATCAAAATTATATCGAAAAGGTCTGCACCTTACTACACTACTCAGTAGCGGTTTCAGATATGGGCGACACGGACTGTTGCCCGGGGCGGCATCGTGGTGGGGGGCGGCATCGCGGGCATCGGTAAAAAAAAAGAAAATTGCTCGTGCTCATGCTGCCCCGACGTCAGCCAGCGCATATTGAGAATGGCATAAGCACCGACCGGTTTTCTATCGCCCATTTGCTGGGAGTAAGGGTAAGATGGACAAGAAAAGTTCAAAGCCATCAGGTGCTCAGTTTAGAAAAAAGAGAAAAGAAGAGGAGGAGAAACGAGCAAAAGATACAGGTAAGCAGATGTGTCATTGGATAATGGCAGGTCATCCTGAAACAATCAGAATCAGAATACTTTATTAATGCCTAAGGAAATTATGTGCGTTACAGTTGCTCCAAGAAGAAATGGTAAAAATAGCATCAGTAACAGACTAAACTCCAAACAATACATTATGCTACAGATTTTAATATTAATTAGTCATTGTCAGTTGTTGATTTGTCCTGTTCTCATTGCATGATAAATTATGATGGCTGTTTGGTAGCCATTTGCATACTATGCATACTCTCTCTCTTCATATATGTGTGTGTGTGTGTGTACAACAGTTTTATGTTAATGTACAATCCTTAATATGTTTTGTGTGTGTGTGTGTGTGTGTGGGGGGGGGGGGGGGGGGGGGGGGGGGGGAGGCGCCAGAGGGAGTGTTCGCCCAGGGCGCCAAACAGGCTAGGACCGCCACTAACACTACTACTGCACTGATAGGTGTGAGTAAAAATACGTCACACTTCTGTTTGAGGAAATATGACAAGATTTTGAGAATTTGCACACAAAGATATAAAACAAAGATAAATATTTTGAAAAGCATCAATAACCAAAACATGTATTTATTTAATAATTACAGAAGTATTTAAAAGTAGAAGGGTTCAGTTTTCAGGCCCCTCTTCTGTGGAACCAGCTTCCAGTTTGGATTCGGGAGACAGACACTACACTGTTACAAAAAACATCGTAAAACAACGGTAATCTTCCGGCAGCTGGGGCGCCAAAATACGACCGTGAAATAACAGAAAATAACTGTCCCATAAAAATACGGTTATTTTCAGTAATGAAAATGGAGTTTGTTGCGCTAATTTGACATGGGATTCTGCCTTTTCCAAGTGCTTTTAGACATTAAATTAGGAACATTTTTACGCGATCAAACAATGAAATTACCTATAAACAAGGTCAATGAATGTGGAAATATGAATCATAATACGTAAATGTACAGAAATATACAGTTAACAGTTGGTTTGAATAATAATTGATTGCATGCCCTGGGACAGCCTGACAGAGGAAAGGCTGCCATATCGCACCATCGGCCCCTCTGGCCATCACTAGTAGGCGGTAGGTGAAGAGTCCTGACCACGGACACAACGACGGAGAGTGTCCGAGCCGGGGCACGAACCGGCAATCTTCTGATCACAAGGCGAACTGCCAACTCTTGAGCCACGAACGATCTAACTAGCAGTGATAATAATACTTATGTGATGTAACACAAGCTTATATGGATCACGTTATATACTTTTCCATAGCATTACATTTGAATTCGATCTTTCAAATAACGGACAGATATTTGTGAGCTCATGATACATTTGTGAATGTATTTTAACAATCTAAATATGCATATGTACAGACAGATACATTTAATAATCATGATAATTATGTTGTATTACATTACAGTGATTTAACGTTAATTTACATTCAAAATGTGAAGTCAAAGTCTATTTAAGTAACTTTAATGATATTCTAGAAGAACAGAACATTACTGTAAAATGCACAGTAAAATACCTTCATATTAGGGTTTTTTTTTTCCTACGGTCGCAGCGTTACCCGCGACCTTGTTGTTAGTTCACATTCATTGGCCGATGCTTAGCGTCATGTTATTTATATTAATTGCAATTCCTACCTCTACATTTCTTTTTCAAAATATATAATTAGCACAGTGTGTCCGTGCAATGTTTTACATTGTGGCATGCAGAGAAATCTTAACAAAGAAGCTCACAGAGAGAGATTGAGCTTGTTATTTAACCCAAGCTGATAGGAGGAGCTCCTTATTAAAACACTTACCGTGCTACAATGTGCCTCAAGGTTCAACAACAGCACAACAGAAGTCACTCATGGTACAGCACTCTCTCTACAAAACAACAACTGTCAGTGACTCTGCACCACGGCGTAAACACAACATTCAAGATAACAGTTAAAAGTAACATAACCATAAACAATAGAACAAGAACATCTAAACAGCAGCACATGTCCCAAGGCATGATGGGAGACATTCCTGGATGTATTTTTACAATCTAAATATGCATATGTACAACAAAATATATTTAACAAACAAGTAAATTGTGTTTTATTACATTTACAGTGATGTTATGTTATTTTACATTTGACGTGTCAGATCACAGTCTACTTATGTAAATGTAATGATATTCTAGAAAAACAGTACACAACTGTAAACTACACAGTAAAATACTTTGACATTACTATTTTTTGGAACAGTGTATCTCTACTTTTAAGATTAGGCTTAAAACTTTCCTTTTTGCTAAAGCATATAGTTAGGGCTGGACCAGGTGACCCTGAATCCTCCCTTAGTTATGCTGCAATAGACGTAGGCTGCCGGGGGATTCCCATGATGCATTGAGTTTTTCCTTTCCAGCCACCTTTCTTACTCACTATGCGTTAATAGACCTCTCTGCACTGAATCATATCTGTTATTAATCTCTGTCTCTCTTCCACAGCATGTCTTTCATCGTGTCTTCCTTTTCTCACCCCAACGAGTTGCAGCAGCGTCTTGAGGCAACTGCTGTTGTGCTTTGGCGCTATATAAATAAAATTGAATTGAATACAAGATCACAAACTGGCCACCTTGAATCTTTATACCACAACTAACTAATCCATTTAACCAGGATTTATAATGAGGACACTGCAATTTCATCTGGACTGGATAAATATGGCCACATGGTGGTAAAGCACAAAAAAAGTTACCAGGACTAAATAGATTAAGTTACCTAAAGGTAGAATAGTACAAGTACCTGTGGACCAGTGGGAACCAGGATGGAAGGAAGTCAGCTATAGCCAAATCCCTCCAAATAGTATGACAGGTGCTGAGATGCCAGAAGCCAACTCAGTGAGAAGAATAATACCCAAGGTATCAACATGTATGCTATACCAGTCATCAGATGCTCAGCTGGAATAGTAAGGTGGCCACAGATTGATCCCACTGAGGTCCAGACATGAAAACTCATCTTAATGCATCTTGTGTTTCAACCATAGTCCAACCCCCTGATAGTTTAGAAGTTATAAGAAGAGGGAGAAAAGGGAGTCTTAGAGATGTGAACTAGGATGACCGAGCATCAGTTTATACATCAGAAAAATGGCTCCCTGTGATGAACTGCTATGAGAATACTTCAAACAATTAAAGAAGAAGAGGGACAAGAGGAATTATTGTGGAAGAACAAGCCCATGCATTGGATCTATTATCTCTGGTCAGAAGAAGTGTTGGACAAAAAGAAACCTACCAGTTGTTAGAAAAGGCTGGCCAGAGAATAAAGTATGTAATAGCTGGCAAACTATTCCAAGAGTTAGGTACGTTTTCACACCTGTCGTTTGTTCATTTAAGTACAAATCAGTGAATGACTTTGTTAACTTGTAGCAACCTCCAAGCAAACCAAACCGTGCCACTATAAACCATGGGAGAACAGGCTGCTTATTGGTCCCGTCTAGTGTGTGAGTGTAAAGGTTTAATATTGGAAAAAGGTGCTGTGTGCTGACTTACTCGACAGCATGGAAGATATATCCTTGATCCCAGCCACTGCTGCTATTGATGGTACACACATTAACATTAAGGCAGAAGCACACTATTACATTCGAAAGGTGTAGTAGACAATTATATGAAGTTTTGGGAAATAAATGTTAGCCAACTAGGCAAAGTGCATCTTCATACATTTTGCAGTTATAATGAGGCCAGATAACAGTATGTTAACCCCAATGCTAACCCCATGAAATAAAAATTTGAATAGATGTGACACTGGTCATTCTGGTTGACTTGGACTACCCATAACACCCCTGGCTTATGAAGCCATTTCCAGAATCCAGAGGAGTAACAGTTACACAGCTCAACTTTAATCAGTGGCTGAGTTGGGCTTGGATAACTGTACACTCAAAAAAATCAACTAGGGCATGTGTTTGATTAACAAAGTAGTAATATGTTTACATCACATGAAGAAATCATTTTTATGCTCATTAAATGATTCATTCTTTTTTGTTGAATATAAATCAAAGAAAACTTTGATGAGTTAAATTCGTTCATGGCAATCCAATGAGAATGAGGTCCATCAAACCAAAGGCTCTGATAGCGTCATGTATTGCGCATGCTCCACGCCCACCGGATGCGGAAAGGTCCGTTGAGAAGTTAACGAGCGCACGTGGAGTTACTTCTTTGGCATACCTGATAGTGAGGTAAGTAATATTTCTTGATATATTTATTTAGGTTAGTGGAGTGAGAGATAAATACTATTAGTGTCACGATCTGGTACAGGGATTCAAGCGCAGAGCGGTAAGGTATCTCCAAGGTGTGGTTTATTTACAGTGCAGTGCAATATATGTACAGTGAAGGGATCCAAAACTCCGGGGGGAAATCACAGGGTAACTCGCTCACGTCTTCTTCTCTCACACTCACACACTTTCCCGCAGCAGGGAGGTCGCAGGTCCGGGGGGGGGGGGGGGGATCTGAAGCAGACGAGAAGGCAGGTCACCAACTAATCACAAGTCACGGATATGAAGCACAAGAGCTGTGAGAACACTAACGTTAGGGGTACAATCATCCAGCGACGAGAGGATCTGTGTTCCAGCCTCAAATAGTGCTCCCGGTGATGATGGGTGAGTGTTGTCAGGTGTGTGTGTGGGCCAAGGGCGGGAGCCCACAGTGAGCTCCACCCAGGCAGAGAGGGAGAAAACAGCAACAGCAATTGTAGCCTTGTGGGGCCGACCGGGCAGGCACGGAGACCATGACAATTAGTTAAAATTTTTTACCTGTGTAGTGTGGAGATTTATATATAGCAGGGAGGTTGTAGACCCAAACATTTTTCAAATGTAAGTCGGTGAATTTAATGTTTTTTTTAAAAACTTAACCGGAGTCGCTAATTGTTGCAACAGAGCAAAAACTGATGAGGTTATTTTGGTAAGTTCGTTTTTTTGTTTTTGTTTCTGTCGACTTTGAATGAGGTGTGTTTCATGGTTATCTGCGTTGGTAGGACTGTTTTTCTTCTCTGGAGTTAGCTAACTTTGAAGAGCGGGAAAGCCGCGTAGAGCCGTAACGTCTTCGCATATAGCTCCATGAATGAAGGGTTACTTTCTGCTTAACCGGAGTTGGTGATTGCTGGTAGTAGTGGTAAGACTGACCGACATGGTTTTGGTGATTTTATGAGTGTTTTATGATGCTCTATCTAAAATTCCTGTTTTTGTCAGTGGAGTTTAGTCGCGGGCAACCGCATTAACTGGATTGATGAAAGGTTTAATTCAACTAAACCAGCGTTTAGGGGAGTTAATAACAAGGAGTAAGATAAAATCTGTCACAATAATTGCATGTGCATTTTCTTTTTTTGTAATATATTCACTTAATTTTTGAATTCAGAATGATTTAGGTAGATAATTGTTTGGGTTATAGTTTCTCTGGTGCTCTGCATTAGGCTGACTAACGGTGCGTTCACACCGAACGCGATAGATGCCCCTAGCTGATCTCGTGCACATTTGCACCTCGAAGCGCGTCCAGCATGAACTGGTCGAGGTTTATATGCAATTTTCACGCGTATGAAGAAGAGATCTGGGAGGAAGTAGTGCCAGACGGTATGTTATTAAAATGGCAGCTGTCAATCTAGCGTTTGAAGAAAGAGTCTCCCTTCTCTATTTGCTGTGGAGAGCAGAGCAGTGCCTAAAGGACGTCCTCACTGTACCTGGGTCCATCAGGTCTTCCACAAGCGTGAGCAGTTTGGTGAGTTTCACCACTTGCTCCAGAAGCTCCGTCTGGATGACGGCCGCTTTCAGCTGTACCACCTTCTGTCCCTTGCCGAGTTTGAGAAGCTGCTGTCCCGCAGATTTTACCAACTCGAGCGGTAGACGTGATAAGCGCGAATGCACAAAATGCACCACACAAACTGCAGTGCGTATTTTACTTCGCGCTTCAAAGGCGTCAGTCGTGTGAAGTAGGCAGAAAAGCGTTTTCTCAATGCAAATCTGCTTCCGAAGTTTAGCTGGACCCCCAGTCGTGCTTCATCGTGCTCCTCCATTGACTTTACATGTAAACCTGAAGCTCTGGTCGCGTCTATCGCGTTCGGTGTGTACGCACCGTAACAGTCTTCACATTTCACAGTATGTAGATATTAACACAAATTTGTCAGAGTAATAACTTTGTTTTAATTAATTTCTCTCCCCAGAAATACATCACAAAATAAAGCCACATTCCCATGCTCTGAGATTCTTATGCACCTCCTCAACAATACATGGTAAGTTCATGTTTGCCTTATTATTATTATGTTATTTATTTATTTTTTTTGGATGATGCAGAAGTTTAATCTCCTTGACGTTTTCTAATGCATATTTCATTTTTTATCAGTGACGTGTATGTGGCAGTGCAAGCATTGTGTTACCAGAGAGAGCAGCAGGTACAAATTACTTCAACATTATAAACTACATCATCATTACGGAATAGGTCAACATTATCTGTGCATATATGTTAATTGTCCGTGCACATTTAAGACTTGGAGTGGACTGAACACTCATGTCTATAAAGCTCATTCATCTCAGTTTACACAGACAGCTTCAAGTTCAGTAACTTTTAAACGTGAGTTATGTGACTGCAGTGACGTCTTCTCTGAGAGAGATTTTTTTGTCCATATTGGAACACATCTGCGAAGTAACGAGACAGTTAGTTGTGTGTTTCTTGGTTGCCCTTTCAAGACAAATATTTACAATACATTTTATACACACAAAAAGAGGAAGCATCATCCACACACACTTAAAGATTTTAAAGCCAGTGTAGTTACACGTGTGGACCCAGTTCAAGTGATAGAGTCCTCTGATAATGTAAGGGCTAGCTGTTCTGAAGATGTATCCTATGGTGAATTTGAAAGTGAGTCAGTGACAGAATGTGATAATAGTGCTGTTGAAAATCAGCCCGAACTAATTGAATGGAAATTAGCAGTAATATTGTTGAAATTGGAACACATATTTCATGTTCCAGCAAAAGGATTAGATGAGTTCTTAGAGGAGTTAGTTTTTCTGTTGAGTTCAGCTAGTGTACCTCTGACAAAACGTACAATTACAGAAATTTTTAAGAGCCATAACCTCCATATTAGTCAGGCTGTTATTGAAGAGCTTGCAAATTCTGTATGTGTTTCTAACCCTGTGGCTAAAATATTGGGAAAGTGTGGCCCTCTTGCCACTCCTTATAAAAGAAAACTATACTACATACAAAATTTTAGGGTTGTAGAGCCTGTTGAGTATTTTTTATCGATAGACCAAAGGAAGTCATTTCAGTACATCCCTTTATTACAGTTATTGCAGGAAATATTGAGTCACAATAAATTGCTGGATAGAGTGACTGAAGAACAAATAGCTCAAGAAAATAGAGAGAATCTGAATGGTGATCAGAGGGTTTACAGATCTTTTCGAGATGGGGAGCATTATAAAAGAAATAGCTTTCTAGATGGTGAGAAGTTGAGAATTTCTATTAACCTTTATATTGATGATTTTGAGGTTTGTAATCCTCTTGGGACCTCACGGAAAAAGCACAAGCTTTGTGGTGTATATTGGGTCTTGGGCAATTTACCACCTGGTTCTCATTCAGCCCTTTCATCCATTTATTTGGCAATCCTTTGCAAGAGTGAAGATTTGAGGACATTTGGGTTTGAAAAAGTCTTTGATCCACTTTTGAGAGATCTGGTAACTTTGGAGCAACATGGTGTGTTCATCAGTCAGTTGAACGAGTGTATTAAAGGAACTGTGAGCTGCGTCATAGCTGACAACCTAGGAGCCCATGGGCTGGCAGGTTTTGTGGAAAGTTTTTCTGCTGAATACATATGCAGATTCTGTACAGCTAAAAAATCTGAAATAAAGTCAGTGACTGCTGGTGATTTTGAGCATAGAACACCGGAACTTCATGAATTCCATTTGAAGCGTGCACAAGAAACAGCAAGTGCTTGTTGTGGAGTTAAGCGAGATTGTATTTTGAGTAAGAATCTGAGCCATTTTCATGTCACTGCAGGCTACCCTCCAGATGTAGCACATGATCTGCTAGAGGGCATAATACCAGTGGAGCTTGCGCATTGTTTTTCTTTTTTAATCTCTAAAAAGTATTTCACCTTAGAAAAACTTAACAACTTGATCCAAAATTTTGAGTATAAATGGGCAGATAAAACCAACCGGCCTCATGCAATTCCCCAGACTTTCTCATTAAAAAAAAATATTGGTGGAAATGCACATGAAAATTGGTCTCTGCTTCGTTTGTTGCCTCTAATTATTGGTCCACTTGTTCCAGAGGATGAACCTGCATGGCATATTGTTTTGGATCTGAAGGACATTGTGGAGCTTGTTGTAGCCCCTGTCCAGTCTGATGAGTCGATTTCCTACCTTGAGTGTAAAATCAGTGAACATCGCCAGAGATACCAAGAACTTTTTCCAAACAACAGTCTTCTCCCTAAACATCATTATTTGGAGCACTACCCTGCTCTGATTCGGCATTTTGGGCCTCTTGTCCACAAATGGACAATGAGATTTGAGGCGAAACATAGTTTTTTTAAACAAATTGCTCGCCATACAAACTGTTTTAAGAACATACCTGTTACACTTGCCAAAAAACATCAGCTCGTGATTGCCTCTGACTTGCACTCTTCTGACCATAAGACACCTTTAATGGTAAATGTTGGCTCATCAGTACCAATTGATGTTCTGAAAAGTGATATCGCAGTAGCTATAAAGCAAAGATTACCAGATGAAACTGATGTCCATATTACAAAAAGCGTGTCATACAATGGCATGAACTACAGCACAGGAATGATAGTTGTTCATGGGCAAATATTTGGTTTGCCAGAGTTTGCAGAAATTCTGCAGATTTTTATTTTGCATGGCAGAATATACTTTTTTGTAAAAAAGTTCTCTGCTTGGTATCGAGAGCACTTCAGAGCTTTTGAGCTTGACATGTCACATGCGAGAGAGGTGTCTCTGATTGAGCATGGGGAACTACTCGATGACTACCCGTTAGCTGCCTATTCAGTGGGAGGCCTGCGTCTGGTTACTCTGAAGAGACACACTAACTTGCAGGGTAAACAGGAGTGATGTTTGTAAGTATTTTCCCCCTATATCACCTGGCACAGTAAATAATACATCATACTTTGCAGACCAATTGCTACTTAATTTATTGAGAGTAGATTTATTTTAAGCATCTTATGCAAGAATTGTCATTAATTAGAAGAATGCAAGACAAATCTGGAAAATGCACTATTCACTTCTCCAGTAAAAAAATTCCTCGAGGCCAAGGTGACATCATCAAATTATCGTTGACATTAGAATTTGTTACACACACTCGCACAATAGTCAATGAGTACATCTTTATTTATTTTTTAAATATTTGATATTTGTCCAGGTCAGCATGATGCCCCAGCCCATAAGACTGAGGATCATTCTCGGAGAAGATGATGCCAGGAAACTAATTTTACCAGCTGGGATATCAGACTCCATTGAGGAATTGTGTCAGGAAATAAAGACAAATTTTGGAGTGCAACAGGATTTTCGTCTTCAATATCAAGATCCTGATTTCGGAAATGATTTTGTAAATCTGACTGCGATCTCTGAAATTAATGATAAAGCAACTTTAAAGGTTGTATACTTGGATAGTGTGCAGTTGCAAAGTTTTACAGAAGATGGAGTGACATGTCAACCAGTGCGAAGTCCAACACATTCCTTTTCAAGCTCTTCAGACACAGACAATACAAGGCCCGTTTCATCGTCAGGTTCATCACCGTCTACAAGACTGTCAGTGTGGCCAAGTGTCTTCACAGTCCCTCGTTTCAGCTATGAGGCTGAACTGCAACTTGAAAAGGCCAATGCTGAGTTCATTGCTGGTGGAACTCATTTGACCCCCTCACCAAAACTGAAATCCCACCTTTTAGAAAGGCTGGCTGAAGAAATAATAAAATTTAAAGTCTATCCAACTGACAATGACCTGAATGAAGTTGCAGAAGCCCTTGTCAAACAGCATCCTTGTCTGAGGGAGCAGGGATCCTTTAATGGCTGTTATGGTTGGAAAATTAGCCTCAAGTATAAAATGGCCAATGTCCGGACCAAACTGAGAGGCCTGGGCTGTGCTGAGGTGTTGGTAAATTCACTAAAGAACAAGGCCCAAGACAAAAGTAAGGCAGCATTGAATGTGAAAAAGCCTAGAAGAGCAGAAGTCAATTACTGTCCGCAGTATCCAAAAGGAGAAACCACTGACAGCCTGGAAAAAGAGAGAATTGCACTGCTTTCAGAGGTTCAGAAGAGAAACAATGACAATATAGTGACAATGAAAATGCAGAAGACTTTTTCGTACAGAAGGCAAGAAGTTATTCAAGGACAGCCCTTTATTGCAGATTTTAAAAGCAGATGGCCAGCTCTGTTCACCGAGAAAGAGGTGCATGTCCTATATGTCTAACTTTTAGAGTGTGTTTATGGTTGACCAGTTATTTCTTGCTTCACTAATATTGACATAACATAGTGATAAAACAGCTAATAATTCCTGGTATGTCCTTCCTCTGGTGCATATTATAAGTGCATTGTTCATGTTTTTCAGATTGACAAGGAATTCCTGCGCATATCGACAGTACCGCTGCTATCTAGATTCTTTTATGAGCTAGACTTGTACACTCCACGCATGATGGAGCTCTTTCGAGGCAAAGGTGGGGTGGCTGGCAGAAAAATGAGACACATCATGGTGGCCATCTCCAAGGTGGGTTAGATCTGTGCTTAAGAACTTTTTATGCCCATAATCTGGCAATTTTATGAGCAAAGATATCTATACATATGGTAGGCAAAAGTCCTAAGAGGTTTTCATATTTTATACAAATTATATAAGCATCAGTCTTATATTAATAAGTAATTGATAAAATCGTATGGTTAATTTTGATCAAAATGGGGAAAAAAACCCCAAAAAAAACATTAGTGTTGCCTCATTTTGTGTCTGATTTGGTTTAGACAGATGTTTTGAGGTGGCTGTAGCTCAGGTGGTAGAGCAGGTCAGCTACTAATCAGAAGCTTGGCGGGTTGGTCCCAAGCTCCTCCAGTGTGCATGCCAAATATCCTTGGGTAAGATACTAACCCCAAGTTGCTCACCGATGCATTCATCGGAGTGTGAATGTGTATGAATGTTAGACAGTAAGCACTAAACCCGGTGGCGCCAGTGTTCGACAGCCTCGACCTCTGTCAGTGCGCCCCAGGGTGGCTGTGGCTACAATGTAGCTTACCATCACCAGTGTGTGAATGTGTGTGTGAATGGGTGGATGACTGGATATGTAAAGCGCTTTGGGGTCCTTAGGGACTAGTAAAGTGCTATATAAATACAGGCCATTTAAACAGTTTAGAAAAAGTGATTGGGTGAATGAATTGTTGTATAAAGGCAGCTTTGAGTGCTCTGAGTAGAAAAACGCTATATAAGAACCAGTCTATTTACCATGTGGCCTTTTGGACTCTTCCAAACTAAGTATTCCTTTTTCAAACTGCTGCCTAAAAGTTAAATATTGTCATTATGGATTCCCTTTTTTCTTAGGATGACACAATACATACAAGACGAGCATGCATCCTGAAGTCCTTGTGTGTCTACCTGAATGAAGACCATGAGAAACTTGTGAAGGAATATACGGTCAGTTATATTCACAAGTTGTTCTGTGTTATGTAATTTGCTCCAGGAGTTATGGGTAATTTCGATATATGAAATGGTAAAATGTGACACCACGTGTGAATAAAAGATATTGCAATTGGTCCTTGTTTTGTTTCATGTCAAATTTCTGAGGTGTGAAACCAGAGACATAGAATTTAGTAAATATATCAGCATATTCACGCTGATTGCTGAATTCCTTTTTTTTTTTTCATATGTAGACTCAAACAAATGTATTATTATATTTTACGTCACAGAACACTGAGGCCAACACTGAAGCCATGGAACAAACTGTGATGGGAGTGTATGTCATACATCAGGAGGGTGCGGAGCCTGGAGATGACCCAGAGAACATCGGTGTCCTGATTGAAGGTGTGGAGGTTCTCACTGGTTTGAGGAGCATTGCAATTGCTTGTGCTCTGTTATTTGGACTGATATACTGTCTGAACCTAAGCTACCCACCGGAGCTCAAATGCACTTTTGAAGTCTTGCAAAAGATTATCATGAAGCTGGATGGACAGAGGTTGTTATCCAAGGCACAGTTCCTAAAAAACAAGCTAATGGGGTGAATGAGCTTGAAACGGACTCATGCAAGCCAGATTTTTTTTTTCAAGGTTTCTGCAATGCAAATATGTGTTTACTGTTTTAAAGTTTAAAATTGTAAGTTATAAAATGTTCATATAAACTATGTGGTTTGCTCTGTGGCTATTACACAAAGATTGTTCGTCCATAACTTAAAGTCTTATACACTTGAAGTGTAAACACTGATTTTTGCCAGATGGCAATTGTTACAAAGGCAAATGCACACTGGTTTTCACAAATTGTTTGAGTGGAGCAGTTATACTCAAAATTGAATGTTTTCTCCACACGTTAAATAGCATAAAGTCACTATTAATGGATACAGCCTGATTAAATGGAGGACTAATGTATGCAAGCAACATAGTAATGTTGTAATATTATAGTAATGTTGAATGTTATGTCTGAGCTTTAAATTGTGTTAAAATTCATATTGTTGTTTGCAATGCATATTTTACTACATTTTACGAAAGTTGCTTTGGGGATAATATTTTTTGTCTGCAAACTATTCAACAGACTTATTTCATTTTTATTATTAGGGTTAGGGTTATTTTATTGTATTTTTTCTTTCAGTCAGCATGTCTTGATCTGGAAGTTCTGTGGTCTTGGTATGAGATCGTTAAAGGGGAGAAAGCTAGGCTGAACTGGGATCCTGCCAACTGTTTTAAGAATGTTCAAGCAAAATAAAAGATGGTTTTGCAAGTTATCATTTATGTATGTTTCATTAATTTAATTAAAAGTAATGTTTACATAAGCAATACAAACACTAACTGAAACATGATTGGTGTAAGTACTACAGACATAAATTACATTTGTTCATTCAACAAGATTAACATTGGTGTAACAAACAAATATTTTACTAGTTCATGTAACAAGACTGACTTTTGATGTGCCAAAGTGTTTAAACAATATAACATGAATTTAAATTAATTTAATTAGACTAACTTGGTACAAACATGTTAACTGAATAAAAATCAAATTAACTGAATGTTAATGTTTAAATTATGTTACACTTACAAACATATTTAGTGTTGAAACAACACAATCAAGATGGATTGATTTAACATGATTTGTTTAGATGGAATATAGGTGGCAAGATGAAATTAAGTTCATCCAATGAATTATTTTTTTGAGTGTAGAATTAGCTTTGGATGCCTCAAAGGATGATGGAGGTACCTCCTTAAACAAAATGAGGCACATATTACTAGAGATGGCACGATACCACTTTTTTATGTCCGATACCGATACCGATATCATAAATTTGGATATCGGCCGATACCGATATGAATCCGATATAGTGTTTTTTAATCAACAAAGCTGTTTTTTAAATATCTTGCTGCATTTTGTATAAGTTCATACTCAAGTTTAAAACAACAACTACACTAAAGCTATTCTGTTATACCTGTATGCAAAAAAAATGTTTCATAGTTCAGCAATACTGATCAATCTAATAAACTTAAACCTACACCATCCTCCCTATTCTGGTATTTTAAAGAGTACTTAGCATAAATATTAAGCAACCTAACTAATAGGGTTCCAACTCCCAGCAACAACAAAAATAAATAAATAAAAAATAGGGAACCACCCCTCACGCTCCACCTCATGATGCTTAATCGACGTAATCAACCTTAATTTGATGCAGTGTGAAAAAAAATACACAGAAATCAATTATTTTTCAAGAAATATTAAATAGATTCAACATCTTTCTTCAACAAAATTGCAGACTGCACAGATGGTACCTTCCCAAAGGAAAAAGTACTATAGCTTACTAGGGTATATATATTAGACTTAACAGTTACTATATGCAGTAATTGACTTCTATACATTTTACATCAAATTAAAACTTTGGGTGTCAGATAATTATTTATTAAAAGCTCGACATTTTAAATGAGAATAAGAAAGAAAAGTATGTCTTTGTGCCCCCTTTTCCCTGTTCATGCCCTATCGGCCCCCCTGGCTAAACTTTGCTAGATGCGCCCCTGCACAGTTACCAGCCGTCAGCTACGTAGAAAAAGATCCTTGAGTAGAAAGTAATATTAAATAAATTCTAACAACAGCTGATCAAGCTTAAACGTGCTGCTGTTGTTCAGCCGCTGGTTTCCTCTTTCTGGTGCAAAGTGGGCCAAAAGCAAACTACAGACACGGACTCGTGACAGAAAAGCCGATCAGCTGATCGTTAAGCAGTTTCATGATTGAAGTAGCAGCAGGAGAGCGAGAGGCAGTCGCTTGTTAAGCTTAACGCAGGAATGCTTTACAAACATTCAGAGATGGACTTACACACTTGCTTTACTTCTCTCGGGGATAACTTTGTCGGAGATGAAATGCCGGGTTGCTAGCGAAGCTCCAAATGCTATCCAGACCACCGACAGGTCCCGCATGCCACAGCCGCTCTATCACGTGATGCATACTGCTCCGACGTGCTAACGTTCTGAGGCGAGTTACGGCGTGTTGCAAGTTTTGTGAGGTGCTTTCGTGATATTTAATGGATCGGATTACATTTTTTATTTTTCTCCGATATCCGATCCAGTAATTTAGGTCAGTATCGGACCGATACCGATACGTAATATTGGATCGGTCCATCTCTACATATTACCCCTTCCAGCTGCTAATTTCAATGCCTGCTGTGTACTGCACAATTTTTTGGAGACTCACAATGTTTACTGAACGGTATAGTGAAGAAGCTGATGAAGCTAATGAACTGGACAATGAAAATTTTGAGCAGGCTGGGGAAAAGAGAGCTTATGAGATCTGAAAACTCCTGTGTGCATATTTTTCAAAACCATAGCTTGGTGCTGTAACCACTGAAAAAGAAAAGCAGACATGCTTTTTATGAGTTGCTGAGATATGTTATGTGGTCTACAAGCATCAGTCTTTGGGCCACAGGTGACATAGGCTGCCACCATACAGGTGACTGGTGGATACGCCAGGCACTAGGTGTGTGTGTGTGTGTCCCACAGGGATGTCACACAAATGACAACAATAACATTATTCCTTTTTGTACTCTGGGCTGTGACCCAGAGTACTACTAAATAAATACTAAATAATAAATAATTACTATTTATTCTAGCACTGAAATATAGTGTATATACTCAGTAAATACTGGCAAAAAATTTATGTCACATTGAATATCCATTCGCCATCAAGTTCAGCATCTCCTGAAATGGAAACCTTAGCAGTGGTAAACAAATTAATTAACAATGATTCCTAGGGAATTATTTAACAATGAGAGCTGGCTGGTTATTGTACCACATAGTCTCATTCAATTATTCAATTTAATTCAATTCAGTTTTATTTATATAGCGCCAAATCACAACAAAAGTCGCCTCAAGGCGCTTCATAGATACAGAGAAAAATCCAACAATCATATGACCCCCTATGAGCAACCACTTTGGCGACAGTGGGAAGGAAAAACTCCCTTTTAACAGGAAGAAACCTCTGGCAGAACCAGGCTCAGGGAGGGGCGGGGTCATTTGCTGTGACTGGTTGGGGTGAGAGAAGGAAGACATGCTGTGGAAGAGAGAGGGAGGTTAATAACAGATATGATCATAGCTGGACTGGCCATCGGCAGTGGGCCACTGGCGATTTTTTGTTTTTATGGGCCGATCGATTTTTTTTTTTTGTGGAAGGGTATAAATAATGAAAGGTGTTGCATTGGCCAATTGGTCATGATCGACTCTGGGCTGGACCAACTACAGTCGAGGAGGTCGGATGCACCCTCCCCCTTGTTTAGCAATCTTATAAACGAACTAAAGAAAATGGAGAACAAAAAAAGGAAAGGAGGTGCAGAAAAAATTAGGGCCAAAAAGAAACAAGCCCTTCAGGCAGACGCTGCCAAATGTGTAAAAATAACTGAATTGTTTGGCGGTAGCTATGGCATAGCTTCCACAGATTTAGCAACATCAGCAAGTGGTGGAGGCCAGCAGGTGGATAAGGGAAAGGGGAGGCAAGAGGAGGAGAGACCCGAGGCAGCCGCCGGTCATAGTGGCAGAGGAACTGAACTTCAGGTAAGAAGTTATGACCTGCTGTCTGTCTGTGTCAGATATAAACCAAGTTCAGTTGTAGTTTGTTTTCGTTGTGTTGACTTTTTACAGTCATGATGGAAAGGAAAAACTCAGTGCATCATGGGAATCCCCCGGCAGCCTACGTCTATTGCAGCATAACTAAGGGAGGATTCAGGGTCACCTGGTCCAGCCCTAACTATATGCTTTAGCAAAAAGGAAAGTTTTAAGCCTAATCTTAAAAGTAGAGATAGTGTCTGTCTCCCGAATCCAAACTGGAAGCTGGTTCCACAGAAGAGGGGCCTGAAAACTGAAGGCTCTCCCTCCCATTCTACTTTTAAATACTCTAGGAACAACAAGTAAGCCTGCAGAGCGAGAGCGAAGTGCTCTAATAGGGTGATATGGTACTACAAGGTCATTAAGATAAGATGGGGCCTGATTATTTAAGACCTTGTATGTGAGGAGCAGGATTTTGAATTCAATTCTGGATTTAACAGGAAGCCAATGAAGGGAAGCCAAAACAGGAGAAATATGCTCTCTCTTTCTAGTCCCTGTCAGGACTCTTACTGCAGCATTTTGGATTAGCTGAAGGCTTTTCAGTGAGTTTTTAGGACATCCTGATAATAATGAATTACAGCAGTCCAGCCTGGAAGTAATAAATGCATGAACTAGTTTTTCAGCGTCACTCTGAGACAGGATATTTCTAATTTTAGAGATGTTGCGCAAATGGAAGAACACAGTCTTACATATTCGTTAAATATGTGCGTTGAAGGACATATCCTGGTCAAGAATGACTCCAAGGTTCCTCACAGCGTTACATTCTCTGCTGGCCATTGGGGCGGGGGGGCTGGGAGGAGGTGTTGGCCATCCGATTGGGATCTGGGATGCGGGGCCTCCCTGCTGCTGCGGAGCCAGGGCGGTCTGCTTGCCTCCACCCCGGGGGAAAGGGTGACATCTCCTGGGTCTAGTTGCCGTTTCCCCCTCTGGGGGCAAGGGTACCTGGACCCAGGGTATAGAGTTTGTTTGGGGAGTGTGATTGTGTGTACAATGTCCATTTGTGTCTATCTTTACGTTGGGTGACTGCTGAGTATTTGTATATGTGTGCATGAGGGTGGGAATGCATGTTTGTGTCTGTGTGTGCCTGTTTGTCTGTGTCTGTATGTCAGGTCGGGTCTTAGACTCCACCTCTCTGGGAACGCCCAGGCCCTCCAAAGTATGGAGGCCTATCTCCCCTCACCACACTCCCTGCTGGTGGCTGATGCCCTCAGGGGTCGGTGCGTCTAGGGTTCTTGGTGTCCGGGGCTGGGTGCTCAGGTATGTACCAGCTCACTCCTGGTGGCTACTTGGCAGGGCCTGGCGCCTGTTGCTCGGTCAGGCCTCTTCCGGGGCGTACGGTGTTCACTGTCCATAGACATAAACTACACCTTTCTTGGCTGCTACCTCAAAGCACATTGTGCGCTGTCGGTCCTGCGTGCTGCACCACAACATTCAATATTTAGTATTTACTGCTGTTTACACTTAGCAAGATTAATGGGATGGTGTTGTGTTTATTATGTTGCTCTCTTTTTTGTTGCTATGTTGCTAGTTTTTTCCAGTCTCTCTTTCTCTTTTTAAGTGCCCTTTCCCACTGTCCCTCTTCCCCTCTGTTTTTCTTTTCCTTCATCTTTCTTTCTCCCTTTCCTATCCCCAGCCATGCCTGTCCTGTAACAACTGAAAATAAAAAATAAAATAAATAATAACAACAAAGGCAGATCAAATGGACCAATACGGCAAGGCCGTGACGATCCACTTGGTAAAGTAAATCAATCGGGTATCCTTGTTTGCCTTCAGACAACAATTCTGACGGCTAAAGAACCAAATGGGACAGGCAAAAAAAGGCTGCAGTATCAAAGACAGAGGTATGATCCAATTGCAGGGAGAGTTCCATGCACATAGTAACATATGTGATGCTATAAAACATCCGTCCATTCAATTTTTGCTGCTATCTAACTAGATCCAACTAAGCACCAACTAGGTCCAAACCTCCCTCTCTCCAGTCACCTCTGTCTCTCCAGGGTGACCTGGGACTACCCTAACAATGGGAAATGCCCACTACACCGAACAGATATCATAGTCAGATGTCAGAACCAACTCAGGTGACTCATTTCAATGTGGTGGAGTAGCAGCTCTAGTCTGAGAACCTCTCAAATGACTGAACTCTTCACCCTACAGCATCTCTAAGGGAGAGGCCAGCCACTCTGTAGAGCCACTTGTATCCACACCCTCATTCTTTTGTTCATTACCAAGAGCTTGAGTATTGATAAGGTAAGGACATAGATTGACCAGTAAATTGATTAGTCAGCTTTTTCTTTACCAGAACAGTAAACAACAGTACAGTGTATTGATTTCCAGCCCCCTCACTCATGAACCATACCCCAACAAAACTGAACCCTTCCACTCGGTACAACTGCTTGTTCCTGACCTGAAGTGGACACAACACTCCTTTCCTTCTGATAATCATGGCTTCAGAATTGGAGATGCTAATTTTCATTCCCAGCACTTCACACTCAGGTGTGAGGCGCTTCAGTGCAAGCTGTAGTGCAACCTGATGACGCCAACAGAACCACATCATTCGTAAAAAACAGAGAGGGGATTCTGAGGAAGCCTCCTGTCACTTGGCTCAGCCTAAAAATTCTGTCCATAAAAAATATGAAAAGAATCAGTGACGCAAGGCAGCCCTGTCAGAAACCAACATCCACTGGGAACGAGTCCAACTTAACCATATTCTTGTATAGGGACTAAATGCTTTATAACAACAAGCCACATACCCCATACTCCTAAAGCACAGTCTGCAGGATGCTCCAAAGCATGTGGTTGAATGCCTTTTCTAAGTCTACGAAAACATGTATAGACTGATTGGGCAAACTGGCACACACATTCAAATATCGTCAAGAAGATAAAGAGATTCCAGGATTTCACAACCAGGAAAACTGTTTTTTTCCTCTGACTCGACTCTCCTCACCAGTACCTTGGCATAGATCTTCTTAGGGAGACTGAGTTGGTATGGCGAGTAGCCTTCAGTAATAGTAATAAATCACACAGCAATAGTGCATTCATGTTGTTGTAAAAAGCTTGATAACATATTAAGTAATCCAAAGTATTCAGAATACGTTACTCTCATTGAGTAACGTAACGGAATACGTTACAAAATACATTTTAGGGCATGCATTCTGTAATCTGTAGTGGAATACATTTTAAAAGTAACCTTCCCAACACTGATCAAGGGCAAGTCCATAGTGAAACAGTGTCCAGCTCCTCTCATGGAAACTGGTTCCAGGCACCAAACTATAAACAATATCTAATAGATATCCCTCAACCTCATGCACTATTCAGGCTCCTTCTCCACCAGAGAATTGACATTCCATGTCCTCGTCCTTGCCACCCAAAACACATTGCACCCTAAGGTGGGCTGATTGGCCACTGGGATGACAGCCTATATGCTCATGCATTCAATATTTAACAACAATCTGATTTTTAGCGTAAATGCAAAGATTAATGAAAAAAAGACTACTGCAGGGTACACATTTTTATTGGAACATATTACAAAGTGAATTGCTGACAGTATGATTCATCTGCATGGAATGATTTGAAATTCAAATGCAAAGAGGAGACATCTAAAAAATACCACTTCACTCTTTAATTGATCTGGTTTTTGCCTTCATGTAAATAACTCAGATGTTTGGGGGGTTTTTTGAGGGGGGATACAGCCACATTCCTTCAGCTGAATTCACCTTATTAATATTTTTATAGCCTCAGATGGCAGACTTGTCTCTATGCTTGTTCTGCTAGATCTTACTGCAGCATTCAATACAGTTGATAACAATATTTAACCTGAGCCTAGAATACACCTTAGGTATTTAATAAAATACCTAGCACTGCTTTGAATCGTATCTATCTCATAAATTCCAGTTTGTAGATTAGGAGTCTTAAAGTCAGGCAGTTCCACAGGAACTATAAAATGCTCATGCCCTTCTGTTGCCATGCAGATGATATCCACATACATTTGTTTATCTAGCCAGACAGTGTGATTTATGACCCACTGAAAATAATTCATGAACCAAAGGGGTCCTATATACTCTGAAACCTTTTTAAGTATTTGTTACTGTACTGCTTTCACGATATCCCTAGAATAATAACTAACGTCAGCTAAAGTTCATAACTTAAATATATAACCACAGCAAGAATATTAGTATTCTTTTAAATAACATTAATAACTTGCACATTATTAGACACATCATTGTCAGACTCAGGTTTTTCTCTTCATACATATGTCACACAATGCACAGCCCCACCCATTTTTCTCTGTGCTTACAACTTTCATAAAACATACACATTTTATTTCCTCAACTTAAAAAGACAGCCATACCATCACATCCACCCTTTGAAATTTATAATGAAGGGAAATATTCTGAAGGAATATATATTCACAAACTAAAAATAAACAAAGTACAGAAACCCTGCTTAATATTGCACATTGATAGGCACAAACAGGATAGAAGTAAAATTAAAAATCAGAATATGGAGCCACAGATGGCTGGGGACATGTGGACAGCTTCAATTTGAAAATCTGTTTTTATTTATATCCCAGCAAAATCTTAGTCAAGAGGCCTCAGCATAGAAAATAACAAGTTCTGTGAAAAACCTTTAACTAGGAGCAGGATTTTAATAGTTTTGCAATTTTCATTGGTTTTTATTTTTATTTAGTTTTGACTTCAGATTTTCAATTTTATATCAGTTTTAATTAGTTTTTACCAATTGTTTGCTAGTTTAGTTTAGTTTTTATTTTTTGAAAATCCTTAGTTTCAGTTTAGTTTTGATTAGTTTCAGTTATAGTTTTAGTTGTGTTTGCAATAATTAAGTCTAACAAAATCCCAGTTTCATCATATCAGTCATGCTCTTCTGCTTATCCTTGGGTATGTTGCTATTGCAGCTACCATACCCTGCACCCTAGACAGGTCGCCTGTCTGTCGCAGGGCTAACACGCAGAGACAGACAACTCACATTCCCACCTATGGGTTCTTTAAATAAATAAATAAATAAAGGCAGATGAACAACCATTGATACCAGGCAACTATAAAATGTATATCTTGGCCCCAATGAGACTATTAACTCTTGCAGCACCGGGTGTTCATAATTTTGGTTCATGTGAATTGATAAACCTTTTGAAGGCAACTGACTCACACAGTTATGTAGATATCCCCGTCCTGTTGTCTCGGGATGCATCACGCTGCCTTGCCTGGGGTTAGCTTCTGTTTTCTGGGGATGAGGTTTGAGTGTGCTCCCTTACCTTCTCAAGGTAAGCTAGGTTAGCCTTCTTGTGTGAGCTTTTCAAGTGCACTTTAAGGTTTGTGGGATTTTTTTCCCCTTTAGAAATGTCCCTCATAATTTGTCTCTTTCCACTACAAGACACTTGCTTTATCCAAAACACAGTCATATTCAAAGTAATCCCAAATTGGACTCTGGCGCTTTCTCCCGACTTTTCCTGACATGATTCTGCGCGTGGACGGAGCAGCAACAAAGACGACTCGACTAACGTACTGCCACCTGCTGGCATAATGAGACAGCAAGAAAAAAATCTGGAAACTAAACTTCATTTTCACCCTTGACTATTGTATGACACACACACACATCTATGAAAACTAAACACATTTTTGCTATAAATTCAGTTAATTTTAGTTAGTTTTGTGAACACTGATTACAGTTTTAGTTAGTTTTCCTTTTTTGTTTTTATTTTATTTCCGTTAACGAAAATGTTTTTTCACTTCTAGTTTTCGTTATTTCGTTAGTTTTCGTTAACGATAATAACCTTGACTAGGAGCAACACAGCTAATAAAAATTTCAGATATCCACATGTATGGGAAATTCAGTGACTAATATGATCAACCTCAAAATGTAATGAATGTTTTCACTTTCCAGATTCTCAGGTAATTAAATCTACATTCAGCACATAGGAGCCAGGTGAGTAGAGCAAAGAAAATATGCCTTTAACAACAAGGTAGATCAAAACACACTGAAAATACTCAAAGAGTAGAAGACCTAAGAAGTGACCAATTACAAACTTAGAGTCCACAAAAAATGCAAGCAAAAGGCACAGGGGGTGAACAAAGAAACTATATGAAAGGTTGACTAAGAGAGTTCAGACTGTGTTAAAGAATAAATGTGACTATACAATCTTTGTTTATGCCTTATAAACTATATTTCCATTTATGTTTGTACATGCCTCACTAACTGTTTTTTATTTTCCTGGAAAATTTTCCTTGGACGATCATCTGTGTCCTCTGTTTACTTAATGTGCTTGCCTATTGGTCAGTTTACCAGCAGATTCTAATAGTTCCAAGTTCCAGACTAGATTTCAAAGCCAACCAGACTTTCTAAGATGCAACTCCAAAGCATTTCTCCCGCCTGCAGATAAGCATCAGCTTTACTAAAAGTTTTTTGACATGAGCTGAAAACAAACTTCTCATTAGCTTTTCAGTTAAATTACTAGTGTGTCTTTTGTAGACTTCCTTATACCCGCAGTATACAATGTGGGCTAAATTGCTTTATTTTTCATTATTGTTTTGATTTCTTTTTCTTAATTGTTTCAGATGGTTTCATAACTCTCTTTGAATTATTTTCTTTTTTAATTGATTTAATTTATTGCAGCAGTTTCTATGATTGTTTTTCTTGTGCAGTACTCTGGAACAATGGTAATTTTCTGTCATGTCATACAATTCTTTTCGGCCACACAAGCTTACTAATCGTTAAAGCTTTTAATCCTGTACTGCATGAATCAGCAAAACTGTCTTTATTACGAGAGATGTCAATCAAAATCCAGTGATCCTCAGAGTCTGCGCATACCAGCTAGCTCCTGTGTTCACTGAGATATTCAACATCTCTTTATCTCAGTCGGTGATCCCCACATGCTTCAAAGAGTCCATCATTGTTCCTGTCCCGAAGAAACCCCACCCTGCTTCTCTCAATGACCTGTAGCCCTCACCTCAGTAGTGATGAAGTGCTTTGAACGCCTGGTCAGAGACTTCATCATTTCTTCACTACCAGACACACTGGACCCACTACAGTTCGCTTACCATCCAAATCGTTCCACAGACGATGCCATCTCTCATCTCCTCCACACATCACTTACTCACTTGGACACTAGAAGGGGGAATTATGTTAAAATGCTCTTCATAGACTACAGCTCTGCATTTAATACCATAATTCCCTCCACACTACCAACCAAACTGGAGCACCTGGGACTCAGCTCATCTATGTGTCAGTGGATCTCCAACTTCCTAACTGGCAGACCACAGGCAGTAAGGATGGGCGGACATGTCTCAGCCTCCACCACTCTCAGCACTGGAGCCCCCCAGGGTGTGTTCTGAGCCCCCTGCTGTACTCTTTGTACACATATGACTGTGTGGCCACTACCAGCTCCACCACCATCATCAAGTTTGCTGACGACACCGTCGTGGTGGGCCTGATCTCTGACAACAACGAGACGGCCTACCTGAAGGAGATTAGGAATCTGGAGAACTGGTGCCAGAGGAACAACCTCCTTCTAAACGTCAGTAAGACAAAGGAGTTGATAGTGGACTTCAGCACTAAGCAGGAGGGGAACTACCAGACCCCCGTCATCAACGAGTGCCCAGTGGAGAGAGTGGACAGCTTCAAATACCTCGGAGTTCACATCACGCAGGACCTGTCATGGTCCTGTCACATCAACACCGTGGTGAAAAAGGCCCGTCAGCGTCTCTACCACCTCAGACGCTTGAGAGACTTCCAACTGCCCTCCAAGGTGCTCAGGAACTTTTACTCCTGCACCACAGAGAGCATCCTGACGGGAAACATCTTAACCTGGTTCGGGAACAGCACCATGCAGGACAGACGAGCTCTACAGAGGGTTGCGCTATCAGCTGAGCGCACCATCCGCTCGAGTTCCCTTTCCTGCATTCAATCTACAACAGGCGGTGCTGGACCAAGGCCAGGAAGATCGTGAAGGACCTCAGCCATCCCAACAATGGACCGTTCTCTCTGTTGAGGTCAGGAAAGCGATTCCGCTCCCTGAAGACCAACACAGAGAGACTGAGGAGGAGCTTCTTCCCGCAGGCGATACGGTCTCTCAATCACACCACCACATAGTACTGACCCACACATATGGTTTTTACACACAGACTGGACATTCTGGACATTTGTTTACACTAGTCGCCACTGCACAACTACACTGCGTGGTCATCAAATCAAAAATTCTATCGCAAGTCACTTAAATAAATCACTTTTAAGCATATTTGCACTGCACTTAAATATGTGGATTGCACAACCCTGGACATTACATTTCTTTCATTACCATTTATTACTTGTACAGCTGGTCTTATTGTTCTATATTTCTTCATATATTCTTATATATTTTAAAGTTTTAAAGAGGTGGGAAATATTTTCTTTTTTTCTATTCAACAAACTTTAATCATATCTTTAAATCACATTCATAGGGACCAAGCTCACCAGCCTATTGACTTAATTATACAATTAAACCTGACAGGGGACTTAAAGAAGCTGTTCTCTGTAAAAAGTGAGCACAACTTTATTGCTGTTGGGGAAGTCGAGCAGAGTCGATCATCACTTTGTGGGTTTTTTCTGTTTTGGTGAATGATTTTGACTTTCTGTTGTTGCCCTGGTTACAAACTCTTCAGTAGTTAATTTTTTTCCTCACTTCACAGTGGTTCTGTATTGAGCAGCCAGCAGGCAAATAATGCGTTTGTCGAGACAGATGCCAGCTAGACAGGCAAGATTTGCCCTGGGTTACCCCACCACCTGCAGCGCTTGAAGTCTGTTCCAAGACTGTTTCTGTGTCTTCTGCTGTCCCATAGGTGGGGGATGAGACAGACTGCATCCAGGCAAGCCAAATCAGTGGCTTGAGGGTAGAGCACACTGCCAAAGCTTGGATGACCCTTTGTTCCCGTACACTTAAACACATAATGGTTTCAGTAAGAAGTGGAGCTGAATTTCCAATTTATAAGAATGAAACACCAAGCAAGAGAGAGAAGTTGAAACAAACTACCACAGAGACACTGTGGCACTTTAAGGACATTTAAGCATTTTACAGAAGTTTTTTTTCTTTAAACTGAAAGAAAATATTGAGGAATTGCAGGCAGCTCTCAGTTTGTTACATGTGTGCTTGCTTTGTTCCTTGGCGCAGTAGAGAGTGACGGAGAATGGCAAAAAAAGGTAGAGTTTCAGAAATACTTTGTCTTTATTTTAGGTAAGAACTCCCTTTTCCTCTCTGGAAGAAATGAAAGGCAGTTTGCAGGCAAAGTCATCCATCTGCCTCGACCAGTTCAAGGGTGTGGTTTAAGAGAAAATAGAAAAGAGGAGCATACAGAGACCACAATTAGCAAAAAAAAAATACCCTCATGTAAACTACATTTCAAAGAAATGAGAAACTTGAATGTCTACTGAATGGGAGCAGCATACAAAACGTTTCACTTTTTGACACACTCCTACCCCGTTGTCTGGTCAATTTGATTTGGTGTTTGCTTTGGACTACAATGAAAGAATGCTTCACCCTGATCACGTACAAAACATCAGACTATTTGAGTGGTGGAACTAACAGTGGCTGAGATCCCACACTAGAGTCCAAAACTTTGTAGCTGAATCCTTGCAGGGTAGAGCACAGGAGGCGTCCTTTATTTTTTATTTGCATGCACGAGTAACAGCTGGCTTCTTTTGAAAGGTGTTGCTTTTTTTTTAAATGGATAGTAATCTAATAGGAGAACTCGGTGCACATTTCTCCAGCTGGCATCTGGTCGAAGCATCTGTGTTCGACCAGATTTCCTTCAGGGACTAAAAATTTCAAAATAGATAAATATACAGCTACTGATATAACCACAGTGGACTAAAGCGTTCAGCCACTCCCTCAGTTTTCCTTCTTTTTTTTTCTCCTTCCCTCTCTCAATTTTAAAGAAAACAAATGCGGAAACAAAGGGATTTAAAGACTATAATTCCTAATGTTGAAGGGGCTTTTTAGGAAAGGTTATCAGGTTTGATTATGCTTAATCTCAACCAACAAAGATTAGACTTGCATATCATTGATGCTTTTTCTCAATCAATTCTCATCCCACACAAAAGCTTTCTCGCAGGGCTTTGTGTTTTTCCTCCATCTCTTCTACCAACTGGGTAATATGTTACCACACATAAATCAAAGCTTTATAATGCCTTTAGGTGTATCAACAACAGAAATGTTTTCTTGAGTTTGCAATAAAAAACAAGCCTCGCAGCGACCCCGGTTACCCACAATTATATCACTTTCAAGAACACAAATATTTTGGTGTTGCTGCTGACTGATTATTTCATTGGAGTAGTTGGACAGGCACAGAGCAATAAAACAGAATGAAATACCATTCGCTTCTGTTAACTCAGAAATTTGGTGAGTAGAGATTCTTCTTTCCAGTTAACATGGGCAGAAAGGCAAGAGTTGCTATTCAAGGATCAAAAAATCAAAAATCTATTTGACACAAGGTTGAAAAAGGATGAAAAGCATTGTTTTATTATTTTCCAACCTTTCCTTAGGGATAAATTCAAAGTACAAGTAAGTATGGTGGAAATACCAGTCCAAAATGATAAAGAATAATAAACAACAATTAAGGCTCCAGCTACACTTAGAGCTGCAAGCCATCATACCTCTCTTAAAGCCGCACCATCGATCACACCTATCTCTACTGCTGATTGAATGTTGATTGAACTAAAACATAAACGGTGCACAGCACACTTGAGAGTTTTAGTTATAGATTGCTGTTCTGTCCTTCAATTTACCTCTTTAACACACAATTGGGAGCTTCGCCACTGGAAAAGAGGAGACAGATGATTGGAAAAGAACAACATTATTCTTTGACTTCTCTTCTGTTTGAAAGCTGCCCCATCTCATCACTCATTTTTAGACATAAGCCAGTTAGCATAAGAACACACACTAGGGGTGGAAGACAATTAATTACCTGGATGATTGAGCATGCATCAAGAAGATATAACTGAAGTAATGTTGTTAAGTCCTTAAAGTCATATTCTTTTATTGTCATGACTGTATTTGAAGCTATTTTTTATTTTTGTATGATACCTGATTTATATGGAATATGGCTGAATATTTTAAACTAAAGTCTAAAATACTTATTCAGTCATTTGTTTAATAGTAATTTAACATTATATAATTCACATATAAAACTATGAATTGTAATTTTAAATGGTTGAAAAGCATGTAGAATAGCATATGTAGGCAAGTATATTTCTCCTTTTTTTCATCAAGAAGCAAAGACAAAAAAGAAAAAAAAAAAGAAACAGGGCAGGGTTCGGTGGTTGAATCATCCATCCCCACCAATGTCAAAACCAGATCTACGCCCTTGCTTTAAATATTCTAAAAAGGTAGAGTATGTAAAATTGTTAGCTTTCAAAATTCACATATGATCAATCAACAGAGTTCTGAGGGAAAATGTATGATATTATGATATATGAACGGCATCTACAGTATGTCTAGCAATGTGAAGAAATACACTGGGAAGTAAGAAGGAGTATTACCTTTTTAAATCATTGATTTCTTTAAAGCATCAGTCTTCAGAGGTAATTGGCTCTAGCTGGCTTTCTAAGGTTTTCACCATGAAGATATTGGCCTGTGAGATAGGTAGTTGTAGCTGTCCTCTAGGTCTGCTATTCTGGCTTCCACATCTTCATTCCAAATCACCTTCCTGCTCTTTGCCACCATTATGAATCTTTCATGATCAGGATTGTTGTGTCTCGTGTTAACCATTCTAGGAGGCCACAGCAACCTCGAATAATAAGAACCGATCAACATTACAAAGGTGGTCATACAACAGCAAATCACCAGAATGAATGAATGGTTTTGGTTATAATGGTTAATGGTGAGTAGAGCTATGTTCACATCTGCAAGCATCTGCTTTGATGAGGCTTTGTCAGTGAGCCAGGGGAATCATGTGGCTGACCTGAATCTGGCCACAATCTTCATCTCCAGCTCAGTAACATTTGTTATTGCAGGTGGTTGGCCGTCTAGTTCAGTTACACTGCCGTCTTGCACGGGATCAGCTCATAATAACCATATTATTCACTACTGCTAACATTGTGCTGTAGTCTCTAGATCTTCAGCATTATTAGTAGCTTTCTTCTAGTGATATTATAGCACTGAGTTACCAAGTTCTTCTTGTTCAATAGAGGTCTTCTATTTAAAACCATAAAATTCCATCTAGCCCATATTCTCAGTCTTGACCATGTATATCTTGTTTCAGTAACCAACTACTCATAAGTATGTCCTAGTTCTCAAAGACCTGACCCAGATTTTGTTAAGCCAAACAAGAAAGTTAGAAAGAGCTAAATACCTCCAAAAGGTATGACAGGTGCTGACAAACAAGAGACTATTTAGCCCATAGTAGTAGGAAGTAATATATAAGCTGAATCTGCAACCAAATGGCTCAGATAGTGTACAGGAACATCTATGCTGCATATGGAATTAGACGTCCCTAACTTCCGATGGAAGACACTGCTGTAGGTGGCTGAAAATAATAGGGCAAAGGTTCCATGCATCCATTTTCTTCCGCTTATCCGGGGCCGGGTCGAGGGAGCAGCAGCCCAAGCAGAGAAGCCCAGACCTCCCTCTCCCAACCACCTCCTCCAGCTTGTCCGGGGGAACACCAAGGTGTTCCCAGGCCAGCTGAGAGATATAATCTCTTCAGCGTGTCCTGGGTCTGCCCCAGGGCCACATTGCTGCGGCCGCTGCACCAATCCATCTGTCGATCTCCTGCTCCCTTCTCCCGCCACTCGTGAACAAGACCCCAAAATACTTAAACTCCTCCACTTGGGGCAGGAACTCGTCCCTGACCCGGAGTGGGCATGCCACCCTTTTCTGGCTGAGGACCATGGCCTCAGATTTGGAGGTGCTGATTCTCATTCCCACCGCTTCACACTCGGCTGCGAACTGTTTCAAGGCGAGCTGGAGGCCATCACCCGATGAAGCCAACAGAACCACATCATCTACAAAAAGCAGAGATGAGATCCTGAGACCACCCAAATGAAATCTTCCGCCACTAG
The DNA here is from genome assembly GCF_057381915.1 of Diplotaxodon limnothrissa. NCBI lineage: Eukaryota > Metazoa > Chordata > Actinopteri > Cichliformes > Cichlidae > Diplotaxodon > Diplotaxodon limnothrissa. Next base: position 27,731,222 of record NC_140616.1, on the reverse strand, counting down.
GCTACGCCTAGAAATTCTGTCCATAAAAATTATGAACAGAATCGGTGACAAAGGGCAGCCCTGGTGGAGCCCATCACCCACCAGGAACAAGTCTGACTTTTTGCTGGCTATGCGGACCAAGCTCTTGCAACGGTTGTATAAGGACTGAATGGCCCGTAGGAATGGGCCAGACACCCCATACTCCTGGAGCATCCCCCACAGGACCCCCCAGGGGGCACGGTCAAATGCTTTCTCACAATCTACAAAACACATCTAGACTGGTTGGGCAAACTCCCATGCACCCTCAAGTATCCCTGAGAGGATAAAGAGCTGATCCAGTGTTCCACGACCAGGACTAAAAAACCCATTGTTCCTCCTGTATCCGAGGTACGACTAACGGATGAAATCTCTTCTCCAGCACTCTGGCATAGACTTTCCCAGGGAGGCTGAGGAGTGTGATTCCCCTGTAGTTGGAATAAACCCTCCAGTGTGAAAACAACAGGGCAAAGGTTCCTTAGGACTTAAAGTTCTAAAGTTCTAGACATACAAGCAGCTGCTTCCCAAAACAGCTGTTTGCTAGAAAACTCTCCTTCTTGTCTCCTTGATCCCTAGCTGGAGTTAGGCCTGGATTGACTCCTAAGCCCATACGGCGTTGTGGGTGCCTATGGTGGTCAAATTTTCATTCGCAAATGGTTTCCATGCATGACGATCACTGGTGATTGTCCTGGCCTCGTCGAGATTTATTCTGCGATTTCTGATGTCATCTTAGACCTGTTTTAGCCATGTTCTGTTCGGTGCCGTTCGTTGGATTCTCCACTGGGTAGGTTGTTTACGCCAGAGGAGTTGGTGTGGTAGTTGGCTCGTGTCCATTCAACACACATGGCCAAACCATCGCATTCGGCATATTGGTTTCATGTCTGTTTTCCACGGTCTCCGGGTTCTGGTCACTTAGGGAGGGCGACCTCTTCCTTTTGCAATTGGGCTTAGGACTGACCTTGACGGAGTTCTGACCTTGACGGAGTTCTGACGTTAGAAAACTATAACCTAAAAGACATCATAACACTCTGTTAATTTAAACCACTGATTATAGAGACTTGCTTTAATATTGGAGAAGGAACATGTTCTAGATCTGTCACTTAAATGTGGATTTTAATGAAGATAAAATTGTATATGAAGTAGGGCTGGGCAATATGGCCTAAAATTCATATCGCGATATAATTTGAAGCATGTGCGGTAACGATATATATCACGATATATTCTTTTCTTCTGTATAACGTATTTTCCACACTATAAGGCACACTTAAAATCCTTTAATTTTCTCAAAAATCGAGAGTGTGCCTTATGTATGAATTCTGGTTGTGCTTACTGACCTCGAACTGATTTTGGCGTGCAGAAATCTGTTAAAAAATGTTTTAGTACAACTTTGGTAAGCTGCACTGCTTGATTGATTGTCAGAGCATTACGGCTGCTGTAGTGAGGAGCTTCGCGGAGTAATCTGGGTCCAAAACTCCGTCCCTTTAGGTCCCAAAGTCAAACAAACACTAAGAGTTAAAAACGGTCTAAATTCTTTCATCTGTAATTAAATCATCAGCGTTGCTGCTTTATCAGGTGTAACAATTAAATAAATTCTGTTTTCATGGATGCATGGATGTAAAAATCCATGCATCCATGAAAATAGAATTTATTTAATTTAACTGAGTTAGAAGTTAACAGGAAGTTAGCTCGCTAGTTTACACCTAAACATTTCATACCATGTTCTGACTGAGAGATTTTTGAAACTAATTCAAACGTACAGCTCTGCTACCACTTCCAACATAAATGAAGACAGAAAACTAAACAGCAGTGGCGTTTGCAGGGTTACTGAAGTTGGACTACCTGGTATATAATGTTGTGCTACGTGATTGCTAGTGACACAGCTATGTTAGCATAACATTAGCACAGTGAAGCTGGAGGATGAACGCCAACTTTTTTTCCACTCAATAAAAGTTAATGTGAGGGATTCTGATGGTTAGGGACAAATTCAATCGCATAGCAGGATGCTATACACGGGCCAAACTTCAGTCAGGAGAACAACTGAGATTATTCATCCACAATACGAAGTTAGTTATTAATATACTGCAACAACATAGGAATAGAACAGCTGCGAGAGAATTCAACATTAATGAATCAATTAATGTTACGGAGGTGGAGGAAGCGCAGTTTTTGGCTTTCCCCATATTTCAAAAGTGCTTCATCTCTTTGCTATGACTGTCACCCGCCATAATTTGCAGATGATAATGGTTTTAGCCGCTGCGATGCTTTTGACCAAAACAGGCGCAGCTTGATGACATCATCAACATGCGCTATAGCGATAGAGCGATATAGTCAAAATCTCTCTCGTTGGCCAAATTTATATCGTTTCTATCGTATATCGTTTATATCGCCCACCCTAATATGAAGCTGCTAGTGATTTCCATTTATACGTTTCCTTGAGCTAAACAACTAAACTTAAAAAAAAATTATCTTGGATTTCTAAAGGATAAGTAAAACCACCACTCTAATTCACTCTATTTTCACCATTTTAGGTCTATGACCGCCCATGGAGGCATAGTAAAAAACTAACAACAGGCCTTTAATATGTCTGTCACTTTTGAAGCCAAACAGTTTTGAGAGCAGATGCTGTCTTGACACCACAATCATCAGTAAAGTGGTGCTGCCAAATGACCATGTGTCCGTCTAACCAAGCAAGCACAACCAGCACAATGCTTTGACATTAAAACTAAGATCAGCGGGACAGCCATCGTGCCAGCTGCAGTCTGGTGAAATATGTTGCTTAATGATGTTGCAAGTAGATGATGTGATTTCCTCTGCCACTTTTAACACCTCCAGTGTTACTCTAATGGCCATCTAGCCTCTGATTAGCCTTTTACATTAAGTAAGACATGTAATGACTGACCCAGAAATAGCACAGAGGAACAAACTGTGAAGGCAAAGGAAGAGATGTATCCTGCAAAAAGTCCTATACAGCCAGACTAAAGTAAAGTAATAACAACAAAATAGACTTTGACCCCTCTGAACCCCAGAGAAGCAGAGCAATGAAGCAAAAGGAAGACAGTAGTTTCTCTGTAGAGTCAAGTTTCCTGACCAAACTAAAAACATTGCCACTGATTTTGTAAAATGCTGAAAAATATTGCTGAGTTGTAACTACTCAGTTTCCACAATTGTATTTACATCAAATCATAACTGCCCAATTGGAAAGCCCTAGCTTAAAAATGTGAGACCAGAAGCACTGACCATATGTTATGGCCAAAACCCAGCTCCATAACAGATCCACCTCGCTAACGTCTATTTTTCAGGAGTGTGAAAGGAAAGAAGGCTGAAGCTAATGCATCTCGACATTTCCCTCCCCACCACTCCATCTGCTGTGCCACTGATTAAGAGGCTTCCAGAAAAGCTCCCAGCTCTATGTCGGATGGCACTGTGGATTACAAGGCGCAACACATCACCATTTACAACATGGATGTAAGTTCGACAGCAGTAAGAGAATCAAAGATCAGGGTCTTAAAAAACTCCATGTACTTTCTACAGAGACAAGAAAACAGAAAAAAAAAAGAAAAAAAAAGTTGCACACGTTTGGATTTTCCATTCTTCTGCACTTGAATTTGAAATAAATGTACATGTATCCAACATTAGAGTGCCAATCTCTGTGAGAGATATGCAATATGAAAAAGAAACTGATGAAAAAATATGCTTGATTTGTATATAACTGGTGTATATAACTGTGTATAACTGGTCTTAGCTATGATTTACAGAAAGGGACCTCAGTGGAGTTTTCCTAAGCAACACAATAAAATAAGCATGAAACAAGTAAAACGTCTGACGCAAGTCTTTGATGATTTTAAGCACTACAGTATTGTGGAGTTGAGTTTTGAACTCATTTTTCATATTAAATTACTGCTTTAAAATATACCATTCAAAGTTCAAGAGTTGTATTCTAAAAGGTAGAACCTGATATATATTTTTTAAAAATACTTATATAATAAGATAAGAAATAGTTTAGTTTGTACTGTGAGATCAATTAGGTTTTTTTCTTTGCGTAAACAGTTGACTTTTTTACTCTGAGGTTTACTGTTGAATCTGGATTTCACCAGCTACACTCTAGGATATATAAGCAGATGTTATATGAACTATCAAGCCTGCTCCTACTATAAAGCATGTTAGATGGTATTAAAGAGCATTATTACCTTAATTTCACTTTAATAACTGCTTAACAAACCAACCATTGACCAAGAGATCTTAGACCTGCCCTGCACCAATCCTACAAAGTTCATTCTGTAAACTGTACAAATGTACTGAAAACTTCTTTACCTTGGACTTACTGTTCAGTATTCTCACATTATTTCTGAATAACACAAAACTGTCCACTCATTGATAAACAAATAAAAAAATGAAACAGTCAGATAAGTTTATCAAAGGATCAAATGTGACCCCAACAGAAATTGGGACATTTAATCTTTAACTTTCCAGCCTATTAAATATCACCTGGTTAAGAGTACAAATACCCAATTTACCTTCGGGGTCAACCTTCAGGATCAATAAAGTTTTATTGAGTTGAATTGAACTGAAATAGTACTGAACTACAAACAGCATCAGCTCTTAGCAGGCTCCTTTTGTCTTTGATTCAGCAGGTCGATAGTTTCACTACTTCAACCTGAAATGTTCTTTGGTTGCTTTGGCAATAGGATTGCTGTCCTGCTGAATGATAAATTGCTGTCCGGTGTGCTTTAATGCATTTGGATGAATTTGAGTTTACTACTGGATTACTTCTGTTACTTCCATCAGTACTGAAACTATCAACAAAGGGCCAGCTTTCTTTTTTTTTTTTTTTTTTTTTTTTAAATGACATCAGAAACAGCAGTATGCGACATTACGTGATGGCAGAGCTTCAGTTCATCCTTTGTCATTTTTTTTTTTTTTTTTTAATAAATAGGACAGGGGGAATGAATGAGAGAAAGAGGGGGAGAGAAAGAAAGAAAACCAAAGGGGAGAAGAGACGGTGAGAAGGGGGGGGAAGAGAGAGAAAAAAAAAAAGAACTCCTGGGTCACCTGTATGGAGAAAAAAAAAAAAACAAACAAAAAAAACAAACAGAGGAGACAGCAAACAACAAAGAGTAACATAATAATAGAGAAAACAAAGCACCATCACAATAAACTAGCTAGTCATAGATATCAATATTTACTAAATAATAAACGATATTGTGCAGCACGCAAGATAGACAGCGCACAGTGTGCTTTGAGGCAGCAGCCAAGAAAGCTTTAGTCCGCGTCTGTGAATACCCATGTGTGCATACCTGTGTGGATCAGCATGCTTGCATTCCAAAGGTTTCTCCATGTAATGATCTGCTAGGGAGTGTGGGGGGGCCACAGCCCCGTCCTCCAGGGTGTGAAGCGGGTATGGAGGAGATCAAAACTCCAGACATCCAGAGGCCCCCAGAACACAAGAGACCATGGAAGACCAACAGAGGGGCAGCCGCGCCACTGTTCCAGTAAGAGCTGAGGAGAGTCCCAGATGAGGGCTCGCCCAGCAGCCGCGGAGCAGAAGTCAGGGGGAGTTGCAGTGACGCGCCCGTGAGCTCCGCCGGCCCCCAGCTGTGCCTGAGTGACCGAGCCCCAGGCCGAGAGGCCGGGGGCACCCCACCTCCAAAGGGGCCCGAGCGAGCCCCAGGCCCCAGGCCCCGACAAGCGGCCGCCAAGGAGTGAGCCGGTGTGTACCCGGACGCCCACCCCCAGACACAAAGAACCACCAACACACCGACACCTGAGGGAGTCCGCCACCGGCAGGGGAAGTGGTGGTAGGTGGAGATAGGCCTCCAAACCTTGGAGGGCCTGAGATGTCCCCAGAGAGGTGGCGTCTGATACCCAACCTGACATATAGACACAGACATACAGGCACACACAGACACAAACATCCATTCCCACCCTCATGCTCTCATATGCACTCACTCCACACTCAACCAACGTGGAGACAGACATAAAGAGACGCTGTACACACAATCACACTCCCCAAGCGTACTCTACAAACCGGGTCTAGGTACCCTTGCCCCTGGAGGGGGGAATTGCACCCAGACCCAGGTGGTGTTACCCTTTTCCCTGCGGTGGGGAGAGGCAGACCACCCCGACTCCGCAGCAGCAGGGAGGCCCCACACCCCAGACCGCAGTCGGACGGCCAACTCCTCCTAACAAAACTGTCCACTCATAAACACTGATAAACAAATAAAAAAATGAAACAGTCAGATAAGTTTATCAAAGGATCAAATGTGACCCCAACAGAAATTGGGACATTTAATCTTTAACTTTCCAGCCTATTAAATATCACCTGGTTAAGAGTACAAATACCCAATTTACCTTCGGGGTCAACCTTCAGGATCAATAAAGTTTTATTGAGTTGAATTGAACTGAAATAGTACTGAACTACAAACAGCATCAGCTCTAGCAGGCTCCTCTTGTCTTTGATTCAGCAGGTCGATAGTTTCACTACTTCAACCTGAAATGTTCTTTGGTTGCTTTGGCAATAGGATTGCTGTCCTGCTGAATGATAAATTGCTGTCCGGTGTGCTTTAATGCATTTGGCTGAATTTGAGTTTACTACTGCATTACTTCTGTTACTTCCATCAGTACTGAAACTATCAACAAAGGGCCAGCTTTCTGGCAGCTCAAGCCATAATAGAAGCACCACTGCTTCTGACAGATGAGGTAGCGCTTTGGTTTATGAGCCGTTCCATTCAATCATTTAGAAATTTGTCTACAAAAGTTTCCTTTACAATTGTTTTTTTTTTTTTGGTTCTTTATTTGTGTGTATGTAAATGGCTAACTTCCAAATGACTGCTGCTCTGTTCCTTGTTTTCCTGTGGCAACAATTTTTGTTCATAAACAACCCATGTACTAATTTTAGATAACCAACTGCTAACTAAATATATTTCTTTAAACTGACCATATTAAACCATACCAGGAACTTCAAATACTTTGTCACCTTCTTTACTCTGTCAGACAACTGCACTTCAATCTAAGTAGCACCTCTGAATCAACACTAAGCCAGCGTTCATTTTTTACAGCTATATGTGAAAAGGTTCCACCTTCAAGACAGTTTTCTCTATATATTTATAACAAAGTTATATAAAAGCTAGGAATTGGTTCCATAATGTGAGACTGCACTAATAAGTCCATGCTGTGCATTTAAAATCCCTCAGAGAAGCACAATAACCCTGAGCAGAGTTTCAAGAGGAAATATGAATATACATTAAATGGACCGGCCTTGATGGAAGAGAGAGAAGGGAAAATTACAGCGGGCCGGATAGCATTCCTCTTTCTATTCAAATCTCGTAATTATATTTGCAACAATGCAACTCAACCACAAAATGATCAGCTCGCGATTCTGGTGTTTTTATTCTACTAGCTGCTAATCTAGTCTCTAACCTCAAACCTGCTGAAGAGATGAGGCCCAGGCCAAAAAAGATGTCACCCCCTGAACTGTTTGTAAAACTCACCCACAGAGTTCGGTTAAATTCCTTCAGGCACTTCTTCTAAGATCACTTTAGTCTTTGTCCCAAACATTCCAATAATAGAAACTACTTTTTTCATATGGTGTAGAACAATCAGCACAGCTTTCCTTTAATTATGTGGCTCAAAATGTTTTCCTCATAAAAAGTCATATTTATTTGAAAGGAATACTCAGAGATACTGAGGAGAAATATGAAATGATTTCTAGTGGCTTTTTCAAAATGGTACATTCGTCACCTATTAAATGAGAAAAAGCAAAACTAGCAGTGCAGCCCCTTATTCATTTTTTCCAATTTACCAACGGAGACAAATGAAACTGAAAGCTTAATTTAACTTTAATAACACCCAAAACTAACATGAATTGTAACACTCATTATGAAAGGTTAAAGTTTCTACTGCAAAATATGTTTTAATAAATAATAAGAGGGAATTCAAAATCTCAATCTTAATTCTAAATCCTACACCCCGATTTTGTTAGGCACAGTGTAGAGTAGGCTAATGTGTATTATTTGTTTTGAGAATTAAAAGGTAGTGATCACCTAGCGCTCCAAATGTAACCTGAAAGTTCCCATTTGTCATTGAGCCTGAGTCTGAAAACAGACCTCTAGCTATTTGTCAGTGTAAGTCCATTTTTTCCCTTTTTATACATTTTTATTATATGCAGTGTTGGGGAGTAACAGAATACATGTACCTGCGTTACGTATTTAAAATACAAAATATGAGTAACTGTATTCCGTTACAGTTACCGTTTAAAAAGGTGGTATTTAGAATACAGTTACTTTGTTGAAATAAATGGATTACACGGCGGTACTTCCCTGTTTCATATTGTGGCGGGTCAGGACTGTTTGGGTTTTGTTTGACAGCTACGTTCTGTTGTTCCAGGCGGCAGCGTTACGGTTGCCATGGTTACAGGGTGACGCTCTCTCTCTGCGTGTTTCCTGGGTGAGAGAGCGCCTTTTTGTTGTTGTTGTGCTAAGCTAATAGGCAGAATGCTACAAGTATAGCTCTAAAGAATGTAGCATCATAGGCAGTGTAGTCCGTGCTGCAGGGAGAATGGACTGCCATACACGTTATGTGTCTGTGAGCGAGGGAGGGGAGAAAAAGGAAAAGTACGAGCTGTCATCGAGCAAAAACGGGATCTGGAAGCATGTAAATATAATAATAACCACTGCAGCCAAGAAGAGTGCCTGACAAGTCCAGTTGTAAGTAAGCTATTAAGACTCGACTGTACACCGTGTTCATGTTTTCCTCTGAAAACAATAAGTTCCGTTGGAGCAGCCTTTCAACGCCTCTCTTTGTCTCTCGCAAGCAAAGTTGACCCACACAACAAAGTAAAGCTATTTTTTGGCTACGAGCCTGACACAGAACCCGACGTATTAGCCAGAGGTCCCTTTACTACGGTTCGGAGCCGCGGTCAGTAACAGTAATAAATCACAGCAATAGTACATTCACGTAGTTGTAAACAGCATGATAATATATTAAGTAATCCAAAGTATTCAGAATATGTTACTCTCATTGAGTAACGTAACGGAATACGTTACAGACTACATTTTGGGGCATGTATTCTGTAATCTGTAATGGAATACATTTTAAAACTAACCTTCCCAACACTGATTATATGGCACATAAAAGTGAGTAGAACTCCCAATACAACTGTGCAACAGCCAACATGTGCAGTGGGACATATTGATCATTTTTGATGTTCATTAAAAAAACCCATGATGGATGCACAGGAGTGTAGTTATTGATTCAAAAATAAATGACTGTTGGATTGTATTAGATGGATCTGGGATTCAAGCAGAACTGAAAATGCCATTTAACTTGGAATTAAAAGCTTCCCTGTTGGGTACTCATGTTCCACTTACATTCAGCATTACCCACCAAAAACACTGTGTTTATTGACCTTTTGTCAAACCAAGATCGATGTATCCTGGAGAGATAGTCTGAAAATGTGCAATTATCTCCGCTGTTAAACTATGTTGTCTATCGCCCTCCTTCAGTCTTGATGAATGCTGACATAAACCCATTAGATCTGATTGAGCTATGTTTCATCATGCTAACATGCAAAGGTAGAATACAATACTGTAGGTATGTGTACAAGTCTGTTTACATCTTTATTCATGTATCTGGCAGTAAGTGAGCTGGTAAATTGAATAACAAATCCAAATGATCTACATCATGCAATTATAGTTGTGTTATTGATGTCTCCAGGCAAGAAGTTAAGATATTTTGAAATACTCCAGCAAAATGAATCTATGAATCCAGTTTCATTTATGCCTTCTAAAGGAAGGAAACTATAGGTAATAGACATGGTATATGCCGCACTTTTCCCTTGTAAAATTGATCTAAACTTTGCACTCTGAGTTCTGCAGTTATGAACAGCAGCAGCACAATTAATAATCAAGGTAGTGTATCATATTCAGTGTTTTTCTGTATGTTGTGTTCAAGTCTTGCAAGTTCTGCTCTGCTTTAACTACTCAGTGATACGTAGCCAATCATCTTACAAAAGTAGGTAGCTGCTGTCTGAGCACTTTCATGCTCTTCTGACAGCAATTTCACGTCCCGTTTCCTGGCAACATGACTTCCATAACTAAATGGTATATGGACCACTTATTATATACTGCTTTTCTACTCTAACTGAGTATAACATGTGATAGGTTTGTAGCTTAAACCTATTCGCTGGAACGTTCAAGACAATTCAACTACACAGCAAAAGCATTGAACACCAAGTAGGCAAAGTTCTTTGTGTTAACCATATATGAGGGAGAGAACCACGACAAGCGCCGTTCCTTCGCTTGACCCCACTCGCCCTCGTCCGCTCCCCCGTAACACTGATCTTTTATTGAGGTTACATGAATATACATAGGTTCATTAACATATGACGTCTACATACAAACAAAGAGTACCTTGCCTGTGCGTTGTGTAAGTATCTCTCTGTGTGTGTGTGTGTGTGTGTGTGTGTGTGTGTGTGTGTGTGTGTGTGTGTGTGTCAGAACGTGAACCTGTGAAGCCCCCCCAAAGCTGGTGCCAGGAGTCTAGCAGTCCATCTAAACAAAAGGCTCTTATACTTAACCAGATATAGAGTAGGTGTCCCCCTATACCATAAATCAGTAAGAGCAGATATAACCTCTCCTCTGACCTTAAGTTCTGTATGCATGCCAAAGTGCTCTGGGAGGCACACAGAGTCTCCAGAGACTACTAAGGATCAAACCTCTACCAACATGACATTGATTATAAAACTCTAACCATATATGAGTAAATATTTCTAAGTATAAATGACAATCAACAATACAAATCTAACAACATGGCTCACACACCCATTCACACAAGCACTTTGTCTCTTAAGTCTGAACAGTACTTATCTCGGCGTGAAGTATCTTGCTCGCGGATACTTTATAGACAGGAGCAGCCAGGGATCAAAACACCAACTTTCAGTTAGTAGATGATCTGCTCTACCTCCTTAACCACCACCCATCCCCCTCTTTCTCCCATATGTTTTGACTTACATTTAAGTTGTTTTCAGTTTTGCAAGTGGTTGCTGATTCACATCCTCGTGCTGGTGCCTCATGCCAAAAACCTTTATACGTTTGTATTTTTTCCAACATATTTTTACTTGCACAGTAAGAATACAGTCTTACTGTGCATGTATTTATTGGCAACATGATTTTATAAAATCACATCCAAAAATATTCCTCTCAGTCCTAAATTTGAGACCAGTCTGTAATGGATACTTCAGCTGTTTTCTCTCAAACTCAACCTGGCAAGAATTTAGAAGTTAAAAAGGAAATGAAAAAACGAAAGAACAAAAAACACTAAATGCCACAAGGCATGTGAGCTATCCTGGCATGAAGGTGTAACTTGAAATGTTTACCTTTTTTTTAGTGAACTTGCCTGCAGGCTGTTGAGTCTGTATAACACAATGTCTCTCTGTTTCAAGAGCAAAAGGGAAAGTGATATACTGAGCTCTGACATGGACTCAAAGTGCCTGCTGCACTTGTTCTTTCTTTTAAATATTGTTTTTTTTTTTATATTTAAATATCTGCATGTTCCCCTAAGTATAAAGTTGCAAAAGTTCTGCGTAACCTCAGAAAAATACTGTTATTGGCAACACCCAAAGGTGTTAGCTAAACTGCAACATCACTCTGTTGTATGAATCTAATTTATTGAACAACACCTGGAAGACCAGCATCCATCAACTGGATTAGCATAATAACAATGAAGATGACTTGGATGTGGAGCAAACACACGCTGGAGGAAACTGATTACTCACTTCTCAGGTCAAAGGCACTGAGGGCAATTAAAAAAAGAAATGGTTAAAGGTCCTTCTATGTCGCCTTCGCTTTTTAGACCTGTGAGCTTCATCTATCTTTTAAACTTTCTGCTTGAAGAATGTTGTAATTTGTGTTTATACTGGCCTTCACTTTCTTGCTCATCAAAAACTGGATGTAATAGCACTCAAGACAACTATGAAGATAATTGCTAAACGTAAAATTGTAAGCGACAAATCATTAACAGGAGCTGAAGCTGTGATTGTTGCTTAGCTGTTTGTAGAGTTTTCTTTTGATGCCCCTGTGTTGGTGTTGTTTCTGCATCAACATAATAATGTTGGTCTAAATGTGAAATTGAGCTTTAAGCTTATTGTTTTAGGATCCATCCAGAGTCCGTAGGTCAGTTCCAAATGGAGTGAATAGAGTGTTTTTTTTCCGGCCATTTTAACAATCCTGTCTGGGTGTTTTAGCAAATGACTGTTCAGTTCAGAGACTGTATGATATTACGAAAAAGTGGAGATAAAAATTCTGATATTCTGTGTCACAGTGTCTGCTTAATTATTTCGACGGGGTGAAGACAGATTTTCTGACATGAAGAAGAAATGCATGTGCACAGAAGGTAATGAATCTGTGTTGGAAAGTTATTTTCTGTTGAAGGTAATTAAAAATTGAGACGGTGTCACTGCAAAGGGCTGTGCTCTGTTCAACAAATGGAAAGTGTACTACAGATAGCAAAACTCAATACTAGGTAAATGATACAAAGGCTTACTGGAGATATAGACAGTTTCAATCTTTGGTAAAGCAGGGGCTGTCTGCAGAGGAGGAGAAAGTGATGACCATTATACATGTATTCTGTTCTGAAAAGGCTGTCAAAGGAGGCTAACTCATGATCTCTGTGGTTATAGTAGAGATTGATTGGGAAAGTGAAGAACACAGTGTGACAGGATACAGGGGTTAAGATGAAAGCTTGATCTGAAGCATCTAATGACCTATCTACTGTGTATTCCAGAACAGGTAGGATCTAAGCATTTCTGTTCCCAGTAGGGGTAACAGAGCAATCAGATGAGCAACTGGAAACTATCCATGATCAATGAACCCCAGTTCTCCTAGAAGATCACACTGCAATTGCTGTGTTTCTGAACTTCTAGCTGATCGATCTTATAGATGTGTGCATTAGAGATCTAGGCAGCCAGGACAAAGATTATTTTCATTCGGAGATGCGACATTAAACTGAGGAGAAGATTAATGCAGATGTTGAACACATTTTTCGCATTTTTCGATTTCTTTGAAACGTAGAGTTAAGAATTTCAAAACTTCAAAACTTCCATCTTACCATGTCCTATGTTATGGCAACATCATGTTAAACAGAAACTTTTAGTGGTAGATGAACATCACCCAATGATCAGTGTACATTTAACGTCCATCCTACTCACTGATTAAGCCTAGTCAAAAACTAAAATACTCAATGACAATTTCCCACAAATAAAGCTTTTAGTCTTAGTGTTTAAATTTAGTATGGTACAAAGTTGTAAAAGATGTGCATGTATAAAAGAAGTAAATGGCAGGCTTCAATTGAGCTCAGTGGGTGAGCAGGCAGCCATATGTCAGATGGCTGGAATGCAGAGGCATGGTTCAAGTTCAAGTCTGACCAGCGTCCCTCTGACTTGCTGTGTCTTTGCCCTTCTCTTTCTCCCCACTTTTCTTTCCAGATCTATGTATCTGGCCAAGGATGTATTTGCATTCTAAGCATATCCAATTAAGATTGCCATCTCTAAACAAGCGGCCATAATTAAAGATCAGTCTGTGGCTACACATTTCCGGAGAGCTTAACATGTAATCACTAACCAGCACTTTGGTTGGCTTATTGAATTAATTGAAGCAATTCATGCTGAGGTATTTTCCACTTCCTCCTCAGGTTCCCTGGTTCCAACTCCACCCCCCCCCCCCACCCCCTACCCCCCACCCCCACTGAGGCTCCTGCAGGTACATAAGCACCTGCCTCACCTTCAAAAACCTCAGTTTTACTGAAGCAGCTAAACTTTCCTATGTCGTAGGTTATCTATGACTTAAGGCCCTAGCTTAGGCAGACACCTTTTTCCAATGTACTCCAATCTCCACCTGCTCTTATGATTTGCTTATTGAGGAATTTAAGAAAACCTTTCACCGCCCTTTAATTGTGCCCAAGAGACCAATTTGTTTGTCGAACTGTTTCAAATCCACAAAGCCTACCTCCCCAGCTAGCTCTGAGTCTACAAACTCCTACATTCCTGGTCTCACATTAATTTTCCCAGGAATACAACAATACAGATATACAACAAGTTTTCAATAAAGGCAAACCACTCTCATTCCCAAGACACTGTTCATACGATTGACTATTGACCTTCTCCTAGGTGCTCCACTACCCACCAAAAAAATATTTAACTTCTCTTGTCCTAAGAGGGTGGACATGGAAAAATATATCAAAGACTCTTTCGCAGTTGGAATTATTTTCACTAAAATAGACCTCCATAATGTAATGCATTTCCCCTCATCCACATCCATGAGGGTAACGAATGGAAAACTGTGTTTAACATGCCTCCGGAAAACTTCGAATATCTAGTCATGCCCTTCACCGTAACCAATACGTCTGCTTCGTTTCAGGCACTATGTTGTAAGAAACTTGTTAGCTTCTTCAGTCATGCTGACAGATTATATTTACTAGACATTCATTTCTGTATGACGTAGCAAAACTGAGACACACTATTGAAATTGTGATATTTTTTTTCTTATATTAAGATATTTCATTGATTAAATGTCCAGTTAATTTTCTGCACAGACAAAGAAAAGTCACAGAAAAGGGAGTTTTCTTGGTCCGGCCCACAAAAGATCAAATGTCTCTTTTCCACTTGTACCTATTTGGCTCAACTCTGCTCTACTCGGTTTCAATCATTTTCCATTACAATTCAGATACCACCTCAGTGTCGATGGGATCTTTATAGCAATGCATCTGAAAGTCTGTGACATCATTTGCATGTGACACAAAAATAACACAACAATGGAGTACGTCATGGCAATCGTGTACCCACTGCTCAGTCTAGGGCTTTTTGTCAGAATCCAGAACCATGGTGTTGGTTTGTGAGTAGTCATTTTCCCCATTGTCGGGTTTCAAACGTGTTGGTTGTGATTTTTGTGAATGAGTTGATTTCATGACTAACTCGATGAGTCACAAGAACCCTGGCCAAACAGGAGCTAAAAAATCTACTAAGTACCAGGTACTACTACTAAATGGAAAACTAGAGATGGCACGATACCACTTTTTAATGTCCGATACCGATTCCGATATCATAAATTTGGATATCTGCCGATACCGATATGAATCCGATATAGCGTATTTTGTAATCAATAAAACTTTTTTTTATAAACACACAGCAAATTCAAAAGTGTTAAATGTTTTGGTGTTAATAGTCTTCTTGCAAAAGTAGAGTTAATTTTACTCTAAGCAGAGTCACATTCTTTTAATGTAACTCTGAGGTGTAAAATGATAGTAGTTAAAATCGAGTGTTAAAAATGAGTGTTTCTCTGTCAAATCTGGAGGTGTTACAATGGAAACATTAACTCTTGACCTCTTAACTCTGAACTCCTACAGGGGCTATGACACCAACAGAGTAAATTCACAGACTCCGCCCCCAGCACCATAGGCTCCAATCGAAGCTGAAGTGAAGCTGTTTCAGAACATTTTGCTCTACATATTTGAGTTGTTTGCCATGCTTGGTAAGTCATTTTTTCAAAGATTGTTTCAATTATTATTATGAGCTTTTACTTCTGTGGCTCTTTGGAGTTGAGACAAAGCTGTGTGAAAGGCATTAGCCATGTTGCTCGGTGATAGCATAATATTCTGTTTTAGCTAGCTGAAAGGTATTGTTTGCAGGCAAATACCACAGCCTTGAAAAAAAGCTTGCATGTGAATTTTCAGTCACATTTTTGGTCAAATACACCTAAAACAATGTCTAGAATGTGAAATGTTGGTATAATGGTGCTACTTGAAGCCTGAAAATGATCGCCCATAAAAAAAAACAAAAAAAACGAGCAAACAGCAGTAGCTGACGTCCTGACTGGATTCTACGTTAGCATAGATCCCTCCAGAGTTTTGCGCACACGGTTTAGGTAAAAATGAAAAAGGTTGAGGTTTTACATTTAGTTCAGTATTACCTGTTGCCTGTGTCTTTGTCTTTTGGGAAAATACTTTACACAAGTAATGGCTCAAAGAGGATTCCTTTTTTTTTTTACTGTGCTGCAATTGTTTACTGGATTATTTGTGCCATTAATTAGTGTCAACTAATTTTTATTCAATCTCCGCACAGGATATGCTTGTGAAGATGGAATATGGGGGAGAGCAGAAGTGCGTTGAAGTTCCACAAAGGGATGAATGAAGGACATGCATATTGTATTGAAGAAATAAGTGATGAGAATGCTGTTATTTGCATTTACCATGTCAGACCTTTGATAAACAAAATTCTAATGAAAGTGAGAACATGTACACTGTTACATCTTTCAGAAAATGTTTTAAAATTGTGGTGCACAGTTCAGAATAAATGTTTTTCAAAAACCATTGCATCTTTTTAGTAAATGTTTATTTCCAAAAGAAATTTCTAGAAGTTCAGAACAGTAAAATTCCCGCTTTTTAGAATGAATTAGAAGATAACTCTTACGTAGTTAAACTAAAATACTCTTTGAGAGTTAATATATAAACTCTTAACACAATGTGTTAAATTATCAACTCCAGACAGATTTGGTGTTTAACACTAAATCAGAGTTAACGTACCAACTCTCCAAAAAGAGTTAAATTAACACTCTCTGGTGTGGACCCATATAGACACTTTAATAGTGTTGAAATCAAATCCGACAGTGTTAATTTGGACATGCTGGATTTGCTGTGCATCTTGCTGCATTTTGTATAAGTTTATACTCAAGTTTTAAAAAAACAAGAGACTGAAGCTATTCTGTTATACCTGTATGCAAAAAAGACACTCCACCCAAAACATTTTATAGTTCAGCAACACTGATCAATCTAATAAATTTAAACCTACACCATCCTCCCTATTCTGGTATTTTAAAGAGTACACAGCAAAATCTCCAGTGTTAAATTAACACTAGAGAGTGTCTATATGGGTCCACACCTCTGAGTGTTAAATACAACACTGTTGAGTGTTAAATTAACACTTTTGACAGTGTTATATGTTTAAAAGTAACCTAGTCAGTTTTGAAGATTAACAAAGACTAACACTGAGCAGTGCTGATTTTCTAACACTGGAATATTTCTAACATTTTGAGTTATTTTCCAGTGTTAAACAATCAGCACTGCTCAGTGTTAGTCTTTGTTAATCTTCAAAACTGACTAGGTTACTCTTAAACATATAACACTGTCCATCCATCCATCCATCCATCTTCATCCGCTTTATCCGAGACCGGGTCGCGGGGGCAGCAGCCTAAGCAAAGAGGCCCAGACCTCCCTCTCCCCAGCCACCTCCTCCAGCTTATCCAAGGGAACACCGAAGCGTTCCCAGGCCAGCCGAGAGATATAATCTCTCCAGCGTGTCCTGGGTCTGCCCCGGGGCCTCCTCCCGGTGGGACATGCCTGGAACACCTCACCCAGGAGGCGCCCAGGGGGCATCCTTGTCAGATGCCCGAACCACCTCAGCTGGCTCCTTTCGATGTGGAGCAGCAGCTGCTCTACTCTGAGCCCCTCCCGGATGGCCGAACTTCTCACCCTATCTCTAAGGGAGAGGCCAGCCACCCTTCGGAGGAAGCTCATTTCTGCCGCTTGTATCCGCGATCTCGTTCTTTCGGTCACTACCCACAGCTCGTGGCCATAGGTGAGGGTAGGGACGTAGATCGACCGGTAAATTGAGAGCTTCACTTTTACACTCTGCTCCCTCTTCACCACGATGGACCGGTGCAGCGTCCGCATTACTGCAGCTGCAGCCCCAATCCATCTGTCGATCTCCGGCTCCCTTCTCCCATCACTCGCGAACAAGACCCCGAGATACTTGAACTCCTCCACTGTCAAAAGTGTTAATTTAACACTCAACAGTGTTGTATTTAACACTCAGAGGTGTGGACCCATATAGACACTCTCTAGTGTTAATTTAACACTGGAGATTTTGCTGTGTACTCTATATCTGGTTAAGTATAAGAGCCTTTTGTTTAGATGGACTGCTAGACTCCTGGCACCAGCTTTGGGGGGTCTTCACAGGGGACGGGGCGATCGTGGCTCAAGAGTTGAGAGTTCGCCTTGTAATCGGAAGGTTGCCGGTTCGAGCCCCGGCTCGGACAGTCTCAGTCGTTGTGTCCTTGGGCACGACACTTCACCCATTGCCTACTGGTGGTGGTCAGAGGGCCCGGTGGCGCCAGTGTCCGGCAGCCTCGCCTCTGTCAGTGCGCCTCAGGGTGGCTGTGGCTACAATGTAGCTTGCCATCACCAGTGTATGAATGTGTGTGTGAATGGGTGGATGACTGGATATGTAAAGCGCTTTGGGGTCCTTAGGGACTAGTAAAGCGCTATATAAATAAAGGCCATTTACCATTCACAGGTTCACGTTCTGACACACACACACACACACACACACACACACACAGATACTTACACAACGCACAGGCAAGGTACTCTTTGTTTGTATGTAGACGTCATATGTTAATGAACCTATGTATATTCATGTAACCTCAATAAAAGATCAGTGTTACGGGGGAGCGGACGAGGGCGAGTGGGGTCAAGCGAAGGAACGGCGCTTGTCGTGGTTCTCTCCCTCATATATGGTTAACACAAAGAACTTTGCCTACTTGGTGTTCAATGCTTTTGCTGTGTAGTTGAATTGTCTTGAACGTTCCAGCGAATAGGTTTAAGCTACAAACCTATCACATGTTATACTCAGTTAGAGTAGAAAAGCAGTATATAATAAGTGGTCCATATACCATTTAGTTATGGAAGTCATGTTGCCAGGAAACGGGACGTGAAATTGCTGTCAGAAGAGCATGAAAGTGCTCAGACAGCAGCTACCTACTTTTGTAAGATGATTGGCTACTGATCACTGAGTAGTTAAAGCAGAGCAGAACTTGCAAGACTTGAACACAACATACAGAAAAACACTGAATATGATACACTACCTTGATTATTAATTGTGCTGCTGCTGTTCATAACTGCAGAACTCAGAGTGCAAAGTTTAGATCAATTTTACAAGGGAAAAGTGCGGCATATACCATGTCTATTACCTATAGTTTCCTTCCTTTAGAAGGCATAAATGAAACTGGATTCATAGATTCATTTTGCTGGAGTATTTCAAAATATCTTAACTTCTTGCCTGGAGACATCAATAACACAACTATAATTGCATGATGTAGATCATTTGGATTTGTTATTCAATTTACCAGCTCACTTACTGCCAGATACATGAATAAAGATGTAAACAGACTTGTACATATACCTACAGTATTGTATTCTACCTTTGCATGTTAGCATGATGAAACATAGCTCAATCAGATCTAATGGGTTTATGCCAGCATTCATCAAGACTGAAGGAGGGCGATAGACAACATAGATAAGATAAGATAAGATAAGATAAGATAAGATAGAACTTTATTAATCCCTCGGGTGGGTTCCTCTGGGAAATTCGACTTCCAAAAAGCACAGCAACGACCGAAGTTACAGTTACAGAATTGTTATATATATATATATATATATATATATATATATATATATATATATATATATATACACACACACACACACACACACACATATATAAATACAGAGACAAATATAAATAAAATATACAAAGGGGATAAATAAAATAAATAGGAATAAAAAATAAAAATACAAGTGAATTGCACATTTCAAGTATTGAGTCTATTGCACTGTTGACTATTTACAAAAAGTATTGCACAAGGTATTGTACAGTGAGGTGAAGAGGCACTACAGCTTAGTTGTTCCCCCCTCCTTTGTCCTCCTGTTTCCCCTCCCTCTCCCCTCCAGAGAGGAGTTAAACAGTCTGATGGCGTGTGGGACAAAGGAGTTTTTAAGTCTGTTAGTTCTTGTCTTGGGGAGAAGCAACCTGTCACTGAACAGACTCTTCTGATTGTTTATGGCCGTGTGCAGAGGATGCCCAGCATTGTTCATAATGTCCATCAGTTTCTTTAATGTAATAGTTGTAATAGTTTCTTTAATAGTTTAACAGCGGAGATAATTGCACATTTTCAGACTATCTCTCCAGGATACATCGATCTTGGTTTGACAAAAGGTCAATAAACACAGTGTTTTTGGTGGGTAATGCTGAATGTAAGTGGAACATGAGTACCCAACAGGGAAGCTTTTAATTCCAAGTTAAATGGCATTTTCAGTTCTGCTTGAATCCCAGATCCATCTAATACAATCCAACAGTCATTTATTTTTGAATCAATAACTACACTCCTGTGCATCCATCATGGGTTTTTTTAATGAACATCAAAAATGATCAATATGTCCCACTGCACATGTTGGCTGTTGCACAGTTGTATTGGGAGTTCTACTCACTTTTATGTGCCATATAATCAGTGTTGGGAAGGTTAGTTTTAAAATGTATTCCATTACAGATTACAGAATACATGCCCCAAAATGTAGTCTGTACCGTATTCCGTTACGTTACTCAATGAGAGTATCGTATTCTGAATACTTTGGATTACTTAATATATTATCATGCTGTTTACAACTATGTGAATGTACTATTGCTGTGTGATTTATTACTGTTACTGAAGGTCCGCGGCTCCGAACCGTAGTAAAGGGACCTCTGACTAATACGGTGGGTTCTGTGTCAGGCTCGTAGCCAAAAAATAGCTTTACTTTGTTGTGTGGGTCAACTTTGCTTGCGAGAGACAAAGAGAGGCGTTGAAAGGCTGCTCCAATGGAACTTATTGTTTTTGGAGGAAAACACGAACACGGTGTACAGTCGAGTCTTAATAGCTTACTTACAACTGGGCTCGTCAGGCACTCTTCTTGGCTGCAGTGGTTATTATTATATTTACATGCTTCCAGATCCCGTTTTTGCTCGATGACAGCTCGTACCTTTCCTTTTTCTCCCTCCCTCGCTCACAGACACATAACGTGTATGGCAGTCCATTCTCCCTGCAGCACGGACTACACTGCCTATGATGCTACATTCTTTAGAGCTTCAAAACTGACTAGGTTACTTTTAAACATATAACACTGTCCATCCATTCATCCATCTTCATCCGAGACCGGGTCGCGGGTGCAGCAGCCTTAGCAAAGAGGCCCAGACCTCCCTCTCCCCAGCCACCTCCTCCAGCTTATCCAGGGGAACACCGAGGCGTTCCCAGGCCAGCCGTGTACTTACCTACCTAACTAATAGGGTTGCCAACTCCCAGCAAAAATATTAGGGAACCATGCAAATGTAAAACAAATGCACAGAAATCAATTATTTTTCTACACTAATTAAATAGATTCAACATCTTTCTTCAACAGAATTGCAGACTGCACAGATGGTACCTTCCCAAAGGAAAAAGGTACTATGGATTTCTATACATTTAATCAGATGACCACTTTTGTTGTAAGATTCAGATAATTATTTATTCAAAGTTTTTAAATGGCATAACAAAGAAAAATATTTCTTTGTGCCCCCCTCTCCCTGTTAATTGCCTACCTGGCCCCTGACAAAACTTTGCTAGACCCTCCCCTGCACAGTTACCAGCTGTCAGCTACATAAAAAAGGATCCTGGTGTTATTTGTCTCTCAGAAACAGTTCATAACTTCCCTTCAACTCATTAATGTCACCTAAAAGGTAAACCTGTTTATCCATCACCTGCTCAGCTCTAGTAAGGACGTTTAGTAAGAACATCTCCTGGTTCCATCTTCATGTTTCCCTCTCACCACATATCCAAACGGATATCATGACCAGCAGCTTTTACAGCTATGCCTCCAGCAAACCTCAGCTGATACTAGAAAGTAATATTAAATACATTCTAACAACAGCTGATCATGCTTAAACGTGCTGCTGTTGTTTATCCGCTGGTCTCCTCTTTCTAGCGCAAAGTGAGCGATAAACAAACAAGAAAGACGGGACTTGCGACAGAAAAGCCAATCAGCTGATCATTGATCAGTTTCATGTTTGAAGTAATAACAGGAGAGGAAGGGGGAGAGAATGAGAGAAGTAGATGCAGCTGCGCAGCAAAGACAGAATAACGCCAGCTTTGTGTCTATTTTTTAATTCTAGCTGAAGTACAGGACAAATCGCTTCCTTTCCACCTCAATATGGAACTCCGATGGCCAGTCCAGCTGTGGCTCAATATATCAGTTGTTAAGCTTAACGTGGAAATACTATGCAAACATTCAGGGATGAACTTACACACTTGCTTTACTTCTCTGGGATAGTTTTTGCCGAGATGAAATGCCGCGGTTAGGAAGCATGCAGCGAGGCTCCAAATGCTCCAACAGACCGCTGACAGGTCTCGCAGACAACAGCCGCTCTATCACGTGACACATACTGCTCCGATGTGCCGAGCTGAGTTTCGCCAAGTAGCGCGTTTTGTGAGGTGATTCTGTGATACTTTGGATTGGATTACATTTTTTATTTCTCTCCGATATCCGATCCAGTAATTTAGATCAGTATCGGACCGATACCGATACATAATATTGGATCGGTCCATCTCTATGGAAAACCCTAAAAAGCTGAGCCAAGTTGAGCAGGTACTAGTGGAAAAGAGGCTAAATGGATTGTGTGTGGCCTGCGATGTAAATGGCCTGTATTTATATAGTGCTTTACTAGTCCCTAAGGACCCCAAAGCGCTTTACATATCCAGTCATCCACCCATTCACACACACATTCACACACTGGTGATGGCAAGCTACATTGTAGCCACAGCCACCCTGGGGCGCACTGACAGAGGCGAGGCCACCGAGCCCTCTGACCACCACCAGTAGGCAACGGGTGACGTGTCTTGCCCAAGGACACAACGACCGAGACTGTCCAAGCCGGGGCTCGAACCGGCAACCTTCCGATTACAAGGCGAACTCCCAACTCTTGAGCCACGATCGCCCCATAATGTAAGATGAGTCTGACATTCCAGCTGTAGATATGTGTCCAATTGTGGTCTTACAAGTTTGGAAAACTTTCTGTATGGCTTTGGGAGACCAAGGCAAGCTTCAGCTCATGATACCACCCTCAGTCCAACGGCCAGACAGAAACACTAAGTCAGGAGTTACAGGCAGCCCTGCTGTCACTTCACCCCTCTGAGGACCATTCATAGAAATGCAAGTAAGCTCTGCGCGTTCATACCTCCACACTAATCTCTGTCACCAAAAGCTCTTTGTACTGGCTCAAACACTCTTCTCTTTGTCGTGTGTATTTCCTGCCTTTTCTGGACCTGGAGGGCTTTCTCCTGACATTCCCAGTGTTTACCTTTGCTCCATAGTAACAAAATCAATAAAGACTGTAAACATTTCTCTGAGTGTCTCTTGGTTCTGCATTTGGTTCCAGTTTGCCAACCAGACACACGGCACTCAAGATCAAAATTAGAATTTTTTTTCTAAATATTAAAGTCACTACTTATTCCCGTTTAAAATGATTCAGTCAGAGGGATGCATTTTAATTTCTTAGAATCTGAAAATATGAGAAGTAGTTGTAGGAGGATAATTGTTAGAGTATCTAAGACATTACATGTCATGTAATTGAGAACACTCTAGTTTGAATTTCTTGCCAGTTCTCTCCTGAACGGGGCAAATCTTTTTCTTGGCATAAAGTATCTCACCACCTGGAAGAATTTGGACTGAAAATCCACTCTGCAGTGGCCAAACTAGGGTCAGCGCCAGTGCATAAGGACTGGACAGGCAACCAACTCTGACAGAGGGGCATTTGGCCCCCTTTACTTTGGTGTTTCATGAAAGAAATAAGCTATGACAGATGGGCGTACATTCATACTGTCATTTCAACTGACAAAAAAGTGTCAGCTAAACAGAGGTTATAAATGAAGACGCATAGTAGGAAACCCAGTAAATTTACATTTAAAACAGTATGACAAAGTAAACCTATAACCACCACCATAATCAACTGCATAGTAAATTCAAGCCTATTTTAAATTGTCTTAAACTGGTATGCATAAATACAACTAGTGTATTTACAGACAATTTCAAGAGTTGTTCTGGATAAATCAAGGTTTAAGAAAAAACCTTGTGGGAGGGTGAGAGCCAATCACAGCTGTCAGGGAGCAATAGGCAGGGTACACCAGGGGCAGGTCACGCATCTATCACAAGGCCAATAGGCAACCTTTCACACCTGCAGTCAATTTAGAATCACCAACTAATGTAACCCACGCATCTCTCTGGACTGTAAGTAGAAGTCAGATTGGCCAAAGAGAACTCACACAGACGCAGGGATTCAAACCCAGGACCTTCATGTTGGGTTTGAGTCACTTGGTTAGCCCAGTGAATGGATGGATGCCTCTTTTTAATTTTAGTATCATTTTACAATGTAAAAAGCAGGGAATTTGAAAGTTGATCTCTAATTTTTATCTGTACCATGTTTCCGAAGGCATAATTTATTCCTCCCGCTGCCTCAGCAGAGCAGCAAACATCAGGACAAGGACAGTTCCCACCCTGGCTTTTATGGCGTTATTTTTGTTTTTTTACGTGCGCTCAAATTTTTTTTTTACGTGCGCTCAAAATAGTGGCACAAAAATAACGCCATACCTGTAGGTGGACACATCAACCTTGCTAACTTTAGCGTGTGTTTATGTCTTCTATAATGGCTTTACTGAAAGTGCGGTTAAAAGGCAGTTTCAGTATCATTAACGTGCCCTGTTCCCAGTTTACTCGAGATAAGTGGAATTTGATTGAATCTGTTTCCTTTTCTGCGCAACTTTAAGGTTTTATTTCTGTTTAAAAGAAGGAAACCCCAAACCTTGCATTCCCGTTTATTCCAGTGTGATTTCATATAAATGAGCAGGTTTGACGTCGACGCACGGGTATTAGAGAGCTGCCGGGCTGTGAGGTGGGGGTCTCCGAGAGTATAAGAGGTGTACACACAGCTAGAGCGCACAGATGCAGCTGCCCGCTTCCGGGGGGCACTTACTCTTCGTCCGTTTGGATAGAAAACTCTTACTCAGAGGCTCTAATCTGCACGTTTTTTGGAAACTCTCCTGCTCGCCTTTTCCACTTCTTCCCTCCAGTCTGACTAGTTCTTTTTCCTCCTGTGTCAGTTTAAATCTTTGCCTTTCTTCTCACTGTTGCGCGGTTAAGTTTTCATCACCGAGGACAGAGTGGGCAGCACTGCAGCATGGAGCCTTACACGGTCCCCGGAGCTCAGCTCTCCCTGTCCGACCTTTACTCCGTCATTCCCTTCAATGTCACCCTCCCGGCTGATGAGAGCGACTTAATGAGCGACAGGCTGCAGAACTACACCGAGCAGCAGAATCCGGCGAGGAGCGCCGGGGGTATAATCATAGCCATATCCATCACGGCGCTCTACTCCGTTATTTGCGTGGTGGGACTTCTCGGCAACGTCCTTGTCATGTACGGAGTGGTCAGGTAAACACTATCATGCTTTATTAGCACAGTTACTTTAATGAGTTTGTGGCTGTTGATGAGAGCAACAAAACCCACTTTATGCCTAATGCAAAGCTTCATTTGGGGGTTTCAGGCCCCAAATACGCGCTGATTTCAAATCAAATTCAATTCAATTCAAATGTGTTGCTTTAAGTTTTCTTCAGTTATCTCAAGAGCTTTTCTAAATACAAATAAAATTTATGTTTTCTGAGGAAATGCACACGAATTAACAAAAAAATCCCAATCAGACCCTTGTAGGATACACGTGATGTATATACCGGAAAGTTGCTTGCTAATTACCCATCGATTGCTCCTTTCCTGCACTTTTTTAGTGTCTGTGTCTGTGTTGAGCCACAAGTGTGTACTTGCACTGCACCTGCATTTGTAGGTGAAATATGCGCATGCCAAACAAGTGATTTAAGATTCCCTGCATAAACCATGAGATTGGTCTTTTATTATTTCTGCATGAAGCAACAACATGCACCAGTTTCATACTAAAGATGGTTGTTATGACTGACTCAGCCTTGCCTCAGGGAGAGAGGGCTACTCAAATAGTCTTCATGAGCTCAAACTGATCTGTGGACCTTCAGCTGCACGCTCCTCTTCACTGAGTGTGATGGAGCAGAGTAGAAATGGAAATCCTGCAGCTAGAAGGACCGACGGAGACAGCATTTGGTCTCTTTATATAACTGTAGGTTATATGCCCTAGTTTTAAGATTATTATTGTAATAATAATAATAATAATAATAATAATCCATCCATCCATCCATTCGCTTCCGCTTATCCTTTTCAGGGTCCCGGGGGGCGCTGGAGCCTATCCCAGCTGTCATAGGGTGAGAGGCGGGGTACACCCTGGACAGGTCGCCAGTCTGTCGCAGGGCCAACACACAGGGACAGAGAACCATTCGCACTCACATTCATTCGAATGAATAATAATAATAATAATAATAATAATAATAATAATTATTATTATTATTATTATTATTATTATTATTATTATTATTATCATTCCATTAGTGGGTGTTGACAGCATTATTGTCAGTCCAAGGTCTGACTCTAAAAAAAAAAAAGAAATAAACCCTGTACGCACTTATTTCCCTGAAAAGCCTCCCAGCCCTAACCTGCATGATGAGGAAAAAATATAAACAAATAAATAGACAAGAAAAAAGAGCTTATATTGCTTGCTTCTTATCCTCATTTATACCTCCTAATCTCAGATATTCTCTTTATCCCCAATATCAGCCAAAGTATTAATCACGACTCTTGGCTGGAAAATTGAAGAAGCAGGTAAAATTAATTTAGGAGGCACCAGCTTTGGGGTAAAGCAGCTGTAAAAATGTGACAAGATCAGCAAAAAATAATGCAGTTATATATCTATCTATATCCTAGCTATATCCTAGCTGCTGGTCATATTTCAGCCTATGGAGGGAACAGTAGAAGACAGCAGCAGGGGGAATCCAAACAGAGAAATAACAGAAAATCTGGAATGTATGCTGTGGCAATCAAAACTGATCCATATTCAGAGCTCTGAGGTATTTCCATTCAGGTGTTGGCGTGAAAAGATTGGGAAAAATAAGCCACCTAAACACAAAGGGGAGCAAGGGAGGAAGGAGGGAGACAAAAAGGGGATGTCTGAGGAGTCAGCAAAGTCAGTGAGTCACACTGTGAAGCGATTTACTTTACAATGACGTCACATATTTCAGACAGCACCCACACCTCCATGAGACGGGAAGCTCGAGCACAGTAACCCAGTGAGAATGTATCATCTCCTGTGGAACATCTGTAAGCTCTGAAAGTAATGATCTTATTAACAAAATCTTAGAGTTGCCTTCAAATGAAAAGTTTGGCATTCTGTAATAGCTGTACTATGGATTTATGAGCTCATTAATACACGAAATAACAAAATGCTTTAGGTGAATTTGTTTTGTAGTGCCTTCGTGTTTGCAAAAACTGGAGGCATGAATAGCAAAAAAGCAGGGGAGTCTCCAGAACTATAATATTTGACAGATTACATTTTCCTTTTTTCTTTTTTAAAGCTGCATTTTAAAGCACTGTTTTTATCAACACGATGTTCCAGTAAAGAACCCACGACTTCTAAATTTATCTCACTCTTCTTACATTTTCAAAAAAAAAAACCCCCAAAAAAGATCCACAAAATACGGTTAAACAATCTTGAAGAAAACAGTAAAGGGACCTTGTGTAAGTCCATACACTGGAGGGCAGATTGCAGCCTGATCGTCCCTGGTCAAAATATCATCTTTGTGCACTTCTACTTGATAGACAATCAATGCGTGCTTTTCCTCATTGTTTTGTGGAACAAATACATTTTGTATAATTTCCATTTGACATAAATTGGCTGCAATTCAACCAACATTTTAATTAAAAAAATACAGCATTAATAATATGGCAGTTATGTCCTTTAATTTTTCTTTCAGGAATTCTGTTCGTAAGAGGCTAACATCCTGATTGATTTAAGACTGCTTACTGTGTTAAGAATAACTGCACACACTGCCTTAATGCC
Organism: Diplotaxodon limnothrissa; assembly: GCF_057381915.1. Taxonomy (NCBI): domain Eukaryota; kingdom Metazoa; phylum Chordata; class Actinopteri; order Cichliformes; family Cichlidae; genus Diplotaxodon; species Diplotaxodon limnothrissa. The sequence continues at coordinate 27,703,357 of NC_140616.1, read as the reverse complement.
ACCTGTACTACAAATAATAACCGGATGTTAAGCCACAGGAGAATTTTCCTAAAAAATTCAGAAATTTAGAAAAAGTAGGATTTCTCCATAATGTTAGGCTTGAATCCCATCTGTTTTATAGAACAACAGTAATGGAGCGATTTAGAGAGTAAAAACTGTTATAACCGACAGTACTGTTTTATTATTATCGAAGGTGTATTGGAGTAGATTTTGTGTTGTATATATTTTGCTGTATTTTCCGAATGTAGGGCCAGTGCGTTTATATAGCTGAAAACTGTATTTTTATATCCAAAATTGCAAAGGTGTGGACCCAGGAATCAGGACAATGCAGAATTGAAGTAAACATTTGAGGAACTCTAATTTGATAACATCCATCCATCCTCTTCCGATTATCCAATTGAGGGTTGCTGGGGGCTGGAGCCTATCCCAGCTACCACAGAGTGAGAGGTGGGATACTTCCTGGACAATTTGTTGCAGGGCAGTTCGACTATATGAAAGGTTTTTAATGTCATGTTAATGTTAATGTCACTTTATTGTCTTTTCTCAAAAATTCTAAGTTTTCGCCTCAAAATACTAATAATACTAGCTATAAATTCAGAATTCCACTTTTAATTTATAATACTGTATAATGATTTTCTTTTTGCCATCTCAGATAAATGAAAAAGAGCTTAATTGATATTTATTTATTTAATAGTGATGAACTCTGATGGAACAACCAAATATCACAGCAGTGTTTATTGGACATGCTGGTTTAAGTTGCAGTACCAGCAGAGGGCGATATTTTATTACAAGACAACATGAATATGGTTAAAGAGACATTCCAAACACATTTACATGTAAATACATATTAGCCAAGAAGCTTCATTGTTTCTGGCATAGAAGGAGTCTGCAATGTACTTTATACCTTCCTTGGTCACTAGCCAAGTGTTGGCTTTAATTACATTATCTCCCCCTACTGGTAATACAACTTAAGCATGCGTGTCTATTTCACGGTTAAGAAGATGCAAGGGGTGAGATCCACATGGTGAACCAGTGTGTCCATTACACTCAATGCTGTGATAATTGAAGATGGGCACAGTGACTGTTTCGGAGGAATGCATTGTTTTCATGATCCATGCAGAAAGTTACAGCCAAGTTCAACAGTTATATTGTCATCACTGTTAAAGTGACTTGGTGGTGCAGTACAGTGTTACTACAGCATTTCGTGTGACGTTTCAGCATAATACCTGAAAGTCCCTGGTCCCAGACTAGAAAGAGACACAACTTCCTTTGGGGTTGTGTCAGGGGCTGTGAGAACCTCTTATGAATAAGTAAACAGTAGCCTCTGTTCCTTCTGTAGCAGTATTGCAATGAAATATTTGAGAATTTTCTGCCATACATGGGGTGAGATCGATGCAGGCTGAACAGAATGGCAAACAGTACTGGGGGTGTTTTGCCAAGGGGTGACCTGCATGCATGGATGAATAAATCAATAACTAGAACTAGTTTATTTACTGCCACGTGTCAGCTTTGATAATAATAAACCAAAAGCCCATTTGAAAGCATCCATCTATTTTTTTTTTAATATAATGAATTTTGAATTTGTGCCTCCACTTAGGTCCTTCGATAGAAACACACACACGCAAACATGCTCCACATTTATAGCAGAGTCTCCCTGGATGCTAGCGTCATTGTGGATGTCACACCGGTCTGACGTGACCTGACAGCCTGTTTTCTGATGGAGAGCATAGGGTTGCAAAGGGGCGGAAAATTTCCGGTAAATTTCCGAAAAGTTTCCGGTAAATTTCCATGGTAAGTTAAGCTTGGGAATTTTGGAAATATTCCATATTGGAAACTGTCCATGGAAATAATGGGAATTATGGAAATTAATGGGAATTTAGGAGAACTAACTGGGAATATATTATTTCCAAGCATAAATATAAACAGAAATCATAAGAAAACCTCCATGCAAAATGTTTTCAACAGATATTTAAACAGATTTATTTGTAAGTACAGTAGAATAGAACACGTTTCAATAACTTGTTTCATGGATGAATAAAAACAGAAATGTTGAGTTCAATATTACCATCCCCTAACCCCGCTCATTCAAAAATGCCCCCTGTCCAAAAATCTCCACAAAGTCCCATTCAAAAGGTTAAATGAAAAATGCCACTTATCCTCCAAAACGTCCCATTAAACATTCAAATCTTCCTTCAAGCAATCCTCTTTTCTCATTTTTGCTCAGTCAATAGACTCTTCCTGGACCTCATCATCATCCAACAACATGTCCACTTCCTCAGCATCCAACTCTGAGTCTTCCTCTTCAGTGTCACTTTCCAGCTTTGTTGAGGATGGCTCTGTGTCAGGCTCAAAGAGCCGTAGGTTTGCCCGAATGCCGACCAGCTTTTCCACTCTCACATTTGTGAGCCTGTTGCGAACCTTTGTGTGGGTGTTCCCAAACAGTGACCAGTTGCGCTCGGAGGCGGCTGATGATGGTGGGATTTGGAGGAGGATGGAGGCTACAGGTGCAAGGGCCTCAGATTCACATAGTCCCTTCCACCAGGTGGCTGCAGATATGTGCTGGCATGACTGCCATATTCCATCCCCTTTCCAAAGGCCTTGCTTTGTTCGATACTTTGCCAAACTGCCTAGAACTTTGCCTTTATCGAGACCCAGGTGGTCAGACATGGCTGTAATGACCGCATAGGCACCGTTGATCTCTTCCCCGGAAAGTATGCCCTTGTCATATTTGGGGTCCAGCATGTATGCTGCTGCATGCACTGGCTTCATGCAGAACTCCCTCCGCTGTTCCAATGACTTGACCACAGCCGTTTCCTCTGCTTTCAGTAGTAGGGAAGTGGGCAGAATTGTCTGGATTTCTTCTTTGAGTTCTGCAAAAAGGCACTGGACATCTGACAAGATGGCACCATCCCCCTCTATCTTCGCTATTGCTGCTGCAATAGGTTTGAGGATTTTCTGACTGCTAGATACTCTTTCCCAGAACACATCATCCAAGATGACCTTCTTGATGTCACTGTCGATGCCTACAGACTGGGATATGGCCATCTCTTGCAGAGACTCCTTTCCCTCCAGAAGGCTGTCAAACATGATAACAACACCACCCCATCGCGTTATGCTGGGAAGCTTCAGTGTAGTACTCTTGTTCTTTTCCTTTTGCTTTGACAGAAATGTAGCGGAAGTTACTTGTTTGCCTTTAACATATTTCAGAACTTGCTTCACTCTCTTATTCAGAGTGTCCATTGTTTTTAGTGCCATTATGTCTTTTAGGAGAAGGTTTAGTGTATGGGCTGCACAGCCAATAGTAGTTATATGAGGGTAGGTCTCCTCCACATGTGCCCAGGCAACCTTCATGTTGGCTGCATTGTCAGTGACCAGTGCAAAAACCTTATCTGGTCCAAGGTCATTGATGATCACTTTTAGCTCATCTGCAATGTATTGGCCTGTGTGTCTGTTTTCCTTTATGTCTACACTCTTGTAGAACACAGGCTGAGGAGTGGTGATTATGTAGTTAATAATTCCTTGTCCCCTGATATTGGACCATCCATCAGAGATGACTGAAATACAGTCAGCTTGGTCAATGGTCTGTTTCACCTTTGCTTGAACTCGACTGAACTCTTCATCCAGTAGATGAGTAGACAATGCATGTCTGGTTGGGGGAATGTATGCTGGTCGGAGAACATTCAAAAATCTCTTCCAGTACACATTGGATGTCAGCATCAGGGGTGAGCCAGTTGCATAGATTGCACGAGCGAAACACTCATCTGCGTTTTTCTGGCTAGTGTCATCCATAAAATCAAAGAATCCTCTGATGCCAGAGGGACCAGGAGCTGATGAGTGGGTATCTGACTCTGATACAGCTGAAACAGATTCATTTTCCCCTTGAGTGGAACTCCTGGCTGCTGCATGTGTTGGGCCTTGAGGAATTTTTTTGCACTTTGCAATGTGCTGCTGCATTTTTGTGGCATTCTTCACGTACGTCTTATCACAATACTTACACATATATACAGATTTCCCTTGTACATTAGCTGGTGTAAAATGTCTCCACACATCAGATAGCGCACGTGGCATTTTTCTGTAAAATAAAACAAGAGCTTGTAAAAATGCTAATGCAATGCAAGAGATCGTAATAATACAATTGCAATATGATAATAAACAGATATAAATAGTAAGGCTAGCTAAACAACTGGAATGATCTTCAAAACAAAACAACCAAATGAGGAAGCTAGCATCTTCTTTATGTTATACTAGCTATGGCTTATTTAGCATCTAACAGATGCTAGCATTTTATTTAGCATCTAACAGATGCTAGCATTTTATTTAGCATCTGATTAGATGCTAGCATTTTATTTAGCATCTTATCAGATGCTAGCATTTTATTTAGCATCTTATCAGATGCTAGCATTTTATTTAGCATCTTATCAGATGCTAGCATTTTATTTAGCATCTTATCAGATTGCTATCTACCAGATTAATACATTTTATGTGATATTCACAATTTAAACATTTAATGAATATATTTTCCCATAATATCATCAAAACTTACCTCACTTGTTAAGTCCACAGGCTCAAATGTGTGCCTTTAATACTCTTTGTCCTTCAGGCTCAAAAGTGTGGTCCATGTGTACATGTGATGGAGGCATGCACAGTGCCAGTAGGTGGTCTCAATAGCCATGCAGCAAGCTTGTGCTCTGTACATGTGATTAAGGAATGGCATGGATATTCAAGTGTATTTGAATTGCATTTGTTTGTTTTTGTCAATATTATGCTAAAATATACTTTCCTCAACTATATTTAAGTTCCCTAAGAAGAGCCAACCTTCAATTTTGAAAATTCCCACTTTATTCCCATAAATTCCCGTTAATTCCCGTTTATTCCCATAAATTCCCGTTAATTCCCGTTAATTCCCATGGAAAGATTCCATCTTTGAAAATTCCGGGAATTTTGCAACCCTAGGAGAGCATGACGCAGACGCAAACACACGCTTCAAGCGATAGTCCATTCAGTTACACAGGGCAGGATCCTTTTATCTTCCACAGGTTTTCCACCTTCTTGCTGCTGCACTGTTTAGATAAGAACCAGTTCAGTGCTCATGCAATATACTGTCAAGTGGGCTAAATTTGAAATCAGATCGATATGCAGGTAATGGAAGCTGGGCTCAGTTTGTGTGAAAATAGACTCTTACTGAGCTTCTTCTTGTGGATTATTGTTCAATCTCTACTGAGACAGTAGGTTTTGAAAACATTTACAATTTATGTTTTGGATGTTCTGTAATGGGAATATTGTGGAATGACAAAATTTAAAGTTAATTACTGGGGTTTGAAATTTGCTTGGAAATATTGTAGCTCGTTGCCAGTAGGAACATGACTGTGTGTGTCTGAGAGATGGCAGTCAGTCTGTTCATTTCCTGGGCTGAGTCAACATGGCGACTGCATCCCATGGCTTGTCTTGCATCTCACACAGCAGGGATTGATGTCAGTGTGCGCTTGTGTTTGTGTCCATGTGTACCCTTCAGGGGAGAGTCGAAGCTGACTTTTGTGTCAAAACTGAAAGGACTGATGTAGTCACAAAATGTATTGTAACTTTAAGCTGCACTGAGATGAAAGATAAGGAATTATCTAAATGCAAATCTTAAGTCTCTGTAGCTCAGTGTATCAAGAAGCACTTCAAACTGCTGATGGTCATGTAGTAGTGTGGAGGAGATTTTCTTTGCACACTTTAGGTCCATTGGTAGTAGCTGAGGATCAGCACAGCATTGCCGCACCAGCCTGTGCTAATAATTGTCATGATGTGTGTGGAGTTTGGAGCCAAAATGCAGACTAGAAAAACAGATTGGAATAAATGAAAATGAGCCCTTATTCAGGTGAGCCAGCAAATCCAGATGACAGAGGGAAACTGAAAGCAAACCAAAAGAGAATACACAGCAGGACCAAACAGTATGACTCAACAAAGCACAGTGGGAGACAGAAACAATATACACATGCATAGGATAACGAGAGGATGGGCAGCAGGTGGGAAAACAGCTGACAACAATCAAGGGAGACTAGACACGAGAAGCAAACACAGGATGAAGATAAAATAAAAAAGGAAGTACCAAACTATGCCAAACTATGGAATCGCAAACAGGGACAATGACGACTTGACAAGGAACAGGGAACACAGGGAAGGGCTGATAACTGAAATAAGAGAACTAATACAAGCCAACGAAAGTCAAGAAAATAAACCAGGTAATCATGATAGTAAGAACAGCGAACAAAGCACACATTATCACTGCCAGATAAAACTTGAAATACTAAATATGAAAGAGAGCGCAACCAAGGCAAAGCATAGTATTAGATCAAACTTAAAATGTGAAACACAGCAGACAGAAATGAAAGGTCCCAAAGAGAAAATCCTGAGGTAAAACCCAGGATCATTGAAAGAACAGTGTACCAGTCTTGTAATGGCTGCCTTAAACACATGGTCCCTTTTCCCTTTTACATATAGAAATTATGTAAAAAAAAAAAGAAGTAAGCTTTTAATTCCAAGATTTATCTTTAAGGACAAAATTTTAAAAACCTTAAAGATGAGACAGAAGCAGAGATGTTTAGCTGTAATAGACCATATTTTCTTGCATCATAATAAACTTAACTAGTATGTTAGATAAATGGATTACCAATTACTCATTATTTGTATCTATCCAAGCATAAATACACGAGCAGTTATTTTGGGCCATAAGATTGAATAATAATAATAATGGATTGGATTTATATAGCACTTTTCAAGGCACCCAAAGCGCTTTACAATGCCACTATTCATTCACTCTGACATGAACGGGTGCCTAATGAGGAACATACAAGCATAATCATTTTATTACTTCTTTAATAATTATGAGCCCAAATCCAGAGTTTGTGTTGTTCATAAAATAATGTTTAACCCTTGGTGTTTTAATAATAATCTTCTCAGCAACTTGCGGCACATATGGTTTGATTGTTACTATACAACTGGGTGCCATATTTCATGTTTTTGTACTTGGACAAAATGACGATACAATAATATATAGATGAATAATTAAAGCTTTAATAACAATAAAATAAAAATGTCCCAAGTAGTGCTACCAGTGTTAATCTCGTTAAAATGACATAACTGCATTAACACAAATCTCCGTTAGCGAGTTGGCGTGCGCGGGCCTGCACGGGGTCAACGTGTTAGCGCGGTTAGCTCGTTAGCGCGGTTAGCTCTTTAACACGTTAGCGCCATCCAGCCCCATGCACGCTACCTTGCTAACAAAGATTTGCCGCGTTAATGCGCTTATGGCGTTTCGTCATTTTAACGAGATTAACGCTGACAGCACTAGTCCCAAGTTTGAGGTCTGAGCTGTGATGGAGCTCAAATCTCAACTTTTGGACAGCTACTGAGTATCAGATCCTTTCACTATAAAACTCTCACAGTATGTAAAGCCTCACCTGTCTGAGGTGAAGAAAAGTGCAGACAGAGAGTTAAGGTTTGGTTCTGATAGGTCTTGTCGCTCCGATATAATGAAAACCACATCTGTGGGTTGCAATTTACTTGCTTTCAGAAATCTCACAGACTCCGCTGTAGGTAAATTTAAAATAAACCTTTAGTGTTTTTTTTAAATAATCTCACAGGAAAGTGAGTAGAACTCAGTAGACAGCAAACATCATTTCCTGGAATGACAAATTTTTATTTATTTTTTTTGCCTGTCTCGTTTGTCTCTTTTGCCATCAGAATTATTGTCTAAAGGCAAAGAAAGATGCCCAACTGATTTACTTTACCAAATTGACCATCCCAGCCTTGCCATAATGGTCCATTTGATTCACCTTTTATTGTTTATTTTATTTTCACTTGCTGAATACGGGACAGACTTGACTGGGGGAAAGAAGGGGAGAAAGAAAGAGGGAAAGAAACAGCTGAGAAGAGGGACGGGGGAGAAGGGCAAAAGACAAAAACCAACAGAACGGGCAGAAAAAAAAAGAGAAGAAAAAATGCATATATCGATCACCTGGGTCACCTGCTGAGAAAGAAAAAAGAAAACAAGCAGAAGAGAACAAGAGTAATAGAATAAACAACATCACAATGATATATGGGAATATGACAGTAAATACTAAATATTAAACATTATTGTGCAGCACATAAGATCAACAGAACACAGTGTGCTTTGAGGTAGGAGCCAAAAAGGGTGTAGTTTGTGGGTGTGATCACCCGTGTGTACACCTGTGAGCATGGACGCGCTTGTTTTTTTTAAAAGGTTCCTTCATGTAATGATCTGCTAGAGGGTGGGGGGGGGCCACAGCCCCGTCCTCCAGGGCATGAAGCAGGTATGGAGGAGATCAAAACTCCAGACATCCAGAGGCCCCCAGAACACAAGAGACCAAGGAAGACCAACAGAGGGGCAGCCGCGCCACTGTCCCAGAAAGAGCTGAGGAGAGTCCCAGATGAGGGCTCACTCAGCAGCCGCGGAGCAGAAGCCAGGGGGAGTTGCAGTGACGCGCCCGTGAGCTCCGCCGGCAGCCAGCCGTGCCTGAGTGACCGAGTCCCAGGCCGAGAGGCCGGGGGCACCCCACCTCCGAAGTGGCCCGAGCGAGCCCCAGGCTCCAGGCCCCGATAAGCGGCCGCCAAGGAGTGAGCCGGTGTGTACCTGGACGCCCATCCCCAGACACAAAGAACCACCAACGCACCGATGTCTGAGGGAGTCCGCCACTGGCAGGGGAAGTGGTGGTAGGGGGAGATAGGCCTCCAAACCTTGGAGGGCCTGAGATGTCCCCAGAGAGGTGGCGCCTGATACCCAACCTGACATATAGACACAGACATACAGGCACACACAGATACAAACATCCATTCCCACCCTCATGCTCTCAATTTTTTTTATTAACCTCCTCCACAGCTCTTTTCTCCCCCAGCAATTTAAGAACATAAACTGTGTCTTTTGCATTTACTTTAGGGGAAATATCTACATTTCTAGTTCATAAGCTGTCAGTATCAAAAATGGATGTGCTCCTCAGAACATCAGTAATATGATCTTTCCTTTTTCGCAATTCTTGTTCATCCTCCCAGGCTTTCAGTATTATCTGCATCATTATTTTATAGCAGCGTGGGTAACGTTATCCTAATCTTCTAATATTTTCATTAGTCTGCTTACTCATATATGATTCTCAAATTCTTAATTTATCATCACACAGATGTGTCTCCATGTACATGATTTGTGTTGTGGACAGAGGGGGTTTTCACCTGCCCCATATGCAGTGTTGGGAAGGTTAGTTTTAAAATGTATTCCATTACAGAATACATGCCCCAAAATGTATTCTGTAACGTATTCCATTACGTTACTCAATGAGAGTAACATATTCTGAATACTTTGGATTACTTAATATATTATCATGCTGTTTACAACTACGTGAATGTACTATTGCTGTGTGATTTATTACTGTTACTGAAGGTTCGCGGCTCCGAACCCGTAGTAAAGGGACCTCTGACTAATACGGCGGGTTCCGTGTCGGGCTTGTAGCTGAAAAATAGCTTTACTTTGTTGTGTGGGTCAACTTTTCTTGCGAGAGACAGAGAGAGGCGTTGAAAGACTGCTCCAACGGAACTTATTGTTTCGGAGGAAAACACGAACACGGTGTACAGTCGAGTCTTAATAGCTTACTTACAACTGGGCTCGTCAGGCACTCTTTTTGGCTGCAGTGGTTATTATTATATTTACATGCTTCCAGCTCCCGTTTTTGCTCGATGACAACTCGTACTTTTCCTTTTTCTCCCCTCCCTCGCTCACAGACACATAACGAGTATGGCAGTCCATTCTCCGTGCAACACGGACTACACTGCCTATATTGCTACATTCTTTAGAGCTATACCTGTAGCATTCTGCCTATTAGCTTAGCACAACAACAACAAAAAGGCGCTCTCTCACCCAGGAAACACGCAGAGAGAGAGCATCACCCTGTAACCATGGCAACCGTAACGCTGCCGCCTGGAACAACAGAACGTAGCTGTCAAGCAAAACCCAAACAGTCCTGACCCGCGACAAAATGAAACAGGAAAGTACCGCCGTGTAATCCATTTATTTCAACAAAGTAACTGTATTCTAAATACCACCTTTTTAAACGGTAACTGTAACGGAATACAGTTACTCATATTTTGTATTTTAAATACGTAACGGTGGTACATGTATTCCGTTACTCCCCAACACTGCCCATATGGGCTCCCACGCAGTCTTTATTAAATATCCTGACTGTGGGTCAGCAGAACCAAATGACAAGCGTCAGTGTTAATGTTGACTGGTTGACAAGTGGGTCAGAATAAAGGCTGAGAGCACCAGGAATGGGACAAGTGTAAAAAACACCTCAAAGAAAATACTTCAGCTCTTTGGGTGCTTTGACTTTGCTCTTCTCTGCGACTGGCTGATGGACTGGCAAGAGTAGCCCACATACCGGTTGTGCACTGCTTCCATCTGGCAATGGAGCGCACTGGAAATGAAAGTTTTTATAACAGTGTGCAGGGTGCAGCAAGCACAAGCAGCAGACTTTGAAGAGCAGATAAAATTAATTGCTTAATATTTATTCCATCTCTGTGGTAACCCTTGAGCTGGTGACTCCTTAGGCAGCCCACTAGTTGGCCTAAAACAAAAAAGCTTTTCCTGAGTGCACTACTGCACTGCTGAACAATGCAAACCAGAGGGGCTCAAGAAGTGGGCATCCTCAATACTAAATAAAAAAGTAGGTGTATGCAGAATATTTACTTTTACCCTGTGGTAGAACACAAACAGTGACAACAGTGTGCTATAACGCAAATGGTAATAAACAATCTTATGTTTTCCTTTAAGAATTTTCTAAGCATTTCTTGTAATTTAATTACAAGCATTTCTTGTAATTAAATTAAATGCTTAATTTAATTTTAGCATTTAATTTAATTAAATGCTTAAATTAAGCATTTAGTTTAAGCATAATTTCTTAGTTTAATTTAAGCAAATTAACTAAGAAATTATGGTACTATAATTTCTTAGTTCTGTTGTGCTTTCAGTTGACATCATTCATATGATTTAGGTTGTACCTTGGTACGATGTGAAGGTGGTTCACATCGTACCAAGGTGCACTGCCATTGTGACTTATGCTGCAGGCCTAACCAGCACTGGAGCAGGTTCTGTTCCAAATTAAAGAGGTATGGGATGTACTAAACAACCAGTCCTCCACAAAATACAGGGAGTGCAGAATTATTAGGCAAGTTGTATTTTTGAGGAATAATTGTATTATTGAACAACAACCATGTTCTCAATGAACCCAAAAAACTCATTAATATCAAAGCTGAATGTTTCTGGAAGTAGTTTTTAGTTTGTTTTTAGTTTTAGCTATTTTAGGGGGATATCTGTGTGTGCAGGTGACTATTACTGTGCATAATTATTAGGCAACTTAACAAAAAACAAATATATACCCATTACAATTATTTATTTTTACCAGTGAAACCAATATAACATCTCCACATTCACAAATATACATTTCTGACATTCAAAAACAAAACAAAAACAAATCAGCGACCAATATAGCCGCCTTTCTTTGCAAGGACACTCAAAAGCCTGCCATCCATGGATTCTGTCAGTGTTTTGATCTGTTCACCATCAACATTGCGTGCAGCAGCAACCACAGCCTCCCAGACACTGTTCAGAGAGGTGTACTGTTTTCCCTCCCTGTAAATCTCACATTTGATGATGGACCACAGGTTCTCAATGGGGTTCAGATCAGGTGAACAAGGTGGCCATGTCATTAGTTTTTCTTCTTTTATACCCTTTCTTGCCAGCCACGCTGTGGAGTACTTGGACGCGTGTGATGGAGCATTGTCCTGCATGAAAATCATGTTTTTCTTGAAGGATGCAGACTTCTTCCTGTACCACTGCTTGAAGAAGGTGTCTTCCACAAACTAGCAGTAGGACTGGGAGTTGAGCTTGACTCCATCCTCAACCTGAAAAGGCCCCACAAGCTCATCTTTGATGATACCAGCCCAAACCAGTACTCCACCTCCACCTTGCTGGCAACTGAGTCGGACTGGAGCTCTCTGCCCTTTACCAATCCAGCCACGGGCCCATCCATCTGGCCCATCAAGACTCACTCTCATTTCATCAGTCCATAAAACCTTAGAAAAACCAGTCTTGAGATATTTCTTGTCCCAGTCTTGACGTTTCAGCTTGTGTGTCTTGTTCTGTGGTGGTCGTCTTTCAGCCTTTCTTACCTTGGCCATGTCTCTGAGTATTGCACACCTTGTGCTTTTGGGCACTCCAGTGATGTTGCAGCTCTGAAATATGGCCAAACTGGTGGCAAGTGGCATCTTGGCAGCTGCACGCTTGACTTTTCTCAGTTCATGGGCAGTTATTTTGCGCCTTGGTTTTTCCACACGCTTCTTGCGACCCTGTTGACTATTTTGAATGAAACGCTTGATTGTTCGATGATCACGCTTCAGAAGCTTTGCAGTTTTGAGACTGCTGCATCCCTCTGCAAGATATCTCACTATTTTTGACTTTTCTGAGCCTGTCAAGTCCTTCTTTTGACCCATTTTGACAAAGGAAAGGACGTTGCCTAATAATTATGCACACCTGATATAGGGTGTTGATGTCATTAGACCACACCCCTTCTCATTACAGCGATGCACATCACCTAATATGCTTAATTGGTAGTAGGCTTTCGAGCCTATATAGCTTGGAGTAAGACAACATGCATGAAGAGGATGATGTGGACAAACTACTCATTTGCCTAATAATTCTGCACTCCCTGTAGTGTCAACATCCCTGGAAGATTGCCAGGATATCAGTACACAGATAGTACAAGGCTCCACAGTTTTTTACTGGCTAGTAAGTCTTTGTCATCCCCTGATGTACATCAGTAAGGAATATAGAAAATAGTACTGTACTCCTTAATTTTCTTTTTTTCTTATTTTTCTGTTAGCTGGCCACAACTACAATTTTAGTGTTCTATGCATCACAATACAGTGCAGAAACAAGTAGTAAATACAAAGTAAACACAAAGTTTTTAAGGGTTTTATTTTTTTTTTTTAAAAAGAAAACTATCCGAATCAACTTGGCCCTAAAGTAATAAAAAGTAATTGTCCTTCCACCTTGTTAAATCATGAATTAAATGTGATTAACCACATCTTTTATTAAAGCTGAGCTCAATTTCACTACCCACACCAAGGCCTGATTACTGCCAAAGCTGTTGAATAAAAAATTACTTGAACAGCACCTGTGAAATAGGCTAAAAGAAATCAAATAGCAACACACCGTGCCTTCGTGAAATCGCTCGCTCTGCTGCAAGCAGACCTACCCATGCTTGTGACTGTTCAGATGCTGCCAGTCCCACCAATTTCATATGAATACGCTTGTACCCAGATTGGGAATCCCTGGGTTGACTTTTCAACTTAATTACAACCTTCATATGCCACTTAGCCTGATTGCTGATATTAAGATAAATGAAGGCAGATTAAGTAAATATATCCAGGGTATGTTGAAACTGAGTCATAGTATAGGCACCTGTACAGGTACATGCTTGTAGGGATGTCATCATCATACATTTCTAAGCATGAGAAAAAAAATGATATATGCAGGCAAAAATGGTATAAAGATCTTAAAAAAGTGAAAAAAAGAAATTAGAAGCCCAAGAAATCATGATAATTATTTCATAACATGTCTTTCTTTAATGGTTAAAAGTATAAGGCTGTGTGCAATGGATTCTTCATGATCCAAAAAAAAAGATATTTAATTTTTATCAGTGTCTGACTCTGTGTTTCTACATCCTTCCTGGTTTGTTGGGATTTATATAATTCTGAGCTGTCAATATTTGATTAAGGGATCACTTGTTGGGATCACTGGTGTGCTGACAAGGTGAACAAGCAGAAATTACCTTCAGAGCCCAGGAAACAGGATGGATAGCATTACTAAGACACTCTCAGTGTGCATCATCGTTTGCTTAGAAGTGAAGGTCAGGGACCCCCGCTGTAGCCCACTGCTCTGAGACTTCTTTTTTCATTCTGTGTTTCATTACTGTTGAAGAGGAAATGATTGGATAGCTGTGACAGCCACTTAGCATGATGCCCGTGGTTTTAACCCAAAACAAGCAAACAAACAAAAATGTGATTAAACTACAGGAACAAGATTTTCCGCCTGTCACCTTTATATGCTGAAAGCTGACTGTGACTGAACCTCAGGACTTGTATTAGTGCCTATCAGAAAAATACTTCTGCATAACAACCTGTCAGTGTCTGGTGTAAAATTTATGTTGAATGTCAATGTGTCTTTTGCTTGTTGCCTGCTGAGAGCATGCATACTGTGCAGTCCAGACCAAAGCAATAATACTAAAACAGAGCCTTCCATGCAGGCGCTTTTCCCTTCTTCGTGACATTTTGTTTTTTGATTTCTTACAATCCAGCCAAGCTAGTGCATACTAGCATGGATCTGACACAGCTTGGCAGTGGCTATACCTCAGGAGCTACAGCAGGGCATCTCTTAATCAGAAGGTTGTTCTGACCAGGTGTTTCAATCCCTGGTTGCTCTAGTCTGCATGCCAAATATCCTTGGGTCAACTAACCCCAAGTTGTTCTCTGACCGCATCCATCGGAGTAGGAATGTGTGTGTGAATGCTAGATAAAAAGCACTTAAGTATAGATGAGCTGCTTGTATGAACGAGTGAATGAGGCTTGTTGTATTACATGGTTTGAGGGACTAAAATGTCAGCGAAATAGTCTACAGCCAAAAGCTGATTTATATACTCAAATTTGAACAATCCTACTACCGTGTCATTTCCACTATTATGTCATATCAGAGTGGGTGTTATATCACTGAGAATCCCCTACAAGTTGCAAGTACAAGCGTCTGTACTTCTTTAAGGTTCCTTGAAGATGTATCACTTCTCATCCGAGAAGCTTCTTCAGTTCTTCTGAGAGCAATTGGCAAAGTCTACGGATAAGTGTTTGGTTGACTCTTCATAGCCAAAGAAAAAGAAAAAGAAAGAGAAAGAGGGATGATAAAGGCAGGAATGAGGAAGGAGAATTAAATTGGTGCAGCAGGAAAAAAAAATAGATGACAAGGTGCAGTTATATCATTTTAGAAAGTTTGCAGAATGATTAGACATTCAGGGAAGAAGAATGCTGTAGCTCTAACTGGTGGTACCTCACAGCTAACTGTTTTTTCAGGCACTCCCACAGTGTTCAATATGTCTCTGATGTGTGCAAAGTCATTTGGATGCATTATATTTCTAGCCTTTCCATTCCACCATTGTCCTTTTGAAATTCAAAACTAACTCTATCATAAGTTTGACTTTTCTGTGTTGCTGCACTGAATTACTGTAGGTAATTTCTGCAAAATCTTCTGTGTGCTACTGCTAGTTATTCAGTCTCTGCATAGCCTCCTGAATGATTAACATTTCATATTTGATGGCAATTTTCCCTCCATAATTAGTAAGAGGTGTAAAAGATAAGATAGCCACTTGCATGGAACAAAAAAAACTAGCAGCTTCTTTGACATGGAACACAAGATTTAAATGCAGCCTCTAATTAATTACACCAGTAGTTTTCCTTTTATGAATTATGATAAAGCCCGTTGCTCTTATAAATAATTACTAATTTGTTAATGGTCTGTGTCAGTTTTACCTTCAGCTGAAAAAAAGAAACAGATTGAAATGAAACATTGATGTCATTTAGAGACTAAAGCTGATGCTGAGAGTGAATAATAGAGCAGCTGTTGAGACGTTTTGACAGCATTTGTAATTATAAATTCCTGATTAAGCCGACATTCGCTTTAGACTAATTTATTACTTTAAGAAATCTTTTCTATCAGACTACAGAGTTCTTTCATTAATATACTTGTAGTGGAAAAACTCCCAAAGATGATTTAACTCTTAAGGCCTGACCTAATATGACACGCTGCAACTGTTCTACAACTTAAAAAAATGACATGGCCTAATTATGATTTATCTCATAATAATCTAGATCCAGTTAATGAAAAAAAAAATGAAATGCCGGCATTAAAGTAGGTTTTTTTTTGTATCAAAGTGATTCAGTCATGGTTGTTAGTGTATCTAAAAGGACACAGAAAAAAGATCTATTGATTCAATAGAATTAGATTTTAAAATATAAACGACTGTGATTGAGTTATTGGATACAAACCCCTCTAATTTATTGAGCTCTCACTACATGTTGTGGCTTGAAAAAAGACTCACTAAAACATTTGAGAGTATGATGACCTATCTACTGCTTTGGCTCTACAATGGGTCACAACAGCAGTTTGCAGTCTATTTACAAGCTGTAGGAGCTTGTAAATAGTGCAAATAGTGAAACCCACATTAAATGTATCCACAGTATATGTTGCACTATTGATCTGCATTTCCTACACAATTATTTCTGCATGAGGGATCCCCTCATGCAGAAATAACAGTGTATTAAGTAATCTGTATTAAGTAATCTGTTACATATTACCTATAAGCTTTTGAAAAAGTAATACAATAATTACTCCCTGCAGAAAGTACTTAAACGACTTTAACATGTCCTGAGATGCATTGTCTCTAGTTAACCTTTTATGGCTTAGCCTCTCATACATTTATTTTTACATTTTTTACATATCAACACAAATAAAAAGCCACAGTGATTCCACTATAGAATCATGGACAGGTACAAATGAGGTTGGCTTCCATTAGCTGATGTTCTGCTTGAGCATGGTTTAGGCTTTACAATAATATTGTTATCTTTTTCTGCTATAATGAAATGTCAATATCTCCAATGTTAAAAAGTTAAAGATAGAAATGGGGGGGGGAAAGCAACATTTTTTTCTTGTTAAAATTATAGACTACAAAGAAAATATGCTGGAAATGAGCTACAAATGAAGCATGTGACTTGAATCTCTTTTGTACTATGAGCACGCCAGTGTGAATTTGGGTTAATAAAACTGTCACCGTCCTGGATTTTAATCCCAAAACCTTTGAGTTTCTATGAGATCTGAAATAATAACTTATTAATTATTATTATTATTAATTACGCTCCTAGCCTTTAATTATTGTTAATGATGAGGTTTTGACCCCTAATTAAATGTCATTAATATTCCAGACACTTGTTACTTGTTGTGTTTGAGTTGCAGTGACTGTTTTGGGTTTATGGAGTTTGAATGAGTTGCTGTTCTAGTGTTGGCTTTGAATCCTTGGTTTCAGTTCTTACAGTGGGGCAAAAAAGTATTTAGTCAGCCACCGATTGTGCAAGTTCCCCCACCTAAAATGATGACAGAGGTCAGTAATTTGCACCAGAGGTACACTTCAACTGTGAGAGACAGAATGTGAAAGAAAAATCCATGAATCCACATGGTAGGATTTGTAAAGAATTTATTCGTAAATCAGGGTGGAAAATAAGTATTTGGTCAATAACAAAAATACAACTCAATACTTTGTAACATAACCTTTGTTGGCAATAACAGAGGTCAAACGTTTACTATAGGTCTTTACCAGGTTTGCACACACAGTAGCTGGTATTTTGGCCCATTCCTCCATGCAGATCTTCTCGAGAGCAGTGATGTTTTGGGGCTGTCGCCGAGCAACACGGACTTTCAACTCCCGCCACAGATTTTCTATGGGGTTGAGGTCTGGAGACTGGCTAGGCCACTCCAGGACTTTCAAATGCTTCTTACGGAGCCACTCCTTTGTTGCCCGGGCGGTGTGTTTTGGATCATTGTCATGTTGGAAGACCCAGCCTCGTTTCATCTTCAAAGTTCTCACTGATGGAAGGAGGTTTTGGCTCAAAATCTCACGATACATGGCCCCATTCATTCTGTCCTTAACACGGATCAGTCGTCCTGTCCCCTTGGCAGAAAAACAGCCCCATAGCATGATGTTTCCACCCCCATGCTTCACAGTAGGTATGGTGTTCTTGGGATGCAACTCAGTATTCTTCTTCCTCCAAACACGACGAGTTGAGTTTATACCAAAAAGTTATACTTTGGTTTCATCTGACCACATGACATTCTCCCAATCCTCTGCTGTATCATCCATGTGCTCTCTGGCAAACTTCAGACGGGCCTGGACATGCACTGGCTTCAGCAGCGGAACACGTCTGGCACTGCGGGATTTGATTCCCTGCCGTTGTAGTGTGTTACTGATGGTGACCTTTGTTACTTTGGTCCCAGCTCTCTGCAGGTCATTCACCAGGTCCCCCCGTGTGGTTCTGGGATCTTTGCTCACCGTTCTCATGATCATTTTGACCCCACGGGATGAGATCTTGCGTGGAGCCCCAGATCGAGGGAGATTATCAGTGGTCTTGTATGTCTTCCATTTTCTGATGATTGCTCCCACAGTTGATTTTTTCACACCAAGCTGCTTGCCTATTATAGATTCACTCTTCCCAGTCTGGTGCAGGTCTACAATACTTTTCCTGGTGTCCTTCAAAAGCTCTTTGGTCTTGGCCATGGCGGAGTTTGGAGTCTGACTGTTTGAGGCTGTGGACAGGTGTCTTTTATACAGATGATGAGTTCAAACAGGTGCCATTCATACAGGTAACGAGTGGGGGACAGAAAAGCTTCTTACAGGAGACGTTACAGGTCTGTGAGGGCCAGAGATTTTCCTTGTTTGAGGTGACCAAATACTTATTTTCCACCCTAATTTACGAATAAATTCTTTACAAATCCTACCATGTGAATTCATGGATTTTTCTTTCATATTCTGTCTCTCACAGTTGAAGTGTACCTCTGGTGCAAATTACTGACCTCTGTCATCATTTTAGGTGGGGGAACTTGCACAATCGGTGGCTGACTAAATACTTTTTTGCCCCACTGTATTTTAACTTTGGATCTGAGGAGAAAAGCAATTAACTTGTAGTTTATTTTTGGGATTTGGTAATCTGGAAATTAGCAAGGCAGTGCAGTCATAAATTAAACTAAGCCTTTGTTTGTAATCAATTCCAACATGGAATTATATCTAATTATTTCTATAATAACTTTATGAAAATGACTAGAGGTAAAATGGATCTAAAGTAGGTAACAGAATAATTGAAATATCCGTTTTCCCTGATGAAGCTCAGTTGGTAGAATGGTCGCCCCATGATCGGAAGTTTGGATGTTCAAATCCACTGAACGGCTACCCTGAGGTACCCCTGAGCAAGGTACCGTCCCTACACACTGCTCCCCGGGCGCCTGCTTAGTGGCTGCCCACTGCTTCACTGAGTGAATGGGTCAAATGCAGAGAAAGTAATTTCCCCACGAGGATGAATAAAGTATACATTATTATTATTATTATTATTATTATTATTATTATTATTAAGAAAGGACAAAAATGCACCAGTAACACAAATGACAATTTTTTTCTATTCAAATCTCAATTCATGGGCCTTTATGTCATCTATTCTCTACATACACTATTTCTCTCTCCAACAAGCTAATAAATTATACCCAAATAACTATATGATTTTCAGTTCAACAGCAGCTGCAAGTAGACTGGACCAGGGAGGCAACTGTGAGATGATCTGAAATAACCTGTTTTTGACTGGGGAAAAAAATCGTTAAAAAATATCAGTTTCTTTTTAACTTTTACTACACCTTCTGTCTACTTTGTGATCACAACCAGATACACCAAGATGAACACTGCCACAAATATCTACATCTTCAATCTAGCTCTTGCCGATGCCTTGGCCACCAGCACGCTGCCCTTCCAGAGCGCCAAATACCTCATGAACACCTGGCCATTTGGGGATGTCCTCTGCAAGCTCATTATTGCCATCGACTACTACAACATGTTCACAAGTATCTTCACCCTCACAATGATGAGTGTAGATCGCTACATCGCCGTGTGCCACCCAGTCAGGGCGCTGGAGTTTCGGACGCCTGTCAAGGCCAAGTTGATCAACATACTCATCTGGGTCCTGTCCTCGGCAATTGGTGTGCCTGTCATGATCATGGCTGTGACCAAAGTGGCAGACAATGGTAAGACTGCAAGTACATGTTCTTTACCTCTTGGTAATATTTTAAGATGATTTCTGAATTAATTTATATTGTTTCAAAAATAAGGCTGAATATATATGGTTACTGAGTGCTGGTTGTCGTAGTGGAGAACAAAGGTAATTCTGCATTCATTTGAATAATTTGCATCTATCAGGCAAACCTTGTGGTCCTTTAGTTGGAAATGAAACTGTACACAAGGAAATGCAACAATAGCGGCAACTGATTCTGAATCAATACTCTGAACTGTCCATTGTGTATTCTAAGAGCAAGGAGAAGAGCCTCTGAAGCATCTACACTACTTGATACAAAAACTGTCTAATGAAACCTAAGGTAATATGTTCCAGGAGACAGATTCTGTAGTTGAGGGTAGGTCCTTTTGAACTGCTTTTCCAGATGTCTTCTTTTGTTTGGTGCCACAAAGTAAGTACAAGATTGCATGAGGATTACTCATTTTTCCAAATAAATGTATTTGGTAATGAAGTCACAGCCTTCTCTGATAACCTTTAGCACATCTTTGAAGGAACATAATGTAGAAAAAAAACAACTATGTATCGCTGAAATACTATTGCCGAAATATAGTTGCCGGTATAGGAGGTAGTGTGCCCTTTATTTAGCAAAGTGTGTAATCCTCAGTTGTGTAATCCTACTAGAGACTTCACAGTGTGTTCCAAAAATCACATATCTGCTGCCCAAGGCAATTAAAATTTTAAAAAGTAATCTAACAGACATTTAGCAGTGACAGCTGAGAAGTTGTGTCTGACAGGATGCATTGAAGTGATAAGTTTAAGGTAGTTTAAGGTGTTTTAAGTGTGACGTCATTAGCCGTGTCTGGGCCCAAACTCCGCTGCAGGTCCATAAGCCAAACGATCACTGCGGCATCACTGAGAGTTAAAAACTGTTTAAATTCTTTCATCTGTAATAAAATAATCATTGTGGCTGCTCTACCAGATGTAACAATTAAGTTTAGCATCCAGACATCCATGAAAACGGAATTTATTAAACTTAACGGAGTTAGAAGTTAGCAAGGAGTTAGGTCACTAATTTCCATCTAAATATAATATAGCCCGTCCTGACTGAGAAATTTCTAAAACAAATTAAGACGTACAGCTCTGCTATCACTTCCGACATAAATGAAGACAGGAAAGTAAACAGCAGTGGCGTTTGTAGGGTTACTTTAGTTTGGCTAGCTGATATATAACGATGTGCTACGTGATCGCTAGCGACACAGCTATGTTAGCTTAATATAAACAGTGAAGGTGGAGGATGAATGCTAACTTTTTTCCACTCAATAAATGTTAACGTGAGGGTGGGAGAACAACTGAGATAATCCATCCACAATACGAGGTTAGTCATTAATATACTGCTGCATGGGCTGGGCCGTAGTTACATCGTAAGATTTTAAAAACTGAGCGTTAAAATGAACAGTGACAATAAACACCGAGAGAGGCCGACAGTGATCACTGCCTGTTTTTAGGGGCTTGTTGAGATTAAATAGAACAAGATACAAATCATTAAAACATGTTAAAAACACAACAGCCTTATTAAATGCAGAGTAGTTTGGGCCCTGAAGCAGGATTCATCAATTATAGACCGAATAGTGTGTTCCTGAGGTGTTCAGAGCCCATTTTATATAAAGTGAAGAGCACTGGTCCTGACCAAGCATTAACAATTGGCACTGAAAAATAAAACACTTCCACTTTCCATATGAGGAAGTTACATTTACATAGAGTGAATGAGCTACTCCAAATATGCACCTTGCTAACCCAAACTAAAGCAAGAAAAGCATAGAAAATATCATTAATGATTCTAACTTGTGATTTTGTAATATCTAATAATTACCACCAAAACAGTTTATTCTCCCACAGAATCAGCTAAATTGATTATACTAGTATTAATTGGAATTTTTCTTTTCTGTCTGAAGCTAATTTGGTATTTGTTCAGTTCGCTCTTGATGGCTTATAGACAATATGATAATGTCTATGAATTCTCTGAAGATCAGTCTCTGCTTTGCCAAAGATTGTCCTCAGTGCCAAAAAGTAAGGACAATTAGGGATGAAGCATAACACATTTTATAGCCCTATAAAGTAAATACAAAATGTGGGTGGAGGAGACGCTTCCTCTCTCATCTAACACTCAGTCTTGCAACGAGCTGCCTGAAAATCAGTACATAAAATTACAGCTTAATCAGTTGTATTGTTAGAGTATAGCTGTTGGCCATTATGAGGTATGTCCCACTATGATGTGCAATAGAGTGATAATGAGGTGATCTTTTTATCAGACAGTTTGGAGAAACTGCTGTATCTCTGCACCCTAGCTGATGTTTCTGTGAAAGACTCAGAGGGGTGAAACAGAGTTACAGCAAATCCAGACTTTATCCTTGGGTTCACATCTTGTTTTATTTAGGCTCCTGTATGTGTTATTGGGTTTCTCACAGTCTGTAGCTACAGAGTTAGCAGCTCAAGGCTCACCTTGTTGTGTGCTAAAGTCATATAAAGTCACTGCTGATCCTTCAAACCACGCAGCAGACAGTCAACACATAGCTATTAGTGCTGCACAAAGACAAACATTGTAACAAATGCACCAGCTGTAACAAAGTTGTGCCATTTCAGCTTAAGCCTTCGTTTCACTTGGACATTCCTGTACAGCTTCTAACGCTGAAGACGGCGTCTCGTGTCATTTAAAGGGTTTAAATTGAGCAGACGCTTTGCAAGCAGCTGAGCGTACACAGCAGTGAGGAGTTGATTGGGAGATTTTGTCTCTGATTAGGAGGAAATGTCTACCGCTGCCATTGGATGTACAGTTTGTGTTTACCATGGTCAGCGTCGCGAGTGGCGAGATCATTTAAAAGTAGTTGAATCTTCACAAAAAACCTAGCAACGTGAGCATTGCTCTCATTTTCAAAGAAATGCCTTTCTTTGCTTTGTTGAAGACCTCTTTTCACTTTGTTAATACATAATTAGACTGCTTGACCGTGAAGGTGTTGACGTTACAGCTTTATTGATTTTCATAATTTAATATAATTTAAATTCCCCTTTGTTTTTATTTTGATTCAGTGTTGCTGCAAATCAGACATGCATGCCAATGAATAAAACTGGAAATAGTTGAGTCTAGGCTTAAATTTGGTTGATCCTGACTTAAAACCTATTCTATACACTGCTCTTGACAAAGATCAACTGAAGACTACCATGCCAGAAAACTTTGAAAAGATTGCGAAAGTCTGCCACCCTCTTACAGCTAAAAACAATATGTTATTATCAGTCAATGTTTTCAGATATAACCTATTAGATTTCTCAAAGATGGGGGCTCTTTGCAGGGTCGCTGATTGCAAGACTACAACTAAACTCCCTTTCAGATTATTTTCCATCCTGCTCCAGGGAGAAACTGAAAAACTGTTGAACAGTGGAGCAGAAACATAAGGAGTTTTTGGCCACAGTCTCCCTCGTGTGTGCAATGTTCTATTCTGTTCAGACAAAAACGGGTTAAAAGAACAAAAAGAGGAAGCTGCTGCAGAATGTGAACATGAGGCTGAGAGAACAGATAGTTCAACTCAATCAGTCAGTCGATCGATATGTTCAGTCCTGTTCCCTCTCCGGGGATGCAAAAGTGCAGTGATCAGCCTAACAGCAAGGAAACGTGAAATGTGCAAGTAGTGACTAATCTTCCAAAAAATTAAAATATAAAGAGTGAAGGGATTGTACAGTAGTCTATTCATTGTGATGGTTGAAAAGACAAACTATAAAAATAACTGGGTGCACATGCATAAAATGTGTGTATAAATTCAGTGATGCAGGTCTGTACTGGGATGATATTAAAGTTTGAGTTGCCCGCACAAGTAAAATCCAGCTGTAAGTTTACCTAACCTTATTTTCTATAAGTGTGTGCCTAAAGTTACACGTAAATTACATGTCACTACATGTGTAATTGCTTCTATAACTTTTGAAAAGTTATTAGCTTTTGCTTTATTCTCTCTTCTTCAGCACTTTAGGGGACTTTTTATCTCTTATTGTGTGAACAGTTGAGTGCAACATTATGAAACCTTCCATGACAGACTGTCTGAATTTAAAAGTCTGCACTACACACGAAAGGTTCTTGATCTTGTACCACAGCCTTCACTGCAGTTTTTTGGATTTGAATCCTGTGGTTTTTGCTCTGATCTTTCACAGATGTTAATTAACATCAGCCCTATTTTGTCTAACGCCATCAAAATGTAACTGTTCTTTTTTTTTTTCAGGTAAAACCACTTGCATGTTAAAGTTTCCTGAGCCTGACTGGTATTGGGACACGGTGACAAAGATCTGCGTCTTCATCTTTGCTTTTGTGGGGCCTGTGATGGTCATCACCATATGCTATGGTCTGATGATCCTGCGTCTGAGGAGTGTTCGTCTGCTCTCAGGCTCCAAGGAGAAAGACCGCAACATGCGCCGCATTACCCGCATGGTCCTGGTGGTGGTGGCGGCCTTTATCATCTGCTGGACCCCCATTCACATATTCATCATTGTGAAGACCATGATAGAAAT
Organism: Diplotaxodon limnothrissa; assembly: GCF_057381915.1. NCBI lineage: Eukaryota > Metazoa > Chordata > Actinopteri > Cichliformes > Cichlidae > Diplotaxodon > Diplotaxodon limnothrissa. Next base: position 27,678,898 of record NC_140616.1, on the reverse strand, counting down.
TGACAGCAGGAATCCCTTTGTGATAGCTAGCTGGCATCTGTGCATCGCTTTGGGGTATACCAACAGTAGCCTCAATCCTGTCCTCTATGCATTTTTGGATGAAAATTTCAAGCGATGCTTCAGGGATTTCTGCCTCCCCTGTCGGACCCGTGTGGAGCAAAACAGTCTGACCAGAGGCCACAACACCACCAGGGAGCCAGTGTCCATCTGTGCTCCAACAGAAGCAGGAAAGAAGCCGGCATGACTAGGCATGGACCGGGTCCCCCATTGCTCTCGTTCAAGGAGGATCCAGCAAGATCTCCAATCAGAAGTCACCCAGATCTCCACAACAGAGTTTTAAGAGATATTTTCAAAGGAAGAGTTGACATAGGCAAATCTTGTTTTATTCTCTCTAATTTGGCTGTCAAACGAGATATTCAAATGAATAATTAAAGGTAATGGAAAACAAGTTCCACTTTCTATTAAAGTTCTTACTGTCCCCCCTCAAAGTGATGCCTTACAGAGGCACTGAGAGTAGAATGATATTGATGGCCTAAAATGTTTTATCAAGATAATGAAACAGTTCATAATTTAGGGATCGAAAGCTGAACTTTCTGATGACGCAAAAAGGGCAAAGAAATCCCTGAAGGAGTCTGTCTCAAAAAATGTCATTCATATGGCATTTATCTTGGTACTATAATCGAGCAGAGAATGACTGATGTACAAAAAGCCAAAAGTTTAAAACAATGGCCTTTTCAAATCCGACTTTGCCATTTCATCAGAGACATCTGATGTGGATTAAAAAACTGAAAAGTAAGAATTTTGGAGATTAACTCTTTCCATTTGTACATTTAACATCATCTCATAATAAGTGAGCCTTACAGAGGAGAATCACACAACTCTTGCCCACCGACAGCTGGATGATGAATTACAGTGTAGTTTGTTGCACAATGGCAGCAACTCTCTACATGAAGAAGCAGGGAATTCTTGTTTGGTATTCCGTGTGATTCAACCACCCTTTGGGTATTTTTTTGTATTTTTCTTTGTTTTAAAAAGAGACACGTGGTGTGTGCTGAAAGACAATTTTGGACTCAGTGGATTTGAAAAAGGTCTGTCATAACAGATGTAGAATCAGAATGGAGCCCACTCTATGGGGTTTGTGCTTAGAAAAAGACAGAATAGCATCAAACCACTTGTGTTTGGATTTCCATGGGCTTCTTCTCTGCTTACCTACTTGACTTTCTGTAGTGGTGTCAAGCGCACAGAAAGCCTCTGAGCAGAATCACTAAAGGAGGATAAACCTGCCAGTGGAAGAACACTGTCGGCAGCCACAACACTTCACTCATTGTATTGGTCTATTGTTCTGACTGAGACTGGCTTTATCTCATTTTCTAGACTTCCATCCTGATGTCAAACTAACTGCTCCAAGGGTTATTAAGATTATTGATCATTTTTAAATTAGAAAACTGTTACACTGAATATCTGTAGCACATTTAAGACAAGTAAGATGGCATTAGCCAGAGCTAAATCATTCGTGGTGATTTATGTGCTATGACGGGACTCGACATGAATCAAACTCCGTCAGTGTGAAGGTAATGATCATTTCAGCTTTGCATACACAAAGAGTTGTGTTAGAGATAATAATCTGAGTTTATATGAATTTGCTCTCATGTGGAAATATTTCCGAGACAGTCACGGTCACACTGGTGAGTGCTGAAATGCATAGTTGACTAAATGAGGTTAATGTAGCAGTAAAAACACATCGGAGCAGACTGTGAATGAAAAGATGGTAGAAAATGAATCAAAAATGTAAATTTGTACATAATGTTTAGCTTTTACATTACAACACATTTGGCTTCAGTCACAGATAAAATGACCACAAGGTACGTCTGTGGTTCTGTATTTTTCCTTTACGCTTTGCTTATATTGACATTTGATAATTCTTGATATTTCATCACCTTGCTTTTGATCTATGTGGCTCTAAAATATTTAAGAAAAAAAAGCAAAAAAGAAAGAGAAGCAAAATAAGTGTTTACAGTTTGTTTGGATATGAGTTTGTGTTCCGTTTACAGATTCAGCAATTTCCCTTTGGACTGGCTGTGGACTTCCCCACAGAGATATGGTCAGAAGAGAAAAACAAACATACAAACAAAAAATCTGTTTGCAGCAGGATATTGATACTTTTTGTAGTTTTCTTACAGTGATAATGTGTGATATAAAGTGTAATGTGGTGTATATACCTGCTCTGCTTAGCTCTAAGTGCCAAATCTGTCAGGTGTGCAGAATACATCTGAGCTGCTGTTATCTTTGCAAAATCAAACGATATCTGGCTGGAATGTACAGACGTTGCTATCCCAAAGGATGACAAGAGTGTGTAAATTTCTTTTTTGACTAAATTAGCAATTACTACAAAAAGCAAAGCATGAATCATGTGAATTCAGGGTATGAATAAGTAAAACGTATGTGCATGATTTACACTGTACAACCAGGATTAGCCCTGCTTATGAGGCTTTGTCATTCTTTTACACTCAGATACTTTCCATAGCTCGATACAGAGAGCTACAAAAGGAATTGTATTTTCTCTGTGTGAGTCCAAACCTGAAAAATAAGTAATATACTACCACCATCTTTATTTGTCCATTCTAGTCATCTAATATTGCTTCAATGGATGTGGAGGCTTAAAGCTTTACCAGGGAGATGGTGCTCAGGCAGTTGAGCTGAACATCTGACCACTTTGATAAACCATGAAGGCATAGAGCCAGGCTTTTTTTGTCTTAGCTGGCCTGAAAAAATACCTTTAAAAGCTTAAAATACCGGCTATCACAAAAGCGGCTATCAACTTTCTTTGATAAGCCAACCTTCAGGGTCTGTGCACACTCTCATAAAAAGGGGCGTGTCAAGGGCATACCAGTAGAATTGTGGAATGACAGAGACTGGGAGCATATAGTACACATAAGCATACACAGTCGCAAAAAATGACGTGGTATTCGCAGAGACCTGTGTCTACTGAGCAAATTTGGGGTCATTCGCTCAACCAACAGTCACTGCAGTGCATGGCGCTTTCTATGTGAAAGGGCCATCACAGAACATGTGACTGTTTTTCTGCACAAAGTCCCAACTTACTCCAGTAAGAGACATTATTAAATAATGATGATAAAATGGTGATAAAACTCCTTAATTAGTATACAAAATATAACAGCACAATGCAACCCAAGTCCAAATATAACTCAAGTTCTAATGCAGCTGAAAATTATTAAAATTATTAAAAATATTGGGGTTTAGCTCAAGAGTAGTAGCGTATTTGTTAATTATGTTTACACTGCAGGTAATTTCTAATGTCACAACTGCACATTAGAGCTCTTTAAAATCGATACATCTGAACATTAAATGTTACTGTTCCATAGCCTACTATAAGTAGACATGGAAATTACTTTGGTTTAGTTCACAGTATTTACTTTTGTTGATTTAATAGGTCATCTTAGTTATAACAAAAGCTCTTTTTAATGTTCTAATCTGTGTTTTAGTAGCTACAACTCCAGCAGTGTAAAAGTCAAATAAAACAGCAGCAGATTAGAGCCAAGGATAAAAACCTTTGTAGAGTTTTTGCATCACCAACTGACAATACGACACAGTTTGTATCTTGAATAGAATAGAATTGTCATTGTACATGTACAATGGCACTGTGGGTGCTCCACATCAACTGTGCAGGACATATAAGTAGTGACACAACAGGAATAAATAACAAACAAGAAGAATATGTGCAAAATAAGAGGAACAGCAGGGTTTCATTCAGGGGTTTTAGCTGCATATATACAAGAAGTTACAAATATAAACCATATTGCTACAGCTGGAATCGTATAGCTATATAACACTAGCAATATGCTGTGAATAATAGGAACATTGTAACACAGAAAACACTGACCTCAAGCTCCACACGGTTTGCTAACCCATTAATCTCTTTGCCATTAGCCCTGTAAACCAATCAACTTAGTCTATTTTAGGTGCAAAGCAATATTTATTATTTGTTGCCTTTCAGAATAAATACTACTTTTATTTTTGGAAGATTAAGTCAGAAACATTAAATCCTTATTTTGGCACAAAAAGAAACATTTCTGTCCTAAACCACGCCTCCTGGAGCTTCAGGACTCCAAAACTTGAACATGATAGGTCGTGCCGGGCTATGATTCCAGAAAATTATGAGTCTTTTTTGTAATGGAAGGCACTGAAACAATATCCTGTTAATAGTCAAAAGGAAGCCTAAATTCTCCAGAGAGGAATTACACAGAAGTGTGTCCTGTGTTAGATGAAATAGGGTTGGGTACACAGCTTCTTTGGTATGTGGAATTTGGTATTCCCAAATGTAAATTTTAATACAGAAAAGCTGTGTGGCCAAAGATGTAATTTCAAAGATGACAAAAGGGTAAGCGATCCCTGCCTCTAAGTTATTCTCATATAACCTGCTGGGCTACTGATTAAAATCAGCAAAAAAGACTACACTAAGAGTATTTTTACATTGATTAATCAACTTTCAGAACTTTAACCACAGAAAACAGACTTGTCAGACTTTTATGTTCAGTGCACTGTCTTTGATCCATTGGTTTACTTTGGTATTATACGGAAACTGCGTGGAAATGCCCATTACATATGGATATTTCCACATCTCCAACATTTTTTTTTTTTAAAGTTTGATTCTCGAACAAAACTCCCTTGCAAATACAAATTTTAGTAATCATTAAGTTACATACAGTGTTGTGACACATGAAACTAAAGCAAACTGAGAATGTGACGCAGTGTGCTTTCACTGTTGGAATATGAAATTAACATAATACATGCAATCTAAATCACCATTTAATCTTCAATCTTTTGTAAAATTATATTGCTGTTAGTGATCACAATATGTGTGATAAAGTCCATGCAAAGATTCGCTCAGATTGGCACCGTGTTAAGGAGATACAGACATATATACATAAATACACTATGATGATCACGGCTATGCAGCAATCTAAAGTTTTTAAGCTTCACGGTTACTTCTGTGACTTTCGGTAGTACGATCTATGTTGTCATAGTAATTTATCATGGCCAATTTAATAATTCCAGCTTAACTGGTTAAATTGCAATGATCAGTTCAATTCACCAAATCACAACAACAGTAGCCTAAAGGCGCTTTATATTGTACAAACAATAAACAACGTTGTTTGAGCAAGCATTTGGCAACAGTGGGAAAGAAAAACTCCCTTTTACCAGGAAGAAACCTCTGGCAGAAGCAGGATGAGGGAGAGGGAGATGAGAGGAAGACAGGATAAAAGATGCGCTGTGGAAGAGAGCCAGAGATTAATAATAACTCATAATTAAATGCATTAGCAGTTCACTCCTGATACAGAAGATAATCAATAGGGAGCCTTGTAAGATGTGAAATATTAGTAAATGCTATTACTGATTTATTGTTCAGAACAGTTCATCTGATTCATTTCTTACTCTTCTGTCAGGTTCTATAAATTTTTTGCACGCCTGTCATTTACATTGTATCAGTATTGTTAGCTACTTTGACACTTTTGACATTGATACACTACAGCTTAACACTGTAAACAGAATATTAAAGCAGCCTTTGTGAATTTAATAGATGTAGATTTGTGTTATATGCTAATCTGTTGATAACCACTGACTGCAATATCAAATGCAAGGCTAATCATATTTAACACTATACTGCTTCTTTTGCAGTGTTAACATATTTCTTGGCTTTTTGGTGCAAATGTTGTTTAAAACATTTATCGTGCAGCTAATGTGTTTCTAGCGTAACTTCAATTGTAGGCAAAAGTGAAGAAAACAAAATAAAGCTTTCAGTGAACTTTGTGAGCTTTTGGGGTTTTTTTTGTTTGTTTGTTTTTTGTTTTGGTTTCCTGGTAATGAGGAAAAGAGAGGGCATAATATTTCCTTTAAACTGATTTGTTTCATAATGGAACAATCCATCTTGCATGAACATGATTGAGGTTAACAGCTAAGAGTGCTTCTCTTTGGTCAGTCGTGGCAAAGTGCATTTCCACGGGTGCATGGATAAACACGCAAGAGGTGACCCAAGGCTCTTCTGAGTCCCAGAGTGTGCTGCTCACCGCCAGCAGGAAATTAAACACCCAACTTTGCAAATACATGTCAGCAGCTTGCAGTTGCCATGGAGACTGACAGTCACCTCAGCCAAAGAATACTCTAGTGAAAGAGCTGAAGAGTTTCAATTTAATGATGACTTTTTCCTTCTGTAGCAGCCACTCATCAATTACCCACAACAACAGAGACACCTCCCTGGTGATTAGCCAAGGGCTGACCGCTTTAACAAGCAAGGGGACGGCTCAAATCCCTGACCTAAGTATTCAAAAGAGTATTCTGACATGCAGGATAGCCTTCTGCCATTCTACTGTCAGAATAAAGACTCCTGAACTTGATGAACAATCCTGTTTATTTAAGATTACCACTGTAACTGTGTTTTGAGAGAAATATATTAGGCAGCTAAAATAAGTAATTATTATTTAAATAATAACATAATAAACTGGGACCTTTTTAAAAAGTGTGTCCATGAGGACATAAAGGATCTTTTCTCTACAATATACACTCTAACTCAACTAGATCATCATTTACATTTGTAATGGTTATGTTTAGAGATGTATAATAGTTTCCTTTGAATTAGGAAGAGTGATAAATGACTCATTTTACCAACAGTAATATTTATTTTATCAATATAAAACCTCAAAGTCAACAGCGTAGTAGCAATTCTGTAAGCTAATATAAGGCTGTGTACACTGTGAAATTTTCACTTGAGATATCGAAGATTCACTACCTCACATACCTTGTCCCTCAATGTAGTGTAAAAGTGAGTTTTAAATTGGTGCTATACAAGACTAAAGATATGTGAAGAATTCATAGTTTTCCACTAAAAAGTGTAAAACTGATGGGTGTGGTATAACGAGATGAGAGTGAGGGGAAAAAAAGATCACAACTTTAATATATTGGCTACTCTATATTGGCCCCCAGAATTTAATTTCAAAGCCCTCTCCCCTCATCCAAAATCCTGAATGATCTATCCCTATTGTATCTCAAAAAGGCTGCCTCAAAGTACCCTATTATCCTGATGGCGCTTCCAAAACTACAATAGAAGGCAGAGTGCTCAGACTGTTGAGCCTGGTTGGACATGGTGTGTCCATCCTTTTTAAGCCAGTCGGTGTGAAAAGCACAATTAACTTGCAACATACAGTGTGAGAGACAATATATTAAAATACATGACATTAAATATGCATCTAATTTCTCTTATTGTCTGTACTGCTAAAATTGTTTGTTATGCAGCAGATTTAATCACAAATGTTGAAGCCAATTGGCCTGGCCTAGTGCATGATGATCAAATGTATCAGGAGTGTAGCTTGAGCAACAGATTTGCAAATGTAAATTCAATATATTATATTTTCTTTCCATTCTTAAAACAATCTTAAAATGTATCCAGTTATAAATACAGGAGAGCTTGATGGCTATCTACTTGATGATAGGGGACACCCATGATGTCAGCCCTCTGTGCTGACTCGTTAACCTGACCCTGAGCCACGCCCCGGTTCATGTTGGAAGAACACATTATATATTTTATTATATTTATTTTTCTTCATTCACTACAAAATCAACAAATTCCTGGTCTGTCTTTCAAATCTGACGCTCCGAGTATCTTATTTCTTTTCTGTTTTTGTCTTTTTTTTGTCTTTTTTTTTGCTGTAGTGAATCTCATCCCCAGGAAATGTATTGATTGAATACTAAGGCATATTTAAACTGTCGTGGTTCCTGGGTATGAAGTTTTTTTGTTCTTTGTTCTTGCTTAAAAGATTTTTTAACAGATTTTTCAGTGTTGTTGTAATTATGTTTTGGTTATGTGCTGCTGGTAGGTTTTTAATGGTAATCTAGTCCTCGAGTTTTATTAAATGTCTATGTCCAGTTCATGTTCTGCTTGGGGTATTTGTGTTTCCCTGCCTTCCCTGTGTGTTGTCTAGTCTCCGTCTCTGTATCTGTTGCTGCTGTGTCATCGTCTGATATGCATTCTGTTCAGTTGTTTAGCCTTGTGTCATTAGTTTAGCGGTATTCCCAAGTATCTCCCTTCATCCTTATTAACTCGTGTGTATTTAAATCCTTGATTTTCTTTGTTCTTTGACATGTAGTCGTCAAACATCCCCACATAGTTGTGTTCCCTGTAAGTTTTGTGGCATGCCCTTGACATGTACATTAGTAAGTTTCTGGCTCCAGAGTTACCTGGGTTTCATAGTAAAATGTTTTAAAGAGATTTCTGTTAAGTTTAAGTGTTGTCTCAAGTCCCGCACTTTGATCCACCTACAGGCTGAGGCAGCCTGCAAAGTAAATTAAAGGCTACATAAGTTTGAAAATATGCCAATACACCAAGAAGGGTCATTTCAGTGATGAAAAATACTTTTAATGGAAATAAATACAGTAATGCAATGTCTGTGACCTAATGGTGTTTTGAAATCAATATCAACAAATGAAAAGTGAGAGAGGCTGGGATGGACTTAACAGTATTTTAGGGCCCTAACGAAGCGGAATAAAAAATACATTACACATCAGCTTCACAACCCAGAGTGCTGAACTATAAAGGAAATGTGGAAGAGGGGACCCACCACCAGGTGTTTCTGTCAAAAATCTTTCAGCACTATGGACACCCAGCCCAAGACCAAGTGCCTAACAGTCATATTAAATAAAAACACTAACATTTATTCCAAAACCAAAAATGCTAAATCCACACACACGTACACCAAACAGTATTAAAAATTCTCAATAAGTCTGCCACCTGAGCTGTGTAGCGCCAGTTTTACCTTCAATAGCTGTAGCGCAACACTCCGTAATCACTCTGTGAAGGCCACTTCCCTCAGCTACAGCCCAAGCTCTGGGGGGGCTGTAGCTGAGGGGGTAGAGCAGGTCACCTACTGATTGGAAGGCTGGTGGTAGCAAGATACTAAGCCCAAGTTGCTCTCTGATGCATCGATCGGAGCATGAATGTTAGATACAGTCCATATATAAAAGCGTATCAAAAAAAAGTGCTTGTGTGAATGAGGCAAGTTGTGTAAAGCACTTTGAGTGCTGAGATAGAGTAGATAAGTGCTATATAGGAACCAGTCTGTTTATTTACTCTCAGAGAAAAGGCCACTGCAGGTTATACAGTTATACATACAGTGGGGCAAAAAAGTATTTAGTCAGCCACCGATTGTGCAAGTTCCCCCACTTAAAATGATGACAGAGGTCAGTAATTTGCACCAGAGGTACACTTCAACTGTGAGAGACAGAATGTGAAAAAAAAATCCATGAATTCACATGGTAGGATTTGTAAAGAATTTATTCGTAAATTAGGGTGGAAAATAAGTATTTGGTCACCTCAAACAAGGAAAATCTCTGGCTCTCACAGACCTGTAACGTCTTCTGTAAGAAGCTTTTCTGTCCCCGACTCGTTACCTGTATGAATGGCACCTGTTTGAACTCATCATCTGTATAAAAGACACCTGTCCACAGCCTCAAACAGTCAGACTCCAAACTCCACCATGGCCAAGACCAAAGAGCTTTCGAAGGACACCAGGAAAAGTATTGTAGACCTGCACCAGACTGGGAAGAGTGAATCTACAATAGGCAAGCAGCTTGGTGTGAAAAAATCAACTGTGGGAGCAATCATCAGAAAATGGAAGACATACAAGACCACTGATAATCTCCCTCGATCTGGGGCTCCACGCAAGATCTCATCCCGTGGGGTCAAAATGATCATGAGAACGGTGAGCAAAGATCCCAGAACCACACGGGGGGACCTGGTGAATGACCTGCAGAGAGCTGGGACCAAAGTAACAAAGGTCACCATCAGTAACACACTACAACGGCAGGGAATCAAATCCCGCAGTGCCAGACGTGTTCCGCTGCTGAAGCCAGTGCATGTCCAGGCCCGTCTGAAGTTTGCCAGAGAGCACATGGATGATACAGCAGAGGATTGGGAGAATGTCATGTGGTCAGATGAAACCAAAGTAGAACTTTTTGGTATAAACTCAACTCGTCGTGTTTGGAGGAAGAAGAATACTGAGTTGCATCCCAAGAACACCATACCTACTGTGAAGCATGGGGGTGGAAACATCATGCTATGGGGCTGTTTTTCTGCCAAGGGGACAGGACGACTGACCCGTGTTAAGGACAGAATGAATGGGGCCATGTATCGTGAGATTTTGAGCCAAAACCTCCTTCCATCAGTGAGAACTTTGAAGATGAAACGAGGCTGGGTCTTCCAACATGACAATGATCCAAAACACACCGCCCGGGCAACAAAGGAGTGGCTCCGTAAGAAGCATTTGAAAGTCCTGGAGTGGCCTAGCCAGTCTCCAGACCTCAACCCCATAGAAAATCTGTGGCGGGAGTTGAAAGTCCGTGTTGCTCGGCGACAGCCCCAAAACATCACTGCTCTCGAGAAGATCTGCATGGAGGAATGGGCCAAAATACCAGCTACTGTGTGTGCAAACCTGGTAAAGACCTATAGTAAACGTTTGACCTCTGTTATTGCCAACAAAGGTTATGTTACAAAGTATTGAGTTGTATTTTTGTTATTGACCAAATACTTATTTTCCACCCTGATTTACGAATAAATTCTTTACAAATCCTACCATGTGGATTCATGGATTTTTTTTTCACATTCTGTCTCTCACAGTTGAAGTGTACCTCTGGTGCAAATTACTGACCTCTGTCATCATTTTAAGTGGGGGAACTTGCACAATCAGTGGCTGACTAAATACTTTTTTGCCCCACTGTAATTAGTGTATATTTATCAATTGTCATCTAACAAGTACACCAAAGCCACTCAGTAAAGTGAAAGGACACTTTATTGCAACTATTTCTAGTTGAAATAGCTTAAATAAATAGACAGTGTATCAGTTATCTGTCTTTTTACATTACCTTGTTAATTTTATTCACATATTCAACTTTCTGTTTTCCAGATGTTGCATCTCCAGATTTATCATTTTCACATAATGGTTGCCTTTATCTACCAGTATGTTAGTTTGACAAGTTTAAGGACCTTGGGGGAAAAAATCTATATTATCACATCTAAGCCTTCTGCTTAGTCTCATATCTCTGTTTCTGTAACATAAATCACAAGCTGAGATTTTCCCAAGACACCACCCATCAGCTCGATGGAATCTTGCATACCTTAAAAATTTGTTTGATAAGGACTTTTTTATTCAAGATGTTACCATAAGAGACATTAAAATGAATGCAGTAGAAGAAGAAAAAACAACAACAAAAAATATACAATAAAATAGAAAAAGATTTTATGTGGCATACAGCTGGCATTGGTTTACACACAGGAACAGCAAAAGAAATCCTCAATGGATGTTTCACAAACACTGCCACAAAAGACTGCCAAGAACAGTCGACTCATTGCTGTTAATTCACATAATCCTTGTGTTTTGTATAACACCATAAATTCTGCGTTCTGAGGAAAAAAATAGTTCACACTCAGCTGATGGACTATCTAAGTTTCAATTTTCAGAAGCTCTTCCGTCCAGCTTAAGCTGTTTTACAGCACAGCGACAGCTCTCGTAAAGGTTATGAACAACATTTTTTTAGTGACATACTGTGGTAAACATGTATTGCTTGTTTTGTTGGATCTGACTGCTGCATTTGACACGGTGGATCATGGATCTCTTGACTACAGCTATGTGTGGGAATTTCTGGCTTGGCCTTTTGTGGATAAAATCATCTCTCTCTAACAGGAGCTTTTGTGTTAGGTTGGGTTCAGTCTCATCCTTGGTCCCCCTTTGCCATGGGGTGTATCGCATGGGCCACAACTGTTTTCATTGTATTTCCTGCTGTGTCTCTGGAATTTCATGTCATCTATATGGTGACGATTGCCAGCTTGATCTACATTTTAATCACTCGGATAGCTCCTCGATTAGACTCCTGTTTGATTGTCTTAGCGATGCTAAGTCATGGATGGCTCAAACTTGAGCATATTACTCCAGTTCTGTCCACCTTTTACTGGCTTTTAGATCCTTAAATTGTCTGGCGCCTGTATATTTGTCTGATCTGCTGCAGCTGTTGCTCTCAGTCCCTAAATCTTGGCGGAAACTTCGAGGCCACTATTAAGAATGCAAGGTGTACTCTAAGCTTTGGAATGACCTTCCTCTTCACATCTTCTTCCTACTTCAGTGGTGGTGTTTAAATCCTGGTAAAAACTCAGTTTTATTTGTTGGCTTTTGACTCACTGGGTAACTGACACTATTATTTTATTGTTATTTATTTATCTATTTATTGTATTTGTTGTTCTTATTGTACTTTTTATATTTCTGCTGTACAGCACTTTGGTCGGCCATTTGTTATATGAAAGTGCTTTATAAATAAATTATGGTATGGTAAGGTAAGGTATAGTAAACACATGTGCAGTGGAACTTATTCCCACAAAGGGTGCACTCAATCTGTTAGAAAAAGAAACATCAGCGACATTGTAAGCTACTTCTATGATGAACACATCAACTGCAAATGTTCCCAATAATAAACCACTTTTGATTTTGATTCTCTAAAACAAAAATTGGAATGTGGCAGCCATGGTGACATCCCATCACTTTCACAATGACAATATAAAATAACTAGGCAACAGTATTTCTCCCAAGCTGTCAAAGCTGCACAGCCCTAATTTCACATCTCTACTTGAATCTTGTACAACCTGCATCTGGGGTCTCATCTGGTCTAGTAAACCCCATCTTGTGCTTAGCGCTTGTTCCTGTGCTGCCATGATTACTGCCTCTGTGCTTTCAGTCCAACTTTGTCCAGCCATTGGAGGATTTTTCAATATCAGCCACTTCTTTTATCTCCCAGTTGTACCTGCCGGCAGTCCACAATGGTTCCTGTTCTTGCTCCTCTTCTTTATTGGGTTTCTGCTGCCGAGGGTATTCACTAAGTACACAGCCAGTTGTGGCCATCTTCCTGATGTACCCATGGATATTTGTTCTGACACTCACACTCACTGGTACTTGGCCTCCTCCCTTATGCTTAGCATGTAGTCTCAGCGTGCTGTATTTGGGGAGAAACCCCTTTATGTATGTTAAGGAGCTTTCTTGTCTTGATGTCAATGGCTTCTATTTCATGTCAGCTTATTATTGCAGCAAGGTATCTGATGACTGGCAGGGAGTAGGTGCTGATTGCCTGTGTCTTGTTCTTCCAGTACAGCTGACTCCTCAAGACTTGCCTTATTCTCTGCAGGTATTTCTTGACATTCCCTTTTGATTTAGTATCTAATGATTTCACCGTATTTATTTCTAAATCTGTAATGGTTGTTAGTTCTAAATGAAGAAGAATTAACGTATATGGCAATTAGACAAAGATTACCTGTCAAGACAGAATGTGATCTCAGCAGTGATAGGATTTAGGACAGGAACCACTGGATTCTAGATTTTGATAAGATAAGATAAGATAAGATAGAACTTTATTAATCCCTCGGGTGGGTTCCTCTGGGAAATTCGACTTCCAAAAAAAAGCACAGCAACGACCGAAGTTACAGTTACAGAATTGTTATATATATATATATATATATATATATATATATATATATATATATATATATATATATATATATATATATATATATATATATATATATATATATATATATAATACAGAGACAAATATAAATAAAATATACGAAGGGGATAAATAGAATAAATAGGAATAAAAAATAAAAATACAAGTGAATTGCACATTTCAAGTATTGAGTCTATTGCACTGTTGACTATTTACAAAAAGTATTGCACAAGGTATTGTACAGTGAGGTGAAGAGGCACTACAGCTTAGTTGTTCCCCCCTCCTTTGTCCTCCTGTTTCCCCTCCCTCTCCCCTCCAGAGAGGAGTTAAACAGTCTGATGGCGTGTGGGACAAAGGAGTTTTTAAGTCTGTTAGTTCTTGTCTTGGGGAGAAGCAACCTGTCACTGAACAGACTCTTCTGATTGTTTATGGCCGTGTGCAGAGGATGCCCAGCATTGTTCATAATGTCCAGCAGTTTCTTTAATGTCCTTTTCTCTGCCACTGTCACCACAGTGTCCAGCTTCATGCCAACCACAGAGCCAGCCTTCCTGATCAGTTTCTCCAGCCTGCATGAGTCCTTCTTTGCTGTGCTGCTCCCCCAGCACACCACAGCATAGAAAAGTACTCCAGCAACCACCGACTGGTAAAACATCCTCAGGAGCTTCCTGCAGATGTTAAAAGACCTCAGCCTCCTGAGGAAGTACAGTCGGCTTTGGGCTTTTTTATACAGGTGCTCTGTGTTGCATGACCAGTCCAGTTTATTGTCCACCCACAGCCCGAGGTACTTGTACTTGTTGACCACCTCCACCTCCTCCCCCTCTATCTGAACCGGCAGTGGACCTTCTCTGGACCTCCCGAAGTCCACAACCAGTTCCTTAGTCTTTGAGGTGTTGAGTTGCAGGTGGTTTGTGTGACTCCATGCGACAAAGTTCCTCACCAGACTTCTGTACTCCTCTTCCTGATCATCCCAGATACACCCCATGATGGCCGTGTCATCTGCAAACTTCTGAATATGGCATAATTCAGAGTTGTAGCAGAAGTCAGAGGTGTACAGGGTGAAGAGAAGAGGGGACAGCACAGTTCCCTGTGGTGCTCCTGTGCTGCTGACCACAGTGTCAGACGTGATGGTGGTGAAGATAATGCAGAGGCTGATTGGCTCAAAAAAGGCAGGCGAGAAGATGATTGGACTAGAGTAATGATGTCAGTATTGACACTGAGCGTGTGAGAAAACGGCAGTCACGCAAAGAACAGGAAAGCAGCTGAACATCCGGGAAAGCAGGCAGAGGGATGATTACAGATTTTCCATACTGAACTTACCCATAAGCTTAATTTAATTATATTCTGCTTGGAAAATTATAAATAGGTTAATCAAGTTATAGAAATCAATATTTGGTGTGACTGCAGCACAGTCTGAATTCTCCTCAGCAAGTTCTTCAATTAGTTTTCTGTGATTGTTCTCAAGGCTTCTTGAAGCACTCTTCTTTGAAGCCCTTCTTTGACATATGCTTTTATGAAACAGGTGTTTATTGATGATGTGACTAGTGATAGAACCATCAATCACAGTGAATTGTGAGATGCATAGGTGTCAGACTGCAGCAAAGGCATTTACTGCAGCTACACACCTGTATGTGTGTAATTTCATTGTTTACAAATGATAAGAATGACACGAATATAATGAAGATAACCTTTATAACATCCTATGGTTTAATTTTCATAAAGCTTAAAGTTAATTATGAACTTAAATTTGAATGAATGAAGAGGTTGACAGGTGTTTTTTAACAGGCCAGTGTGAGCTTCTTTTTGCCCCACACCTTTAGAGCCACCCCTGTGGTTTTTGCAAGTTGCTCTGTCAGCATCAAGCAACAGCCACAGACAGGCGAGAGTAAAACACTGTACTGGTCTGATAAGCTGCTCAGAAAAATGTAAGCTGCAGTCTGAGGCCTTTCATTATGCTCACATGCACTCTGTTGTAAATGATTAGGTCTATCTTCAGATTTCAGTCCCTCATACAGGAAAGCTCCATGGATTAAAGTAATCTTCGATCCAGCAGGTTATGCTGACCTGCCTTGGTTGTAGATGAGGAAAGCTTTCTGTAGTCATGACAATATAAGCTGAGCCAATGACTAAACTGAAATACTATCATGTGCTCCAATATTAAAGTAAGGAAAGGCATTAGTGAACTTTACAAACGATTTACTTCTGGCCTCTGAGAGTGAACTCATCTCTGTGCTTGTCCTGCTAGACCTCAATGCAGCACTCTGTACTGTTGACCATAATATTTTTTGCAGTAATTAGAGTTATGCTATAGCAGGGGTGCCCAATCCCAGTCCTCAAGAGCTACCGTCCTGCAGCTTTTAGACGCATCCTTCTTCTGACACACCTGAATCAACTGAATGGCTTGTTATCAGGCCTTTGCCAAACTTGATGGCATGCTGAAGAGGTAATCACACCATTTGATTCAGCTGTGTTGGAGTAGGGATGCATCTAAAAGCTGCAGGATAGTAGATCTCGAGGACTGGGATTGGGCACCCCTGTGCTATAGGTATTAAAAGTTACTGCGTTGAGTGGTTTGATCTATCTATCTAATAGCCTGCAATTTGTTTGTGTAAATCTTGAATTTCTACCAGAAGTTCTACCAGATTCGGTGCTGGTAACATTTCTGTTTCCATTATACATAAATGGATGGCATTACCCTCGCCTCCAGTAATACTGTGAGGTTTGTTTTTGACCAGGATATTTCCTTTGGTTTGTACAGTAAAGAAATATGTAGGAGCCTTTTCTTCAAATATCTCTAAAATTAGAAATATCCTGTCTCAGAGTGACACTGGAAAAATAGTTCAGCATTTATTACTTCTAGGCCAGAGTAATTCATTATCAGCATGTCCTAAAAACTCCCCGAAAAGCCTTCAGTTGATCCAAAACGCTACAGTTAGAAGACTAACAGGGACTAGAAAGCGAGCATATTTTGCACATACAGGCTTCTTTTCTTTGGCTCCCTGTTAAATACAGAATTGAAATGAAAATCCTTCTCTTAACATGCAAGGTCTTGAATAATCAGGGCGCATCTGTTTGTACTCCACTCTGCTTTAATCATTAGTTGTTATTAATCTTTGGCTCTCTGCCACAGCATGTCTTTGTTCTGTGGTCCTCCCCTCACCCCCAACTGCTCATGGAAGATGGCCACCGTTACCTGAGCCTGGCTCTGCCGGAGGTTTCTTCCTGTCAGAAGGGAATTTTTCCTTCTCACTGTCACCATAGCACTTGCTCATATGGGGTCATCTAAATGTTGGGTTTTCTCTGCTTTCTTTAAATCATTGTAGGGTCTTTACAGTGTAAAGTGCTTTAAGGCAAGTGTTGTGATTTTGTGCTATTTTAATAAAATTGACTTGAACCGAACTGCTGTTCTGCATAGGCCTGAAACCCGTCAGCAAGATCATTAACAAGACTGGCTACAGATACCGACTACGGAATGGAGCAATCGTTTCTCACTTCCTTTACATGGATTGCAAGAATTTACAAGGATCTACAGCAACGACATCTTAAAGCAAAATGCCATTCAGACAGGAGAAGTGTATCGAGTGGTAACAAAGAGAGGGAAGGTAGTCAGAACTGAGGAGATTGTGCTCCCAGAAGCCAAGATTGTAGACACTAAGAGTAGATACAAGTACCTTGGCATCTCACAGGAAAATTGACACCATGAAGAGACCATAAGGAAAGCTGCAACTAGCAAATAAACATTTTATTTCAAATGCCATTTTCTATAGGTGCTGGTTCAGCCAGGGATGAGGGTGGTGGGTGCCTAAACAAGGCTGAAGAAAGATGGTAAATGGGAGAAATAGATGTTTGCATCACTGACATTTATATCTTGTACCGCTATTATGCCCACTTGGTCCATTAAAAAAATCTTTCACTGACATCCTCATTAATTCACAATCCTCAGTAATCATGGTGATGAATGGCAATGGTGAATATATCTACACACACACACACACACACACACACACACACACACACACACACACACATATATATATATATATATATATATATATATATATATATATATATATATATATATATATATATATATACATACATAGTTTATCCTGCAGAGTAAAATAAGAGGGGACTGTTTAATCATTTTTTTCATCTTTCAGTGCACATAGTTCCAATCCATTTGTTTTTGATGACTTGCAACTTAATGATAGACTTCTAACATCTTTAAATTGCCATTAACCCTATCATTTATTTTTTTCGAACATGGTTGTGTTCAGAAGTTTCTGCACTTCTGCAGCCCAGTGCTAAAACTCCATGAGTCATTGAACAGAATCCCCACTGTGACATTTAAGTGAGTTCAGCTGTGTTGCTTTTTTGTGTGTGTCTGACGCAGGGTGCATCAAATCTATACATATGAAATCAGATTATTGATATGTCTGTAGTAAAATGTCTATGGTGTGTCAGAGTAATCTCTGTTTTAGGTTCAGGCTTTCCTAATTTAGAATCACTCAAATTATCAACAGTATCTTAAAGAATGGATGCCATGAGTTCTAATTTTATTAAAGTAGATGGAAAGATTGTAAAAAGACTGGTATGACTGGCACTTTTCTAATCCTACTCACTACTCTAAGTACTTCATAGTAGCTTCATAGAATGGTTTGTTCTATGCTCTTTGAAGCACTGTCTTTGGAGTTCAGTATCTTACCCAAGAACATATGGAGACCGGGTGAGCAAACCATCAATCCTCAGCCCATGATTCACACTTTCTCCTGAGCCACAGCTGCCCCAAAGACATAAAAAATGTATGTGGCAGAAGGCACAGAGAGGAAATCATTAAAACTACTAACAAATAAAAAACATGTAAAACATGGAGGATGGCACAACAAGAAATATTTATGTCAAAGGTCAAAAACCGAATAAAAAAAAATACACTGGTTAATGTTTAACAATAATATATGCAGTAAGTTTTACATTAAAAACTTGCATACCATATTTTTCGGGCCATAAGGCGCACTGCATTATAAGGCGCATTAAGAAACAAAATGGTCATATAAGTCAAACTTTACTCAACTCATTCTTCTTACTTCCTCCACTTCCTTACCATTGATCCATTGATGACGAATTCTCTCGCAGCTGCTCTATTCCCATGTTGTTGCAGTATATTAATAACTAACCTTGTATTGTGGATGGATTATCTCAGTTGTTCTCCTGACTGAAGTTTGGTCAGTTTCCACATCCTGCCATGCGATTGCATTTGTCCCTAACCATCGGGAACCCTCACGTTAACTTTTATCAAGGGGAAAAAAGTTAGCGTTCATCCTCCAGCTTCACTATGTTTATGTTATGCTAACATAGCTGTGTCGCTAGCGATCACGTAGCACATCATTATATACCAACTACCCGAACTTCAGTAACCCCACAAAAGTCACTGCTGTTAGTTTTCTGTCTTCATTTATGTTGGAAGGGATAGCAGAGGTGTACGTTTCAATTTTTTCAGAAATCACTCAGAACATGGTATATTATGTTTAGGTGGAATGTAGCAAGCTAACTTCCTGCTAACTAAAAACCTAAATTAATTAATTCTAAAATTTATTAAATTTAACAACTTCTATTTTCATGGATGCCTGGATGTTAAACTTAATTGTTAAACCTGGTAAAGCATAAATGCTGATCATTTTATTAAAGATGAAAGAATTTAGACAGTTCTTAACTCTCAGTGATGCCACAGTGTTTGTTTGGCTTTCGGACCTGAAGAAGACGGAGTTTTGGACCCAGATCACTCCGCGAGGCTCCTGACTATGGCAGCCGTAATGCTCCGACAATCCATCGGCTTTGCAGCTTAGAAAAGTTGTACTAAAACATTTTTAGACAGATTTTTGAGCGCCGTGTACCACATAAAATCGGTTCGAGGTCAGTAAGCACAACCAGAATTCATACATAAGGTGCACCGGATTTCAAGGCATGCTGTCGATTTTTGAGAAAATTAAAGAATTAGAAGTGCGCCTTATTGTGCAAAAATACAGTACATGCATCTACCATTTATTTTATTTTATTAAATGTATCAAACTTATCAGATACACCACTTAAAAAATATTAAAACATATATAATAAATATACACATGAAAAAGGTTTAAATCAACAACAAAAATATAATACAAGATATTACAAGGCCCAAATGACAAAAAACAAGTAACAGCAGATCGTTCATGATGACCGATTCCTCTTAAAACTGTTTGTTTGAGATTAAAATGATCAGTCTCTTCACGATGGACTCATAGACTGATTTTCCCCCACTTTTCTGTCTCATATATGTGTCAGCCTCGAGCTGCTAACTGAATCATACAAAAATATTACATTGGAAACCAAGCCTATAATATTACCAAAACTCATAATTATGATGATGCATGGTCCTTAGTTATTGGTGCACACACCCAGGTGCACTGGGAGACTACTTTTCCCTTTCGCATTTCTCTGCATGAGATTTTGTGAATATTTTAAATTCACTTATTTTTATCACTATCATTCTATCATTATCACACTGACTGTAAAACGATGAGTTTTAGTGATCTAATCTGTACCATCATACATAACCGATTAAAATTATTTTGTTCCCAAATTGTTGCAGTAAAACACAATTTAATTTCTGTTTCTCATTTCTTTCTATTGATTATTATTCCTTAAAATGCTCCAAATGTCCCTCCCCCCTCCTACAACAAGTTTGACAGAAATTTTAAACATAAACTCCAAGTTTCCTGTTCCAGAAAATTGTAGTTAGTTCACTAAAAATTTGTATGTGTGAATGTGGATAATGGAGGAAAGAAAGAAAGTCATCAAAATGGAGCTTTGACACAAGGATTCACCATGGTAACAGGTAACGAGCAAAGCCTCTATGTCTATTCAGCAGTGAAAGAAATATAAATGCAATTCAACATGCACCAAAAAAACACCCATGACCCATGTCATCATTCAGCTAGACTGAATTTTCCTTAAAAGCTAAAGCTAGAATCTCGTTAGACTTTATAAATGAATTATTTGGTTGTAAACTGAATAGAAAATTATGAATCCAATGGATAAGATACAGTTTAGTTTTGGGCTTGAGATATTATTAAAATCCAGTAAATGATTTTGGGGTGATATACTTCATAGTATGGCTCATCAGCTTTATCCTACTGTAGTTACAACAGTTCTGTAAATTAACATTAGTCTTCTTCATTCCTCAGGTGTCCCCTTACTCTGCAAAATTGTGTTAAAGTCTAGTCAAAAGATCCACCGCACTTTGCACATCCTTTTCAGCTCAATCTGTCTGCCTAGCAAGTCAATCAATCAATCAATATAAAAGCTAGTATAAGCCTTTTCATTTGCCACTTTTCTCTGTTTTATGGCCATCTGGAAACTCTTTCTTGCCACCCAAAGCCTGCTTCCTCTATGTATCATTTTTTCCTCTTCAACTTCCACCATTTGATCATGTCTCTGCTTTAACTCACTTCATCTTCTTAATGTCCAAAACCATCAGACTACCGTCTGAAGCTGCCTATCTACATGTCCCCCTGCCACCTACTTAAGTCTCCTGTCTTTGAGATTACACCTTCTGCATAAGATGTAGTGCACCTTCCTAAACTCTTATGTAACTATACATTTCTCCCTCTTAAATTATGTGTTCAGCACAGCCATTTCCATCCTTTTTGTGGAAAAATCTCCCTTGGGGACACTACTATTTTATCCAGCTTATTCCACAATTCCTCTTTCACTTCTGATATCAAAATCTAGGGCATGTCAGGGCATAGGCAATGACAACATTTAGCACCATGCCTTTTTGTTATAACCCAAGGTCATGTGGGTTATATGTGTGTGTGTTTATGTGTGTGACTCCTCTCACCAGATGACGGTTGTAGGTTTTTTCTCTCTTTTCTCTCTCATAGGTGTGGGCATGGGCGTGTCTTGATGGAGACCAGTGCCTGCTGAGTGGTTGGATTGACTTCATTCCTGGTCCAGGATTGGATAATTGGTTAACCAGCAAGTTTGTAACCACTAGACAACAGCCACATTGCCCCTGTGGCCTCCACCACCCAACAAACAGACTGTACCTCTGATCATTGCTTTGAGTGTGATTCTCTGAAAATCTTTGCAGAATAATGTGTTAGTAAGTATAAGTTGATTTGTGTGTCTGGCACAAAAATATTATTATTATTATTTGTGAATTGGGTAACTTGTAGCCTTTTCACTGTATATATTGTCCACTGCAGCAGCCTCGTAATAGTGAGAAGTCCTGTTGAAATCAGTTTCCTCCTGTTTTTCAAAATAGAGGTTTAGGTAAGCAAATTGTTTTTTGGTTTACTTTGTTTGATAGGGGACCTTTAGAGATTTTTTCTTGGTTATTTTGGCATTGCTTACGCTCTGAGTCAAGAAAAAATGCTTGCATAGCATTAAGAAATTGCTCAGTTTTGGCTCTTTCTTGGATGGTGTTGGAGCCGGGGGGTCACATTTGTTACATTCAATTTACTTCTAGGCCAAGAACGTAACACTTTGATTTCCTACTTCAAATTCACGACTCTGCCTGATACTCTCTTCACTTCTATAACACTATTCATATATGCTTCCTTCAAGATTATCTCTACAGGGTGGGCCATTTATATGGATACACCGTAATAAAATGGGAATGGTTGGTGATATTAAAGTCCTGTTTGTGGCACATTAGTATATGTGAGGGGGCAAACTCCTCAAGATGGGTGGTGACCATGGTGGCCATTTAGAAGTCGGCCATCTTGGATACAACTTTTGTTTTTTCAATAGTTTTTCCTCTTCTTGCCACAAACAGGACATTAATATCACCAACCATTCCCATTTTATTATGGTGTATCCATATAAATGGCCCACCCTGTACTTGGTTTTACTTCCTATCTTTGTATTGGTAAAGCAGCTTAAATCCAACTCCAATGCCGGGCCTTACTTCCCTTTTATCTGGTCTACTGCACACACATTATATCTAACTTTAACTTTCTTCCTTTACCATAGTCCCTACATTTAAAGGCCCTATTCTCACCTCCACGCTGCTTGGATTCCTTTTTTTTTTGGGAGTAGTGTAAAACCAAACAAATTTAATTTTGTTTTAGAATTTTAAGTGCAAATTCATAAGTTGACAAATTAAAAAATTAGAATGTAAAATTTAGCTAACAAAAAAAATATGTACAAATTTAAAATTATGTGCAAATAAAGTTATGTACAACAAATTACATTAAAATACAGAAAAAACACTGTATTTCTTGTAACTATTTACAAAAATGACCATTGCAGCTGTAATTTACAGTATTTAAGGGTAAATCTACTTACCAAACATGACAGAACATATAAGACCTCAAAATAAGACACATAGAACATCATAAAAACATAAAACCTAGTACAAAATAACCACATTATGTTTTCAATATAAATGGAAGTGTAACAAAAGGAAAAAATCCTGGCTATACAAATCAAAGAGGCAGCGAGGTAAGAGTGGGGCAATATTGTTGGTGTCCATGTGGCTGATCAATAAAGACCTCACTGACTCTGTCACTTTTGCTTCTTGTTTATGTTATTTTCATACATGTAATATAATACATGCACTGCATTATACATTTAATAGATTGTTTATTCAAAGGTCTCTGCCTGAAAAGTCTTATACATCTATTCAACCTCGGCACTGGCTGTCCTGATTATTCTATTAAACCATCAAATAAGACAACTCAATGGATCCCTTATAAAGACAAAGACAAATGAGATAGCAGTTAATAAATGCAGTGAGTCTAGTTTGCCTCATTATGTTTCACTTTGCTATGATCAAATTCAAACAAGCTTGCGTTTGTGATTTTTGTGGTGGTAGGATAACTGTGTGTGTGTGTGTGTGTGTGTGTGTGTGTGTGTGTGTGTGTGTGTGAGTGCGTCTATGTGGTATGGATTGACATTTGACCTGCGCTGTACCTGGGCTCCGGGGACATTTCGACTTTTTGCTGTGTATTCATGTGTCCCCCTAAAACATGACTTGTAAATGCATTTTTAAGTGTCTAAATAATAATTTTTTCTACTTCTTATGAGGTCATTATTTATCTTTTGACCTGTATTTGCTTAAACTGTAGTGTAAATTCATTTATTAAACTATAATTAAAAGATTTTCTGATTTTCTTAAAAGTCCACCTATACCCCTCACCTGATTTTTGTGTATTCCAGTGTATTGCACAGCGACGTTTCGAGTTAGAGTGGATGTGTGTAGGTACTGCAATTTAATACACATTTTCAATACACACGGCCGGAAGTCATTGTGATTGGTAGGCTATATATATAGGCGGTACCTACAGGAAACGGCGCCACAACTTTCGCGCGCGTGCCCTTTAACAAGTGTATGTCGACGGCAATACGAAGACGGATTAAAAACACAAAGGTAAGCCTTTTTTAATGTAAAATGCACCATGACTTTAATACTATATGAAATTATAGGTGCACAGGCCTATATTAAACTGGTTTAATTTATGCTTTATGGACTGTTAGTGAGTCTTTGAAGAAGTAAAACGGCCCCAGCGTTTGTCATTGAGTAAATAAAATAGGGCTGACGACTAACCGCGTCAACGCGATAAAGCGGGCTAACCCGTGTTAGGATTTACTCGGTGTTAAAGCATTATTGTGGCTTAAACGTGTTAATGCCGACATCGCGACTAACGCGATTAACAATTAAACCAGCGCAGTCTGAGTCAAAATCCCTGATGTCGCTGTTAGCTAATTTCGGGCAGTTTGTCCAATGTCTGTCCATTCTGCTGACAGCCCTAAAATAAAAGCAAGGGTATAAGTGTATTTAGTCGTGTATTTATTTATATGCCTGAAGAAAAAACTTCTTACAGTTTTGATGCCTAAGCTTTCTCAGTACTTGTATCACTCTCTGCAGTCGCCATTACAGAAATGTCACATGTCGCCATTTTGAGTACTAGGCCTTTAACATTTTAAAAGAAGGCATAAATTAGCACTATGAATAAGTCAGCTGTGTTTATGCTGTAAACTACACTACTGCTAGTTCTGCTACTACTGATGATGATGACAATGATGACGATAATCGTAATACTTTATATGCTTTGGTAATACAGCCAATCGTACAGGAGAACATGCGAAGGAGACGCATTCCTCCACGGGAGGATGCAGTCTGTCATGTTTCTGCTGGAAGGGACAAACTGGGACTTGATATCCACTACATAAATGCCTTCAAAGGTAAGTTGGTCTTTAGTTTGGATTAGATTTGGAGTTTGTCACTTTGTCTTTTGTCACTCACTTGGTATGCCTCTGCAATTCAGGTCGGGGCATTTTCACGACTGTTCCATTCCAAAAAGGAGACTTTCTTTTGGAATACAGAGGTAAACTCATAACAAAAGAAGAATGTGAGCAGAGACACAGAGTTTATCATGACAGCCTGAAGGTGTTCATGTTTGAATTCAAGTTTGATGGAAAACTCTGGTGGTGCGTATTATATCAGTGTAGTTTGATTAAGATTAAATGACACATTGCTTTTGATTTATGAAAAAAAAAGCTTCCTAACTAACTAGTTAAGCTAATACTTTTTTGCCTAACCCCACAGTGTGGATGCATCTCAAGAAGATGGGTCATTAGGCAGACTTGTCAACGACAACCACATCAGTCCAAGTGCTAAGATGAAAATATTAAATATCAATGGAAAGCCCCATCTATGCTTATTTGCAAGCAGAGACATAAATCCAGGCGAAGAAATAGACTATAATTATGGTGACTCGGATTGGCTCTGGAGATGCAAGGTATTTCTACAATTGTACTTTTTGGAACTGATAAATTGCATACCCTAAGCCATTTTTACATTTGTACCTACTCAAATTGGCTTAACGTGACTTAGGGCATCTAGTTTTTCACTGAAATTGAGTATCACCTACTGTGCCTGGGGTAACTATAGCAATGCAGCCGAGCATCCAGTGATATAAATGCCACAGCAAGCATGGACGTCAAGGTGACAAAATGCCTGCTGCTCAGTCTATACTTTAGTGTTCAATTCAGGGATCACGCTGTTAATTTTGGTCGCTATTTCAAACATTTCAGAGTTTCAAAAATGATGGCTTGGATTTTCACGAAGGAGGCGCACTCATAACTTATCGAGTGACACCATTGACCAGCCACCTGGTGGCATTCAGTCTATGTCAAATTTTCTGATCACTTTGGATCACTTGGAACCTTGGTGCAGTAGTTACTGAAAAACTACATGGTACTATAACCTACTGGAAAAACAGGGGTAGGTACTAATGGAAAACAGGCAATTGTGATGGCTGCCACATCAAAGCCCTCTAAAAGCACTAAAAAAATATCAGCAGGTATGCAGAAATAAAAAATGGCTTTCGGTTTCTAAATTTTAACAGTGATTGATGTTTAATGTGATTCTACACAGCAAAATCTCCAGTGTTAAATTAACACTGGAGAGTGTCTATAAGGGTCCACACCTCTGAGTGTTAAATACAACACTGTTGAGTGTTAAATTAACACTTTTGACAGTGTTATATGTTTAAAAGTAACCTAGTCAGTTTTGAAGATTAACAATGGCTAACACTGAGCAGTGCTGATTTTCTAACACTGGAAAATAACTCAAAATGTTAGAAATATTCCAGTGTTAGAAAATCAGCACTGCTCAGTGTTAGTCTTTGTTAATCTTCAAAACTGACTAGGTTACTTTTAAACATATAACACTGTCAAAAGTGTTAATTCAACACTCAACAGTGTTGTGTGGACCCATATAGACACTCTCTAGTGTTAATTTAACACTGGAGATTTTGCTGTGTAGCCTCTTTAGTTAGATTCATTTTAAATTTTGTCCCTTGAAGATAAATGGGCCCTAGTGACAGTTCGTTGCTGCTACAGGTGATTGTTTTACTCCTTTAGCAATGGCTTAAAAAATAAAGAAATCACACTGACTATTTGTCTCTTAATCATAGGGCCTTAAATTCTCTATACATGACAGTGAATATTTTAAAGACAATAGCTTGAAACTTATCTTTCTGATACAGTTTATTTAATGTTTCAAAAGCCTCTTCAAAAATGCACTGTATATTCATTTTCTATCTGTTACACACGAAGACGGAGACCAGCCAGATTCAGAAGACTGTGAGCTGCCTAAAGCCGCAACCAAACAGCTTTCCAAACAATGATCTGGACCTGAAACATCCAGAGCCTGAAAGGGTAAATATAATCCAGTGTACCACTTAATGAACTAATAATTTAATCTATCATCATTCTTTATGGATGCTGTGTGTGTGTGTGTTTGGCAGTCACCTGGGTGTGATGTGATTTACATGGACCGTGGCTTGTAGGTCCTTTTCATTGTTTCAAAGTGCAAGTCTGGATAACATCTGAGTGTGTGTGTGTGTGTGTGTGTGTTAACCACCCAAATGTGACTTAGGAGGACCACACTGTTATTGGGAGACTCCGTCAAAGTTTGCTTCATGGTGACATCACTCTGGTTTTAGGAGGGGTCTTCTCGTATTTCTTGACAGTTTGACCTACAGCATGCAGAGCTGACTGCATGTGCTTTGTTTCTATGTTGAAATTTTTTGAAACTCAGGCTTGAACATTAAGATAGATAGTACTATACAACTTCTTAACTTGTTTTAGGCACTTTTTACTGCTTTAGTGCATGGGCTCTCTCTGGCTGTGTACTCTGGCTTCTTCCCACAGTCCAAAGATGTAGCTTATGGGGTTAGGTTAACTGGTGATTCAAAACTGCCCTTTGGTGTGAATGCAAATGCTTGTCCTTCCATGTTAGACTGGTGATCTGTCCAGGTTGTACTACCCTATGGTAGCTGGTATAGGCCCCAAAACTGCTACCCCACAATCCTAATAAGGATAAGTGGAAGAGGATGGATGATTGCAAAGGAATCAGTTGTTAACTATTGTAGCCAGTATTTTTTTCAGAAGAAAACATTTCTTGAGTGGAAAGCCCCCCCCCCACACACACACACACACACACATGCAAATTAAAGACAGAAGCACAGGCCTGCCCAGTACAGTTGCAAGAAGAGCACTTGGTCTAATCTTTGTGCCATCTTTTCTTTGTTGCAGGATCTTGATGAAGAAATGCCTCAGCAAGGCTCAGAAGCCATGCATTCTTCTTCAGTGCAAGATTTTGAAGAGGTAACATTGACCTAGGACAGATTTTAATGAATGTTTCTCATGCACGATGTGTACCTTACGCTATTTGCCGATAGTGAAATGGTCTATTCATCCTCTTGAGTGATGCATTTTTAGTAACTGTCAGATTACTGTTCTTTTGTCTTCATTCTCTATCTGTTACACACGAAGACTGAGACCAGCCAGATTCAGAAGACTGTGAGCTGCCTAAAGCCGCAACCAAACAGCTTTCCAAACAATGATCTGGACCTGAAACATCCAGAGCCTGAAAGGGTAAATATAATCCAGTGTACCACTTAATGAACTAATAATTTAATCTATCATCATTCTTTATGGATGCTGTGTGTGTGTGTGTTTGGCAGTCACCTGGGTGTGATGTGATTTACATGGACCGTGGCTTGTAGGTCCTTTTCATTGTTTCAAAGTGCAAGTCTGGATAACATCTGAGTGTGTGTGTGTGTGTGTGTTAACCACCCAAATGTGACTTAGGGGGACCACACTGTTATTGGGGGACTCCGTCAAAGTTTGCTTCATGGTGACATCACTCTGGTTTTAGGAGGGGTCTTCTCGTATGTCTTGACAGTTTGACCTACAGCATGCAGAGCTGACTGCATGTGCTTTGTTTCTATGTTGAAATTTTTTGAAACTCAGGCTTGAACATTAAGATAGATAGTACTATACAACTTCTTAACTTGTTTTAGGCACTTTTTACTGCTTTAGTGCATGGGCTCTCTCTGGCTGTGTACTCTGGCTTCTTCCCACAGTCCAAAGATGTAGCTTATGGGGTTAGGTTAACTGGTGATTCAAAGCTGCCCTTTGGTGTGAATGCAAATGCTTGTCCTTCCATGTTAGACTGGTGATCTGTCCAGGTTGTACTGCCCTATGGTAGCTGGTATAGGCCCCAAAACTGCTACCCCACAATCCTGATAAGGATAAGTGGAAGAGGATGGATGATTGCAAAGGAATCAGTTGTTAACTATTGTAGCCAGTATTTTTTTCAGAAGAAAACATTTCTTGAGTGGAAAGCCCCCCCCCCACACACACACACACACATGCAAATTAAAAACAGAAGCACAGGCCTGCCCAGTACAGTTGCAAGAAGAGCACTTGGTCTAATCTTTGTGCCATCTTTTCTTTGTTGCAGGATCTTGATGAAGAAATGCCTCAGCAAGGCTCAGAAGCCATGCATTCTTCTTCAGTGCAAGATTTTGAAGAGGTAACATTGACCTAGGACAGATTTTAATGAATGTTTCTCATGCACGATGTGTACCTTACGCTATTTGCCGATAGTGAAATGGTCTATTCATCCTCTTGAGTGATGCATTTTTAGTAACTGTCAGATTACTGTTCTTTTGTCTTCATTCTCTATCTGTTACACACGAAGACTGAGACCAGCCAGATTCAGAAGACTGTGAGCTGCCTAAAGCCGCAACCAAACAGCTTTCCAAACAATGATCTGGACCTGAAACATCCAGAGCCTGAAAGGGTAAATATAATCCAGTGTACCACTTAATGAACTAATAATTTAATCTATCATCATTCTTTATGGATGCTGTGTGTGTGTGTGTTTGGCAGTCACCTGGGTGTGATGTGATTTACATGGACCGTGGCTTGTAGGTCCTTTTCATTGTTTCAAAGTGCAAGTCTGGATAACATCTGAGTGTGTGTGTGTGTGTTAACCACCCAAATGTGACTTAGGAGGACCACACTGTTATTGGGGGACTCCGTCAAAGTTTGCTTCATGGTGACATCACTCTGGTTTTAGGAGGGGTCTTCTCGTATGTCTTGACAGTTTGACCTACAGCATGCAGAGCTGACTGCATGTGCTTTGTTTCTATGTTGAAATTTTTTGAAACTCAGGCTTGAACATTAAGATAGATAGTACTATACAACTTCTTAACTTGTTTTAGGCACTTTTTACTGCTGTAGTGCATGGGCTCTCTCTGGCTGTGTACTCTGGCTTCTTCCCACAGTCCAAAGATGTAGCTTATGGGGTTAGGTTAACTGGTGATTCAAAACTGCCCTTTGGTGTGAATGCAAATGCTTGTCCTTCCATGTTAGACTGGTGATCTGTCCAGGTTGTACTGCCCTATGGTAGCTGGTATAGGCCCCAAAACTGCTACCCCACAATCCTGATAAGGATAAGTGGAAGAGGATGGATGATTGCAAAGGAATCAGTTGTTAATTATTGTAGCCAGTATTTTTTTCAGAAGAAAACATTTCTTGAGTGGAAAGCCCCCCCCCACACACACACACACACATGCAAATTAAAGACAGAAGCACAGGCCTGCCCAGTACAGTTGCAAGAAGAGCACTTGGTCTAATCTTTGTGCCATCTTTTCTTTGTTGCAGGATCTTGATGAAGAAATGCCTCAGCAAGGCTCAGAAGCCATGCATTCTTCTTCAGTGCAAGATTTTGAAGAGGTAACATTGACCTAGGACAGATTTTAATGAATGTTTCTCATGCACGATGTGTACCTTACGCTATTTGCCGATAGTGAAATGGTCTATTCATCCTCTTGAGTGATGCATTTTTAGTAACTGTCAGATTACTGTTCTTTTGTCTTCATTCTCTATCTGTTACACACGAAGACGGAGACCAGCCAGATTCAGAAGACTGTGAGCTGCCTAAAGCCGCAACCAAACAGCTTTCCAAACAATGATCTGGACCTGAAACATCCAGAGCCTGAAAGGGTAAATATAATCCAGTGTACCACTTAATGAACTAATAATTTAATCTATCATCATTCTTTATGGATGCTGTGTGTGTGTGTGTTTGGCAGTCACCTGGGTGTGATGTGATTTACATGGACCGTGGCTTGTAGGTCCTTTTCATTGTTTCAAAGTGCAAGTCTGGATAACATCTGAGTGTGTGTGTGTGTGTGTGTTAACCACCCAAATGTGACTTAGGAGGACCACACTGTTATTGGGGGACTCCGTCAAAGTTTGCTTCATGGTGACATCACTCTGGTTTTAGGAGGGGTCTTCTCGTATGTCTTGACAGTTTGACCTACAGCATGCAGAGCTGACTGCATGTGCTTTGTTTCTATGTTGAAATTTTTTGAAACTCAGGCTTGAACATTAAGATAGATAGTACTATACAACTTCTTAACTTGTTTTAGGCACTTTTTACTGCTGTAGTGCATGGGCTCTCTCTGGCTGTGTACTCTGGCTTCTTCCCACAGTCCAAAGATGTAGCTTATGGGGTTAGGTTAACTGGTGATTCAAAACTGCCCTTTGGTGTGAATGCAAATGCTTGTCCTTCCATGTTAGACTGGCGATCTGTCCAGGTTGTACTGCCCTATGGTAGCTGGTATAGGCCCCAAAACTGCTACCCCACAATCCTGATAAGGATAAGTGGAA
Organism: Diplotaxodon limnothrissa; assembly: GCF_057381915.1. NCBI lineage: Eukaryota > Metazoa > Chordata > Actinopteri > Cichliformes > Cichlidae > Diplotaxodon > Diplotaxodon limnothrissa. Next base: position 27,647,833 of record NC_140616.1, on the reverse strand, counting down.
GAGGATGGATGATTGCAAAGGAATCAGTTGTTAATTATTGTAGCCAGTATTTTTTTCAGAAGAAAACATTTCTTGAGTGGAAAGCCCCCCCCCCCCCCCCCCCCCCCCCCCACACACACACACACACACACACACATGCAAATTAAAGACAGAAGCACAGGACTGCCCAGTACAGTTGCAAGAAGAGCACTTGGTCTAATCTTTGTGCCATCTTTTCTTTGTTGCAGGATCTTGATGAAGAAATGCCTCAGCAAGGCTCAGAAGCCATGCATTCTTCTTCAGTGCAAGATTTTGAAGAGGTAACATTGACCTAGGACAGATTTTAATGAATGTTTCTCATGCACGATGTGTACCTTACGCTATTTGCCAATAGTGAAATGGTCTATTCATCCTCTTGAGTGATGCATTTTTAGTAACTGTCAGATTACTGTTCTTTTGTCTTCATTCTCTATCTGTTACACACGAAGACTGAGACCAGCCAGATTCAGAAGACTGTGAGCTGCCTAAAGCCGCAACCAAACAGCTTTCCAAACAATGATCTGGACCTGAAACATCCAGAGCCTGAAAGGGTAAATATAATCCAGTGTACCACTTAATGAACTAATAATTTAATCTATCATCATTCCTTATGGATGCTGTGTGTGTGTGTTTGGCAGTCACCTGGGTGTGATGTGATTTACATGGACTGTGGCTTGTAGGTCCTTTTCATTGTTTCAAAGTGCAAGTCTGGATAACATCTGAGTGTGTGTGTGTGTGTGTGTTAACCACCCAAATGTGACTTAGGAGGACCACACTGTTATTGGGGGACTCCGTCAAAGTTTGCTTCATGGTGACATCACTCTGGTTTTAGGAGGGGTCTTCTCGTATGTCTTGACAGTTTGACCTACAGCATGCAGAACTGACTGCATGTGCTTTGTTTCTATGTTGAAATTTTTTGAAACTCAGGCTTGAACATTAAGATAGATAGTACTATACAACTTCTTAACTTGTTTTAGGCACTTTTTACTGCTTTAGTGCATGGGCTCTCTCTGGCTGTGTACTCTGGCTTCTTCCCACAGTCCAAAGATGTAGCTTATGGGGTTAGGTTAACTGGTGATTCAAAACTGCCCTTTGGTGTGAATGCAAATGCTTGTCCTTCCATGTTAGACTGGTGATCTGTCCAGGTTGTACTGCCCTATGGTAGCTGGTATAGGCCCCAAAACTGCTACCCCACAATCCTGATAAGGATAAGTGGAAGAGGATGGATGATTGCAAAGGAATCAGTTGTTAACTATTGTAGCCAGTATTTTTTTCAGAAGAAAACATTTCTTGAGTGGAAAGGCCCCCCCCCACACACACATGCAAATTAAAAACAGAAGCACAGGCCTGCCCAGTACAGTTGCAAGAAGAGCACTTGGTCTAATCTTTGTGCCATCTTTTCTTTGTTGCAGGATCTTGATGAAGAAATGCCTCAGCAAGGCTCAGAAGCCATGCATTCTTCTTCAGTGCAAGATTTTGAAGAGGTAACATTGACCTAGGACAGATTTTAATGAATGTTTCTCATGCACGATGTGTACCTTACGCTATTTGCCGATAGTGAAATGGTCTATTCATCCTCTTGAGTGATGCATTTTTAGTAACTGTCAGATTACTGTTCTTTTGTCTTCATTCTCTATCTGTTACACACGAAGACGGAGACCAGCCAGATTCAGAAGACTGTGAGCTGCCTAAAGCCGCAACCAAACAGCTTTCCAAACAATGATCTGGACCTGAAACATCCAGAGCCTGAAAGGGTAAATATAATCCAGTGTACCACTTAATGAACTAATAATTTAATCTATCATCATTCTTTATGGATGCTGTGTGTGTGTGTGTGTGTGTGTTTGGCAGTCACCTGGGTGTGATGTGATTTACATGGACGAAGTTTATTAGTTGATATCTGCAACTGAATTGAAAACACACCTTTCCAACTGTCCAAAACAAATAAATGTTGCAATATTTTGCTAACAGTGTCACAATCATCGTCTGGTGTGCACAACAATATCATCTTTGGACAAGTGCATTCAGTGTGTGGGACCGGTTTCCTCCCTCAAGTGGCTTGGCTTTAAGTGCAAAGGTGAGACATTTAGTGAATAGGTACAGTGTATAGTAAAAAGCATTAATAGAGTTCAACAAGTTAAGACGTGCTGAAATGAACACTGCTCCCTTTTTAATTAATGGGTGGTCACGTCTAATTAAAGAAATGCAGTATTACCTCATTGGTGCAGGACCTTGTAAAAATGGTATACTTGTCCTCAATTCCCCATTCCATAACATAAACTGCTCAAAATAATAAAGGGAACACTTAAACAATGCGATGTTACTCCAAGTCAGTCACACTTCTGTGAAATCAAACTGTTCACTTAGGAAGTAACACTGACAACCAGTTTCACATGCTGTTTTGCAAATAGAGTAGACAACAAGTGGAAATTATAGTCAATTCACCATAATAAAGGACTGGTTCTGCAGGTGGTGACCACAGACCACTTCTCAGCACCTATGCTTTCTGGCTGATGTTATGGTCACTTTTGAATGCTGGCGGTGATTTCATTTTAGTGGTAGCATGAGACAGTCTACAACCCACACAAGGGGCTCAGGTAGTGCAGCTCATCTAGCGTAGCACATCAATGTGAGCTGTGGCAAGAAGGTTTGCTGTGTCTGTTAGTGTAGTGTCCAGAGCATGGAGGTGCTACCTGGATGTGGAGTAGGCCATAGGAGGGCAACAACCCAGCAGCAGGACCGCTACCTCCACCTTTGTGCAAGGAGGAACAAGAGGAGCCCTGCAAAATGACCTCAAACAGGCCACAAATGTGCATCTGTCTGCTCAAATGGTCAGAAACTGACTTCATGAGGGTGGCTTGAGGGTCCAGCATCCACAGGTGGGGATTGAGCTTGCAGTCCAACACCATGCAGGATGTTTGGCATTTGCCAGAAAACACAAAGTTTGGCAACTTCAGCACGGGCACCCTATGCTCCTCACAGCTGAAAGGAGGTTCAAACTGAGCACGTGACAGTCTGGAGATGCCGTGGGGAATGTTCTGCTGCCTGCAACATCCTCCAGCATGATCATATTGGCAGTGGGTCAGTAATGGTGAGGGGTGGCATTTCTGTGCCTGCCAGAGAGCCTGACTGTCATTGGGTAACAAGATGAGGTCCTCGGACCCTTTGTGAGACCACATGCTGGTGCATTTGGCCCTGGGGTCCACCTAATGCGAGACGACACTGGGCCTCATGTGGCTGGAGTATGTCAGCAGTTCCTCCATGACAAAGGCATTGATGCTATGGACTGGCCCGCCTGTTCCCCAGACCTGAATCCAATTGAGCACATCTGGGACATCATGTCTCACTCCATCCACCACAAACTGTCCAGGGGTTGGCAGATGCTTTAGTCCAGGTCTTGGAGGAGATCCTTCAGGAGACCATCCGCCACCTCATCCCGAGCATGCCCAGGCATTGTAGGGAAGTCGTACAGGCATCTGGAGGCCACACACATTCAACTACACACTTTCATGCCACTCAACTACCTAAAGAACAAAGTATTTAATAAGAATAATTCCTTCATTCACATCTGGGATGTCCTTTTTTTGGGGGGGGGGGGGGATTAGCAGTGTATGTGTAGTCATTAAAATATCCTTAATGTGAACAGTTTTTTTTTTTTTTTTTTTTTTTTTTCAGCATTTGACATTACTGCAATGCTTTGACAAAAAACTACTTCACTTAAATAGAACTGCAAAGCTAAATTAAGTCTATCAAAATGTGTTTCAGTTTGTTTAGGGGTCTGGCACAAATCTTGCCTTGCAAAATTGGCAAATCAGAATTGCCACCAGTCAACACAGGTGTGTATCCCATTCATATTTGGCTTGACTTTTTTTCAGTTTATTTTTTACCTGTCTAAAGTATTGATCAATTAAAAAAACTTTTGTTCTTACATTCCAGAAAGAAGAAATTTCTGAATATTCAGGGGAGGATGGATTGCCACATTCAGTTCTGGATCAAATATCAAGCGATGATGATGGCAACCACAGCATATCAGAAGAAGAATATGTGCCAGATTCAGAGTCATATGATGAAGATTCAGATGAAGACATCTCATTATTGCCAAGCACATCAAAAGGTCTGCTATGCCAAGATGACATCTCCAAAGCGCATGAACAATCAGATTCAACGAATTGAATCCACAACTTGACAAAGGACAAGCCACAAGATAAAAGTGAGCTTTGCGAAACTGAATCAGAAAAAATGACTTTAAGTAAAAGAAATTACTGCTATTTTTGTGGCAAACCACAAGCTAAAATTTCCCGCCACCTGAAAACGCACAAAACGGCTCCTGATGTTGTGCATGCATTTTCCCTGCCTAGAGACTCAAACGAGCGTAAAAGTCTGTTAGAGAAATTGAGAAATAAGGGAAATTTTAAGCATAATGCTGCAGTTTTGCATGGTGGAGTGGGACCACTGAAAGTGAAGAGAAGACCCAAGATTAAAGCAGTAGAGGGAAAGTTTGCTCATTGCTTTTATTGTCAAGGGATGTATGTTCGCAAGGATCTTTGGAGACATGTCCGCAGATGTCCTAACAAACCAAAAGATGACACGGATAAAGAACCTGGAAGAACCAAAGTACTCGGCCTGGCTTTAACTCTGGAGTCTCAGTGTTATCCGCAGGTGTCAAGTGGAGTCTGGAAGGTTCTTGCTGTTATGAAACAAGATGAGATTGCCTCAGCTGTGCGAAATGACTTTACTGTTATTCAGTTTGCCCAGTCCCTCTACAATAAACATGGACAAGACCCTACAAAGTATGATTATATACGACAGAAGCTTCGTGAAGCGGGACGTTTGTTGTTGTGTCTGCGCACAGAATTCTCAGTGCATAACATGGAAGAAGCTATTAAGCCTGCTAATTTCCAGAGAGTTGTGCAAGCAGTAAAGAAAGTTTCAGGTTTTGATGAAGAGACACTGTCATACAAAACTCCAAGCCTTGCGCTAAAACTGGGACATACACTGCATAAAATGTCTGACATTATCCATTGTCGTGCCCTCATGACAGAGGATGAAGCCCTAATCAAGTCCACTGATGCGTTCAAGAAGTTGTATGTCTCCAAATGGTCTGAGATGGTGTCTCACCGTGCCTTGAACACATTGAGTGAGGCAAAGTTTAACAAGCCATCAACATTGCCCTTTACAGAAGATGTTCGGATTCTCCATCACTACCTTCAAAAATCTGCAGAAAGTGCCTTTTGCAGCTTGGAGAACGAAGCCACAGCTCAGAATTATGCCCAACTTGCACAAGTTACACTCTCACAAATCATTGTGTTCAACCGAAGACGTTCTGGAGAGGTTTCAAAGATGCGCCTCAAAAGTTTTCTTGAAAGAGACAAAACAGCACTCCACACAGATGTTGCCATGGGGCTCTCAGAAATGGAACAGAGACTCTGTAACTATTTCTGTAGAATAGAAATAATGGGAAAAAGGGACAGAAATGTTCCAGTTCTGCTAACACCAAGCATGCTGGATGCTCTGTCACTACTGGTTAGTAGGAGGCCTGACTGTGGTATTTGTGCCACTAATATCTACCTCTTTGCAAGACCCCGATCAATGAGTCATTACAGAGGAATGGACTCCTTGCGTGTTCATGCACACCAGTGTGGAGCAAAGCAGCCTGAGTATCTAAGATCGACACAGCTCAGAAAACATGTTGCCACACTCTCACAAGTCCTTAATTTGAAAAACAACGAACTTGATCAGGTTGCAGATTTCCTGGGTCATGATATCCGCGTTCACCGCGAATTCTACAGATTACCAGTTCCCACAACACAGCTGGCCAAGATTTCCAAACTGCTTTTAACACTGGAAAAAGGACAACTTTCCCAGATCCAGGGGAAATCACTGGATGAGATCAAAATAGAAGGTTTGTATTGAAAGGAGCAAATATTAGGGCAGTAGTTGAATATTATGCTTTATCAACAGAATTAAAACCTAAAAGCACAGACCATTCTGTTAAATGTCCATGATTTAAGGTTCTTGAAGTCTATTGTTTCATCACTTTGCAACATTTGGCAAACTGCAGAGTGGTGGCCTTAAATAGTAAAACTATGTACTATAATTTCCAGTATTTGTTCTGTATTTTGTCATATCTCGTTGTTAATGTGAGGTTTTTGGGGGGTTTGTGTTTGGTTTTTTGGGGGGGTTTTCCCACAATTTCTCAGATGAAATTGCATTAAGTGATGCTGAAACAAAGGACAGTGAGAGTGAATCAGATGATGATGACACAGCACTCACAATGTTGGCGTGTGGCACCAGTGAGCCTGTACATGCAGTAGCTGATTCCACAAACACAGCGCAGCTCCAAGACACTGTAGATTGTGGTAAGTTACCACTAGCTTGGTTTCTGTGGATAAAATGTTTGTTACAAATATTAAAACTTAATCAAATTGTGTAATCAGCAGATGAAGGACCACTCACAATGCCTGCAGCAAGTGAGACTGCTGCTCCCTCTGAAGGTAAGGGGTGCAGTTGGTTCTCTAAGCTTATTATTGTTTCATCACTTTGCAACATATGGCAAACTGCAGAGTGGTGGCAAAAAGTCACTTGGATGAGTGACAAAATGTTTCTCCCACTGAAAACGCTACGTCCAGATTAACAGAATCAACGTTTTGGGATTTACTTACCTGGATGATTGAGCATGCATCAAGAGACTTTTATTCAACTTTTTATTCAGTCTTTTATTCACAGCGGAACACTAAATGTCTCATTTTAGAAATTTGATAAATTTTCAAAGAGAATTTTAGCTCGTTTTGATATTGATGGTAGCAACACATTTCAGAAGTTAGTACAGGGTAGCATCCATTCTTTTAACCACCAAATGTTTTTTGTTTTTTTTGTTTGGTTTTTTGTTTGTTTTAACTACTACTACTTTATATATCTTCCAGAGAAAAATGCTGCTCAATCCCACAATTCCCGAAGAGCTCCCAAAAACATGTGGTCCAAGGCTGAGGTTGCTGCAGTGATGAGGCATTTTAAAGACCACATAAACGAAGGGAAACTAGCCACCAAAAATGAATGCAGTCATTGCAAATTGGTAGAAGATCCGGTGTTGGCAGGAAGAACAGTTCAAAACATAAGAGATTTTGTAAGAAACAGAGGATTAACTGCAAAAAGGCAGAAAAAAATGAACTAAAATAACTGTTTAGAGAGCTGTGGTTTTACATCTTGGTCAGATTGCCAATTGTTGTTAACACTGATGTTCTGTTTAAAGAAAAAAAAGTTCTTGTTAAATACAGAAGTAGTTTGTATTTCATAATTTTTACATTTAATTTATTTAGGGTTTTTTTTGACGGGTTATATTTAAAATAAAAAATTATAAATGCATATTTTCTCCCCTTAATATTTACCTTTAAACTATTAAAATTCATTTTAAATGTTTTTAATTTTTCTGTTTTCTATATTTTTATATTTCTGTGGGAAGCGTGGGCATTTTTGTCCATAGATTTCTTTTTTTATTTATGGTTAAAATTAATGTTCAGATCCAAGAACACTAATAAAATGATGTTCCAGTAATCCTGTGTCCTGTCAGATGTGTATTCATGGTAATGATGAGCTATTTACATATTACATCATTGTCCCTTTAAAGACCCAATATTGTTTTTTTTGGACCTCATAAAACACATTGTTGTCAAGTGGACAATGTCTCCAGAAAACACAATAGAGTCTGGTTGGTGTGTATCAGTGTATCTAGACTTCTATAGGGAGTGTATGAGGTCTGAAGTGACCCAAATTTTTTTCAGATTTTTTCGAACACTTTAACCTCGCTCCCTTGGCTCTAAGTCCTTTCAAAAGGGTAGTCCACTTAAACCACCACCGGGCGGATTGACGTAGTATAGTCCCGCCATACCACATAGACCCGTATGTGTGTGTGTGTGTGTGTGTACACGTGTGTACATGTGTGTGTGAGTCAAATGGTTTAACGGTAAACTAATGGGAGAGCAGCAAACAAGGAAGCTGCCAGGTACTCTACTTTCAGTATACTGACTTTAGTTTGTTTGCATTTTGTGTAGATGGCATTAGCAAATAAATGAGCTTCAGTGATTTATCATCGTAATTGTCATGATCCTGGTTCTGTAACCCAGGGTTTTTAGTTTGGGGAACGTTTAGTTTTCAAGTTTGTTATTCTTATATTATTTGTTGCTGTTCAGCTTTTTTGTTATTATATAGTTTATGATTTTCAGGTCTTTGTTTTGTTATCTAGGCTTTAGGCTACTGTTATCATGCCTCCTCTGTGTTCCACATCACATGTTTAGTCTGTCTTGTTTTCATGTGTTTCTCTCCGGTCCCTGTGTCAAGCTCACACGTCTGACTCTCAGTTTGTGTTACTTCTTGTTTTACTTTGATAGCCTCCTACCTCGTACGCATCATCTCCACTTTTGCTTCCCTTGACTCATTAACCTGGATTTGTGTCAGCTGTGTTTCCACCTGTGGCCTGTTCCTATGTTATCCTATATTGTCTGAGTTTCCCTTGAGCTGAGTTAGTGACCAAGTTCAATTGTGTTTAGTATTTTGTACTTTTGGAAAAGCTCGAAAATAAAGCTGTTTTTGGACTTACCTCTGTGTAGTCATGGCAAAATTAAGCCTCATGAATCCTTGAATTTTTCCGTCCATTTGGTTCAAAAAATTGTTCATTTCCTTAAGGGTTCATGTGCACACAAACTACCAAAATCTTATGGTTCTTGTTCTTATTGTCCTGAACAGTTTGCCAGACGGCAGCGGTTAAAAACAGTCAATGACCGGAGTGTGTACTGTCCTTATTGATGTTGTCTGCCTTCTTCTTCATTTTGAATAGTCCTATAGGAGTTTACCAGCAGTTACTGTGGAGGTTTAGCCTGTTTTAACCGTTCTGAGAAAGAAAAATGTCTGTTGTGCCTTTTTACCAGCTGGAAAGTATAAGTGACCATGTCAGCTATGGGGAGAGGGTGCTCCCAGTTACTTAAGGCAGCGGTCCCCACCACGAACAGGTTTATGTCCGACAATATTTTCACAGACTGGTGTTGTGGATGATTACAACAAAATAAAACCAGTACCGGTACCAAAATAAAGTTTAACATTTATTCGTAACACAGAGACCCAGAGAAACTGAGTTAACGATTAAAAAAAAATAATGCTAAAGACCGATAAAAACCCTGAAAACCATGAATTTCAAACCCGAGCCTCAACTCAGCAGGTGGATGTTTACTAGAATGGGAGGCGAGGCCCACGTGAGTCCATGAGGGAGTTGGTCCTGATGGTGTGACAGGGAGGCAGGCAGGTGGAAGACAGTGGCGAATCTGTACCTGAGCTGTGGTGGAATTGACTGCTGGAGCGACCAGACGGAGGTTGACTGCAGACAGACTGAGAATGTGATCCGTGGACTTGTCTGGAGCCAGAGAAACAAGGTTAGTACGAATATTAGCAAGAGCAATAAACATGAGTGCCCAACACTAACCGGGGTTTGCTGACGCTCTGGGAAGGGGCAGTTGTGATTGCTGGTCTTAAGTACTGCCGTGATCATCAGCCTCAGGTGCGGCTCCCGTGAGGAACGAATAATCTCCGCTCATCAGAGGAGGAGACATGAAGCACAGCAAGAAAACACATTGCCACTCACATTGTGAAAAGTGCACTGCTGTCTCATAATGGGTCACCATGTTTCTTACTGACATCTTAGTACAAACAGTGCACATACTCGGAGGGCTGTGAAGGGCAGGTTACTATAGTTGATAAAAAAAAGTCCAGTGACCTCTCCTTATGTCATGCAGTTATACATCTCTCTGCATGACATTTCTGAAGTGTTGTCCAGTTAAAACTGGACAATGGTTTTAACTGCTAACATGTTAGCAGCTAGCAGTTATGTTAGCAGTTACTGCTAGCTGCTAACCCCCTGGGCGCCTCCTGGGTGAGGTGTTCCAGGCATGTCCCACCGGGAGGAGGCCCCGGGGCAGACCCAGGACACGCTGGAGAGATTATATCTCTCGGCTGGCCTGGGAACGCCTTGGTATTCCCCCGGATAAGCTGGAGGAGGTGGCTGGGGAGAGGGAGGTCTGGGCCTCTTTGCTTAGGCTGTTGCCCCCGCGACCCGGCCCCGGATAAAGCGGATGAAGATGGATGGATGGATGGATGTTAGCAGCTAAAAAGTTAAAATTGGACAACTGGAGATTTTGCATACCAGTAGGAAAGGAAAACATTTCCTTATTCATTTTCTTGAGGCCTGAGAATACCACAGTGGGCTCCTCATAGGCTCATCGATCCAACAACAAAATATGTTACTATTGCAACAATTCAGAAACTCTGACTGCTCTGCTTGAAATTCTGAGAGGAAATTTCCTCTTGCCATCTTGACAGAGAGTAGCAGTCAAAGTTGATCTTTTTGAGCTGGCAGGTGTCAAAGACATAGAACAAGCTCTTTTTGAATTAGAAACTAGTATTTCAAAGGTAACAATGATAAATGTTTTTTGGAGAAGTACAAGCTGTGGTTAGGAGAGTAGGTTTGTATAGTTGGTAGGTTTGTATAGAGTTTTCTTGAAGAAATTGATGGTTTGATAATGAGTTGTTGACATGGTTAACTGTAACTTTTTAGGATCATGGATTGCAGAAAAACTTCTTATGCAAAAAAATAATGCAAAGGCTCTCTCTCTCTGGGTAAGTGCAAATGGTTGTCTGTCTCTCTGTGTTAGCCCTGCATCACTATGGGGACCTGTCCAGGGTGTAGCCCCGCCTCTCGTCCTATGGTAGCTGGGATAGGCTCCAGTCCCTGTGACCCTGATAAGAATAAGTGGAAGAGGATGGGTGGTCATCCAGATGGAGGATTTAGAAAGCTTCTTACAGGTGTACAGAATGAAACTGTGAATAAGATAAAAATTGAAATGATTAAAAACTTCCTGTTGGGCAAGATGTTTACACCTTACATAGAGCCACTATAATATCTGTCCCCAGAAACAGGTTTTTTGTTTTTGTCTGTTATCCTGAGGTCCACCCGATTTTGGCTATGACCAACAGGGGATCCTTGGATTTTTTCATGCCTGGTAACACTATTTGGACTTGAATGACACTTTGAGTTTAAGGTTTAAAAAAAACAATGGTAAAGGTTCTGATCTGGCCATTGACGCTCCTGTAGCTGTTATCAGTTATCCCCTTGATACAATTTTTGCACAGTTTGCCACCACTCTAAGTGGCGGATTAATACACAGGCTAGCACAAATAATTCCTATAGAGCCATTATCGAGCCTACATTGACCAGGTCTTTCAAATGCCACAGCAGCTGGAAGGTAGCTGTGAAGGGGACAGTCTAGCCTCCAGATTTGCATATCGAGCTGTTCCATCTTTTACCAATTTTCCCCATCGGTGCAATCACGCAACAACGGACATAGAGATTTTGCTTGCTTCTTTTCTCTACTAATGAAGAGCTACAGCAGCTCTACAGCCTCTGTAGATCGATAATTTATCTCCCACAGAGTGGTAATCATGTTCGGGTACACTGAAAAATAGAAGTGCCAGGTTTGCCCCTTGGTACATTTGCACATTATCATAACTGATCTGAAAAAATGATTTTATATGGTGTACATAGCTGAAAAACTATGTGAATAACATGAGTATTTGCAATTTTTATTTACACAGTGGAATGAAACCTTTATGTATTGTTTTTTCGGTGTACAAAACCATCCAAACAACAAAAAGGTAACTTTAATTCAATAAGGAGAGATCATTTGAATGAACTGGACATAGACAAGTAATGTCTTGTTGCATGCTCAATCATCCAGGTAAGGAAATCCTAAAAAAGACTGGAGAAGTCACTTGGATGAGTGACGAAACGTTTCTCCCACTGAAAACGCTGCATCCAGATCAACAGAATCAATTTTTTGGGATAGAGAAGTAATTTATCTGATGGTCCATCGTGGTAGGATGAAGAGTAAGGCTCGGTTGGGTCCAGCTAACATGTCTCTGAGGTGGAGATGAGGAGGAGTTTGTTTGTTTTTTTTTTGCACTAATGCGATTCTGAGAGGAGAATAACAGAGACCACAGATTTAAACCATGCAGAGTGGTGGCTGATTGGCTTAAAATGGCAGGCAAGAAGGTGATTGGACTAGAGTAATGATGACAGCATGGCAAACAGTGAAGTAGAAAATAGACTAGCAGCCGAACAACCAGGAAAACTGGCAGATGAGTGACTACAGATCTAAGCTCCATATAGAAACAATTCTTTATTGGAGATATTGCATTTTTCATCAGAATTTTAACCAACAAGGTGATAGAGGAGTATCTTTCTTCTTTTCTTCCTTTTTTTTCAAAACAGAGGTCTTCTGATGATGACATCCGCTGTAACCCGTCCTCCTCTGATGTGTTTGTAACGGAGGCGGAAGGCTGGTTTTACTTCCACAGTGGGTTTTGTGCGAAGGAAGAAAATCTTCCTCCAACCGGATTGAGCAGTGGAGCCGCCAAGGGAAAGCACACATTAAAAACTGTATAATTAAAATATAATTTATTATATTTAAATAGTTAAAAATGTAAAATGAATTAAAACAACCTTGGCCAAGGGGTAACACAATAAAAATCAATAAAACACAACATTAAAAGTCCAGTGGCCTGCGCCACGACCTAAAAGTCCCAGGGAGCTAAGAAATCCGGCGAAGTAGTATAAAAAGGGAAACCCAGCGGAGTCCTCTCCTTCCTTTCCGCATTCGCGTCCCGATATGCTGGAGAAAGGGAGGAGCGGCAGTCACTATTCTTCTAGACAGTTTTATTTCAATGAAAGGGATAAGTCAGAGACTTACCCCGGGTGGGCAGAGCTCTCAACTCCGCCCGCCGCTTCTTTAAAACTGCAAATCGGCACAGCCGTCTCGTGCCTTCCGCTGGTGCTGTCTCCACTCTCCCCGCTGGTGTTGTCACTCCCCGCTGGCGATCTGCGCGCTGGCCCTCTGTGCACTGGCACTCTGTGCGCTGGTCCTCTTCGCGCTGGTGCCCTTCCCGGTCTCATCCGTCTCGAGCCTCCAGCCCGAAGCCGAGGCCCTCAGCCTCTAGCCTTCAAGCGCAGCCGTCAATCACAGCTCTACAGCCCAAGCCTTCTCTCCATATCTCTGGCTCGGCTTCTCAGTCACTCCGGTCACTCTCTTTCGTCCCTTCCGCTTCGAGCCTCCAGCCCGAAGCCGAGGCGCTCAGCCTCTAGCCTTCGAGCGCAACTCCTCAAAGCCAAGCTTTCCTTCCTCACTCGTCCTCAAAAAGCGCTCCTTTCTGTCGTCTACCCAGCCCTCTTATTGGCCTCTCTGGTACCTCTCAGGTGAAATCAAGTTAGTAATCAGATAGGGGTGGAGTCTTTACAGGACAGTTGTTCAATTAAATAAGATAAAAACATGCAATAGAACTCATACAAACAAACCCGATATACAATATTAAAATATTAAACAGATAAAACATCGCAAAACATGCACAGTAAAAACTCCAAATAACTTGTCCCGTTTCACCCCGTAACATGTTGCCAGAGTGTTTAAGATCCATAATGTCCTGACCAGTGGCCACGTTACTCATTTTGGAAAGTGGAATTTTTAAATCCGATAGGGTTTTCAAAAATCATCTCCATCCTGTAGGTCTCAGGCTTTCTTTAGACTTGTGAGGGCTTGCTAAAAACTTGGATATGGCTACCTGACAGAGTAAACTAGGGGCGATCGTAGCTCAAAGAGTTGGCAGTTTGTCTTGTAACCGGAAGGTTGCCGGTTCGGCTATTAGACCTGGTCAGGTCCCAGACAGGTTTTCTTTAAATCCATCAAAAGTGATGTGAAGTAAGAGCAAATCTGCCCCAACCTGAAGGCCTGATCTGGCAGTTCTGTTGTATGAGCAGAAACCCTCTCATTCAATCATCTAAGCTGTACAATGCCTAGTTATATTCAATTCAATTTTATTTATACAGCACCAAATCACAACTGGTATGTTGGGGTTTCCCTTCACCTTCAGGTCAGGGAACGGGTCCTGACTGTCATCTGTGCTTTTGCACCGAGTGGCAGTTCAGAGTGCAACGACACTGAGACCTGGAAGGGCGTGACTTCCAGGTCTGAACCCGAGAGGTGTTTTTTTTTTTTTTTATTGGACTTCTGTGCAAACCGCAGTTTGGCCATAACGAACACCATGTTCGAACATAAGAGTGTCCATAAGTGCATGTGACACCAGGACACTCTAGGCCACAGGTCAATGATCGATTTTGTAATCGTATCACCAGACCTGAGGCCATATGTTTTGGACACTCGGGTAAAGAGAGGGGCTGAGCTGTCAACTGGTGAGTTGGACGCTGGACAGAACTGGCACGCTCAAACGTACAGTGAGAGTGTGCTGGGAACGTCTAGCAGAGGCCCTGGTCCGCGAGATCTTCAATTCACACCTCCGGCAGAGCTTCAACAGCATTCCGAGGGAGACTGGGGACATTGAGGCTACGTCCACACGTACCCGGGTATTTTTGAAAACGCAGATTTTTCTATGCGTTTGCACCTTTCGTCCACACGTAAACAGTGTTTTTGGTCACTGAAAACAGAGATTTTTAAAAACTCCAGCCAGGGTGGATATTTTTGAAAACTCTGTTTTTGCGTTTATGTGTGGACGAGAAAAACAGAGAAAACGCAGTGTCAAAGGTGTGCGCATTTTTTGACGTCACACTGTGCGCCACGCTATTGTTTCGGTGAAATTAATTTCTACAATACTCCATCCATCCATCCATCCATCTTCATCCGCTTTGTCCGGGGCCGGGTCGCGGGGGCAGCAGCCTAAGCAAAGAGGCCCAGACCTCCCTCTCCCCAGCCACCTCCTCCAGCTTATCCGGGGGAATACCAAGGCGTTCCCAGGCCAGCCGAGAGATATAATCTCTCCAGCGTGTCCTGGGTCTGCCCCGGGGCCTCCTCCCGGTGGGACATGCCTGGAACACCTCACCCAGGAGGCGCCCAGGGGGCATCCTTGTCAGATGCCCGAACCACCTCAGCTGGCTCCTTTCGATGTGGAGCAGCAGCTGCTCTACTCTGAGCCCCTCCCGGATGGCCGAACTTCTCACCCTATCTCTAAGGGAGAGGCCAGCCACCCTTCGGAGGAAGCTCATTTCTGCCGCTTGTATCCGCGATCTCGTTCTTTCGGTCACTACCCACAGCTCGTGGCCATAGGTGAGGGTAGGGACTATTACTATTACAATACTATTACTGTTAATTCTACTCTCTGCAGTGTTTAAATGCTTACATATACACACACAGTTACTGTCCCTCCACACATACGACTCGGTTCTGCTTCAATGCCCCAGCTTTGTTTACTTTTTCCCACCGAGGCTTCTAGACTTCTGATTGGCCAACATTTCTGCACGGTTAGGAATATATCACCACCTGTTGCTTTGGTATGTTCCTAGCAGCGTTTTCCTTCATTTCTGCCTTTACGTGTGGACAGGATTATACCCGTGTACGTGTGGACGTAGCCTGAGTCCGAATGGACCATGTTCAGCACCTCCGTTGCCGAAGCCACTGCACTGAGCTGCAGTCGCAAGGTACTTGGTGCCTGTCCTGGTGGTAATCCCCGAACCAAATGGTGGACACCAGAGGTGAGGGGAGCCACCAAGCTGAAGGAGTCCTACCGGGCTTGGTTAGCCTGTGGGACTCCAGAGGCAGCTGATAGGTACTGACAGACCATGTGGAATGCGGTGCGGGCAGTGGCGGAAGCAAAAACTCGGGTGTGGGAGGAGTTGGAGAGGCCATGGAAAAAGACTTTCGGATTGCGTCGAAGAGATTCTGGCAAACCGTCAGGTGACTCAGGAGGGGAAAGCGGTGTTCTACCTTCACTGTGTATAGTGCGGGTGGTGTGCTGTTGACTTTGACTGAGAAAATTGTCATGCAGTGGAAGGAATACTTCAAGGATCTCCTCAGTCCCACTGGCATGTCTTCCATGGCAGAAGCAGAGTCTGGGGACGAAGGGGATGAACCGCCAATCTCTGGGGGCGAGGTCACTGAGGCAGTTAAACAACTCCGTGGTGGCAGAGCCCCTTGGGTGGACAAGGTCCGCCCCGAGTTCTGGATGTTGTAGGGCTATCTTGGTTGACACGTCTGCAATGTTGCATGGAGATCAGGGGCAATACCCCTGGACTGGCAGACCGGGGTGGTGGTCCCCATCTTTAAGAAAGGGGACTAGAAGGTGTCTTCCAACTACAGGGGAACCACACTCCTCAGCCTCCCTGGGAAAGTCTATGCCAGGGTGCTGGAGAGGAGAGTCCGTCCATTAGTCGAACCTCGGATACAGGAGGAACAATGCGGTTTTCGTCCTGGTCGTGGAACACTGGACCAGCTCTTTATCCTCTCGAGGATACTTGAGGGTGCATGGGAGTTTGCCCAACCAGTCTACATGGGCTTTGTGGACTTGGAGAAAGCATTCGACCGTGTCCCTCAGGGCGTCCTGTGGGGAGTGCTCCGGGAGTATGTGGTGTCTGGCCCATTGCTACGGGCCATTTAGTCCTTGTACGACCGTTGCAAGACCTTGTTCTGCATAGCCAGCAATAAGTCTGACTTGTTCCTGGTGGGTGATGGGCTCCGCCAGGGCAGCCCTTTGTCACCGAGAGAGAGCTGAGTGTAAAAGCGAAGCTCTCAATTTACCGGTCGATCTACGCCCCTACCCTCACCTATGGTCACAAGCTGTGGGTAGTGACCGAAAGAACGAGATGACTGTAACCTTATGGAGTCACTGCTTTTGACTTTACCTTAAAAATAAGAGAAACACTTTGACCTCTTTTGGTATGACTGAAATAAATGACTGAAGTTTTTTTTTTTTTCTCATTTTCACATATTATGAAAAGATATTGGCAAAACAAACGAAAAAATAGCAAAAAACAAACAAAAAAGAAACCCACACAAAACAAATCCAAGTAGGAAACAAAACTTTACCTTCTTCGACCAATTTCCTTACATTACTGTATGATTTTGATTGGCTGACATAGTGGATTCTTTGGATTCTTCTACCT
Organism: Diplotaxodon limnothrissa; assembly: GCF_057381915.1. NCBI lineage: Eukaryota > Metazoa > Chordata > Actinopteri > Cichliformes > Cichlidae > Diplotaxodon > Diplotaxodon limnothrissa. The sequence continues at coordinate 27,630,834 of NC_140616.1, read as the reverse complement.
ATAGAAATAAGGGTGGCTTATACTTGCAGAAACCTTCTGCTTGCAAGTATTGCTAATACCAAAACTTATACCGATACTTTTAACCTATAAAGGGAGCTTATGTAGGGCAGAACAGTGTATCATGATTTATGAGCTGAATCATAATACACTTGCCAAATTCTGAATATATATTAATGAGTGCCAACTCAAAGGTGTTGTGAGTTTAACTACTCACAATAATCAGTTAACACACTTTAGTTAACACAGTATTCTTATATATCCATACTTTATTCTTTTAGAGACCTGGAATGTAAATGTGTCTGTCTCTGAAGGACTTTGAGTCAGCTTCAGTTGTTTAAATGTGCTATAGGCTATAAAGAATTGACGTAATGATATTTTTTCATTAAAAACAGATTTTAAAATGTATTTAACACAGTTCAGTGGGATACAGAGGGGTTAGGTTAGTTTGTGATTCTAAATTGCCCATAGGTGTGAATGTGATTGTAAATTATTGTCCATCTCTCTACATTAGCCCTGTGACAGACTGGTGACTTGTCCAGGGTGGTTACCCTAAGACAGCTGGGATAGGCTCCAGCCTAGAGGAGAGGATTATGTTCCATCCCAGTGATCCTTTGTTTTTAGGCTTAGTGAAGAAAGAGCAGCCATCAATGACCCTGAAGTTATGTTTCCTTTGCCTACAACAAATGTTGTCCTGCTGCCCATAGTTTCTCCCATAGCATAGCGATCTCCGCTTGAAATTTTTCTTATGCTTGCATCAGCCAAAAGTGATCTGCCGTTTTTTTCCTCCCTCTGATGTTTAAACGAAGGTGAGTGAGTTATCGTCCCCACTCTGTATTTTCTTTTTTGCCTGGCACGGCTGCTACTTTAAACACTAGTTTGCGCCTAAATTGACCTTCCCTGATAAGCGCAGTGACTTGTTATCTCGCAGTTGCCTCTCGAGTGGCGGTACTATTCTCGGCATTTGCTTGTTATTACAGCTTGTGCATTGCTTCTCCACAGATCCAGTCAGACTGGCTGTGTGACAATATTCACATTCAGAAGCATATCCTTTTTAACTAGATCCTCTGGTCTTCTCTGTTCCTCTCTGTATTGAGTACTTTGTCAGGGTGATTGATGTTGGACCTTTTTGATGGGCATACTTCCTCCTTGGAGAGGCAACTCTCTTCCTTCTCTGCTCCTCACCATGAACAGCATGTAAACTCACTTGACTTCTTCACACTTCTCTCCTCCAGCCTTTGTCGCATCAAAGAGAATGCGTTTATGTAGATGTGTTTGTGCTCAAGACACCCGACAGTCCCAGTGAAGGACTTGCTTTGATGTTGGTTATAAAGTTATGTTCAGAGCCTGACAGGCACTTAACAAACAAAAAAAGAAAGAAAAAAAGATGCTTAGAAGCCAATTATCCAACCTCCACCTGATTAAAACCACGGTGAAGCCTACAGCAGATGGGTCTTAAAAGGGTGCATTTTTTTAGTTCTGTTTTTGTGTGCAAGAGAAAAAATCCACTGGGGTTACAGCTCAACCATTTCATTTACAGAGCTGCAAACATATCAACAGCACCCATCATCAGCCACTTCCTAATACCAAATATTTGTCACGGTCTGGGTGGCAGACCGTGGGGGATGTTGGAGAAAAGGACCCAAATGCTGGACTTAGTGCAATGAACAGTGCATTTATTTACAGTGGGGGTAAATGTACACCACGCAATAAGTCTCCAGAGTGCTCCCTCAACTCCTGTGTTGTGCCTTCTCCCAAGTGCTGGTATTCCGTGCTCTCTGCCCCTGTGCCTACGCACACCCTGTGCGTCCTGCAGTCCCGTGTTCCGCTCTCCTGAGGAAAAAACAACAGACGCAGCCGTTATGGCACCAACTCCAGCAGGCATACACTTAACAGTACTTGAGACACTGACATGGAGTCTAACTCAACGATCCTGCGCCGGAGGAAGCTCCATCGCTCTGTTAAGTAGCTCCCCCGACGAGCCCGATCAGAAGCAGGTGTGTGAGAACCTAGGCGTGACCGGCAGCCCGCAGGGCCACGCCCATCAGGCCTGCAGGTGGCTGTCCTTCATCCTTCAGTCACACCCGCAGACACCCACACCCACACACCAGCATGGAACACAAGAGCACAGTGCAGCAAACATACATCCAATACACTAATAACAATAATAATAACAATAACAACAATAACAATAATGGTCCATACTGTTCACGAACCCCGAGTCCCCGGAACCGGGTCCGTGACAATATTCTTCAATGTTATTTACTTAAGCACACATTCTGGTGACTCAGTATACATTTACTGACTGGGTTGGGTCTCTCATTCCCTGTTGAGTAAAATCAAAGAAAACAGACTCAAATTACAATCAAATGAGCTTCTATGCTTTTCAGCAGCAGAAATGTGGCGGTCTGGAGAGTTCTTCAGATTTAAGAGCTAAGATTATACTATTCATTGTGGCCATTTTTATTGGAAGTTAATTTACCGGCAAGGTAAGTGATAAATGTATCAATCATTTTCCATTAATGCCTAAGTGGTTCTCATGTGCTACAAAGTTTTATAAAATATCTAGATTTAGAGAAATAAGGATACTGCACTAAGATATTTAAATTCCCAATGAAGTCCTAACCTAACAAATACTGTAGATTAGAACTTGTTTGATACCATGTTTGGTTTCAAAGATGATACTGTGCATTTTGGCCAAAAATCTCCACTTTGGTCTTGCCTGTCAAAAGGACATTGGACTCTGTTTATAAAAGTGCGTGCCCACAAATCCATCTTAATTCAAATTTGTCTTTAACAATTTGTGTGTGTAAAATTTTTACTTTGGAGAGTGCGATTGTTATTAATGTTGTGTACTTTTCAATTGTTGGAAGATCCCTCAACTTAAATTCAGCTGATCAGTATGTAGACTATGCATTTTGAATAGGTTTTGATGGATGATTGTATTGAATTAAACTACTAGTTTTGAAATTGAAGCAGCAGAAAATGACAAAGTTGACCCTACTTAATCTAACTTAACTTTGTCCATTTACATTTTATTCTTGGTTGAACGAGATAGAGCTCCATGTAATCACTGATGACCAAATGGAGAAGTTGGTTCTTCCATCAGGGATCCCACCAACAGTAGAGGAGCTGCAAAGTGTTGTGAAGGATACCTTTGGGATTTCAAACGACCTAAGTCTTCGGTATTTTAAACCAAAATTTCAGGACTACTTCACTATTCGCAGAAGTGACCAGATAAAAGACAAAGACATTGTGAAGGTTGTTGGCATCACCCTGGTCATCCTGCCAGTTTTCGGCAGCCCCTCTGATCAACTGTCAACTGACTATGACTCATTATCCAATCCAGTTGTATCCAATGCAGACTCTGCTGAAACCACATCTTCTCAGGACACCATTATTCTCAAAAGGCAGAAGTTCACAGAACGTTGTGAGCCCTGGCCAAAGCTGTTCCCCATTCCACAGTCTGCACATGAAACTGAAATGTAACTGGAAAGAGCCACCGAGGAGTATAAAAAGAATGGAAATCTTCTGCCCACCTCCAAAGTAAAGACTGACATTCTCGAGAAGTTGGCTGAAACTGTATTTTCAATTATGGCCTATTCTTCCTATTATTTTGGGCCAAGCACTAGTGAAGAATTTCAGTGCATACAATCTAAATTAATCAGAAAAATGTTATATTATAAATTTTGTATATGTTTTATATTCCACAATAAAAACAATTACTGTTTGAATGTTGTCTTTGTGAAATTGATTAATTTTACTCAGAAAATAAGTTAAATTAATTTGATTTTCTCTTACTATTCAGTCATTAATTATAAAGTTTAATTGGAAAATTAGTGAATCCAATTTGAGTTTTAATTAAAAACAAAAAGTTTACATTTTTTTGTAATGGATATTTTAGTCATTTTTACTAAACCTTTGCCAGATCGTTAGTAAATTCAAAGTAATTTTTCTCAGAGATTCATTTCAAATTAACTAATTTTTTGTTGCAATTAGGCAATTTTAACCTTCAATTTGAGATTTTGTCCCTAAATTCAACACATATTTACAAGCCAATGTCAATAATATCTATTATTGTTTTTTGTTGAAATTAAATTAACATTTTATCTAAATTTTACATAAATCACTTGAAATTAAAATCTACTTAAGTAAATTAAGTGTCACTTTGTTGCCATAGGTTTTTTTAAGTAACCTCTAGTCACAGTTTTTACAGTGTACAGACACTTCATATACAAATCCATGGTTTATTAGCATTCTTGTGCCCGAATGTGTTCGTACTTGAAGAAATGTAGAAGTCTCTGACCATACTAATGAACAAAAGGTGGCCTTGCTTTCTTGTGAAATTTAAACACAGGTTTAAATAAATACAAGTTATAACTGCCCTCATTAAAAATAAAAAAATAAAAGAATAACTGCTAAAACATTAGATGTATGTACTTTATAAATGAATTTGCATTAAAGTATTTAAACTCTCAAAAGTGAGTATCTCATCGAAATAGAAAATGTTTTCTTTCCAAATCCAGTTTGCCGTACTACAGAATTACACATTAAACAGTGGACAACTGGTTCATTAGTAGAAATTGAACAGACATTCCGACTACTTAGTGTTAAGCAGGTAATGAAATGGCAGATTTAGCATTGCTTGAATGTGTTAATATGTTCTAACCTCCTAAGACCCGAACTCTTCCATCGCATGCATTTTTAATTTCTCTCTGATATTTGGGCTGATTGGCACCTGATAAATGTAAAAACAAAGAATTATCAGATTTTTTTTTTTACCTAATTTTTGTTTCTGAGAAAAATGAGATCCAGATATGAGCATATTTGTTTAAAATTTCAATAGAACAGTGGCAGTATGATGTCCTCGTAAGTGGATATCAGGCCCTTGTAGAGCAAAATGTAGTATTTTGGTCTAGACAACCCAAAATGTGATGTCCACATTTGTGGACGCCAGGTCCTAGGAGGTTAAAGAGAGTGATGAATGGCTTATCAGTTGTTTCTGAGTGTCAAGAGATGAATGGAAGGCCAAACACTATTGAAGCAATAGTCAGATACTCAACATTGTGGCTCAGTTGCCAGGAGTTAGCCACCAACCCATTTTAAATAGCACAGTAAGAATATGTTTAGACGCAGGAGCAGTGAGAATAGGATGGTTTGGTGGTGGTCCTTCTGTATATGCAAGTTATTAAATTGAAACACTTGGTTTCATTTGTGCTGATACTGAAGAGAAGATCTAAAACGTGGCTGATGACCCCATCTCTCTTGAAGAGGTGCGCTACAACTACATGCATGTGTACACATACTGAAGATGCACAACCAATCACGGAACCTCCTGAGGGTGGCCGCTATTTAGGCTCAGCAGGGCTTAATTCTGTGTCTCTAATGATGGGTAGTTCAGTACCTAATGTGAAAATGTCAAAGTTGATTTGTTAGAAAGTCTCATGTTGTACATTACAATTATTCTCTTTAATACCCCTGATGCATACAAGTACCAAATACTCTACAGTGGTATGCAAAAGTGTGGGCACCTCTGATAATTTTCATGATTTTCCTTCATTAATCATTGGTTGTTTGGATCAGCAATTTCATTTCATCATATAGCAGATGAACACCATGATATCTGAGAAGTGAAATTAAGTTTATAGGATTTACAGAAAGTGTGCAATAGTTACTTAAACTAAATTAGGCAGGGCAGCAAGTGTTTTTCTTGGAATGCTGTTGTTTCCGCCATGCATACCACCTCTTGTTATGTCCAAATAATTCAATTTTAGTTTTAATCAGTCCACAGCACCTTATTCCAAAATGAAGCTGGCTTGTCCAAATGTGCTGTAGCATACCTTAAGCGACTCTGTTTGTGGCAAGTACGCAGAAAACTGTCAGGGTCCCTGTGCCTACCCGGTCGGCTCAGTATGGCTACATATGTTTTTATTTTCTTTTTTTGTTCCTGCTCTCTCCCCTGTGTTACCTGAGTGATTGGAGTGTGAAGAGGAGCATGAGGAGTGGACGGAGTGTGTGTGTGACTTTCGGTGTCTTTCCCGTTCATGTGTGGACCCCCGGAGCCCGGCTTTTCTCTCACCTGGTGTATTGTAATACAGACTCTTGTGCTTTCAAGACCTAGAGCCTGCGCGTGAGTCCGTTCAGTCCCATTGTGACAAAAAGACTTCTTCTGCATTACTGTCCCATACAGCATCTTCCTTGTGCAAAATGCGCTGAATAGTTGAACGATGCACAGTGACATCATCTACAGCAAGATAATGTTGCAGGTCTTTGGAGCTGGTCTGTGGCTTGACTATGGCCACGTTCACACTGCAGGTCTTAATGCTCAATTCTGATTTTTTGATCAAAGCCGATTTTTTTTGTCTGCCTGTTCACACTACAAATAAAATGTGACAGCAAATGCGTTCGCATGCGCAAAAGAAGACGTCACACACAACGCACTGTCAATGCACTCAAACACAACCCGGTTACGATACGACCGTTCAAGTTTAGCTTGAATAAAATTGTCTCCCCATATGCTAATCAAGTCCAAAACCTCAGTTTCTGTCCATTGAGTCGCTCTGTCTCCAGTTTCCGCCGCCATGCTTTCTCGTTTGGCTTCTCCGGCGCTGATAATTAGCGTCTGCCTTGTGTCAGTGACGTAAAAGACGGATTTAATGCAACATGACCATTCAAACTGCAGTCGCTTTCTAAAACATCAGATATGTATTGAAATCAGTACCACATACGAAAGTGAGCTAGGTCGGATTTGAAAATATCAGATCTGTGCTGTTCGAACTGTCATACCATGATTGGATATGGGTCGCATAGGGTCAGAAAAGTTGGATTTGATGCAGTTTCGCCTGCAGTGTGAACGTAGCATAAGACTGTTCTCACCATCCTTCTCCTCTGCTTATCTAAGATTTTTCTTGACCTTACACTTCGGGCCTTAACTAGAACTGCGCCTGTGGTCTTCCATTTCCTCTCTATATTCCTCACAGTGGAAACTGACAGCTGAAATCTCTGAGATAGCTTTTTGTATTCTTCCCCTAAACCATGATGTTGAAAAATCTTTGTTTTCAGGTCATTTGAGAGTTGTTTTTGTTGTTGACAGTTTTTTGTTTCCAACTGTGATACAAAAACAACATTTCAATGGAAGCAAGTAGAGGAATCTACAGTGACAGTTTTTGTTTTAATGCATTTCAACAGTTTAAATAATTTGATGTATTTTAAAAGCTGACAAACTGAAAATCGAGTAACAATGAGTAACTTCTTATTTCTTCGAAAGGTGTCAACACACCCATTTACAACACAGCTGTGAAGATCTGCTGGCATCTTGTAGGCTACAGGGCTCAGGTAAGACCCAGAGCCATCCAAACAAAAACTGACATAAAATATCAGGTAATATATGAGGACCTGAGTGTGCTGGTGATTGTCTCCTTTTATTTTGATGATGGCGCGCCTTAGACAAAACAAAATCCTATCACACATCGCTGCTTAAGATCTGAGAGATTTTTTGGTGGAGAAGAGCACAGAGACACTCAGAGAGCAGTGATTTACTGTGACACCTACAGACTATCACACCTGAGAGTGTTAGTGAAGAAGTGTAAATGCTGAGAGAAAAACCTCTGTTTTGGTTTCTTTTGAGGGCTTTGGGAGTTTGAATTGGAGGATTTTTAAGAAAAAAACCCAAACCTCTTCTAAAACTGGTAAGACTAGAAAACTCACAAGTGTTTTATAACATCAGGTTCACATAACATTGAAACAAAAATGCATTGTAAATGTGTTTTCTGTTTCAGGTGTAGGCATTTCCAGAGGCCATACGTCCTAAATTTCAGTCGGTCACACATGGCATACATTTATTAGTAGTCCAGCTACAGTGTTTCAATATTTCTGTGATGTTTTAAATATTTATAAAATATCATTCTTCTAACTTTATTACAGAACACCTTAACTCCTCAGCATAGTGAGAAATTATGTTCAGATCCTTAAAGAGAAGCAGCAGGTAGAGCATAGCTCCAAACTGCTCAGGAAGTGGTGATAGAGGTAGTTCCCTGCATCCTGCAGGGCTTCTGGGAGCTTCCTCCTCACCCTCTCTTGAACATGGCCTCCCAAAGTCTGATACTCTCCACCAGTGCCACAAAGGCCACTTTGGGTTCTGTCACCAAAGCTCTTACAGCAGTGGCCATCTTCTCCCTCTATATCAAAGATAACATGGTCCAGACCATCCTGAGGGAGATCAGAGAGAAATATCCACCAGAAATTCTTCTCACCAACATTGGAAACTTTGCACCAGTGCTGCTCACTACAATTGCTGATGTAGCAAAGAACCACATAACCAAGATTTTCAAGCCCTCTTTTGAAACTCCACCAATGTCTGATGTTCTTCCCAATGAAGAACCTCCTTTTGAGAGTCTGCCAATGGCCGTTACGTCAGTTGAAGAAAATCCTTTGGAAATTCTGCCAAAGTCTGATGTTCTTCCCAGTGAAGATCCTCCTTCTGAAAGTCCTCCAGTATCTGATGTTCCTCTGGTTAAAGAACCTGCTTCTGAAAGCCTGTCAATGTCTGATGTTCCACCAGTTAAAGAACCTCTTTCTGAAAGCCTGCCAGTGTCAGATGTTCTTCTCAAACTCCATCCATGTCTGAGCCAGCTGAAGGCCATATAATCAGAAAGAAAAAGAATAAAGAAAAGGGCTTCTTCAAAAAAAAACTGTGGTGTTGTCGTGTCAGACCCAGAGAAACTGACTGACTTTGAGACTCCCATCTGTTTGTTCTCACTCTACAAAATCAAAATAAAAAACTCATCAATATTTCTGCATGAGTCTGCATCTATGTTTAAAAAATATTTTTATTGTCTATAAGAGTCTCTTAGGGTTCTCAAAATAAATCCACAAGTCCAGTAACTGTTGTTAACATAACATAACATAGCACATTAGTGTTATTATTTTTAAGAAAACTTCTCATTCTTACAGGTAACATATTAACAACAGTAACTGAAACTGGTATATAAAACTACAGAATGCATCTCCTCGAGAAAATACAGTGTAAATGCTGGTAGCTAAATGGTTTGAGTTGACTTTTTATAATTGCTGAATCTTTGGTAAAAAAAAACAAAAACAAAATTGTTGAATAAGCTGAAATACAATGAATCATTCACACGAAAGCCAAAGTGCAGAACTGTTGAAAGCTGAAGTTCAAGTGGGAAAAACCAGAATATTTGAAGAATATCTTCTGTGTATGTCTGTGAGTACCAGCGAGTAGTGACATACGGAGAAAGAAGGGAACTGGCATCAAATGAACAGGTAAATTAGTTTTTAATCTTGAACTGTTTTACTTGGTTTCATTTTAACACACACTGTGTCCAAGCCTGTGATAACTGTGATAAGCCATGTTTTTAAGAAAGGCGAGTTCAATATTTCAACCCAGGCCTGATTACTAAGAATCACTTAAATAGAACCTGTTTTAAAAAGTAAAGTAGAATAAAGAAAAATCTGAAAAAGCAACACATCGTGGCACGTTTCAAAGTAACAGCTGAGAAACAACTTGACATTGTCAGTCTGAAAAGGGTTATGAAGCCAAGGCTTCTAAGGCTTTACTGAAGCAAACCATGGTGAGAGCCACAACTTTGAAAACAGTGGTGAACCACCTAGGAGGTGTCTACCTACCAACTTCAAGAGTGTATTTATGACTCATCCAGGAGGTCACAAAGAAATCAGAACAACATCTAAAGAACTGAAGCCCTCAATTGTCTTAGTTAAGGTTGTTTTTCATGATTCAACAATCGGAAAGTAACTGGGACTAAATAGAACCAATGGGAGAGTTCCAAGGTGAAAACCACTGCTAACAAAAAAGATCAAATTCTCATCTCTTATTTGCCTCAAAAACATCTTTTTTTTCTGAATGAACTTGTTGTGCCAAATGCATTTTGCAAGATCAGCTCTATAAATTCTCTATACGCTCCTCTTGTTCAAGTGTTTCTTTTCAGTTTATTTCTTCATTTCATGTTGTGTTATTCCAGTTATCACATTATATGTGCTATACAGTATGACAATATCTGAGGCCAGGACAGGCATGTGTATGTGTGTGTCTGAGAGGGAGAGAGAGAGAATCCACTGTGAGTATGTATGTGTCTGTCAAGAAATGTAACTGAAAATTGGGGTGGGAAGCTGCAATAAGACCCCAGGAGCCAGAGGTAGACAGAGATGGATCCAGGAGAACTGGGTCATCCGCAGCCCCCAAGAGTACCAACTACAGAAACGTCTTGATATCCTGATACTGCAGGCAGACAAAACAAAAGCAGAAGTTTTTACTTTTACTCTTTTACTCTTACTAAGGTTTGCATACCGTTACATCTGGTGTAAAACTAAGAGCATTTCTTCATAAGATCATCATCCCAACAATCAAACATTGTAGTGCAGGTGTGATGGTCTGGGGCTGCTTTAGGAAGTGGATGATTTGCCATAATTGATGAAGCCATGAATTTACTCTCTACCAGAAAATCCTTGAGGACAATATCTAGACATCATGTATGCCCTGAAGATCAAGCGGACTTGGGTTACACAGCAGTGGATTTGCTGGTGTTTTTCACCAGCAAATCCACCTTTGAATTGCTCAGAAAAACGAAACGCAGGCTTTGAGTGGCCAGACGTAAATCTGAGATTCTTTGGCATGACCTTAAACATACATTTACAAAAAATAAAATACAGTCAGGGCCAAAATTCCTCCACATCCATGTGAAAGACTCCAGGTATTGCCAATGCTTGATTGCAGTTGTTGCTGGCTGTAATGGTGGTGCTACAAGTTGTTAGTTTTTGGTGTGGACACAGAGGACAGAGACAGAGTTTGGATTACTGGACCAATGAAGTCCAATAATCCAAACAGTGGTGCAGGGGGAAAAAAACAGCACAGAGCTAAGGAAAACTGAGGGCTTAAATCAGAGGCGGAGGCAGACATTTGAAACACCCGGGGCTTAGCCCTAAAGGGTAGTATGAATGTGGGATTTTTTTTTTTTTTTTTTTGGGGGGGGGGGGGGGGGGTAGAAATGACTGAAAGATTAATTGGCTCCGTTTTGAGTTTTGTTCAAAAAAGAATGACTTCATATAGGGAAAAATATATATCACATATGCAGGACACCTTAAACTAGTTTTTTAATTAAGCAGCAAGGCAGAACAAAGTCGGGGCTGTATCAAGACACAGGGACTAAACCCCAATTCAACCAGGCAGAACTGATCCTGAATTAAAACAGGACTACAACAGTTCAATATCAGGACTACTTGGGATTTAACCAAGACAGAACCACAATCAGAACTAGATAATAGTAGCACTAAAAATCATCATAGACCTGCACTACACTTGTTTTTTTTTATTCTACCAAAGTACAATATTTAGATTGAGAAAAGTTTATATAATTATTTAGCCTTGTTGTGCAAACAAGCCTGCAAAACTTAATAAATGTAGAATATGAAAAATAGCAACCCTAAAAAGAAACACTAGGTATGAGATACATGAGGACCTATGATACGGTGATACTTTTGGTAAACGACCATTTGACTAACATGTGTCTCACCTGCTCTTGTTCATCTCTGTTCTGTCCTCATTCTCCTCTCTCTCCCTCTCTGTTCCTCTCTCTCCCTCTTTGTGCTGACAATCATCAAATATACAGTTGAAACCAGATATTTATGTACTCTTCAGATCAAAACACAAACACTTTTTTAATTGTAACATCAAATCCGACTAAATATTTTTTTTAGATTGATAAATATAAAAAACACATTTGTTAACTTTAAGAGTAAAGAGAGAAACTGTCTGTGTTTTTTAATTGCAAATGGCACCAAATTGTATTCAAAATTGAGCCACACTTATGGAGCTCCACAGTTCTTTTCCTGGTGTTTTGGTTGATATCTCTTGATTTTCCCATGTCAAAGAAACAGGCTCTGTGTTTTGCCTTATATGCATCCACAGGTGTGCCACCAATTTACTCACATGGACTCTACTAACCTATCAGAAGCTTCTTCAGCTCAGAATGGAATCGTCTGGAGTTTTCTTATTAATTAACAATAAACTTAGTGTACATGTACTCCTAAATTTGATGAAAGTGATAAAAATAGACAGATCCCTCTCTCTTTATTCTGACATTGAACTATTTCAATATATATTTCAATATTTATCTAAAACAAAAGTTTACTCTAAATTGATGCTGTACAGTAAAAATGTTTTATGTTTTCTCCCTAAAGTGTATGTAAATATCTGGTTACAAATGTGAATATCCTGCTGTGTACTGAAACCCCTCTTGTTTTGCATAGAAATATACTGAACAACATACAAAGCATAATATATAAAATAACATTTACCTGAGTTTTTTCTTTGAAAGAACCCTCTAATGTCCATTCTTATATTTCAGTACATAACTGAAACCGATTTAGTCGGGGAGGGTAAGAACTGAAAATATGAAATAAACACACGTAAGCTAAGACTCTAAAAAAAATAGCATTTGTTCGGCTTTTCATTTCGCCATTTGTTGATTCACTTGAAGAGCAAGTAACGTAATATTGGTCAAGTGATCAGTTTGATATCAATCTTTCGTGATGCACCGTCATATTTACATTATTTGTACGCTACGAATGATTTGCTTTGGTACCTGGTCAAACTTAAGCTCTCCTTAGTATGGCTGGCTCCGTTTCTCCAACAGCGCAATCACGGGCAGCAGCTGCCCCGCCCCCTCGCTCAGTTGCTTAGTGCCTGAGCTCGGATCATACCAATATCAGGGGGGATTCACGCACAGTCGTAAATTCCCACAGTGTGCACTATGTGCTTCGAATATTGTGTGTACTTTTTGTTTTATACAGTTGTCAGCCAGGCATCTAACTATGAAAAAATTACACTCCAAAAGACCCCGGGCTTCTGACAAAACAACCGGGGCTTAAGTCCAGTAAGCCACCCCCACGCTCCGCCCCTGGCTTAAATACACACAAGGAGCAATTAGGCCGAGACGACGCAACTATGGAAAAACAAGACACAGGTGAACAGAATCTAATTAATGAGACAAGGAGAAAACAGAACAGAACACAGGGGATGCGTCATAACTGAAACAAGGAAAAGTGTCATAGTTTGCTGTGCGGCAGGCAAGTAGTGATAACTGACACTGAAGACCAGAGGCCCGTGTCAAGTAAAGGGTCCGTGTCCGAACAAAGCTCGTGTCACGGCTTCAGAGTTCTTCAGAGTATCATGTGACTTTTCTCTGAAATGATTTGACTGCCTCGTTTTTTGTATTTGAGCTGTTGAAAAGATGCAGGAATTCGTATTTTGAGTGAACTGGATGTCAGGTGATTCTAAGGTTTATCACCAGCTTGCAAGGAGATTGTAAGCACATTATAGAGCCACCAAAAAGGCAAAAAAGTAGTATGTTAAAATGCTCCCTATCGCCCAATAAAAACATAAGTCCTAAATCAATCACAGAGAGGATTGTTAGTTAGGGGTGTGTGTGTGTGTGTGCATACATTTATATTATACAGTGGTACCCCGACTTACGAATACCCCATTTAATGAAAAATTCAAGTTACGAACTCACTTAACGGCAATATTTCTGCCGGTGTTACGGCAAAATGCCCGGGTAACGAAATCCCCTGGCTCTGATTGGCTGAGCCCAGAATGCCTACAATGCCCACAATGCCTTCCGAATCATGTGGCAACCCCCTTGGCTTTCGTACTTGTGCTTCGCTGTTCCGCTTGAACGACGTATTGTTGTTGCCGTTAGCAATTAGCCTACAGCCTATCGTTCACTCAAAAGGCGCGATGGGTGCTTCGACTTACGAAAGACCCTCGGGAATGAATTAATTTCGTAAGTCGGGGTTCCACTGTACCGGACCTCATATGGGTATTCTGCAAATGATACATCATTATGTTTATATGTTTATATATCGACTGTTATGTAGCCCACCTGTATTATCACAGCAGGGCATGCTGTACATTGTCCAGCAGGTGTCAGTACTTTCAAATACTGTCGAACAGGGCTTCGTGTGATCTTCCTTTTGAAGCAATTGGCTGGAAAGATTCTACACATTCACAGGGCTGGGACTGGGGATAAACAGACATGTTGACCTGAAGGGATAAAACAGTCAGAGCGGTACATGACAGACCAAATAACAAAACACTAGGACTAATAAAAGCCAGAAACTAGAAATATACTCAATTGCATGAGAGAAAGCTAAACTATACAGAGCTAGCACTTAAACATCTATTTAATGCATTAGAAAGAATCATGAGTCCAAAACAAACTCAAAACACTGGGTCAGAGACCCAGAGCAGAATAGAATACACTGTGAACAAAACCCACATAACTACAACTGAGAGAATGTCAACATGTTTCTAAAAGGTTTAAAAAATTATAACAAACTACAGTCCCAGTAGCGTGACATTATCCTAGTGTAATATTTAAATCCGTTTGATTATCAGAAACATTGGTACAATGAACTATCCAGTCCATAGAAAATGTCTAGTTTTGGAATGCTGATATTTTGGATTAGTTGCCAGAAATATCACATGTCAGTGCAGTGTGTAAGGTGATGGCTTTATTCCCTCTGACTAAAGAAAATGTTGTATTACTAACAAGCATTCACATAAATAGTGTTCTTACTAACTGAAAGCCTAGCCATCTCCTAGTATTACCAAATCCTTTTAGCGTCTGGTCATTGCAGGTAAATTACGTGAGGATGCTGAGAGCTGGCAGGTGAATTCAAGATTACTTCATGGGTAATTTGCTTTGCTGCTTTTAAGATGTGAGTGATATAAAGGGCAAATAGATGTAGATGAAGAAGATATATGTTTTTAGCTGCAATTTACAGAACAGAGACAGAAATAATGACAATAAGTGGGTTACATCACCTGGCAACTTTAAATGTCTAAACCAAACTCGTGTTGTGAAATCAGTGAAATATTCATATTTGTTAAGCATGTTACCCACCTGTGTCCAGGGAGAAATTGCTCTCTGTAAAGCTAGACAATTACAGTAGCACAGACTAAGAATACAAACATTTTCCCTGAAATACTAATAATGAAGATGAATAAAGTGCACAATCACAGATGTTGTATGGTACCAAGCGAACTCCTCCATGCTCCTGAGACGATGCTGGAACACACAGCAGACCGTAAACCTTCTGACAATAGCACGTATTGATGTTCCATCCCTCTCATAGGGTCCAGGTATCGCCTCATGCTATCAGCATGACACTGACCCTAATGAAACAACAATTACATTGTGTTACTTTGAATAAGCTGATACAGATTAGGAACCCCCTCTGCTACTTAACTGACTAGATGAATATTCCAGATATTGACTTGATGCTATACTCTGAGTAAAAGGTTTTCCTTGAATTATTAAGTCCCAGCCCATTAAGATATTGTAGTGTCATAACAATAAAATTTAAAGATTACAGACCGCCAGCACTGAGAATGGTTATTAGTAGCTGGACGGGGCCATAGAAAGGCAACTAACCAGCAGCAGGGCCAGTATCTGCTTCTTTGTGCAAAGCTGATCAGGAGTAGCACTACCAGAACCCCACAAAAGGACTTCACACAGGCTGCTCATGTGCATGTATATGACCAGGCTGTCAGAGCCAGACTTCGTGAGTGTCGTGGCTATCATTATTTTTCATGGTGCTTGATTTATCTTGTACTTAAAATAAACACACACTAGAGACAGGGAAGCCATCAGACTGGCAGGTCTGCAACAGGGTGCCCCATTCCCTTCACAGATAATGTTGCAGACAGCATAACCTCATCATCTCTGGAGTGGTTCACATCTGTCAGATGTGCTCAGTGTGAACCTGCTCTCATTTATGAAGAGAATGGGCATTAGTGGCTGCTCTGCCACTTCTAGTGCTCTCTTACAAATTGAGCTGCATGGCACTGGTCTGTGAGGACAGGTCCCACTGAAGGACATCAGAACCTCATGCCACCCTCAGGGAGTCTGAATCTGCGTAAACCAGGCTAGCAAGATAGCAGGCTAACTCTGCTATCGTGTTATACGGTGGTCTGTTAAAAGAATTTAGATGGCACTCAAGCTCAAGACCCTCGATTTTAGGACATTAAGTATGTTGACAAAGATTCCAGCAGGAATTGTTTGACTCACAGAGCAAACCAGGAGAATTCCAGCAGTCTGGAACAAATACGCAAACACCTACATCACTGCTACCTTGAATATTTGTGTTTTCACTTCAAGCCAAAGCTCTATTTCTTTTTATCACAAAGCTGTCGTATTTCAGCGAGCAAAGGAAACCCCACGTGTCAGTCACAAGATAGTCTGTGATTCAGCAATAAGTGAGTTCAGCATATTATGTGTTTACTTCCTGTGGGGACCCTGAGGACAGAGAATTCAACAAAGCTTTGCTAATTTGTCTAGATTGCTCAGCATGGACCAGCAGTCCTCTAATTACACCACAGTTACTGTCACGCCTGTTTGAGCACTTCCTCCCTGAAGCTCCCCAGGAATTTTAAAAAGGACAGGAGGACGCTAAAATGTAAGCAGTTAAACACACAAGAAAAAAAAGCCATGAAGAACTTCTCACAAAATAGCCAGCTGCTTTGTGAAAAGCATGGCTGGAATGAAGGAGGCTTCCTGCATTTTGCAAAATATATTCAATTTTTGCAGCAGGGTAACAGAGTGTTCCCTGCTTAATGCAATATCTAATACATTGCCATTGGAAATCCATTTTGCTTAGAAGTAGTCAGGCCTTATGGGGAAAGGGTCTATATAAACACACAAGCTTGAACCCATATTTTTCTACTTCCTTACTTTCTCATACTATTTTCACTCTTTCTGACTCCAGTGCTATGCTCTCGCTGTCTTTCTGAGCAGTTCCCATTCTTTCTGTTACACTCATTTTTTCTTTTTTTTTCCCACAAGGGCTCTCAGTCCAAAAGGCTCCCATTCAGTCTTATGTGCTGAAGTTTCCAGCAGCCAGATGAAAGCTCAGGCAAATGGAAGGCTCACAATAGAGATCTGGAACACCTTGTGTGATATACACTTTGGTTTCAGTCTGGCTGGATAGATAAGAAAAAGCTTTCAGCACTGTCAGATTTGATTATGTGCCTCTCTTTTATGAAAAGGATATTTCTAAGGATCGGCCTAATTCCCGCCGTGCAATGTGGCGTGAATGAACAAGAGTCAATTACATGAGTTGATGAATAACAATGCAACTGCTGCCGTCTTTCCCTGAGCCTCTTCCTGACAAAGGTCTTCCTGTTGATCGGGAGTTCTTCTTTTCTGCCGTTGCAAATTTCTCACTCACAAGGAACCATCGGACTTTTGGGCTTTTCTCTCTATGATTGGAGGTTCCTTATTTTATAATACAAAGCCTCTCAAGGTAACTTTTGTTGTGAACTGGTGCTTTATTGTCACAATGGTTTTTTTTGTTTGTTTGTTTGTTTTTAAGTGCAATGCATTTTTTTCTTTAGTGTGGCCCTAATACCCTTTTGTACTTTTGTATTCACCATGTACTTTCTAAATATTATCAGACAGAATGGATTGACATCTGATAATACAACGAGATATAACTTTGTAGGGTGTAGAGTGGGGTCGTGTTAACAATCAGTTAAATTTTGCTTTATATCCAGCATGGTCTTCAAGGTCAACTTTGTTTATAGAGTGAGTGGGAGGTGTATGAGGATGTGTGCGAAAATGAGTCTGCACAAACTGGAACTCATATATGTCATTAGGAAGTTTATTTCATGTCTGCAGCACACATGTTTTCCACAGTGGGGACGTGCCACTGAAGTAGCAGCCACTTAAAGGCAAATCCTGAGTGCCTAAACCTGACCAGGTAAAACATTCTGAATTGATAATAAATTTAAAAACATACATTATTGATGTATGTGTATCTGTAAACTTGGGTCTCTGGTGAGAGTTGGGAAATTATACCCTCCACCATAAATCCCCTGTCAACCTCCAAATCTTTCACCTTTTAACAGAAGGAAATATTTATTGTCTATAAGCATGTAAGAGGTGAAATATCACGTTTATGGATACAAAAATAATGGGAAGGTGTGAGTCAAGAAACACAAATCAAAAATGTAGAGGTTGTAAGCGCGTTGCTTTTATCTACAACCCACCCCATTCACTGCTCCTAACAACAGATGGGTGAGTTTGCACTTCAGTGGTATCATGTGTCCAGATTTCTGGCTAAGGTACAAATTTGACCTTTGAAAAAACAGATAACACCAGCATTGGCACGCAAGGGTTTGAAACAAGAAAGGGGTTTGATCAACTCTTGCCCCTTTGCGTTGTTTTTAAGGTGGTTTAAGGTGGTAACAATCATCTGTTGAGTTTCTTGCTCCCACTTTGCACAGATCAGCACTGGACTTGAGAACATCATCAGAAAACAGTGTGGTCAGACAACCTTGGAGGTTGTAAAAGTGCATCCTGGTCAGAACTGCATAGTCTACCTGCGAGACACCAAGAGCATGTTTTACAGAAATGTGTTGCTGTTCAGCCTCAATGTTCCACCTCATGATACCACAGAACACATTTTCCCAATGATCCATGTCCATGAGCACTGTGAGCTCTGCTGAGGTGACTGAGAGTGGCACGAGGCTTTGTTAATTTTCATAAAATGTAATTATTACCTCCCATCAGCTTCTCAGCAGCCTTACTGTCATTTGAGCAATGTCCTCATTTTATGATTTGTCAGCTGCAGCAACACAAGGTGATCAGGATGTAGCCCTTTGCTGACAGAACCTGGGATTTGGTAGCTAGAAGCCTCCATCTGGGGCATAAAAGAAAAATAATCTCTTTCATCTTTAAGATCCCAAATCCCGTACTGAAAACTAATTCCAACCAGATGACATTGATGCACTAGGACTGTGGTTAGATTATGACTTGTCCCTTCGTCTAAATGTTGCTGCTTGCCAAAATAACTCAGTGCCTCGACTGGTCCCCAGGAAGACAAACTGGACATCTAATTTTCATAGTCCCTGCAGCAGCCATGTTTAGCATCATCCAGGAGGAGGACAGGTTCAGCTCATTCTCCCTCCAAGTCTAGATGAACGCATCACAACTCAGCAATAAACAGTTGCCAGCACTCCAGCTGATTATGTATTCACTGTTTTCTGAAAAACAAAGCAGAGTTTGTCTCCCTTCATAGATAGGTAGACAATAAAGGCTATCCAGTCTAATATATGGAAAATGCTTTACACCAGTTTCAGGTAGAATTGTCATAATCATCATAATATAAAGATTGAAAACAAACCTTCTCATTTAAAATGTAATGTTATTTATTCAGAAATACAGCAGCTGCAAGATACATTATTTTTGCTTCCTACAGTTTTCTCCATTTACAGTGATTATGTATATTTATAAATAAATATGTAAATAAAGAAATAATATATAAATAAAACCCATTTTCTCACTTTATTATTTTCTATAGGGAAAGTGGAGTCAGTTATAATAGACTGTGATAAGCAAAATAGATGTCATTAAATATTCATACTTACTAAATGGTAAATATAACTTTTCTGTAGCTCTGGGTTTCCAAAATGCTGTGTCAGCCAATAGTGTGTCATTGGACTGTACTATTATTATTACTTTATTATTAATATTAGTGCCACATACAACTGGACAAGATTGGCTTGAATTATGATAATGACATGTCAAAGCCAACCACAGCATTGGCATTATGACTGGGTAGCATTAGCTGTTTATAACCAACAGCCTGTGTTGTTTATGTTTTTTGAATAAAATTTTCAAGCAAAGACATAACTTTTTCCTTCATTTTGAGTACAGTGAAGATTTGAGATTGGCTGTGCTTTGGGGAACATCAGTGCTTCATAGACGAGTCATTGCCATCCCATGAAGCTAGAAAACAGATAATGGCTGTATAAAAAAAAAACAACAACAACAGTATACTGCTGTGGTTCTTCTCTGACCTCTGGCCAAGATGTCAGCAGATTAATTAGTCCTATGCATGCACACTCTATTTGCCATGGCGTCAAAGTGTGCACAAAGGTTGACGTTGTGGTAACTAGCTAAGCAATTTACTGATGACAGCGTATTGATAAGGACCCACACGCTCAAGGCTAATGTCTTTAGAGGATTTATTGAAGTCCTCCTGCAAAGGACTGCAGACTCCTTATCAAACCCACAGGGTGACTCGTTGTCCCCGTGCTATGACATATTCTGATCTGTGTCAAAGCACACAGAGGCACTTACTAACTGATAAAGAACTTTCAGCTCTATCTTGTGCGGTGTTCATCGAACCAGCTGCCTCTAAAATGAAAAAGAATGCTTTGAGTTAGCAGGTGATCAAACTGTTTGTTTTATCAAATTCTTATGTGCACAGAAATTTTACCTATAAGTGCTCCACAATGTTCTCAACAGCTAGTCTTTAACTCTTTCAGTGTGCTGTTTGCCGGCTCGGTGTAGAATGACATTCTGGAACTTTTTTGTCTGTAAATTGTTGCTCTGGGAATAAAAATAAATAAATGCTGTGGCAGTGTTGAGAGTGGAACAGTAAACTGAACCTGAAGATTTTTAGCTACTGCTGATTAAAGGTTAGCCTTCCCTCACAAAAGCAAGACATTGCTACTAGCCAGGGTGTGAGACTCAGTGGCAGCATCACTCTCTGTGGCAGTGACAGCAAATACAAACTCAACGTAATACCAAATCAGCAAATGACAATTACATTTTTGTGCTGAGTGATCAAATCATAGAGCAGCAGCACTGGTATCCAACAGCTAATACAAGTTGAATGCCTTAACACCAACACGACACAGTTTACTATGGCCACCAGGGGGCGATAGCTATGGTTTCATAGGGCCGTATGTGAAAGATATATTGAAATGATTGGTTATGTCTGGCCTGAGTCTTCTGTCAGCAAATCAAGAACTCAGTTAACTGCAACTTTACAAATTCAGGCATACTGAATATTGTATACATTAAATGACTTTGCACTTTCAATCCCAATTCTGTGCAGTCATGATCAAAGAATGTGTGACAATAATGTGGTTTTCTGGAAGAAAGATTTTTTTTCTTTTAACTTATAACAACAGTAACATCATCTTCTGCTGAGAAAATAACTCAATATGGAATAAGTATGTTTCTCTTTTTGAAAGGGACTGAAAATAGAGGGCATGTTCCTCCCATATTGGCTTCTCTTCATTTGCTCCCTGTTAAATTAAAATCATTCTCCTCACAGACAAAGTCTTGAATAATCAGCCCTCATCTTACCTTAAAGACCTCATAATACTGTATCACCTATATCAAAGCAACATCAACATGGATGGCAGGATCCCAGCAGAACATTGCTGAAAGCATCACACTGCCACTGTTGGCTTGCCTTCTTCCCATAGTGTATCCTGGTGCCAGGTTTTCCATTGATAAGGGATACACATGGACCTGGCCATCCACTTACAAGAAAACATGATTAATCAGACCAGGGCACCTTCTTCCATTGCTCCATGGTCCAGTTCTGATGTAAACATGCCCAATGTCGGTGCTTTCGGTGTTGAAAGGTCTGCAGCTCCATACACAATAAACTGTGATGTCACACAACTTGGCCCATGTCAAACTCGCCAAAATCCTTACGCCCGCTCATGTTTCCTGCACGTCACTTCCTCCCTAATATATCCCACCCACTAACGGGTGCCATGATGAAGAGAAAATCAGTGTAATTCACTTCACCTGCCATAATGTTATGTCTGATCAGTGTATCCTGTGTACATGAAAACATTTTACTGTTAAGTAGGATATACTGCTGTTTTTGTTGGAAACGAGATTTTTACTGTCAGTTCACTCTGACAATCACTCAGTATTTCTACTGTAGAATAGAGCCGCTACTGTGACTGTCCATTTACTACAAACTGCTATCACAGGTGTTATCACGGGTTAGAGAGACAAATAATTGTGTTTTGTCAAAGAGACATCAGCTGCACTTTTCTAAAGACAGATCCACTACATGGAGGGAAGAAAATATTCTAATCATGGCTTAACTGTCTGTTGTCTTTAGGCTCAGATGGTGGTGACTTATTTATATAGCACATCTTTATAACACTGCCCTCATCTGGTCATTTTAAAAGGCTATATCCCTCCCATTCACACATTTCTGCTTTATTTGCATCCATGTCATCAGCAGACAGAGGCATGAAGAGACTTAAATAATCTCACTGGACTGCATGACAAATCACATTTTATTTTCTGAGCGGATTGTACAGTTATTCAGTGTTGTTGGAAAACAGTTTAATGGTCTCTGTATCAAAAAAAAAAAAAAAAAAAAAAAAAGTACCATTACTACTAGGAGATAATATCTGAGAAATACTTTAGAATTAAAACATGTCAGTAGTTTACAATACAAAGTAAATCAAATCTACACGATTGATCTATACAATAGCAGCCACCTATGGCATATACAAAGTACCATAAAACAGCCAGGAAAATAAAAATATGTACATTTTCATGCTGTGAATAATTCAGTTATAGACATAGTTTAATTAGAGGTTCAAAAACTTTATAGTTTTCGATATACCTGATTAAGGAACATAAGGTGCCTTATTAAAAAATGATCTAGGGATATGTCCCATGAGAATCAACTACATGATCAGCAAAGTACAGTAAAATGCACACATTAGGATATTATGTGTCACTGTCAGTAAGTATCAATATGTTGTTGATTCAAACAAAGTGACGACTCAGTTGTAAATAAGTCTTTCACATTTTGTCTGAGCCTTTCATTATTTTAGGTCTTCGATGATTTCAGTAGTAAGGCAGGTGCTGTGTGGCACCTTTGGGTACACTCAAATAAACAGTTTTTAAACTAGTCAGTTTAGTGGTACCATCAACAGTGCTAATATGAACCGCTTTGTGTGCACAGTCTTTCTGTTCTGGAAGAAAGGGAGAATATATTCATGAAGGCATCGGGAAGAGATTTACCCCCTTCAAGGTCAGTGTCTGAGTCCCCAATACAACGGGGATGTTCGCACGTGGCGCTCGCCCTTTTTAGTGTTGGCACCGTGCGCCTCCAACATGGATGCACCGACAAACTCCTCCTTTCCTGAATTCCACAGTGTCAGATCTGCCTTAGACCTCACTGTGGGTGAACAGATGTGTGGCTCCTTAAGTCCTTGTTCCATTTAGTGACGCCGTCTTCAGCAGGTTAGCAGGCATGGATTTTAAAAAAAGATATATATATATATATATATACATAAAATGGACCAAAGGGGACCACATATTCAGTTTGTACTGCCTCGTTCCCCCCAGTTTAAGTGCTATACTGGTCGGCACGGAGAACTAAGGCCGATGAAACCTGGAGGAAAGAGAGGAAAAGTCAAGAGGTCAGTCTAGACGCTACACTCAAAAATAGCAAATAGTACATAAAGAATTGATGTGCTGAATAAAGCTGAAAAACAGCTGGGATGAATGTTTAATGAGAGCTATATGTGAGCCTGACCGGGTATAGATCCTGCTCTCTTCGTGGACCTCCATCTCTGAACTCTTGAATTCGTTGAGCTCCTTGCGGATAGCAGCCTGAGAAGAGGAGGAGACATGAAAGAGAGAGCGCTTCAGTGGGAACGGCTTTTATCCGTTTACAGTAGAGCACAGGAGAAGAAAGGCAGCAACGGATCAAAGCTTCATGTATTTTGATGATTCCTCAACTCTTAATGATCCACAAACAACACACACACACACACACACACACACACACACACACACACTTTTCGAACAAACTCAATCTGTATTTGATATCATGCCATATTCCAGTTTCCCCTCTCTCCCTAACACGCTTCACTTGGCTCGGTAATTCACCTGGTAAGTCTAAACCCAGCCATTATGCAGTACCTGTGCTGCATTCCAGGGATCCTTCTTTGTTACCAAATCTGCTTGGAATGCAAATCCTCAGAGTGGTAAAATACTTGCAATGTTTAAGCTACCCACTGCTGAGAAGCTCCAAACCACAGGAGGCCTGTCACGATAAAGAGATGCGTTAGAAGGTGAAGTCTCTCACCTTATCAGCAGGTGTTAGCTTCGTCCACGGCTTGTCTGCTCTGCGATCGTAGTCCTCAGCGTGGGTGCTTTCGACGTACTCATGGAAACGCAGGATCTTCCTGGCTTGAAGCTCGGCCACTGTGGGTCTCTGAGACAGCTGATGGTAGAATGGACAAGGCTGCTGTCAGTTTCTTGTTCACAACAACAGCAGCAACAGAAACAAGCTCTCACATTAAAGATAAAGTCACTTTATTGTATCCTAACCTTTCTGGTGAGCCTCCGCTTGATCTCGCTTCTCTCCAGCCGTCGGTCCACTTCGTTCTTGGCTGTGGGGAGGAGAGCACATTCCATGAGATAGGGAAACACTACAGATAGATTTCACCTGAGCTGCTGTCGGCACGCTGCCCTCACTGGAATCTTTAATCACTGCCTGGCTCTGCACAAGGCACTGCATTGTTTTTAGCACGCTGAGGAGCATCAGTTCTGTAGAGTCATCTGAGGACAAGTGAGCTGCAGCGGGGCAGAATGAATCCTTGCAAACTTGCTGACAGATTCTGAGAAGTATTAAACCTGGAATCGCACTCAGCATCACAGTGATGCTGCATCAGTGATCTACCACAGATAATCTGCTCCTCATAGTTTTGAACTTTCCGTTCTTGTGTTTTAACATGTAAGCAATGGTTTCTTATTTCAGAAACCTGGGTTATATATTTGTTAATTCAGGCAAAAAATATAGAAGTGTTGAAATACTTGAGGCAGTTTGTCCATCAGAGGGCACTCACTCTACAACATCCCTGTTGGGAACAACCACCACAGGTTTGGGCCTGTACTGAGTTCACTAGGCTCCGGGCATCGTTCCACTCTCTGGGTTCATTTAAGCTAACAGTGGCGATCAGGACAAGCAGTCACACAGAGGTTAACCCAGGGTTTCCCCTACACGTTCGCATGAAGCCGTGGTGATGGTAGCATCTGACCAATCTTTCACGGATCCTATAGCTCGTCTTCCACAGGACAGGACTCCTGTGAGTGCTGCAGCTCGCCAACATAAGAGTGAATCTAGATAACAAAAAGATACCCTAGGAATACTGACGTTGCTTCACAGTACAGGCCTCTGATCCGAGCAGAGTGGAAACAAGTATTTACTTGTAAACTTGTGACAATAAGAGCAGATTATTTTAAACTGCAGTATCATCTTATCGTAGTTAAGGACTCATAAATATCTCAGTTTGTTTCGTTTGTCTGAAATTATTATTATTATTTTTTTTTTTAAATCAACAAATACCAGTATGTATACTGGTTACAGAACATTGGTTTTCCAGCACCAGCAGTTGAAAGTCCATCACTTTGATTTCAGGTTAATGGTTAAAAGGAATAACACACTGTGTACAGCTTCTGGAATTGTGCTGTGCAGCTATACTGCACACGTTTCAGTTACTTCACTACTGCATGCGATTTCTCTCCCACCGCACAGATTCTGGATAACGAGGACAGATTGTATTAAATTCTAAACAAAGAGTGGGGATTTGTACACAGCCCTTGGTAAGCTTGTTCAAATTTGTACTGCAGCCCAGAGATTCAGGAACTACACAGGAGAAGGCATCAACCACAGAATGATAACAGACAGGACAGCAATGCTCCATCTACATTTTCATCTGAACTGAACGCAAAATGTTATTTTTGTGAAGTAAACAGAGGGGAAAAACATAAATACAAATCAGAATTTAATTTATTTCCATCACATGCGGCAGCAACCCGAGGTCCTTAATAAGTTCAGTGTCTGCTGTGAGGCCTGAATTTGAATACCTCCGACAGTCTCTTAACTAAAGCAGAGCAGCAGCACTGACAGAGCTGCCTGGTGACTGACCACGAGACAGATGGACTTGATATAGTAAATGTAGTGGCTGTGACTCATTAATCGCACGTGTTTGCTGCCATGTCTGGAAGGCAATGAGTAATTTAGACTCAACATCAATATGGACAACAAGCAGACGTGCCGAGTTGAAGAGCCTAAAGGAACATTGGATAAATAACTGATTCAGGCTCTCTAACGTGCACTGGTGTATTTATTCAAGTCACACACAAACTTGTAATGAAGTGCTCTCAGACCCAATAATGTCCAGACTGCTGTGTGTTTAGTGACACCCGTGGTGCCTGAGGCAAAAAGGAAAAACATTTTACAGATGAGTGAATGACTAATGCTCTCTATTGATTTCAAAGATGAGAAAATAGAAAGTGGGCTTCTTAACATTACAGCGCAGACGAATGAGATGCGAGTAAACACACAGCTGAATGGAGATGTGAAGGATGGAGAGAGCAAGAAATGGAGGAAGAGGCTCACCTGGAAGGATGTTCCTCTGCTCCAGCTCTTTTGCTGTGGGTCTCTGACTCAGCCGCCTGAGGGAAGACAATATTTCAGACGGAGCATATTTTTCTTTGGCTTCATTAGATAAATAGTGAAGAGTAGACAGGAAAGTGAGAGAGGGTGTGTTTTGAAGAAGAAAGTGAAGTGCTGCAGATATCGATCTCACTCTACTTTTTTGAGTTTGCTGCATGTTAATGTGAAGCCAACTAAAAAATAAAACTATTCAGGCCCCATTTTTTCCCCAAAACTGTCTTAACTTTACTCTCGGTGCCTAAAAAAAAAAACTTTACCGTGTCAGTGTGGTCCCGATCTTGTTCCTCAGTTCCTCCCACTGCTCCTTATTGTTCCAGCTCATGCCATCATTGTTATCCTGAGTCTCCTTCTCTCGCTCTTGTCGCTCCAGTTTCAGCGCCAGCGTGTCCTTCCTCTTCACTCGACTCGCCAGCCCACCTGTTACACACAAGAGGCATGTTTATACATCCAACAACATGCCTACACCTGCATCATCTTTACACAGCTGAACATGGACATT
The DNA here is from genome assembly GCF_057381915.1 of Diplotaxodon limnothrissa. Lineage (NCBI taxonomy): Eukaryota > Metazoa > Chordata > Actinopteri > Cichliformes > Cichlidae > Diplotaxodon > Diplotaxodon limnothrissa. Next base: position 27,603,995 of record NC_140616.1, on the reverse strand, counting down.
TCAAAGAAGCTAATAAAGACCAAGTGCTTAAAGCTATAGTTAGTAAGAGCTCAGAGCCAGTATCCTCGGTGTGAGAAGCAAAAGGATCAAAGCAGTTTCAAGGAAAATTATGGAGACCAGTTTCCCCAAAAAGATAAAAGGATTCATTTCCAATTACCTGGTGAATTTATGAACATGCTGGAAATCTCTGCAAGCAACAGATGATTTTTTTCAGTTTTTACAATTAATCATATTTTTTATTGTCAATAAATATATATATATATATATATATATATATATATATATATATATATATATATATATATATATATATATATATATATTTATTTATTTATTTATTTATTTATTTATTTATTTATTTTTTTTTTTTTTAACATTCTGTCAGTCAAAGTTCTTAGAGAGAAAATCTGAATCGACAAAACTATGATTTTCCCCCCAAAAAAGAAAGAAAAGAAATCTGAGGAATCTGAATCAGTGAAGAAAACTGTTATTGGTCCATCTGTTATTGGTAAGACATGAAGAAAAATCCAGTAACTTCTTCATGTTTCCTCAAATACAGTCAAGGTTGAAGCTGTCTTTAGAGGAAAAGCAAAAGCAGCAGAGACACCTCAGGACATCTGACAACTAGAAATATGGACTAATGAGTAAGAATGCGGGAATTCTGGTTATAGTTGTAGCTTCTTTTTTTTTTTAAGAGGAAAAAAAAAAAATAACTGGATGGTAACCGTGTGTGGTTAACACAGTGGATAGATGGAGAAGCCGTGGAAAATTTATTCAGAATTCAAGGAAACATCTAACCACATTTAATAGCTGGTTTGACCTTAATGAGATCATCATTATTTTTAAAGCAGGAAACTGTGCTGGTGTGGTGAGTTAGAGTGAAAGCAAAGCAGCCAATCACAGCTCCGTGTATGTAAAAAGTCCTTGAAGACCACTAGAATAAACTGTGTGCAAAGCAAAGCATTCAGAAGAGAATATTAAAGGAAAAAAAGACAGAGACTTTGCTTCATGTACACTTTCTTCTTATGATTTTTCAAAGTCTTGATGTCTTTAGAATTGTTGTTGCCCGTAGAAAGTAAAAATAATGAACTGCCCTTTAGGCCTCTGGCAGGTGGTGTCCAGAAAAATCTACAAAGTGAGACAATTTTTTCCCAAAGAACAGAGCATCACGAGGAAAGAAACTGGCAGATCGGTTATTGACAGTCTTATGTAAATTAGGAGACCCACAGTCTTCCATCACTTTGAATTAGAGCTGGGCGATAGAACGATAACGATATGTATCGCGATATAACTTTTACTCGATAGAGAAATTAAGCTATCGCGATAGACCTCGCCGCTCTTGTCCTCTTAAAAAAAAAAAAAAAAAAAAAGGTCAGCCAATCCAAATTAAGTAGCGCAGAGCCGAACCAATCACAGCCGCAGCGTCACGTCGCGTGACTTGTTACGTACAGCACAAGTGCCAAGCCGCACGTGTGTTTGTTTGGGAAGCAGCCAGCGCGTAATGGAGGAAATGAGTGTGCCGACTAGAAAAATCAACCGAGCGTGACCGAAGAGAAAACAGATGATGGTTCCAATGCCGGAGAGATTGTCAAACGGAAGAGCCATAGAAGTTCCGTAGTGTGAAGGTATTTCGGCTATTTCAAGTCTGACAAAAAACAGAGTAGCGTGCACTGTAAATTGTGCCGAAAGCAAGTCTGGAAATACAATAAACTGGTGCATGCGTCACACTGTGCGCCACGTTATTGTTTCGGTGAAATGAATTTCTACAATACTGTTACTGTTAATTCTACTCTCTGCAGTGTTTAAATGCTTACACACAGTTACTGTCCCTCCACACATACGACTCGGTTCTGCTTCTATGCCCCAGCTTTGTTTACTTTTTCCCACCGAGGCTTCTAGACTTCTGATTGGCCAACATTTCTGCACGGTTAGGAATCTAGCGCCACCTGCTGCTTTGGCATGTTCATAGCAGCGTTTTCCTTCATTTCTGCCTTTATGTGTGGACGGGATTATTTTTTAAAACGAAAATGGAAAATCTCCGTTTTCAAAAATACCCGTGTACGTGTGGACGTAGCCTCAGTCTCTGACTGGAAGCGCTAATTCGTCATTCGGCTTTTGTCAGACTAAAGTAACTGTTAAAACTGTTTGAAAAGCTAAGCTATACAACAAGGAGAGATTGAGAATTTCCTTTTAGTTCTCAGTTTATTTGATATTGACAAAAGTTAGTCAGTTTTGTCTGATCTTCTGTAAAACAAACTAAGATTTATTTTTAGAATTAATATTTTGTTTCTAAGTGGAATTGACAATTTAGTCTGTTTCGTTTGTTCTATTTTGAAACTTAAACGCTTTAGCGGCTGCCTTTTGTGTAGTTTGCAATATTTGCCTTTATTTATCTGAAAAAGTCTCATGTTCCTTAAGTACATCTACCCTGTTGAACTTATTATGGGAAATAAATATTTAAATAAAAACAAGCTGCTGATTATTTCACATTTTACTTGTGAGCAACGGCACATTTAAATCTTACAAATATAGTTATTTGGCTTATATCGTGATAGATATCGTTATCGCCTGAAATGAAAAAAACATATCGTGATATGAAAAATAATCTCATATCGCCCAGCTCTACTTTGAATGTTTTCAGTTATTATGCTTGAGGAACATTGAAACCATAAACCTGACAGCTTTAAGATGTCAGTGCTTTAGGAAGTATTTCCCATTACACTGATATTTTAAGTATTACATATCACATCCTTTACTTTTATTGAAAACAATTTCCTGAAATGAGAGACACTAATTTGGCTGTGAGCTGAGGTGAAAACTATTTTCTATTCATCTTAATGTACTTAAAGATAAGTGGGATTTTTAAATGTCACTTTACAAGTGGAACTTACTTGGAGGGCCTTCCTCGTCTTCATCACTTTCTTCGTCTTCTCTGTACAGGATGGGGCCATCTGAGTCCGACTCCTCCTCGCTGTCTCCAGGGCCTCCACCCTCAGGGATGACGGACACGCTGGGGTCTCCAATCAAACCTCTCCTGCTGCGGGGCTCCAGCTCCGGCTGGTTGGACGGCTTAGGGGTAAGTTTGCGCATCTCCTCTTCAATGTCAAAGTCATCGTCTTCTGGCCTGTGAAGGAACACAGCAGCTGTTAAAGAGCAATAAGCCCACCCTGTCACAAACCCGCACATTGCATTTGGGAGCAATTGGGTGGGGTGCTATTATAAAATATTTGCTGTGAATTTGAAAACTACTTCTGCTTGAAATGCCCATCCCTGGTGCGCAGCTGAGGCAATAAAACAGAGGTCGTTTGCCTCCATCAAACAACATCTGTTTGTACCGATTTGTATAGAAGACTCAAAGGCGTTTAATTTTGATATAACAGTTTAGCCACACACTATGTTTGCAGCAGCTCATTCAAACTTTGAACAGTTTTATTATTATGATGTGGTTTAAGCACATTAACCCACATCAAACTATTCTGTCATGAAGCTACGTTTCCAAAATAAAGCCAAATGTGCCTCTTGATTTGTTATGCATCTGCATATTCCAAACATAAATAAAAATAAAACCTGTGCCTACCCAGTGTTGGTCACTATATAATGAGTGCATAATGTGAAGCATATGGAGCACTTACAGCCTAAGTGGTTCGATGGTGATGGGGAGAGAGTGCCGTGAGTTAAGCCCCACTTCTGTGGGGATCGCTGGTGGTACCTCAAACAGCAGTGAGTGGGCTCTATGGGAACCGTCTGGGTTTGGCTGAGGTGCACCGGGACTGGCCAGAGCCCTAGAGATGCGAACATGTAGAGGGAGGAGTGGAGGCTGGCTGGGTGGCTCGGTGGTTGGGCTCGGCGGGTTAATTTGCGTCGTGGGGATGGGACCTGTGGAGGGGATGCTGGGTGGCTGGAGCGACTGAACCCTGGGGGGAGATGGAGGTATGTGGGTGGGCGGTAAAAGCAGAGGCTCAGTGGAGGTCTCAGGAACTGCTCCATTTGTCTTCTCCTCTGTGGTATTTCCTTTCAGGACAGCAGGGGGCACCAGAACAGGGGCAGGGGAGGGCTCACGGGTGGCAGACTCTGGGGTCTGACTGGGAGGAGAAGGATCCACAGAAAGGTGCTTGATGACAGGGGTTGTCCTCTTTGGTGGGGTTGGCGGAGAGCGTTTGGTTGGTACCGGGACAACACCTACACCAGAGCCAGCCTGTGAAAGCTCTGCTGTTAAAAAGAGAATCAACAACAAGTCAGTACCTGTTATAAAGCATGATGACAACATATACAACCTATCATGAGCAGGTTTAGACGCACATTCAATCTGTAAATGAGTATGGTTAGTTTTATTAACAAAAATGAACAAAAAGCAAATCTGTCATTTTTAGTGAGGGAGAGATGTTCCTGTTAATTCAGAGCTGGCTGCTGAGTCAGTGGAGGGTAACACAGGTATTAGCTGTATCAGCAGGCTTTTAATGAACATTCCAGTGTGATGAGCACGCTTGGAGCATTTTGAGAATTAAATGCCCACCACATTTCCATGCAGAGCTTTTTTGCCATACATTAGCTGAGCTAAAAAACAGCTACAACCACAAAACACATGCGATGGAGGTCTGGGGTTAAATGAAGGTGAGGTATTCCCTGTTGTATGACGTTTGTGGCTCTATTCCACCTCTCCAGGCTTTACTACAACAGACCGGGATTGTGGCGCCCCTCTGGGTACCTGAGCAGCACTGGCCAGCCCTGTGACGCAGGTACAAGGGTAGAGAAAAGTAGAGGCCGAGCTCACTCTGGCGTCTCCAGCTGGTCCAGTAACAAGGCTGTCTGACCTTAGAGCCCCTGTTCAACGTGGAAGCTGGCAAAAATGAGTGGAGATGTCAGGGATAGGGCTGGGTTTACATTCCAAGTTGGGAGATGAATATGAGAGGGAGGGGGTTCAGATAATGGTTTCTTGGCTTTACTTTGCCAGAAGCAGAGTGTACATCCATCATTACACAGTAAACAACTTCTGTGGAAAAATATCTCAGAGCAAAAGATAAGCACTTTCCTCATTGCATCTAAAAAAAAAAAAAAAAAACCCACTAAAGTGTGGTGTGGTAAACATTCTTGACAGTTCAGGGAATTAAATCACAGGGAAATTATGTTTCTTCTCATTTTGGCTGGCCCATCAGCAGCAGCTACAATCACATATACATATCAGCTGGACTCAATATTATTATTATTATTATCATCATCATCATCATCATCATCATCATCATCATCATCATCAGCCTTTTTATTGCAGGTCTAAATTAAAACCCTAAATGTAAATATCAGTCTCAAATGCACAATACTGGTCATTAAATGATTTACACATCACACAGCATAGTTTTTAATATAACACAGCCTTAAAAAGTAGGAACAAAGCATCACAGAGGGAACAGAAATGAAAACTGAAAACAGAAGATGAGACCTTTTCTTTATCACAATCATATACTGCAGTAACGTGCAACGCTTGACAAAAGGCAGTGGAATGTGTCACTGCCACAGAGAATCAGCAGGTTTCAGATACAGTGCTGTAAACAGGAGCAGCTGTGGCATGCTGGGACAAAGAGATAAATACTAAAAGCCAATCCTTTTTTTTTTTTTTCCATAAATCTGCCTTGCGGTGCAATACTACTAATGCTGCATAAGAGGAGCAAGCTCGTGCGTGTCTCCTCGACTGAGAGTGGCGGAAACACCGAAACTTCACAACTGGTGACATACTGGAAAGCACACACATCAGTGACATCCGTGAACAAGTACGGATATTCTGTATATCAGGATTACATCACGTTCAAATGGTGAAGTAAAAGCAGCACATTTACAACTTCAAATCCACTAAAGAGCAATTCTACTACTGTGAGCTTTTAATACTTTTAATGAGGTCTGAAACACCTGTATCTAAGTCACAATTTATTTTTAATTGCATATATCACTACATGAACTATCTTAATTGCCCCTTGGGGACAAATGAAGTCTTTCTGATTCTGAACTATGTGAGCCCTTTGGCCAATAACAAAAGCTGACTGTAGTAAGGGTTTAGCAAACATGGAGGTTTGGGTTAGAGCATGCCTCACCAAAGAGAGAAATTAGCTGGAAAAGGTTGAAGTCATCAGTCTACATTCAGTCCATTGAAAATGTCTATAAATGGAGACAACTTAGTTCTGTGGTCATTCTCTTATAAGTGGGATGAAGCACAAAGCTGATCTGTGACCTCAGACAAGCAGCTCAGAACAACAACTAAAGATGTAAAGGAAGTTAACTAACATGTCTGTTCATGACTGTATGCAGATCACTGATCAGGCATTGTTTTGTGTTTGTGTGATCCTGAATGTCAAAGTCAAGCTGGTAACAAGAATGACCTTGACAAACAACAGTCAGTGTTTGGATGAGCATGTGATTACTATGAGACAGTTTTCCTTATTTGTAGCTCTCTGTTGCAGCAAGATGTTTGGTTCTAGGCTGGCCTGGCTAAGTGCTTAGCTAACCTTTTCTGTAAGGACCAAAACAGAAAGAAAGAAGGACAAGGGGGAAAAAAAGCACTTATATGGACTATTTTTACTTGCACATTACTTTTCTCAGTTTATACATATATTAAAAAAAACACCTATACTTTAATCTTAATAACTGTACAGTACTCTGTTATTGTAACTATTTTCCATGATGTAAATATTTTCTCCTGTAAACGTTGTGTATGTTTCTGTTCTGTTTATATATGTGCTTTTATTCTGCTGCTGTTACAACCAAATTTCTCCTTGTGGGACAATTAAAGGATTATTCTATTCAATTCTTTCAGATAGAATCACAATGTCTTTGAATTCGCTAATAGTCAAACCTGCAAGATCTAAATATGAAACGAAGTCATAATCACGCTGTTATTCATATACAAGTCACTGAACAAGGCCTTTTTCACAGCATCTATTTTAACGTGAACTACAGTTGTAATAATGACTTTAATGACAGATCGGTTCTATGAAGGCAGAGCCTTTACTATGGTAAATAGTATTTACCTAATGTTCCATGTAAATATGATGAATTAAACAAAGACTTTGCAAACATATCCTTTCTAACAGCAAAAAAACCCCCAGACTTGGGCCCTGTCTATTCCAAGTAGCTAAAAGTGTCCAGCACCATGTATTTGCTGAAGTCTGTAGAAAGACTTATCTGGTCATGTATAACATACCTTTCCCATAAACAACGGGGGAAAAACTCTGAAACACTCACTGATCTCCAGAGTTTGACCTGTGACCTAAGGAACAATGTCCACCATGCACCTGCTTTTCTATTAGAAAATTTTTCCATTATTCTATTTTTCCACCAGAAGTACCACTACTACAGTCAGCGACACTTTAAACCCAGCATTGAAATGTCATTTAATAGCCTCTTTTTCTAAAAACCAAAACATCTTCCCTCTGTCGTCTTTGTACTTGCTCCTAAAAAGGCCATTTTGGGATTTCGTTTGATGAATCCTGTAAAAACAAACAATGTAAAACAGCAGAAGCAGGCAACAAACTCACCAAGCAGTGCAGGGTTGCTGTTGCGGTTGGTGGGTTTTGGTGGGGGGACAGGAGGTTGTTTGGCATGGGGAGGAACGGGGGGCGGTGTGTCAGAGTCAGTTGAGGAAGCAGCAATGAGGGAAGGTCGGGAAGCGTCATCTATAATTAGGGACACCGTCCTTGGGGGTTTGGCTATAGATACAGCAGCAGAGGAGGAGGAAGACGAAGACGAAGAGGATGAAGACGAGGAGGGGGTCGGACTCCTGGTGGACTCATAGATAGGACTAGCGAGGAACTTGGGGGGGAGCAAAGCTTGTTTGGGTGGGAGAGGCAATTGCTGTGAGTCCTGTGTTGGAGGAGTGTCAGGGGTGAAGCGGACACCAGCAGACTCTACAGAGGGGGTAGACACACACACACAAACACACACGCGCACACACACATTAAAGACAAGGTCACAATAAGGTGCTGCATAAACACAAAATGCTGCTGCATAAACAGGAAACATGAAAGGGAACGCTGAAGGAGAAGCTGATGCCCGAGTCAGGCTTATAAAATAATAGAGCTTAACCAGAGGGAGGGCAACTCGGATCAAGGTTCTGCAATTATTAGAGGATGAGAGGCAACGTGAATCACATGATGTAAAAATCACACACAGCAGACAAGGAGGAGGATCAAAGATGCACGGAGGGGTCTTAATGATTTGTTTTCCCGCTTTTCGTGTTCACCTAGATTCATGTATCTAAGCTCAGCATTTACCGGTTCATCTTCATTAGCCCATCAAAATAAGGGTTTAGTCATTTACTAAAAATGCCTTTGCAACACCATCAGGACACTGATTAGCAGCGGTTTCATCATAGCTAAGCATCCACTGATTAAGAAAACAGGCACAGACACAAGAAATTACATCGCAGATTCAAATTGGTTTCATCAACTAAACAGGTAAACAACAGATACGACAGCAAATTTGAATTGCCATCGTATCTGTTGGTCGATAACAAAATATCAACCAACAGATAATTTAACTTGCAGACAAAAATGCTTAGATTATAATAAACTGCCTTGGTAGTAGTCCACTTGAAACATTTAAGTCACTACAAGCTTAGTAAGTAACTCCTTTTCCCTACATGAAATGCAGATACAGTGGCTCTGGAAGTGCCACTACACTGATGCAGAAGCAAAAGTTGTTTAAGATGAAATAAGGCAAAATCATTGTTCTTACACAATATGGGAAACTTGCAGCTTGTGAAATCCAGACATGTGCTACACACACTACTGGCTCCTAACAACTACTCACTCACAGGCCTACAGGAGTTATTCAATTTAAAAAAATTAATTTAAAAAAAATCAGTTCCTACAACGTGAATCAGCTGTCTTTTGTACAATAACTTAAAAAAAAAAAAAAAAAAAAAGGCAGGCAAGACTTCATCAGAAAGCTGAGCACCTGTACTGCAAAACTGCACAATTTCAGGATGTATTTTTGATAATTCACTGCAGACAACTTCAAAAGGTGCATTGTGGGTAAACCTTTCATGATCAGATCACTGTGTGCTGGTTCATGTCCAGAGTGACTGCTCTTTACTTGACACAGAAAGCTCAAGCACATCAGTGCAGTCACATTTTCATGAAATCGCAATTATCAAAGATGGCCATGTTGCTCATAACATGACAAAAGGTTGAAATTAAACCTGCAAACCACACCTTAGTATATTTTGTGTTGAATTGTGGTTTTCATTCCTTGAGCAAGTAGAAGGTCAAATTAACATTTGGTGAGTATGTAAGAAATATATTTTGACACAAAAGGAAGCTGAAAGATGAGACTGGTATCAAAAAGTAAGTTAAAAGGAAACCATCCGTTTACTGTAAGATGTTCTGGCCAGCCACCTAAACCAAACGGTGATATAGACGAACTTTCAGTTTGTCCAAAATGCACTTTTTCAAGTTTCCTTCAGTGAGTTATCAAAAAGCAGATCAAACAACTTGGGTATCACTAAAGGCTTCTGAGAGAGAGACCTCACCTGATCGTTCTCTGAACTCTGCAGGGGCTACGTGTCTGGGCAGGGTGCTCCTTCGGTCAGACTCTGACGCAGGGCGAACTTTCTTGCTTTCCTCTGAGGAGCTCTTCTGGAGAGGAGGCCTCAAGTCAATCTCAGAGGCAGGCCTGATGATAGGCTGAAAGTTGTCCACAGACCGCTGGGGTCCTGGCCTCTCTCTCTCATTTCTTTTGGCCCAGTTATCCCGTTTGTCCTCCCTCTCTACTCGAGCATCTTTCCTCTCGTGGTTTTCTCTGTCCCTGTCATCTTTGTTCTCTCGCCAGTCTCTCTCGGGACGCCGATCCCTCTCTTCTCTCCTGTCTCTGTCATCCCTTTTTTCTCTTTCATCACGCTTCCTATTTTCTCTGTCCTCCCGCTCGCGGCGTTCTCTTTCATCCCTGTCTCTCCTTTCCCTGTCGTCCCTATCCCTCTTGTCCCTCTCATCCCGCTCTCGTCGTTCTCTTTCATCTCTGTCTTTCCTGTCCTTCTCTTCGCGGACTCGACGCTCCCTCTCATCCCGATCCCTCCTTTCAAGGTCCTCCCGGTCCCGCCTCTTGTCCTCGTCGCGGTCCCGCCTCTTGACCTCGTCACGGTCCCGCCTCTTGTCCTCGTCGCGGTCCCGCCTCTTGTCCTCGTCGCGGTCCCGCCGTTCTCTGTCTCTATCTGTCCTTTCATCCCTCCATTCTCGCCTTTCTCTGTAGTCTCTATCTTCTCTCCGGTCAACTCCACCATCCCTTTCTCTTTCCTCTCGCCTATCCCTTTCTTCCCTGTCCTTCTTTTCATCTCTGCCGTCTCTTCTCTCATCTCTACGGTATCTATCATCTTGTTGAGACCCTCGAGGTAGAGTTCCTCCTTTCTTATCAATATCTGATGGCAGACGGCTTCGTTTGTCTACATCAACAGCGAGCCGTGCATGAGTGTCCACATCCAGCGGTGCCCGGTTACTTCGAGAAGCGTCAGACGGCACTCGGTTACGACGTTCATCTAGTTGGGGTAGCCTGGAATTCACCTTAATGTCCGACTCCCCTCGAGACACTCGCACCCCCGCTTCTGAGAATCTGTCCACATCCATTGGCACAGGGTGACCATTTTTAACTGGTGGAGCTTTGGAGTGGTTCACTTCATTACGCTCTGTCAAAACAGTGAAACGAGTGTCATTAAAGTTGGATCCAGTTCAGCCACAGAATGCGTATTACAGGTCTACCTACCGTTCTCTGGGTCGTCCTTTAGAACGCCTTTTGCTATTAACTCTTGGCGGCTTTTCCTAACTGAAATCTTCCTCTCCAAAACTAAAACAAAAAGTAAAAACACATACATTAAGCACGATGTAATGATTTACACAACATGCAAACGCGACAAAATCCTGTAGTAACCATACCTATGGATGTTTCTGTGAACTTGTCACTTGGCTTCTTCTTCCTCCATTTCCAGGGCTTGAAGATATTTCCCATTTTGGAAAACTTGCCTTTACGTTTAGCTGGAGGCGTTCCTCCACCAGAGCTGCCTTCCTCACCTCCTTTTGTGCTCTGTTGTAGGTCAACCTCATCATCTGCATGAACAGGACACAGAAAAACAATTTCAACTCATGACAACACCCTCACACATTAATCCAGTGTCACACTTATCCCTTATTTTGAGAACATACAACCGTCTAATGTAAAAACTAAACAGCCTTTACAGGCTGCACCAGTGCAGTTAGATTTCAAATGTAAGGCAGGGCTGCCTTATTAACCGCCATAATGAAAACACTAACCTCTAAACAAGTCCAGTCCAAATTCCACTCCTCCACCTCCTACTATTTACAGGGTGGTGTGAATTAATGTGTGTGTGTGTGTGTGTGTGTGTGTGTGTGTGTGTGGGGGGGGGGGGGGGGGGGGGTTGCCACTAAGGTGACAGTGGGGATTCAAGACCATGTGGTATTCTCCTCCATTTGTCACACCACCACTATCAAACTGAAAACCTGAAATATTCTTGGCTTTAAGGGGGAAAGTACATATCTGAGTTAGAATTGGTAAATGGACTGATTCTAAAATAGCGCTTTTCTACTCTCACTGAGCACTCAAAGCGCTTTATACAACTTGCGCATTCACCCAATCATAACCATTCACACAAGCACTTGATCTAAGGTTTTTAGTGCTTCTATCTAGCATTCACTCGCATTCTCACTCCAATGGATGCATTGGAGGGCAACATGGGGTTAGTATTTTGCCCAAGGATATTTGGCATGTAGACTGGAGGAGCCTGGAATCAAACCACCAACCTTCCTGTGAGTAGGTGACCGCTCTACCACCTGAGCTACAGCCACCCCCATTCTAGAACAGGAGCATTCCAGAGGAGGTGTTTTGAAAATCCCGAGAAAGCCATAAGTGGGTGTGAATCTACCATTATAATTCTTAGGCGGTGAGTCGGCAGCAGTTATAACTGTTACACAATACTGCACTGGAGCATGGCAGACAGTGACAGGAAGTCCTGTGGCATTTCAACGTTTAATGTCCCTGAAAGGAATATTAAAATGTGCTTATTTAGCTGTAGCGGTTAGACTACACATTTTATGCATCCCTCTCTACTATAAATGAGTTCATTTTATATTTTGGCAGTCAATGACATACCCAACAAGTTCCTTCAGGAACAGGTCCAGAGAGAATTTCTTAAAAATGCTATACACAGCATTTCGGTTACATTTCACACTCAGCCAGACCGGGCAAAGGTCAAACTAACAGATCGGCAAACTAGTCATTAGTCACCAATTCAAAATTCTTATAATTTTCTTATCTCAATATGCCTCACAGTGAGAAACTGAGCTGTGACCGGTGTGGCACAGGGTTTAGATAAATGTGGCCATTGGTCAGAGTCCTCAGAACATTGTGCTCCACCCCCGAGGGGAATAGAAGACAAAAAGTCTGAAAATCTGGATAAAATCCTGGAGGGATAATGCAGAAAAATCAGTATTGAATGTCCATGATCTTTGGGCACGAAGGCCCACAGCGTTAATAACAGAAATGATTCTGTGATGATAATCACTGCAACAGCTCAGGAAATCACTCTGTCTAACCACAGTTTGCCATGCCATCCACAATTTGAAGCACTGTCATGGAAAGAAGAAGCCATATGATCCAGAATCGCCAAAGTATTCTTGAGGCCGAAACTCATTTCAAATGGACCGAGGCAATGTGGAAAAAACTGCTCTGTCATAAGACCAATGAAAAATTTTAAATGGTTTGGGAACACATTGATGCTTCTTGTTATTAACAGTCTATTTGTGTCTATAAAACTGGCAGATCTGGAAAGGCACCTTCAATGGTAAAAAGCACACACACAGGTTTTTGAGCACCGTATGATGCATCGAGACAATGTCATTGTTTGTCAATAACATTGTTTCATAGGAGGGAAGTCCAGGCACAGTACTGGATGGGTTTATACTATGATTAGCAGAGACAGCTACCTTGACAAACTATTAACTTTTTTTAAATTACTTTTTTTTAAATAATTAAAGTGTTGTATTGGTTAGAGCAGGGCGATATGACCAAAAATATTTATCACGATATACATTTGAAAAATTGCAAAAACAATATAACTGACGATATAATTGACACTAGACAAAATACTTTACAACTCCACAACTTTATTAGTGCTAAAGAAAAAAAATAAATAAATGTATTTTCACTTAAACAAGCAGCTGGTTTTTTTTGGGGGGGGGGGGGGGGGGGGGGGGTTTATGTGCATTAAAGTTATATAAAAATTTAACAGTGAAAATGCAAATTCCTTGCTGACAGTTTAACCAAAAGGCATTTCCAGTGGAAATTGGCCGACATATCCTCAGCATGACCATGTATAATGTCCACGAAACTTAAAGAGGTTATACACACACAATACGGTAATATTATGTTGAAGCACAGTACGTATCACTCTGCGAGGCGCCTGCCTACGATAGCTGTAATGCTCCGACAATCCATCAAGCGGTGCGGGTTCGTAGCTTAGCAAAGTCGTACTAAAACATTTGACAGATTTTCGAGCGCCGTGTACGACATAAAATCGTTTTGAGGTCAGTAAACACAACCAGAATTCATACATAAGGCACACGGGATTATAAGGGGCACTGTCGATTTTCAGAAAAATCAAAGGATTGATTTTAAGCATGCTCTACCAAAAATAGTGCTTTGGTGTGTATCTGACGGACGAAAGCTAAACCAGTTCCACACCACTGAAGTTGCAGCATTTTTACAAACAAATTCTGGTTCATCCGTTTCATTCAACGATCCGCTTTCGCCCTTCTCATTCTCCGTCGCCGCCATGCTTTTTCCACCATGTGCATATGAAAACAAAGGCGCGTTTTACCCATATTCTATTGCGATATTTCATTGTCTTATTGTTGCCCAACGTTATACCGGTATTACCGTGAACAGTATGATATGGCCCAGCCCTAGTGTTGGTGTTAACCACAAGCTATCAAAAAATACTGATCCACCACAGCCACACTAACAGGGCTGCCTCTGACACAGATCTGTATGCATTTAATTTATAACGACCTGATGAAATATTTGCAGCAGGGTCATCCATCAAACTGTTAACTGACAGAATATTTCAAAATGGCATTTAATGACCAACCCCCCACCATTTGTCTCTGAAATCCTCGGGGGGGGGGTCATCCATGGCTCAAGCCCGGATGTTTTTTGAATGATCTCATGAAAGAATTGTTTATTAAGGGCAGGCGTCAGTGTGTCACTGTTGATCAAAGGCCAAGTCACATCTGAAACTCTCCCATCTCTGACCACCCAACAATCTCACAGGAGACACTCTCTCCGGCAGCTCCAACCCAACTGCCTGTGTTGATTGATGGGGGATTGACAAACAGCATTCAATGAAAAATATCTGGGATTCCACCAGCTTTGTTGCAAAGCAGGTTGACCTAGTGACTAATTATGCTAAGGGGCATTAACCCTTTACAGCCGATCGGAGCGGGCACGCTCCATTTTGCGTAACTATTTTTAAATCCCGGTAGCTCTGCAACCACGTAAGCTAGCGCAATAATTTTTTTTGCATATGAAACCGGAGGAGTTGTACTTACATCTTATGCCATCAGCTTGTCCTAGGTCACAGTTTCCTTCCACATATAGCTTTGCAAAAACTGCATAAAAATCACTTGCAGCAACAAAAACATGATATTCCAGAAACACGCTTCGCCGATCCGATCAGCTGTTTGTAACACTTCCTACGTCCATCAGCGCGAACTATCACATGACCGCATGACCTGCCCGAAACCGGAAGTGACGTCATTTTGCGGAAATGTAGTTTTTTTTACGATCGGGGCCTTATGAGCCTATACTTGTGTTTTAAAAAGTTATGTTTGAGTTTATGACTTTCTGTGTCGTTTCTGGGATGCTTAGGACTCATATTGCACTGCTGGAAATAGTTTATTTTGATGCATATGCTGTTATTTTGCAAATTTGCACTATAATATTTATTTTCGTTTTTCCTGCAGTGTATAAAAATTGGTGTATTTCAAAAATAAAACTATGAAGACACTCAAAATAAATTTCCTGTGGTGGGAAACTAGTTTGTGCAACTTTTTTGTATTTACAGTTTTGAGGGATGAGCCTCTTAAATTTCTCTAACTAGAAATATATGTTAAAAAAACAAAAACGATTTAATTTTTTTGTAGTTTATTGCACTTTTTTGCAATTTATGTAATTACTATGCACCTAATGCAGACATATTATTAAAGTTTGGGCTATAATGGTTGTATTGATGTATAGCAACTTGAAATGCTCCCAAAAATGGCTCCACAGCATGTAAAAATATAATATAAGCTCTGGCGGACTTGGTTCTATGGTAGGTCTTAAAGGGTTAAAATGCAACACTGCCCCAAATATGATCAATAGGATTCATAATGGGAAGTAGGGAGGCCAGCCTATAACACCCTTAGTTATCAGTTCAGCTAAAGCCTTTTCACAAAAGAAAAAAAAAAAAAAAAAAAAGAGAAAGGCACAGAGGAGACCAGAACAGGCAGAGAAGTTGCAGCAGAGACCGCTTCTAAATTCTGATAAAACCGAGTCATTCTTGACCATGATATGTCCTTCAATGCACATATTACAGAACTATGTATGACTGCTTTCTTCCATTTGCACAATATCTCTAAAATTACAAAAACATCCCATCTCAGAGTGATGCTAAAAAACTAGTTTATTACTTCTAGGCTGGACTACTGTAATTTTTTTTTTTTTATTATTATTATCAGAATGTCCTAAAAAACCTTCAGTCAATCCAAAACCCGACACTACAGTGGTGGGTCTTATCACCAACAGTGATGAGACAGCTTACAGGGAGGAGGTCAGCGCCCTGACCCACTGGTGTCAAGACAACCATCTCACCCTCAACGTCGCAAAGACAAAGGAGTTGATAGTGGACTTCCGGAGGTGCAGAGAAGTACACACCCCCATCACCATCAACGGCGCTGCTGTGGAGAGAGTGAGCAGCTTCCGGTTCCTTGGTGTACATCTGGCTGAGGATCTTACGTGGTCAGTACACACAAACAAAACAGTGAAGAAGGCGCAGCAGCGCCTCTTCTTTCTCAGGAGACTGAAAAGATTCGGCATGAGCCCCCGCATCCTCAGGACCTTCTATCACTGTGCCATTGAGAGCATCCTCACTGGATGCATCACCACCTGGTATGGCAACTGCCTACAACTGCAAAGCTCTCCAGCGAGTAGTGCGGTGCTCTGAACGGATAATTGGAGGTGAGCTTCCCTCCCTCCAAGACATCTACAGGAAGCGGTGCCTGAGGAAAGCGGGGAGGATAATCAAGGACTCCAGTCACCCCAGCCATAAACTGTTCAGACTACTTCCATCAGGAAGGAGGTTCTGCAGCATCCGGTCCCGTACCAGCAGACTGAGAGACAGCTTTTTCCATCAGGCCATCAGACTGCTGAACACTTCATAGACACCTCAGCTTCACTACTGGAACTTTAACATTATGCACTCCATACTGTACAGTAATGCCACTGTTTTGCACATGTCTCAACTCTGTATATTTTATTTTATACATTTTATTTATTGTTCACTCTATTTAAATTGTAAAATATGTGTACACACACACACACACACACACACACACACGTAGAAAAATATTTAGTATACACATCCAGAAATGCATATACTATTATATATTGTACATATATTTATTAGTTTCAGATGTAGCCATTCTTGTATTTTGCTTGTTTACATTATTGTATTTTGCACAACTCTGTTGCTTGTGAAGCTCGCACACAAGAATTTCACTCACATGTGCTGTACCAATGTACCTGCACATTAGGGCTGCCACGATTAGTCGACTAGTCACGATTACGTCGACTATCAGAATCAGAATCAGAATGGGTTTATTGCCAGATGTTGAGGTTTACAACATTAGGAAATTGCTGCGGTGCTTCAGTGCAGACAATAAGAATTAAAGTGCTATGTAGAAAGAAAGATATGTGCATGAGATATACATGAGATATATACATGAGAATAAGAATTATGAGTGCTACGTAGAAAGATATATACATGAGTGCAGGTGGTGATCAGTGCCAAACATATATACATGAGAATAAGAATTATGAGTGCTACGTAGAAAGATATATACATGAGTGCAGGTGGTGATCAGTGCCAGACATGAAATGATGCAGTGACAAAATCGTCGACGACTGATTTAATAGTCGACGCGTCGTTTGAAGCTTTGTAAGATCACAAAAGACGCAGGAATACCGGTAAGCAGTAGGATTTAAGAGTGTAATAACGGCCTGACACAGAAGATGGCAGCACTGCAT
The DNA here is from genome assembly GCF_057381915.1 of Diplotaxodon limnothrissa. Taxonomy (NCBI): domain Eukaryota; kingdom Metazoa; phylum Chordata; class Actinopteri; order Cichliformes; family Cichlidae; genus Diplotaxodon; species Diplotaxodon limnothrissa. The sequence goes on along the minus strand of NC_140616.1, from coordinate 27,586,664 downwards.
GTACAAGGATGCCAGCTGCCATTAACCCCGAAGAAGAAGAAGAAGCTGTGTCCCAGAATTCATAGCGCAGCCCAGCTCAGTTTCCAACAATGGCGGCAGCTAGTTAGTTTTAATATTACTCTTATTATTCTTTCTGGGGTCACAAAATAAACGTTTAACATATTTTCATGCGAGAATGTAGCTGTGTAAACCTCAAATATCTGCTCAGTTTATCAAGACACCACATATTTTCAAAAGCGCTCCGACGTTTTCGGAGACGTCTGTTACCCACTAGCTCGATAGTTAGCCGGGGCAAGGCTCACCCAAATCGTTTTCAAACCCACTGCCGTCTGTCGCTACTCAGGTTAAATATATATAAGTCACTTAGATAACTTAAAAATGTTATTGTTTGGCTTTTTTAATATTTTATTTGTTCCTGAGTAAATCGGTTTGGCTGAGATTAAAGTTATAGTTTTTACACAGCTGAATAAACAACTGGTTATCAGAAGTGTGAGATGCTCGAGAATATACTCCGGTGTCTCGTTATATTTTAGATAGCAAGGAGTTTATTAAACTTCACCGAAAGAATCTGCAAATTTCATTAAAATTTAATAAACTATCATCTTGTCTTTATTTTTAGTTAGCACATACCGTAAACACTTAAAGCTGTAAGCTAATGATAGTTATATAAGAGCAGATGCTGCTGGTGCAATAAGCTGTACGTTTTACGTCCAATGGATGCATGATCTGATTAGTCGACTAATCGCAAAAATAATCGGTGACTAGTCGACTATCAAAATAATCGTTTGTGGCAGCCCTACTGCACATGTGATGTGACAATAAAAGTGATTTGATTTGATTTGAGAATCTGAAGCAACAGTACTGACCAGGACTAGAAAGAGAGCACATTTTTCTTATATTGGCTTCTTTTCATTGGCTACCTGTTAAATCCAGATTTAAATTTAAAATCCTTCTCCTCACAAACAAGGCCTTGAATAATCAAGCCCCATCACATCTTAATGACCCCATCAGGTTGGCAAATTTGAATCTGCCGCTGCTTTTAAAATGTTCATCTCTGATGCACTGAGCCACAGATTCACATATTTACCACATAATTTTCCCATGTAGACCAGAAAAAAATGTAAATAAAAATCATTACTTAAAACAAAGTTATTCTGATGACCACAGTGAAAAATAACATTGTAGACATGAAATCATGCATACTGCTTAGAGTAATGTCAGGCTTAGACAACAGTGTCTCACTCTCCTCAGAGACTGTGGCATATATGCATGACTGTGGTATGTGTAACAATGAGTAACCACAACAACATGGGGATGCACCGTGTCTGTCATCCTGAAACTCTCATAGTTCCCAATAAAAGCTCAGGTTATTTTTCCATGCAAATCAAATTGCACTTCAATGCTAAAACTTCGTATGCTGTATATTCACATAGAATATATTATGTTATCATAACACTGACATTTACCATTTACAAAGTCAATGACTCCACTCTAAAGGAAAAATTGTGTCTACTCTGCCACAGTGATATTTTAGAAGAAAAAATTAACACATTATTTGAGAGCATTTTGTGTAACTTTTATAAATAACGCATTAATTAATTTGCATTAGTAATTATTGTGTCATTCTGTATCTTGTAGAGGGCCTCATTCTCACTAGGTGAATGCATGAGCGCACTCTTTGCGGAAGAGTCCTACCATCCTTTTTGGCTGCTTGTTTGACCATCAGAATAACGATGGTGTGTGTGCCATGGGCAGCTACAATTTGAGCCAATAGTTTGACACACTGAGTAAATTTTCCATATCTCATCTCTTGGCTTTGAGTCAAGAGGGAGCATATTTTGGTCTACTACAGTTCTTTTTACTCATAAAACGAAACCCAACTCAATGTTCCAAGTACTTCCCATGCTCAGTCCCATCTATCCTGCTTTTGACTATCAAAAAGCTCATCAGGCTGAGCACACGCGCGAAGGTTTTCTGGCAATTCATGGGACACAATTCGAATTTAAATTCAAAATAGACATTTATTTCGTGAAATAACAGTCCCAACCAACAGTGTGAAAGTAGGGCCATCACAGGTTTGACATTTCTGATACAAGTTAAAATCTGCATATTCACAGAGCAGCCTATTAATTCTCCATTATGTGATTAGACTACATAAGATAAAATCATGGATCAATGTTTGTTGACAGCAAATGGTGCATATATACAGCAATTACTCAAGTGGCTCATTTCCAGCATCAGTGACATTACCAGTTTTAGATTAATCATTGTAATACTGAGTAACTTCTACATTGATATATATACAACTATGCATGCAATTTGTCACCAATCGCAACATTAATTCAATGCTACATATTCCCACACTACACTGTGTCGTCCATCACAAGGCAGGAAAGCATTCCACCGTGTCCCCTTTTCAAGAAGCATTTTCCTCTCACACTTCGCGTCACAGAGCCAACTCAGATTTAGTTGTACAGTAATATTAACAAGCATTCTTTAAGTCACATCGGTGACACCGTGTGGCTCTGCATTTGTTGCATGTAAGGAAATCATAGTAAGACAGCAACCATTTCATTTGGCCGATACCAGTGCAGTTTTATTTATTCTTCATTGTGTCCATTATCCATTTTTTTTTTTTTTAATTTGTGACACTGCAGCTAAAGACATAGTGATGTCATCAGCTAGTTATCTTATTTGCACAAGTTATTCAACAGGACCAATATGGAACATCCAGCTGATAATCTGGATAATATTGATATTCTTTTTCCTTTTAGACTATTTTCTTTTTGACTTTCTTAAAAAATAGAATTCAGACTGTTGGTCAGACAAAACAAGACATTTGAAGTTAAAATGTCAGACAGCAGTCATTACAGTCACCACAGCTGAAATTATCGAAAATATAAGTGAATACATTTGTTTCTTTTGATATATTTCGATAAGTATGTTGTGACCAGGCTGTTGGATGCATGTGTGGAATCCTATCCTATGTGCTCTCTGCACTCATCACTTGCTCTCACAGCTATTCCTGACACTTGGAGTTCAATGGGAGGGGCAGGGTGGCAGTAGACTAGGAGATCACTGAAGTGGTCAGAAATATGGCATGGTGACCTTGTGTTACAGCAAACCAATTGGACAAGGCAGCTTCTCACTGAGTGAGCAAAGACCTAAAGGCAGTGACCTCTGAGAGCCACAGTCAAGAGGGAAAAAATGGCATGCTACTAATGCTCCCTGAGCGAGCAGTCAGAATCTGTCCAAGCTACCGATTTGCTTTAATAAACCAGCTATGAACAGAAAAGCTTTTCCCAGTCACCTGAAAGAGTTATAAAAGCCTTAAACCTATACTAACTAGCTGGTAATACCCTGTAGTCCTCTAGTCAAGCTATCCATATGAGTCATGCCAGTCATGACACACTAATAGCAACTCCACAGAACAGCACACCAGAGACAAAAATGGAGAGCAAATATGTAGCAAAGAAGATGTTCTCGTGTTACTTGTTTTGCAGAGGAACGAGTGTTACAAAATGTTTAAAGGGAAACTATCCAGCAGAATACCACATCACATCAGACCAGGACTGACACACTGCTTTGAGATATTGTTCAAAAGAAAGGAAACACTCCAGTGGTATACAGATGCTCGATTTAAAATAAAAAAAATTTAAAAAAATGATGAGCTGCATTGTTAGTAAGAATTGTGTGAGTCCAGATGCAGACTTTCCTACTAACAGCAAAAAACAGTTCTCAGTGTTTGATCTGCTGTTTGCTTAACCAAAGACACTGAGACTTATGGTTTCCTGTAGACTTGTGAATTATAGGAAGGCTCGAGGAGTCAAGTCGTTTGAGTTAAAACATGCAGCGAGCTGGAGTCAGCTGGTGCCTTGTACCCCCAAATCTCGGTTTTCAGATAAGGTTCCACTCGGAGATGAGTGCAGACAGAGAGAGTTTTGTGTGGCTTGCACATTTCACAATCGCCACATTCCATCTGCATGCATACTTCTACACCTGTCTGTGCCTGCTGCCTTTTAGTTTCTCTCTGCTTTGAAGACACCTGTTTCTGTATACTCCATCCAACATGATATCCTCTGGCTGCCAGATTTGTTCCTCAGTTAAAACTAGTCAAAGGTATGTTCATGACAGCTGTTAAGTGCTGAGCGTCTGGCCTTGGACTCACCCGTGTTGTGTTGGGCTTGTTGCTGGGCCACAGTTTCGCTGCTAGCACTGTGTCCCATACTATGGCTTCTGTCCCTCCTGGGCTGCCAGGCGCTGCCTCTCCTGAGGCCAGCGGCAGCAGAAGTAAGACTAAAGCCACCTCGCTCTCCTCCAAACAGACAGAGCTCCTGTAACTCAACACTGTCTTGACTGCTCACTTGCGTCGTTCAGTCTCTACAGTCTTTGCCCTCCCTTCAGCTTATGTTATTTCTCTCTCACACCCTCCCTCCCTCCTTCTCTCTCACCTTAAAACACAAACACACTCACTCAGTTCTTTGGTCCCTCCCTTCTTGGAGCACTGACTTCATAAATAAGGTACACCAATAAGATAATCCAGCAGTCTGGAGTGCCTTTCATTCCTTAGAACTGATTTTTTGAGGGCAAAGTTCGAAGCAGGAGATCTCTGAAGCTTGGCCGGATCAGACATCAAGGATAGAGGGATTTCAAACGCAATGGGACCACCCACTTCTACCAATTTACAGAGTGACAAAACATTACTGCCTTAAGGGCAAGGGGGCGGGATCTGCAGGGTGAGGTAACTTGAGAAGTGGAAGGTGAGCTGAGCCAAGGTGGAGCTCAGTGGCAGAGCAGAGGAAATGGCACAGTGCAGGTGTCCAGTAACTCCCTGTGGATTGTCTGTTAAAGCAATGATGTGAAACTCCGCTTCACACCAATAGCTCCCTAGTGCAAATGTTTTTGTTTCAAATTAATCAAAGCTGGTTACAGGGGAAAAAAACAGCCCAATGTAGAGTTCGCACTTGCTTCTTACTTAATATGCTACACCTCTTATTAAAATCCAGTAAATGCTGTCTAAGGACATTACTCTCACATCTGTCCTCATAAGTGCCAGATGGGGAAGCATGACTGAATTACACATTGTGTGAGAGTTAGTAGAGTTCCCTCTTTCAAGCCGACAGATAAACATTACAAAAAAAGCATGTTCATTTTTTCTACTGTGACTCAGAAACAGTTTAGTTGGCAGAAGTCGTTCGAAGTCTACTCAAAGAACAGAGGAGTCTACTGTAACAACATGTTCATGATTTTAAAAACCCAAACATAATGTTAAAGGATTGAGGATAGGGAGATAAGAAAAGTTAAAACAGCACTGGAATAATAGCATGCTACTTCCATTGTACTGTATATAGCAAGCTTAAACTTGAGGTTTTTCAAGAAATATTTAAAGTGAAGAGGAGCGAGAGAACAATCCGTATGTTTAAAGGACATAAAAACTCCAAAAGAAGCTGACTTCAAAATGTGGCCCACACGGTAGCGCCCTCTACAGTCAAAATGCAGCAACACAACTCTGACGCAGGAATGCGTGGAATGCACAAACACAAGTGGGCTTATTGGTACAAGGACAGTAGTTAGCACAACAATCCTTGAAATCCTAACAAAACAAACAGGATGATAACACCTTTGGCAATTACTGTAGAGTACTATCATGGTACTTAAATACTTCCCACTCTTTCAGAAGCACAGTGGCAGATGGAGACAAGCACTTTGGGTTTTCAAGCAGCTTGAAAATTGTGAAAATATTAACTCAATTACTCAAAAGAAAAACCCACACTGCTGTCACAATGACAACCCCAAAACACAAACATGTAGAATGATTCATCATGATGAAAGAGCTCTGCGATCGAAACATAAAAACATGTGAGCCTGTCAGTTTCTCAATAGCATCACTTTTAGAGCAGACCTGAGGAGGAAGTGCAGTTTATTTTTACTGCTTGGCCACAGTGCCAGGCAGGGATGAGTAGATCGAGCTTCCTTAATCTTCTCCACCATGGCCCAGTTATCTGGGCCATACATACAGCTATGCTCTGCCCTATTGTGGCACTTCAATGAATTAAAGTAATATGAGATTAATTCTTAGAATATGGCCACAAATGTTCTAAAACTTAAACACAAGATATACTGAAAGTACAGAAAACACATTCTTGTTTGAAGGAAGGTAAACAGCGTTTACCATCAACGTGATAGACAAAAAAAGTTTACTCACAACTATATTCAGACTGCACAGCCATCCCAGCTATGTTTTCACAGATGAATAACGATTCAGTCTAGAACAAAAGATCCTCAGGGCTAAATGAATGGGATGGTGATACTAAGACGTCTACAGGGTGAAACGATCAGTAGTGAAAATAGACACAAGGCCACACTGCAGTGAGTGAAACCAGCAGCTCGACTCACCTACGGGTGTGTCTTCTGGGTATGAGCCAATCAGATAGCTGTACTGATAAATGGAGCTATGCGTCACAAGGACAGTCCCTATATGGGCATCCTCATATTATCAGATGGCATTTCTGTTAAACTACAGAAGCTTCTCTTTGTGTTTGTTGTAAACCTTTTCCACACAAATTAATCTAGTCAAACAAATAAAATATTTAATCGTAACATAAAATTTGGTTTTCTTACCATGATTTTCCATCACTGTGCAAACTCAGCAGTCAGCAGCTCCTGAAACAAGTATTAAGCATTTAATATTCATTTTAAACAAGTATAACAGATTTATTTGTTATAAGATGTTCCAGTTACTTCTTTCACAAACATTAAAAATATGTTAGACTTTATAACTTTTATTTCTTGTTTAAAATGTTTTAAGAGATTCAGAAAAAAACTAAAATGAAACAATATCCTATTTGTTGAAATATCAATCCCCAAAACAAATAAAACCATTGTTTAGTGGGGGGGCAAACAGACAAAAAAAAAACAAAAAAACACCAAGGTGAGAGCAGTCAGTGAAACCGCCACGTTTGCTCGTATAGATTAGATCAGGGGTAGGCAACTCCAGGCCTCAAGTGCCGGTGTCCTGCAGGTTTTAGACATCACCCTGTGTCAACACACCTGAATCAAATCATTAGTTAATTCCCAGGCCTCTGGAGAACTTCAAGATATGTTGAGGAGGTAATTTAGCCATTTGAGTCGGCTGTGTTGTGATCAAGGACACATCTAAAACCTGCAGGACACCGGCACTCGAGGGCTGGAGTTGCCTACCCCTGGATTAGATGTTCTCTGCAGCTAATGGGGAGAACACTGAAGCTAAACAAAAGCTCTCCTTTTAGCCAAGACAACATAGGGCATTAATTAGCTCAAACACTGACTTCAGATCAATTCTAAAAGCCTAAAAGGCACAAAAAAAGTCACCATTAAGAGAGTATCAGGCAGTTGTAGTGTTGCAGAGAAAGGGAGTGCACACTCTCCCAGGAACTAAGGCACATATATAAAAAATTAAAATGCTCACTAAATAGTCTTTGACATAAAATGCTTTTCTTTCTCCGTTGCTGAGAAGTTATCTGGAATTCTTTACTTCACATAAGCACTTTGAGATAACCAAGCAAAAACTGTTACTGTGTGACAGAGTGAGACACTGAGTTCATAATCTCAAGTATAATTTAACCCTTTAAGACCTACCATAGAACCAAGTCCGCCAGAGCTTATATTATATTTTTACATGCTGTGGAGCCATTTTTGAGAGCATTTCAAGTTGCTATACATCAATACAACCATTATAGCCCAAATTTTAATGATATGTCTGCATTAAGTGCATAGTAATTACATAAATTGCAAAAAAGTGCAATAAACTACAAAAAAATTGAAAATCGTTTTTGTTTTTTTAACTTATATTTCTAGTTAGAGAAATTTAAGAGGCTTATCCCTCAAAACTGTAAATACAAAAAAGTTGCACAAACTAGTTTCCCACCACAGGAAATTTATTTTAAGTGTCTTCATAGTTTTATTTTTGAAATACACCAATTTTCATATACTGCAGGGAAAACGAAAATAAATATTATAATGCAAATTTGCAAAAAAGCAGCATGTGCATCAAAATAAACTATTTCCAGCAGTGCAATATGAGTCCTAAGCATCCCAGAAATGACACAGAAAGTCATAAAGTCAAACATAACTTTTAAAAACACCAGTATAGGCTCATAAGGCCCTAATCGTAAAAAACTACATTTCCGCGAAATGACGTCACTTCCGGTTTCGGGCCGCTCATGGCGGACATGCGACAGTTCACGCTGATGGACGTAGGAAGTGTTACAAACAGCTGATCGGATCGGCAAAGCGTGTTTCTGGAATATTATGTTTTTGTTGCTGCAAGCACTTTTTATGCAGTTTTTGCAAAGCTATATGTGGAAGGAAACTGTGACCTAGGACAAGCTGATGGCATAAGATGTAAGTACAACTCCTCCGGTTTCATATGCAAAAAAAATTATTGCGCTAGCTTACGTGGTTGCAGAGCTACCGGGATTTAAAAATAGTTACGCAAAATGGAGCGTGTCCGCTCTGACCGGCTCTAAAGGGTTAAGAAGGCATACTGGGGGCAGTTTTCAAAATGCAATGCAACTGATGCCATATAACTTCAAAGTTTTACATGTAAAACAAAGGGTGTAATAAAAACAATCACTAACATTTTCAATCATGAGGACCACCGGAGACAATCCAACCATAAAGCTGAAAGCATACAAGCATTTATAAATCGTTCTGTTTAAGAGGAAGCTGATGAAGTGCCAACTAAAAGTTACATAAGGTATAAGATTACTGCAATAACACTTGAGCTGTGAGTATAGTCTGAAAAACTAATGACATCATTGCAGACATCACTACAGCATACTGCCATAATAGGAGCAAATGTATACAGCCTGACCAATGTGAGATTTGTAAGACCGATCATAATACTGATACTTTGTGATTTAAAAATGGTATATTCTGATATCTCGTGCCATGTTTTTTGGTCATTTTTTTAAAAAAAACGTCATACAAAATACAAACAGGTGTCCCAACATTTGTTGTCATTTCTTTACATTCTACCAAAGTCTGTTCATTTGTGGTCCCAGCAAGCTATTTATTTTTCTACACTGTCCAACTGCAATTCCAAACAATAAAATGCACTTATGCTCCTTATTTATCCCTAAAGGCAGATATGAAATTCCTACAGAAATACAACAGCAGCTAAACACAGTAATCAACTCACAAAAAACTAAATAGCTTAATAAAAGTGGCAAGCTGAACTACTCCAACCTGAAAGACCCTAATGAAATACAACAACTACAATTCTGTAAAAGAAAGCAGCTGAATAAGTTCTAAAAAATAAATATATTTTAAATGTAAATAAAGTTTAAAAAGCTGAATATATTTTTAATGCTCTCTAAAGTATAATAGCTACAAAATAAATCAGAATAAAAATAGCTTGCTAAATGTAGCCGAAAGCTAAATGTGTAGTTAATCCGTATCAGTGTTTGTTCTGACAGCAAATTTTGATTTTGTTTTAGTGGCAGTCTTTTGACTAAAACGTCATTTTGTGTTAGTCCTATTTTAGGCATTGTAACCCTTTTAGATTGAGCCCCGTTTTAATTTGGCTAAAAATCATACCATTATCACAGTTGAGTAAAATATAAAGTGTTTGTCGTGTTTTTACCGGTAAAAGTTGTGCCACATGGCTTATAAAGTGTCTTATTTTCCTTGATATCAAATGTGAATGTGTCCACTCTTCTCTTCCTGTTTTCTTATGAAGACAGAGAGCATGGGAGCTTCTCCCCCCCTCCCATCCTGTTTTTGTCACAGACACGTCAAATTGCTGCACAAGGAGGTTAATTCTGATTGGCTCACTTCCAAACCTGGCCCGCCTCTCTACACAACTTAAATCCAATTGGAGCTTGTTTCACTAGAACATTTTCCTCTTGAATTTATTTAGTCATAGTCTTGCTTTCTTCAGAAAAGAAAGGGATGTTGACGAAAACTATGCCTATATACAGACCTATATACAGTTCACTTGTTAAGCTGGCCTGTCGGGTGAAGCATGTTATGCCAATATGCATTTTCACAAAAATCTTCCGGAGGTTTATTTAAACCCTGTATGAGTTACCACAAAAATGTATCTGTGCAAAAAATGTGAACAAGCTCTACTTAAATCTCATTAACACCAAACTATCAAACAGCCGACTAAATATTATAGGATCATTGTTCAGACTCACACTGAACATTAAGTCTTAAAAAAATATATATAAATATCTTGTTTTTTTGACATTTCTCGTTAATGTTCAAACATGGCTGACACATCATAATTCAAAATCAAAAAGTAATTAAACTGCTTTCAAGGGACTAATGGCAACATCGTCGTCCCCAGGCTAGCAAATCACTGTTCTTAATGTCATGTTGCTTTAAGACCAAGCAGCTGGGTGGATTGGTGACTGATCATAGTTAAGTTCCAGATGACAAGGTCAAACAAGCAGCTGACATTGACAAACTGACAGTGTGTGTTTTCTCTCCCAGGGAGCATCACAGGAGCTATTCACAGCATTGCTCCGCTTGCCAGTTGGTCAGAAACAGTGGGTGCGGCTACATGGTGACATCAACAGAGGTGGGTCCTAACAGCAGTATCATGCTGCACTTTGGAATGTCAAAAGTCTCCTGCGAACAAACTGGTATAACCCCGCCCGTGTGACTGAACAATGTGTACATTACAAAATAAAAGAGTGAGTGTAGGTAGGCGAGAATTAGACCTTTTCTTTACTTTTCTTTTGATGAAGCACAGGATGTTCTATGTGAATTCAGCTGCAGTCATGATGAAGAAAATGCACAATAAGCCAATAATTGTTATCTGTATGAGATTTGTATTTTAAAATGCCATTATGAGTCAACTTACTTTGACTGAAGGTCATTGATTATCAATAAAATGCTCCCCCAGAAACAGCGACCTTGAAGTTTTTCCTTTTCTGACTTCTGGTTCCAATGGGGAAAACCTCAGCAGCAAAATGATCCTGTCAAGTATACAAACATTCAGGAACATAAGGCAAGACACAAAAAGTGAACTTCCTTGTAGATGAGCTGCTTTGAAAACCTGCTGAGTAAGCAGTTTATGAGATACAGTTTTAGTTTGTGCCATTTCCTTGGACTGTAGCAGAGATCCCCCCCCAAACACCACTGATGAAAAAAGGAAAACAAGTTGCTCATTTACGATAAAACACTCATTACCTCACACTGAAACAAGAGCACCAACTCCGCTTTTGAACTTTGAGTTTGAGTTCAGCAACTGTCCAACCCCTCTGCCTCAACCATTTTGGTTCAGTCCAACTGGTTTGACAAGTCTTGGCCTACATGCTCAACAGCTGTAGCTGCGCTGTACTTCACTTCAGCTATTCCACTTCTCTTAAGCATATGTTTACTTAAACATGTAACTCCTAGGTATTCCCCAAAATGCCAAACATCCGCAACAGTGCACTAACTCAAAACACTGACATCCACTATATAAATAGATGCACACTGTTAATAGTAAGAATGCGTGCAAATGGCATGTAAAAATAGGTCCTGCTTGCCTAATGATAATATTTTTATAATTACTAATAAATCTGTTCAATCTGACCCAATACCGATGCATAGTTTTATTACTTTCTTCCTGATAAGCAATAATAAATAGATAAAGGCTTATTTCCAACTGATGAGTAAAGAAAGAAACTGATACACAGTTACACTCACAAATAATTCACTAGATCAAGTTCAGCACCATTGCAACCCAATTCTGCTCTCAAATATCCTCTGAGCACAGCAAACACAGAGGTGAGTTAATGTGCACCAGTTTATGTGCATGTACAAGAGTGTGAAAACCAGAACAGCTGAGCCAGTGGACTGAGGCCTTGGGACACCACGTGAACATGTGCAAACACACGCACACAATCCTGTCACTGCTTTACAGAACAACCAAAGGTTGAATAGGTGATAGCCCAGCCTCTGATTTACCTTGGTTTTCAGTTAGTGCTTCCATGTTAGCTCTGTGACTTAAACCCACATCACACAACTTAAACAGCAGCTAGATTTTCAGGTCTGGTAATAGGAACAAAGTTATGTCCTCACATTTCTGTGAAAAGCAGATTTTTTCTGAAGCATGGTATTCAAAAAATCTTGTATTTAAATCTGGGGGATAATGCCACAAAAGTATTATAGTCGCATGACTTTCAGGGGGAGAAAAAAAGCGTTTTGAAACTATTTTTGTGGAAAAGTCAGCAGACTTTAAAATCAGGTTTCATTGAAAAACATTTTTACTGGTGATTCTGTATATGCAGTTTTTATATTCCAGTGAAGTTAATTTAGATAATACTGTGTACAGCCCTTACCAAGATAGTTAGTGTTAAGTGGTATGCTAGAGCTACCTAATCTCAAGTGCGATATGAATTTTTTTGAAACATTTTAATCGAGGATAAAGTAAAGAGAGCAGAAACAACAAAACAACATGTGACCAAAACCAGAGCTGTGACGTGGCGACATGGCTCAGGCCTCTCCAGGTAATGATAACATGTTAATTAAGGCTAACAATTATTTTTACCTGAGAATAGAAACATTTGTGGAACAAAACCTGAAAGGAGTTTATTTTAAAGCCATACTTCACTGCTACTCTGTGGAAACATTACAACTACCAAAAAGTGGCAGTTCAACTAAGGAAAAGAAAAATATGCAGATTGTTAAATACTTCATCTACAATATTTAGCCCAAATATTACACTCTGTTAATAGATCCTAAGAGTAGATAATTTACTTATAAATAATAAAGTTTAAGTAGAAAAGTAAGTGTACTTTTTATTTGCAGTAGCAATTCATTAGCATGGCATTTATTTAGCAACACAGACATTTTGCTAATGCCAGGTGCCAATGAAAATGTAATTATACAAAAAAAAAATCCATGTGAAGCAAAAATGTAACTTTAGGGTTCTGAGTTTGTTTGTTTTTAAACATATTTATTTTGGAGCAAATTTGTAGAACTTTCACAGTTTTCCATCAGATGTGACTACACAAGTAATTTTATGGAGCTTCTTTGTGCCAATTAGTCATAAATTTTGAAGGACTTTTCCTTCATAACAGACGTTTCAAGCATCCTCCAAAGACATGCCGGACAGACCCATTTGAAAATTTCTTTGGAAACAAGCTTCAAAATAACTGCAGAAAACAATGACCTGAAGGCCTCACAAAGATGGTTGCTGAGTGGAAAAGTTTGATTCTGGAAGGATTGTGTTTATACTTTGAAGGAACCATTGAAATATATCATATCAAATGTATCGTAACAAAATATTATTGTCCTCTTGTTTACTGTAGTTTTTAGTCTCCAAACACCTGAAATGATCTCAAATTCAGCAAAATTTTCCACTTTTGTCTTTTTGGGTTTTTTTTAATGTGTTTTAGGCAAGAGCATGACCTTTTTTCAATGTGTCAATTATCCTTCTTCAACAAAAAAGATTACTCCTTGAGCCACTTAGACTTTTATCTAATTTGGTTGTCACTTTTCATAAAATGCACATCATGAGACTCTCACAGCTCCACACACCCAATCCACAGTGATTACTCTCATGAATTTAAACCAGGTCCAAGAATTTTCCTTAAAAATAAAGTTAGCACTTCAAGCTGTCAACATACTTTGTTAAATGTCGACCTGACTCTGATTTAATGGAACTAAAGCAATGTTTAATGATGGCAGATTATGTTAAAAACTTGCAAACCATTGCATAATGAAATATGTTTTTTTGAATCATTTCTTTTAAATGTCATTTCATGTTTTTGTTAGCACTTTTAGTAATGCGAGATTCCTTCGAAAAGTCTGTCTTTAGCTGAAATGCTGCGGTTGTACTGCACTGGCAGTTCGTAAAGTTTAATTTTTTTTTTTCCCCCTCACACAATCGTGTTTGTTCACTGTAAGCTCCCAATTAGCTCACTCTCAGCTCATGGAAAAAGGGTCAGGGTTGTGCAGAGCTGAGAGGCGCACAATCAGCCATTGTGCTGCCTTTATTGTGCAGGCCTGGCGATCACTAAATGAAGCTATGAGTAACTGCGTAGCTCTCAGTGAAACACTTTCATCATGGTGCCACATGCATTCGAATTTAAGTCCCACAGCTCCACAACATTAAAATAATCACATTTGAGCTATTTATATCCCACTAACCCTTATGTGCAACTGTTTACAAAACTAGCCTGTTTTACACTTGCACGCAATTTTTTAAGGCTCGACAATATCTCTCACAGCATGAGAAAAAAATATATAAAGCTTTTTTATATATATTTTCATATATATATATTCTCTAGCTTTTTCTTGCTCTGCATTAATTACAAGAAGGTGGGGAGAGGGCAAAATTAAAAAGGGATTACAGTTCTATAAAGCCAACTTTTAAAATTTAGTGACAAATTCAACTGTGACAAAACTGATAGTTGATTATCTGCCAAAAGATCAATCGTGGCAAACAATTAGGTGGTTATCCCTTTTCCCACCATTTGAAAAATATGTACCTTCAAAAAGTCCTATCCTATAAAGTCTCTCAACGTCACTTCATAGTGTTACATACCTTTAGGTAGTCTGACTTTTATGGAATTTTTCTCGTATGCTTGTTCAGTGAGTGTGGTCCTGGTCAAATGCAAAAAACCACAACATCCATCTGAATGCATATCCCAACAACAGGACAATGCACAGCTGCCTGTCTAGCACAAAAACAAACTGTGGCTCCTACAGGGCGTATTACTGTTTTCAAACAGGTCTAAAGGCACCGGGTGCCTGTCAAGGCATGTAGACCGATATGTGAATGGAATGCACTTCTCTGGAAATCAAATGGCCTAGACCAACAGGGCCCATTTCGACATTAGTATAATGCGATGTAATAACTCAGAACGCTTGATCTTCTTTCTTAAGATCTCTTTTAAGTTATTCAAAAGTAAGGCAAAAAAAAAAAATACAAAAAACACAGGATATGCTAATTGTGTAGTAGTTGCTGTCTGCACTGAGAACGACATGTAAGAAGCATTGAAAGAAACTATTAGAAGGTTATTTTCAGCTATTTGGCATCGCCCTAGCCAACGTTACGTGTACAGTAAAGGCCAGGCAGGTACAGGAAACTACATAACAGAAGCTAATTGGGGGAAAGGTCCTGTGAAACTATTTCGATACACATTCCTTTACGTTGTTTTCTGTCTTCCATTTCATTTTCTCTTTCCACCCTGAGCAACCAAAAGTTGGGTATGTTCCCATGAAACAGAAACGTATCACAGCAGCACCTGTACAAAAGCTAATCCCTGGCTGCTGCTAACTAAAGTTAAGTAAGAGCCAGCAACAGGTGGTTACTGTCCTCCTACTGTAGCATTAGCTTTGCTAGCTAATGTAAATTAGCTTACAGTTGTTGCTCAAGCTCCTAAAGACCGATACAATGTGTTGTACAACGGTGACTCACCTTTTCCCGTACTCGGTCAGCCTAGGTGGTATTTATCCAAAAGGCTGGTGATTTTTCCGTTTTTGTTCTGTTTGATTGAACCCTTCTTACTTTTGACACTTGTCGCTGTTGTCCATCACAGGGGAGAGAGCAAGGCGGAACTAGCTCCAGTAAGTACCTTTGCAACCAACCCGAGCCCCAAAACTAATTTTCGCTCCAAAACACATGCGGCAAGAAAGCATCGCCTGAATTTAACTCCAAGTGCTAAGATATGCCGAATAATACTTTTGAAAGTTCTTTGCTAAGACTTTGCTGCCAAAAGGTGTTGAACGTAAACTCGCAAGGGAGATTAAATACTGTCGCGCATGCGCAATTCTTCAAAGGGTGCTCGCTCCCCCACAGAGAGAAAAAAAAGCCAGACGCAAACCTCAGAAACCACGTGATTTTTCGGGGCTGGTTTGGTCAGTTTTGTGGAGAAAGTTGAAAAAGTGTGGTTCAGGTTTAGGAACTGAAACGCTTTCACTACAAAATAACCCCATAGATAAGAAAACATATATATATATATGTTTTCTAATAATTAAAGAATAAATAATACAATACAAGAATAACGGTAGTTTTTATTTATATAACTGCCTTGAATATGCGTAATTTTAAAATCCTTAAATACTTGCCTGTGAATTATTGAAATTGGTGAAACTGAAAATTAAGCATATGTTATATTTTCTGGACACCCTTTAAATACCTGGGATCAAAAGTATTTGCACACCTAGCCACTATATATTTATTTACCTTCTATATCAGAATATTTCATATGTTGTTTTAACATTAGGTTAATCATAATGTCCACACGTGGCTCAGAGTTGATTGAGAAGTGAAGAGGCACTCAAAAAGTATTAAAGAAGATAATAATACTCAAAAAAGCACAACTCTTATGAGAGACATACCAGAGTTGGCTGGTTTGCTCAGATTAGCAAGTGGGTTTAGTTAAATAAAAATGTAAGAAGGTTAAGTCATGATTATTGATATACAGCATGGCCCAGCTACTCCTTTACCGAGTCCCCTGGTATTAATCTGACTGAAACTGCTGAAAAACAAACAGGCACTGGGTGCCTATTACAAGCAAGAGCTGAAGCTAGCAGTGGTAGCAGTGTCTCTGGGAGAACAACAAGGGGAAGGTAAGTTATGCAGTGCTGTGCAAAAGTCTTGAGCTACACCTCATTTCTTTGCATTCTTTCAAGACAATGGGAAATGGGTGCATCAATCTACTGAAACATGTGCAAACATAAATGTATAGACACAACAATGAAATGAAAATGAGTTAAAGGACTAAACTTATGAGTGAAAGAGCATCCAGTGTCCAAAGAAAATCTGTGAAAGGCTTTTTGAAAGCCTTTATATCTATTGCTCAAGACCACTTAAAAACAGTTTGGCTCCTTGAAAACAAAAGAAAAAAAGAAATGTACATTTACAACTATCTAATGATAATTTTGCTGTAACAACATGTATATTACTGATTACTTTGTGAATCACTTAACTTCTGTGCCACATACAGTAAGTTAAGATTGCACATTTTTCAATACTAGCAATTTTTCCAGTTGCTTTGATACAATACAGATGAAGCAAAGATCAAATTTTCATTGAACAGCTTTTACTGTAGAGGTTAGAATGCACCACAGGTATTAAAGGTACTGTGCTGCAGTGGTTTGAATCATATCTTTTAATCTATCTACCAATATATTCATGCAAATGGGGAGTCTACTTTACACACTAAAATTAATTATGGAGTTTCACAGGGTTCTGTGCTGGGACCCATTCTATTGACATTATACATACTTCCCTTTGGCAATATTATATATTTTTATTCGTTTGCAGATCATACCCAGCTTTATTTTTCTATGAAGCCAGATCACAACCACCAATTAGTTGCACTTAAGTTAAAGACATAAAGGTCTGGATGACCACCAATGATAAAAAAAACAACAACAACAAAAAACTATCTTTAACTTTTTAGTATTACTTTTTATGTTTTTTTGTAAAAAAAAAAAAAAAAAAAAAAAAAAAAAAAAACTTCTAGGCTGTATTATTATTATTCAGTATTATCAGGTTGTTCTAAAATCTCCCTTATAGATCAGCCTTCAGCTGATCTATAATTCTCATAAGACACACATTATTCAGTAAGATGATGAATAGAATAGACTCTGCCCTTTGATCTTTTAGGAACCAAATCTGCATATCAGTATCATGCATATTTCATTTGAAAAAGTGCATTAAAAAAACTCCACAATCAGAAGAAGTCTTTTTGATTGTTTAACAACATATTCTTATTTCATTTATCAAAACAGCATTTTTTGGCTTGTTGACTGTCATGGTCCCACGGTGCTCCCATGCTGTCTGCTCCAGGTTTGTTTTCTTTCTGTCTCTCTCCCTTGGTTTTCTCTTTCTCCTCTTTCTCTTTCTGTGCCCATTTGTTGGGGTTTGTGTTCATGGATGGGACTTATCGTGGGTTGCTTCCTCTGGCCAAACACACCTGTGACAGTCAACTACCTGTTCTTGATTATCCCATGAAGCAGACTCATTCTTCACTGGGTTGTTAAACTACTCTGTTAAACCTTGGCACTTGCTTTCCTGTGTGCTTTGCGCTGACTCTGACATCTCTTGATTCTGACTGTGTGTTTCCTGTGTGCATAGATGCCAGGATTTTCCTCCCTGGTGTGTAGTGAGCCAAGACCCTGAGTTTGAGAGAGAGAGGGAGTGTTACCTGTAAAGTAAGAGTGGTGGAGGTCAGTTAAGGTCCATCCATATGTGATGTGTGCGGGTAAGCAATAGTGTGAAGATGTAAATGATGATGTGCGTAGGTGTGTTGTTAGCTTGTAGAGGACTTTATGAAGAGATATGTAAGGTAACATGAAGTGATGTTAGAAATGTGATATTTATCTCTGTTTTTTCACAGAGAGTAATTGAGCTCACACAGAAATACATACCGTACAGTCACACATGCAGACTGTTTTTATATATTTTGTTATAAAATGTGTAGTTATGTGTTATGCAAAGGGCTCAGGAGGTAGAGCGATGCATCCACTAATTAGAAGGCTGGCGCTTCAATCCCTGGCTGCTCCAGTCTGTATGCCAACGTATCTTTAGGCAAGGTACTGAACCCTGACTTGCTCCCGATGTCATTCATTGATATAAATAGGTATCCCAAAGCTTCTAAAAAAGAAACCCAAATTAAGCCATATCATAGAGGACTGGTCTTATTTAGCAAAAGATGTGCAACAGTTTTCTAAAGCTGTAGGATTCTAAAAGTGAGGGATGATACACCCTCTTCTATTGATTTTTCCTCTTGTCCAGGTCTCAAATTACAAAAAAAGTCTCAAAAGAGGTTTGCAAGGCGTAACCTTTAACTTCTACCTCTCTTTTGATGTGCTGGTATCTGAAATTGGGTCATTCACCTCAGACAGATTTGTAAAATCCACTCATTCTTGTCTTATTCCAGCTTTTATTTCTTGTGGATTTGACTACTGTAATTCTCTTTACTCTGACATCAGTCTTCAGTCATCGCATGCTACAATTAATTCAATATTCTCCTGCCAGGCTCATAACATGTAGTAAAAGATTCAGCTGTATTATGAGGACTTTAGCTGTCATGCGCATTATGATGAAGTTACATCAGTCATATTAGCTCATGACTGGCTATCTGTTAGTTTTAGAACCAATTGTAAGATTTTATTGCTTGTTTTTAAAGCCCTACACAGTTAGGCTTCTCCATATGAGCCTGATCCCCACAGCAGATTTTCCAGCAAGGCCTTGTTAGTGTTTCCAAAGACTATCTGATCACTAAAGGTTATAGTTGCACTCAAGGGCAATGACTGTGGGATTCCCGGTCTGAAGAGCTCAGGCAAGTAAACTCTCTCAGCTCTTTTAAATCTCTTTTTACACTTCTACAACCACTCTGACTCTAGTTTTAGAACTGGATGTCATTTTTCAAAAGTCTAGACACAAAACCTGTTCATTGTTCTAAAATTGCATTTTGTAGTCGTATTTTTAAGGAACACTTACAGAATCACTGAGACAATTCTTTAGATCACCTACACAAAAGGTAACAATAGCTTTTAGTTGTCCAGTTTTACAGCTGGTACTACAACCATTAAATATTGTAGTACCGTATGTGCGTTTCATCATGGTACTACTTGTAATGTCACTGTATTTCACAGATGTGGTGGACTCATGGAACAAATCTGATCTTCAGTGATGACCCCTGATATTCCCGTGACCACCAGGTCTTCCTCGTCCTGCTTGACAACCTGCATGCCTCCTGTTAGAGTATTGCTGTGTCACTCTGGAGATCCTTTATTTATTCCTGTATCACAAGGTCAAATCAACAACATCATCCAAAAGAAATTTGTATCAGTGGATCTCATTATCCAAAAAATGTGATGATTTGAACATAGAATATTATTCCTAAGTTTCCAACAAAGTACGCTATAGGAATGAAACAGTTACTTATGATTTTGAGAAATTGAAAGATCACTTTAAAGAAATGAACAGTCCATTTAAAAAAAAAAAAAAAAAAAGGTCTGCTCACAGACCTGCTGTGTGAACACGAGCAGGAGCTGATGTTCGCCAGAAGGTGCAGGAGTGAAAAGTTTGAAGACTGTGATCTCTTCTGGTCATTTGCTGAACTACACAACACAAAGTGTATTTCTCTTGACTATAGACAACACACCAGTGGCAAATATTGTCTGCCCCCTACTGGCCTGCAAAAACCACTGTTACTTATATGAAATTACTGCTTAACTTATATTAAAAAAATACATATATATAAATTTGTTTCTAATGCCAAAAAAGAGGAAGGAAAAATACTGAAAAACTCACTTATCTAATTCCAGAATTCCAGAGTTGGATATTCTTCACTTCACACACAAAAAGTTTCTTAAACAAGCAGAAAAGAAATATTTCCCTCATTCTGGAGGAAATGACTGTTTTCTCTCTTGTAATGATTACAGTAATCCAAGAACAAGGCAATGATGCCAAAGCTGATAGTGAAACAGTTCACTTCATGTATCTGATAAAATGTATGTGCCCTTTGTTTTCCTGTTGTTAGGAAGTAAACACCGCACACAGTGTTGCTGCCTGCTGTGAGAATAAGAGCTGCAGACATTCCCAGTCTGAAGCTGTTTTTCTCTTTTTTTTATTACTCTGCTGAACAGCTCGCTGTGTGAGGAGTTGCTGGTTTTGAAGGAAAACTCAGACAAAAGCAAGCCCTCCAGTGACCTTTGCATGGACCCATTCTCGTCTCAGTGCACCAGACAGACCCTCCCAACCGTCCTATTGCATTTAATTATAGCACACTTTTAAGTTTTGATCCCAAAGTGTTTTTGCTGGGTCACTGCTCAACGTCTGTCAGTATTTATAGTCACGCTGTTATTTTTAAGTTCTGGGATGTTAAGATTCAAGGGAAATAGGAAGCATAGGACTTTGCTGTTAACAGCAACTTACTGAAAGCATGCAATGTGCTTTAGCGTGAAACTTAAAGCAACTAATTTTATCCTAAATACAACATAACCACTGATATCTGTGCACATTATTTGTTTTAGACCGTACTCACATAGCCTTTCAATTGTATTGGTGTCATTCTCACAATCACAAAATTCAAAAAGCCATCCATTTATTACCTTTGCTTGACAGTATGTCTATGACAGGAATAAATGAACAAACATATACATACAGTTTATATATCCTAAATGATTGAAAAACCAAAACATGTAATTATATTTAAGTGTTGAAATGTATTTATGACACGTTCATTATATGTAATGGACTAAAATTAAGTTTTTGACACTGTCTGGTCCAGACGCACTGAAATGCATCTGCTACATGAACTCTAGCTCAGTGTACTAATTCTGAGGTTGGTTACTCTGATCCCTTCAACTGAGGTACTCTTGGTCTTCTTTTTCCCTTTTTCTAATAGGATTTAATTAGATATAATGTATTTATCTCAAATTTGAGAATTGTTACATTAATTAATACTAAGTTACGATGCCTTACAGCAAAGGACAATGCGCACACACTGGACAGGTCGCCAGTGCATCACAACCTTACACAGCTAAGGGTTGCACGGCATATCAATCTTGCCTGATAAATAAATAATATAAAAGATGAATGCCTATATATAGATAAACTAATAAATCCCCCTGACAGCTATTTAGGAAGCAATAGATTTCAGTGAAGCGACATATATATACTAATCAGTTAGGAACCATGCTTAGATTCTGGGGCCTTCATCCTATTTTTTATGCTTTGGCACCAAGTTACTTACTCACTGGTCTGTATAAAGTCATGTTGCAACTCTTGATTGGTCTATAAAAAGGCAGTGTGAACATTAACCAAAGCAGAACCACAGACCAGATCAACTAGCCCACACAAGTGAAACCCACATTACACCTAGTGTGTCAACAATACTCAAGGGTGTAGCCACAATTTCATCTTCCTTCTAGTTTGGCAGCAACCACTATGATGTGCAGGTGCAAATGTTTTGTGGATGACACAGAAAGTCATATAGTCACATTTCCAGTGATCTAAATTTTTTTTATCATTTGTCCAGGTAACCTTATTTTGTTCTTATAGTTTTCATAAATTAAATGTTTCCTTATTGACGGAAAAGACTGAGTGGGCGGGTCTTTCTGTGAAACTGCACCCTCATTGGCAAATGACGTGATTGGCAGCCAGTTTGTCAAATAGTGTGATTTGAAACTACAGAAAATTCTTCATTTAGAAAGTGAAATTACCAAAAATGACCAAGATTTTACAAAACAGACTTAATTTTTCCAGGCCTGGTCTTTTTGCAACTGCAGCTATTGCCATCTGGTGGCCTTCAGATATAACGCCAGCTTTTAAGTGCTTTCACATTGGCTTCATTTTTACATCCATGTTTTATATCTATAGCCTGATGTCAGAAACTAAGCAGGGTTGTGCCTGGTTACTGTTCAGATGGAATAGTGTGTGGTAATATAAATGTTTCCTTTTTTAAACTTAGTCCTATGATAGAAAAACTTGACTATTTATTAAGTAGTTTAGATAACTAGAATGTTATATAAAATAAAATAAAATATAAAATAAAGTGACTGAAAGACAGTGAAATAAGCATAAATTTAAATAAAATATCAAGTAATAATTTATATGTAACGTAAAATATTTAAAAACTGCAAAAGAAAAATCAGACTTTAAAAGTTTGTAAATGGTTAAAATGTATCTAAACAAAAATGTCGAAGCACAACAGAACCTACTGTTACACTGTGGGAGATGTGGAATGTTATTGGTGAGGTTTTTTGTTTTTTTTACAGTATTATGACAGTTTGTGTGGTTTTATAATTGTAATTCCAGAACTTGTGCACACACCACACCACATGAGCACAAAAGCACTAACACTGCTAATGTAACTTACATAAACCTTAGCATTCACAGAAGTGTCTTTGCACGCTCTGTTGGAAAACTGTCCCTACTCCAAGTGATTTCTCCCCTCTGGGTCATTACAGCATACCCTGCTTACATTTAAATGATATAAATAAAACCTAAACCCAGTCATTTTTTTCCCACAGTAATAGTGTAACTGTAGAACCACCAATGTCAAAACCTGCTATAGGGCTGTACCACTTTGATCTGGAATTGAGAAAGTTTGCTCTGTAACACTAGCTATTGGCACACACTCAGCTGAAGCGCTAACGTGATAATTTGTCACATCACGGGAGTGTTTTTCCACAAGGTGGATCGACTTTCATGTTGCATAATATCCATTCTTGTGTACATTTTGTCCCGAAAGAATCATTTTCCAATCAACGTTGTGATCTTGCATGGACCTCCCTTATATTATACTTAGAACCAGCAAACAAACAGAGGAAACCAGCTTCTTTGAACCCTGAAAAGATGAACTATAAATATGCTAGATAGTCTGACTGTTTTACATGGTGAATAGAACCTGCACAATGCATACTGTTTGATTAGTTACACCCATGTCTTCGAATCTATTATTAGACAGCAGGATTTTATTTCAGCTATTGTGCTTCTTTTTAAATGTTCATTTCCTGTGACAAATTTGAACAAACCCACCATAACTTCCCCTGACAAATGAGAGGGAAAAGCTCACTCACCTACCTGTCAGCTTTCTGAATACTGCAGATTTATAGATGTCTGATAAAACCCCTTTTTTCTTCTGTCCTCCACTGAGACTGGTTTATCAAATGTAGAAGCTCTTTGATAGACAAAATATGTCTATGTCTCACTGTTCATGATAAAAGTGAAGTTAAATAAAGCCTATTTTAAAAAGATTAGATATCCAATAATAAATTTGTCTGGTCATTTTTTGGCTTGTTTAAATAGAGTGGACTTAAATAGTCCTAAGAAGGAAAAAAGGGGAAATGAAACTTGTTTGGGTTGTATCAGGGAGCAGAGGTTAAACATGATAATAGACCTGCCTACGCTTTCCTTATGTAGCCCAGCAGGAAACACACAGGAAAACAATAAGGCCATCTTTGTGGACACAGAGGCTGATTACACAGTTCAGTGTCACAGTTTCACTCAAACATTAGATAAGCCAGCAATGCAAACCAATGCTGAAAAACAGATTATGCATGACTCACAGTTATGAACCTCAGTAAGCACCTTTACAACATCAGCCCTTGATGAACTGCAATTACACGGAGCACCATTTCCCTGTCAGTTACTGCAAGCTCATTATGGGGTCTGTAAAAACAACTGACTGCATTCTAAATTTAGACTACAATAAGCTCTTGGTGTTAGTGTCCACATGGTTAAACACTAAAAAAGCAACAGTGTGGTTATTTAAAACCTCATAAGAGTGGAAAAGCAATAATCTATAGCAGGGGTGTCCAACTCCAGTCCTCAAGAGCTACTGTCCTGAAGCTTTTACATGCATCCCTATTTCAACACAGCTGAATAAATGATTGAATTACCTCTTCAGCATGCCATCAAGTTTGGCAAAGGCCTGGTAACAAGCCATTCATTTGATTCAGGTGTGTCGGAACAAGGATGCATTTAAAAGCTGCAGTGCAGTAGCTCTCAAGGACTGGAGTTGGAAACCCCTGATATATAGTGTGTTGATCCACCAAAGCACGGGTGTCAAACTCCAGGCCTCGAGGGCCGGTGTCCTGCAGGTTTTAGATGTGTCCTGATCCAACACAGCTGATTCAAATGGCTAAGTTACCTCCTCAACATGTCTTGAAGTTCTCCAGATGCCTGGTAATGAACTCATCATTTCATTCAGGTGTGTTGATCCAGGTTGACCATCACTAACTTTGTCAGGTCATGTTTTGGAGGCCATGAGATTTGATCTGCACCTTTTAGATTCTTTGATTGGTCTCTTCTGATTTCTATATTTTCTTTAAATCACAGGATTCTTAACGGTTTTTCTCCTGTCTATTATTTCCACTGTTTGTTTGTTTTTGTTTCATTTAATTCCACGTTTGCACGTAAAGCACTTTGAATCTCTTGGCTGTGAAAAGTGCCATATAAATAAAAAATAAAAAAAACTTTTTAGCCACAGCTTGTTGGCTGGCTCACTTTTATCAAAAGGATTACACCCTGCAAAAATAATACGCCCAAGCAGAGAAAGATGTGTTAGTTTTATTAAAATATAAGCAGTGCATCCAAAAAAAAAGAGAAAGAAATTAGGAAAAGTGAGGATAAATTTGTTATTTAGGTATATAATATCTGGCACTTAAAACTTTAGCATCAGGTTAAAAAATATCACTTGAGAGAATAGAAACAAAGTATTAAATCTGGTTTCCGTGAGTTTTGCTCTCGGAAGATGTATTTTATTAGACTTTATATTGACATGATTTGACAAAAAGTAACTAGCAACTGATTAAATCATGTAATGCAAAAACGTTTAGGAGACAGAGCTGGCTGCCTACCAACAATATCCATGGGTGTGTAGATGAACTGACTTTCTTTTGATTGGAAAGGTCTTGTATTAATAGACAAACAGACTAAAGTCCAGAGAATGAACTTTGAATGCTCTGGAAGTGTTTTTAAATACCAGACTCTATAAATAGCAGTCTATTTACCTAAAGTTCAGCTTGTAAAAAAGGTTAAGAAAGCTACAGAAGCCCTTTATATGGATAAGCTTAAAACAAAAATGAAAAGGTTGTTGGTCATGACACATCATCTGTTCATGAACTTAGAGACACAAGACGCAGCAATGGCACACTTTATGATGGCTAGACATAAGGGTTAGTGTGCCACCGCAACATTATTTATCTTGGGCATTACTGTAGCTCAGTCTAGTCATAACATTAACGTAGACTTGATGAAGTTCGCATCAGGGAGTGACAGCATGTTCTTAGAACTGACCAGGTATTCAGTGACTCATTATCTTCCCTCTTCTTGTCCCTGTCTAGGTTTATGGGAGGTGTAAGATAAACAACTGTAGTGTAAGATCAACTGTAGTGATTTCCAGTCCAGGCTAAATCTGCTACAACTGTTATAAACAGTTACACTGTAGTAAAAGACAGTGTATAAGATATAGTGAAGGATTCAGTATCACCACAAGCATTCAGTACCTTTAGAACCACCTTTAGCGGCAATAACACGAAGTAATTGTTTTCTATATGACTTTGTCTCTTTCATCATTGTGCAAGAATTTTGTTTCACTTTTCTTTACAGTGTTGTCTCTGGTTTATGTACAGTTATCTTAAAGTCCTGTAAAAGCATTTTGGAATGAGCTCTGGACTTTGACGAGGCTTCGAACTTTAGCATTTAAGATGCTCACTGAGGTCTATAGAGTCTGAGATGTGGCTGGTGACGTTTTAGCAACTATCTGACCCTGGGGTGAGTTTGCTGGGATGTCCACTCCTGGTACAATTTGCACACTTGAATAGCAGCAAATTGCCTGAACTTCTAGTTTTACAGAGATTTGTCACATTTGCTGATGATCAGTTCATCAGCTGAGTTTGATTAGCAACAACTTGCTGCTACTTAGCCTCTTACCTCTTGTGGAAGCAGTAAGGGTGTACATATTTTTACACCCGACTGCACAGAATGCTGTGAAAACTTTCTATTTCCTGATTGTAAGCATGACAGCCGAGCCAAATGTTCTCTGCCAGTTGCTGCTGGCACATGGCAGTGAGCAAAATGTGTGAAATGAAAATGAAAGTGAAATATTTTTGATGGAAGAAATTTGCCTTTTGAAAGGGCACATTTCATCCTAAACCATGATCTATCCTAACCCTTCCCAAGTCACATTGTAATAACCTAACCAAACAGTCAGAGAAATGAAGTGTCAAAACCAAAAGTACAACAAAAGCTTAAAAATAACACCCTCACGTAGAAAGCAAACTATCCTTTGTTTGAAGTCTTGTGATTTATGTGCTGCAAGTGCTTAACGTGCTTTACAAAATGGAACTTCTAGGAAGCATTCCAGGTATTTCAGGAGTGCTGGGAGCAGCAAGCCAAGTTTAAACGAAGTGCAGTTTCTGCTCTTTATAGACACAGACAAAGAACTTTTTGATTGCACGTCATTTTCCAAAACTGGGAGCAAACAGACAACAGGAAGACACAGCATCCATTCTAAGAATCCAAACATTGAATTATATAAGAATATATAAAGAAGAAATACACGGAAAACCTTATGATCACACAGATACACAGTCGTGTTACTTGAGATATCAGACACTGATGGACTTGTCCAAGAAAAACATGACTGTTAGAAGCTGCACAGTTCATTGTTTTTAAGAACAGTCGGTGCTGTAGGCTCCAGAAGAGGATTAGAGCCTCTGGAAGAAGAAATATGTGAGGATGTCTTTTTTTTTCTGAGAAAAAAATCCTCTTCTGTAGTAGGCAATCATCCTCAATCACACAGCACTTCCTTTTTCCAACTGCCTCAGCAACACCAAATAGATTACCTCGCTGTGACACTGAAGCTTTTAAGACAATGGATGCTGCCACTCCACATGTCAGATTTAATAGACTATTAAATTGTTGGATTTTATATTGGTGGGTTTGTTTGTTTTTTTGCATAGATGTATAAAATAGAACTGGATACCCTAATATGGTGCCTAATATTTTCCAGTGAAAGTGTCTCCATTTTCCAGTCCTGTATGAGGTCCTACCTGTTCAGCACGCTTTCATTAGCATCTCTATCAGCTGCCTGCACAGCTAACATATGTCTCTTTAAGTCAAAGACAATAACTTCTTGTTGTTTGTTGACCGCATTCAGAAACAACTCCCCAAAAAATACAAGAATTAAGTGTTTGTGTTCTTGAAACAAATGTTTAACAAAGATTCTGTTTCACAAAAACGACTTTGTGTTGTGATCGTACCTCAAACTGTGATAGGGTTGTTGTGTTGTACATCACAGAATCCACCCTTCCTACTACCACCCTCTCCTGTCTTCACAAATAAAGCCCATCATTCTGGGCGTCCCCACTGATAAACCTAAGCGCACCCAGAGCTGAAGCACCATGGAAACTTGATAAAAAAAGGGGTGTTTGTAACAGTTGTGTTTGTTTTAAAGGGAGATTCCTGCCACTATAATTAGTTACCCAAACATCTGCAGAATGTCAGATATATTTAGTTTAAAAAAATAAAACAAAGGTGTCTGAAGTTATGGAATTTGTGAGCGTGCCGCTTGATAAGATCCAAGTTCAGGCCAGTGTCTCTACTGTTTATAAGAGCATAAACATTGTCAGTGGGACACTAAATCAGGTTCCCTCATGGTATGCTCACTGATGCTAGTGTCTAGGACTGAGATGGAATGTACCCATCGGAATTCACATTCCTTTGAGCACAATGTTATTGTAATAGTTTTACCGGAAATATTTTTAAATTGGCTACATGATTAACGTGGAAAAATTGTACTTTCTATAAAAAGAAGAAAAATTTAGAGAAACGAATGAAACTTGCTAAAATGAAAGAGGAAATTCTGAGACTTTAGCTGTATTACGATCAAAGTCCTCCCGAAAACACTGTTAATTTTTTGAAGATTAGCTGCTTAGCTGTTTTTATTATAGTTTGAATAAACAGAACAAATGGGTGTCATTGCCATGTAAACTGACCCCATTCTGTGAGTGTGCCACAGTGTGTTAGCTTCAAGATGAACACAGAGTGTGAGGCTGTGGGACAGACTGAGATGGGCCCTCTGGTGGCTGCTGGCATAAGATCACAATTTGTCCTTCAAATTGCTTTAACTTCAATCTTGATCCAAAACAATGAATAGCAGCTGGAGCCTATCCTAACTTACATAAGATGAAATGTGAGGTTAGCCTTGGACAGGCAGCCAGGCCATTACAGTGCTATCACAGAGAAAGAGAGAACCAGACATTCTTGCGGAAATCTACGCAGGTACAGGAAGAACGTGCAAACTGCAAACACAAAATATCATGAGGTTTTAAACCCAGGAACATTTTGCTGTGAGGCAATGGTACTGGAGCGCCGTCTGATTCAGGCTAGCTTATTAAAAGTTACTGGCCAAAGTTTGGCTTGGTTTTAACAACAATCTGAAGGTGTAACAATGACTTTATGAATTGAAAAACTGACATATTAATTTATGTTGCAAACCACAGGAAAAACTGATATTTAAAACACTCATGAATGATCAACTTGACTAGCAACAACTTAAGAAGCAGGAAAAAATGAAGGAGGAAAGCACATGACTGATGAGATACATGATGCTGCGATTGATGCGGTATGCACGCCATGCAACATTCAGTGTGTCTTCAAAAAAGTCACCTCTGTCCAAAAATACTATTTAAATCCTAAACGACAAAACATTTGCCAAAAAGAGACAAAAATCTTAACAAATACAATACATTATGGATTTGATTGTTAGCATTATTGTTCTTTTATTTCCACATTTTTGCAGACAATGCATAAACTTAAAAACATCCACCAGGTGACTGGTTATGCCTCAGCAACACAGGGGCAGAATCTGAGTGCCCAACAACAACACGAGAGCCTTCAGCTTTCAGGTCCCTCTCCTGTGGAACCAGCTCCCACTTTGGATTCAAATCACAGACACTCTGCTTTTAAGATTAGACTGAAAACTTTCCTTTTTGGTAAAACTTATTGTTAGGACTGGATCATGTGATCCTAAACCCTCCAGTTATTCTGCAATAGGCCAAGGTTGTTGGGGTTTCCCATGATGGACTGGGCGTTTCTTCTTCACTCACCTCTTTTCACTCTCTATATGTTTAAACACCACTCTGTTCATCATTTAATTCAATCATTAGTTATTATTAATCTCTGGCTCTGTTCTACAGTGTGTCTTTTGAACATCCATCCATCCATTTTCTTCCGTTTATCCGGGGCCAGGTCGCGGGGGCAGCAGCCCAAGCAGACCTCCTCCATCCACCTCCTCCAGCTTATCCAGGGGAACACCAAGGTGTTCCCAGGCCAGCTGAGAGATATAATCTCTCCAGCGTGTCCTGGATCTGCCCCAGGGCCTCCTCCCAGTGGGACATGCCCGGAAAACATCGCCCAGGAGGCGCCCAGGGGGCATCTTTGTCAGATGCCCGAACCACCCAACTGGCTCCTTTCGATGTGGAGGAGCAGCAGCTCTACTCTGAGCCCCTCCCGAATCGCCGAACTTCTCACCCTATCTCTAAGGGAGAGGCCAGCCACCCTTCAGAGGAAGCCCATTTCCGCCGCTTGTATTCGCAATCTCGTTCTTTTGGTCACTACCCACAGCTCGTGACCATAGGTGAGGGTAGGGGCGTCGATCGACCGGTAAATTGAGAGCTTCACTTTTACACTCAGCTCTCTCTTCACCACAACAGACCGGTACAGCGTCCGCAATCCGTCTGTCGATCTCCTGCTCCCTTCACTCCTGAACAAGACCCCGAGATACTTAAATTCCTAAACTTCTTTTGAACACTTTTTTTAAATGATATTTTTTGTTATTATCTTTTATTATTGCGAATGGAAGGCATATCTGAGAGGCATGATATTGGAAAATCAGTATGTCCTTCAACAAAAGGATCTTGAAAACAGCTGACTCAGAGCGCTGCAGACATCCAGTCTCAATAAACATGCTCATCAATGCCTCATCAGGCAAGATTTTCAGCAAACGTATCAATACCAAAAGTAATATTTCCTCTATATTTGTATTATATTTTAGTTAAATTCCTAAGTTAAAAAATAATTTTAGTTTATTTTAAGTCTATAGTTTTTAATGTAATTATTTTGTTTTTTCAAATTCAGTTTAGTTTTAGTTTACTATAATAACCTTGTTAGATTTTGATTAATATCCAATAGCATGAATAAGGAACAGCGCCACTTGTCAAACATGGTGGCAGGGGCACTTATGGCTGCCAGTGGAACTGGGTCACTGGTCCTTATTGATGATGGGAATGAAAGCCACCAAAGACCGCTGACCTCAGAACCTCAAAGACTGCCCTCAACCCTAATGAGTAAAAATTTAACAGATTTCCTGTTCAGATCCTTCCTTCATTCATCTGCTCTTGCAGTTTCGTAGAAATACCAATTCAACACAACAGGTTTACTGCCTTTTTTCCATTTTATCCTTAAAAACAAGCTTAGAAAAAGACTTGCACTGACTAGTTTGAAGTGAAAGCAAAAAAAATAAAATAAAAATGAAGTGAAGTGAAAGCAAAACTCGTGGAATGTACCTTATGTCACACCCTCTTCTCGTCATGTTATCTTTTTGGTTAAGTGCATTGATATGAAACTGTTCCCAGAAGTACCATCAAAAACACTGACCGTTTTACCTGGGGTAACATTCTCATACAAAAATGCAGCTGTTTAAAGTGTAGTAAAGTGTCACAACAGCTTCTTCTTGTGATCATGAACCACATATGCAAAAAGGAAATTGGTTTTACTTTGTAATTTTCTTCAGTTTTCTGTGATATCATAGTGGGCAGATGTGATAGCAAAGCTGCGGTGGACCTACTACACTAATGATGGCTGCATTCCATTCAGGTGAACCAGTAGACAGAAGTGCTGCTGTACATGCTGGCTTGGTATTGGTTTACTGGGACACTGGGGAAGGGAAATGAGTCTAAATTCTCATTCACAGCAAAATATGCGGTCAATAATACAATTCAATGGAACCAGGCAGGTGCAGAAAGGCCTTGAGCCCTTGTCCCTTTCCTTGTCCCTCAACAATAAAATTTTTGCTAAATTAAAGGATCTGGCTTGCATCAGTCACATGATGAGCATTAACCAATGCTCGCCCTTGACAGCTGGTTATGAGCCGGGAACAAGCTCGCAAAGAGGAAGCGTAGTTTTTGCTGGCTGGGTGGTGCAGAGCTATTAGATATTAGATTCTTGATGAATCTGGGTTGTTGCTCTTCAGCCTGGTTCTATGTGCCTCTTTTTAACTTTGAGAACCTGTCACTTCCAACATCTCTGCATGGCCCTGCAGGAAACTCCCTTCCAACTATATATAATCTATCTATCTATCTATCTATCTATCTATCTATCTATTAGGGGTGCAACATACTCGTATCAATATTGAACCGTTCGATACAGTGCTTTCGGTTCGGTACGCATATGTATCGAACAATACAACATTTTTAATTTATTTTATCAACTTTCCTTCTGATGATGCTGTCCGTGTTGAGCGCTCAGTGGATCTGTGCTCGACAGTGCAGCCTAGGCGGAGTAGTCGAACCCAGATTCACTGAGCGCAGGGCAAGCTAGCGAGACAGAAGTTAAGCTCTCCTTGCAACATGGCAAATTGAACCTCCCCCACCCTCATTCAGATCTGGCCTTTGGAACTATTTTGGTTTTCATGTGACGCATGACTCTGAAGGTAAGCGCGTCATGGACTAAAGTAAAACAGTATGTTGGATGTGCCATGCAATGCTCAATTACATGGGTGGGAACTAGTGTGTTAGCGCAGTTAGCTCGTTAACGTGTTGGCTGTCCAGCCCCATGCACGGGGCGATCGGCGGTAGCTCGTTAACGGAGATTTGCCGTGTTGTGGCATTAACGTCATTTCAGATTAACGCTGACAGCACTAGTGGGAACACAACGAATATGACTGCACATTTACGCCGACATCATCCTAGTGCAAAGACAAAAACAGCAAGCATGCTACAAACTTTAGCCGAGTCATTTAGACAGCTGTTAGCACATGATTCTCCTTATGCTGCTGAGAATATAGCCCAGAAGAAGCGTATAGTATAGCTTTTATTTTGGAAAGAGCCATTTCTCTGTAATAAACTCTCTTTTCCAAAGATGAGTGATTCCTCAGTCAGATACAGGTCTCGCAATATCGCTAGCCCGACGTCCCGGGGCTAGCGATTTTTCCAGTCGGGCTACCAAAATCTATCTCTGCCCTGCCTGTCGGCCTATCGTAGGAAGGAAAAATATATGTCAATGCTTTTGCATTCTTTCAGAAATGTAGCTGGGTAATTATGTCA
Source organism: Diplotaxodon limnothrissa (assembly GCF_057381915.1). Taxonomy (NCBI): domain Eukaryota; kingdom Metazoa; phylum Chordata; class Actinopteri; order Cichliformes; family Cichlidae; genus Diplotaxodon; species Diplotaxodon limnothrissa. The sequence goes on along the minus strand of NC_140616.1, from coordinate 27,553,886 downwards.
TTGGCATCGGTGAGCCACTGTCAATATGTGACATATTGAAGTCGCGTTTGAATTTGCGCTTGTTTTTTTGCTTTCACTTTGCAATCGCACGAACTGTGTATAGAGAGCGACAGCACTGATTGGTGAGTGATGATAATTTGTGCACCAATTCCTCTGACATCGTCTTATCAATCGTTAGCTTACTACGCAAACATGACAAGTGAAATCTCCCGCAGCTTAAACATGTGAGAGGTTGATCGCGCAGAGAATCGCTGAGCTTATGTGAGTCCGTGTGTAAAAGCAGCAGGATTTATATCTTAGTTCTGCTGAGCCAAATAAGACAGGTCAGGGTGAAGAAGTGACAGCCAAAGAAAAGCTTACCACAAAACGGAAAAGTTATGACAAATCAGACTATAAGGCAAAAAGAAAGTGCAGCTTTGTGGTTTCATGGACAAAATAATTTCTGTGGCTGCAATATGACGAGCTAAATAACCAGGGCTGCACATAAGTGGTCCGCAGGTGCGCATTCGCTGTCAAAATAAAAAACGCAAGATAAGAAGTTGCAACGCGTGTTTGCGTACATAAGATTTTCAGGAGGAGGACAGACATTTGTTTAGAACTCTTAAAGATGTCGAAGAAGCTCCTTTAAGCAATTACTGTGATGTTCCTCCACCTCCAAAGAAATGTCAGAAGGAGTCCGAACCACAAAAGAAGCACGTATTCTCGGAAAAGTAGTTGCAGGAGGTGAGCTGGCTTCAAACAAATGATGAACGCACAGAGATGTGGTGCAGAATGTGCCGTGAAAATTTAATAAATGACAAATTAAAAAGGCATGAACATTTTTTTGTATCGAAAAAATATCGAACCGTGACACCAAAGTATCGAACCGAACCGAACTGTGAATTTTCCGTATCGTTGCACCCCTACTATCTATCTATCTATCTATCTATCTATCTATCTCATTTTATTGTTTTTACAAAAACCATTAGCCATTTTATTAATTTCCTGTAGCACTTCATTTGGTGCCTATTATTTCTTACTTAGCTAACCAATTAAAAGTATAAGAATAAGAAATGCTTTTTTAAATTCCTTTTATCCCCTTTTTTAAATCTATCTTCGATCCATCAGTAAAGCTGAATCACTCTGTTAAAGAACACTTATATCCTGTCCAGTAAGTGTTGGAGAAGGTGATGATTACCAATAATGGAGAACAGTTTGTTCAGTCACCTCCTCTCCATCACATGACCTTGGTGTCAGTGCTGCTTCCCAGCAGATGCTCACTACAACAGACTGATAGAAAACAATGTGCGACACATCTGAAAGCCTGCTTAACATTTTCCTGTCCACAGTCTCTGTGTTGATCTTCTAGTTCAGCCTACTGTCCCAGGATAGACACGGGTCACATAGCTATAATCAAATCACTTTTTTTTTTATTGTCACATCACATGTGCAGGCACACTGGCACAGCACATGCGAGTGAAATTCTTGTGTGCGAGCCCCACAAGCAACAGAGATGTGCAAACACAACAACACAAACGAGCAAAATACAAGAATGGCCAACCTGAAACTAATAAATATATGTACAATATATAATAGTGTATGCATTTCTGGATGTGTATACTAAATATTTTCCTACGTGTGTGTGTGTGTGTGTGTGTGTGTGTGTGTGTGTGTGTGTGTGTGTGTGTGTGTGTGTGTATACACATTTTTACAAATTAAATAGTAAAAAAATAAAAAAAATAAAATAATAATAATAATAATAATAATAATAATAATAATAATAATAAAATATATAAAATATATAATCTTCCTCCTGACAGTGCTACAAAATGATTCTCCTCCTCCCATCCATTCACTGAGTATTTTTGTAGGTGCAATGATCAAGAGTTGTACTGAAAGTCTGAAGTGTACCAGGTGAACAGGAATGAAGACAGCACAGTTCCCGTATGGCACATCATCAAAACAGACCCAGCACTGCCCAGTCTCACATTCTGCGGCCTGTCTGTCTGTGAAACATGAGACAGCGGACATATTTTTCAAAGTGCAGCTTTGAATGGGGAAGTGTTGATTCCAACCACCACCTATTTCCAAACTTAACCAGTTAGTTTTCCTGGGTAACTCACATCAAACATCAGTTGAAAAATAAAATAAAGATGATATTAATCCCTTAACGGCAGTGCCCTGATTGACAGCTCTGCAATTTACACAACTATCACACGTCTTGCCTCTTTTATTGTTACTCTTTTTTTTTAATTATTATTTTTTATTACTTTGTTTTTTTAAAGGAGGGTTTGTTGTTGGTTGGAAACGACAGCACTACCACCAAATATTTAAATCCACCAAATATGAACACATGAAAATAGTTCCCCTGTTAAAGTAACTTTTTCAAATGCTATAAACACCCTCTGCATTACAAAAAATTTTTTTTTTAAATTAATGACACTGCCATTTTCAAAGCTACTTATATCTTCACCAGGCAGCAGTGAGCAGCTGCTACCTGGAGTAACTCATCACCTTTCACGTGATTTCTCACAGATAGTTCTGTTGCCGTCAGTTAAAAACAGCTACGGCAAACACAGAAAAAGCATGACAGATAGTGCCAGTGAAGTGGCATGAATCAATATGCAAAACAATCTATCTTGGTCTAAAATAATTCTTGTGAAACCATCAAAGACCAGCACCTTTTTTTTTGCCTGCCTGTCTGCTTTTTGACCTTCAAACAAAAAATGAGTTAGTGTACTTAAGACAAGCAGCACATTTATAGAAAACTACAAGGAAATAAAATGACGGGGCAGACACACACAAACACACACACAGACACACACAAACACACACATATACACACAGACACACACACACACACACACACAAACACACAAACACACACACACAAACACACACACAGACACACACACACACAAACACACACACAGACACACACAAACACACACACATACACACACACACACACACACACACACACACACACACACACACACAGACACACACAAACACACACACATACACACACACACACACACACACACACACACACACACACACACAAACACACACACACAGGGCGTTCTTAGAGGAGGTCTGAATCAACATCAAAGTCCTGCAGGTGTAGGCTTGGCTGCTGCTTATTTCATCTGGATTAATGGACAGACACACTACATTATATTGATTAAAGGTTTGCTCTGTCTCCTTCTAACAGAAGATTTATGACCAGCACAATGGCTGGAATAACTGAGGAAGGACTTTAACACAATTGAGGAATGATGCTCAAAATTCTTAACGTGTGACATTCACATCCACATCGGCAGGTCCTCCTTTCCTTTTTTGGAGATTATACGCGTGGATGATAGTAACAGTGACCAGCACATGAATCATGCAGTGTCCCATTGTTTTGAATGCCTGAAACAAATGCAAAATGTCACTTGTGGAATATTAAACATTAACTGAGCCTCTACACATTAATTCAGCCTAGCAGGCTTGCAGCTAGTCTTGTGTTGGCAGTAAAGTTTCATCACTGTTAGGAAGAAGAGAGTGTAAAAAATAAAGCCCTTAGAAATTGTGACCATTGTGATCTTGAAATGAATTTCAATAGTCCTTCAAAGAAAGTAATAGCGTTTGGACTTTTTTTTTTTATACCCTCACTGACTTTATCACAAAAGCTGGGGAAGCTTCAAATTAGTGGGAGCTGTGATGGCTTTCTAAAACTCGCACACATTCAGTCTTGCATGGAGTGGGTGTTCAGCTTAGGTCGTTGATATTCATTTCATTCAGCCAGCCCTGTTCTTGGCCCACATGACAGAAAATCTTAACATTTTCAACACTGCTGCAAAACACAAAGAAGGAGAAGAAAAAGAAGAAAACCAGACAGAATTTTATTCATAAATTTTTAACATTCACCTTCAAAAACAAATTGTGGCTGAGAAGCATGCCCGACCCCAGGCATGTGTGGCATGCTTGGTTTAAATTCATATCTCATGTGCACATGTCATCCCCCTCCGTCTCTCCAGGCTTCCCAACACTGTCTTCTCTCAACTCTCCAACACAGCTCTGCTTCCATTTCTTTTTTCCCAGCTGTCACTGAAACCTACCTCTGCCTTTTATTGTGACACAACAATGTCCATCAACACCACACAATTCATTTACACAAATTTTATACATAGATCCTTCACGGGTATTTACTGTTTCATAGGATTTCAGTCTGTTTCAAGTGGTTTCAATAAAGTTAAGTCAGTTGAGGCTGATGATGACATCATTGAAAACAGACGGTAGAGAGGCTGCTGGGATACTCAGGGTATAGTTCAAATTCATATGATAAAAAATAAATAAAAGGAAACGTTTAAAGGAAACAAATAGGACCCAGCAAAGCTCGCTCTGAGCTTGATTGTCGACTTTGAATACTTTCATGTCATGTTATGAACATATTTTAACATATTTATTCAAATTATTCAAGAAACATATTTTTTTTAACAATTTCAAAACTTTTATTTGTTATTGGACTTACAAATGAAACCAGTACATCGCAGGTCTTTTTAAAAACCAATGACTTCCTTATATATGTAACAGTGAATTTTTATCTCAGAGCCATTGCTCTCTGTTTCATACAGCTTTGTTACACAATTAGTATTCTCAAAGGAGTGCTACTCGCAATAGTGAGTGAGACTGAGAACCTTCACAGACATACTCGCAATAGTGGTTATCTAAATTAAGTACTCCTTTACTTAGTGAAAAGAAGTTGATTGTAAATCTGAATTTCTCATAATTAACAAAGTCATTATTACCTTTCCATTTTCATTTAAATGTGGCCAGGCTTTAGTTGATGTAAATCATTATGACACTTCATTTCTAATGTTTTTTTTTTGAGAAAATATCACTTGTTTCATTTTTTACTCAGAGAGAGACACAACGCACAATCTGTTGCTGACAGATCAACAATGTGATCCAAAGAACTTTCTTCTTCTGCAACTGAAAACCTTTTTTTACCAACTAAAAGAAAAAAATGTCTGTGTTACATTAATAAGTTATCATTATGCATGTACTGCATAGTAAATACACATTTCCATATTATGACAGTGAATATGCTAAGCACTGCATATTCTACTTTTATGTCTTGATGCATGCTCAGTAATCCAGGTTCAATTCAATTCAATTTTATTTATATCACAACGACAGTCACCTCGAGCCGCTTTATATTGTAAGGTAGACCCTACAATAATACATACAGAGAAAACCCAACTGTCATATGACCCTATATGATAGGGTGACCATATTTTGATTAAAAAAAAAAGAGGACACTTGGCCCAGTCGTGAAGAACTTTAATAATACTGCTTGCTTAAAGAAAACTTTAACATATTTGTGTCATGGTCCTGGGTCGTTCGACCCAGCGTTTTGTGTTTCATTTTTTGGTATCACCTTGTGTTTTGTGTTAATTCTGATTTTGCATTAGTTCTTAGGGTTGGTTCTGGTGTTTAGCGTTTTATCATCCCTACCTGTGTCTTTCCTCTGTGTTCTGTTCGTGTTCCCGAGTTTGTGTTGTAAAACAGTCTGTGTGTTTCCTGTTTTACTTTGAAGGTTTGTGTCTCATTGTGTCTAATTAGGTTCAGCTGTGTTCCCCTCTGGTGTGTCATTCCCTCGTTACCTTGTGTGTATTTATAGTATAAATGTGTTCCTGTGTTCCTCGTCGGTTTGTCTGTGTTACTCAGTTTTAATCTGTGTTATCCTGCGTCTTTTGGTCATCTCTATGTCTCTCTGCTCCACACTCTGAACTCCATTCCCAGCTCTTCATCCCCTGCGTACCTCCGTATGTTTTCCCCGCGTGTGACTTTGTGAGTTATGGTTTCATGTTTTGTTATTATTAGTTTCCCCAGTTTAGGTTTATGTTTAGTTCTGCCCTCACCTTTTGTTATTGAGCACTGTAAATAAACCTCACTCGCCTCTCCACTGCTGTCTGCAACTTGGGTCCTCATTCACTCCACCACACGACTGCTGCCCCAGCCGTGACAATTTAAGCTATGCCTTCTCTGTGCAGTTAATGAATGGTGAAATAAAAAATGTCATATAGGCTTTTACAAGTCAACAAGTGCAAAAAAAGAGGACAGTTGGTCACCCTACATAGGGTGCTGATATCCAAATGTACATGAATAACAATCTACATTTAGCTGTGTGTAATATTTACAGAGAATTGGAATAGTGGTGTAAGTGGAAAGCCGAGGGACTCATTTAAATAAAAAGAAAATGATGATTTAAGAACTGAGGAGGGGGCCTGTACTGATCATGATGCACTGTGTTATTGTAAGGTTGGGGAACCTCAAGCCAACTTAGACTGAAAAAGACAATTTTGATGAAATGATGAAACACTGAGTTACAAAAATTTTTATAGCAGCTTTCTGGGATTTAGTAAACCAATGTAGTTTATGTTTTGACTGTTTTCTGTATGGCTACAGTTAAGCATCACAAAGCTTCTCGCCTAATTAAGCATGACACAGAGACCCATTCAGTAGAACACGCCTGTCTACATGCTGGTACACAGTCTTCCAAAACACAGCTGTGACTCTAGATAGCATACACACCTCCTCCTATCATCTTTCTATACTTTTTAAGCTTGCCCGCCCTTCCTATTGCACGTGCACGTTACCATATCTCATGTGCACTCGGTGGCACCGCTCTGCTCCTCTCCATCACGTATTCACCTGTAAATATGCCTGCTGAGATAGTATATGGACATTGTCAGGTGTCTCAATACCAAATTAAGATTTCATTCAGATGGCGTCTCACAGGGGACAGTGGCTGTTTACAGAACTGCACAGATTGTTTATACTGTTGCAATGTGACACACAGATCCCCCGTACACGTACACCAGATACGGCGTACGTGTATTCAGACACAGAAGAAGATACGATGACAATCTAGATCATTCTAAGAATGGCACCCGGTACAGACATGCCATGATGGTTGTAATAAGAAATAAAGATGCCTCCCGTCTGTGATGCAGCAGATGGAGGAATGTCTGGAGGTCTGGAGCCATTACTGGAAGAAAAATTACTGACAGCTCATTTCCCAAAGGAAACATTGGCCACTATACTGTATACGATTAAACACTTTTTGTCTTTGAGTAATTATACTGTTTCTGCTCAGTGAGGCTAACCTTAGAACCTCGCGAGGAAGTATCCAGGAATGCCTGCTATTCAAAACAGCCGTGTAACTGTTTATCCTCTTTACTGTGAGCTAATGGAAAGTTGCCTATGTATGCTGCGAAACTTCTTCTCCCCTCCTTGAGCAAACCTGCTTCCTTTCTGCTGGTCCCGGCTGTTTTCATGTTTTGGTACCAGCAGGCCGGTTTGGACCGGTGGTGCAGATAGGCCAGACTGTCCCCAGTCTGTCCCTCAGGCTGCTCGGGTCCCTGCAAACAAACCCAGGAAGAGGAGGAATGTACCAGCGCAAGCTTTTACTGTAATCAAAGGCCGTTTGGACTGAAACTGTGCAACATGTGAGAACACAAAAAAGAAGTCAATGTTGCAAAGAGTTTTAGTGTACAGGTAATGACATGATGCATTTTTAGAATGTATTATTATTATCATTTGCTTCACTGTTTGCTGCAACATTATTTCTAGTCAATGTGTTATTATCACATTTTTACAATTTCGCTAAAGAATTGCACAGTTTTTGTTTGGCACATATTTTAGGGAACATTAATTATTAGCAAAGATCTTCAAGTTCATCCTTTTTGCACTTTTGCTACATTTGAACTTGGTTATATTGAACGACAATTAAAACAGTTATGCTGAGGTTTAAATAATATTTAACATTTTATTCATCATTGCCTTTGTTATCTAGTTACATAACAGCAGGGCTCCATAGATAATGAATGTCAGTTGGTCGATCTACCACTTATCTTTCATATAATATCTCAGCACCTTGTGGATAAACTGGTGTACAGATATTTATGATCCACAGAGGATGAAACTCTTGGGGTTCCACAGAACCATAAGGTTGTTTTCCAGTAAGTTTTTATCCAGAACCATTATCAGTTCAGATTCTTATCACTTACGTTGCAAAGCTGGCAAAGTTGGACTCCATCCATCTATCCTCCCTCCTTACCTCTCTCTTAACCAGTTATCCAGGAGACAAAAAGTTAAACACAGTAGACATGTTGACTGAACATCAGCATGTTAGCATTATCCTAAAGCTAAATTACAGTGCATCTTTATTCAGCCATTATTATCACTTTTGCCATCGGCGTAACTTTGTGCTGAACATTGTCAAGATCTCTGTCTAAATAAATAAATAAATCTGGGTAAATTCCCAGATGATTAAACACGCATTTTGCTGGTAATACCTGAAATGAGTAAAGAAAATCAACAGCCTACTTATGCAAGATAATTCATCATTTTATTGGGGGGGGGGGGGGTTAATATTGGCTGGGTCTGATTATTGGGGGGGTCATAGCCCCCTAACCTACCTGGAAATTACGCCCCTGACTTTTGCAATGCTAAAGTGCTGGAATGAGTTAATGTATAGATATGTTAGAATGAAGCATCATCTAGTGATTTCTGAAACTTGTTTACACTCCCCAAACGACTGTATTTAACTGCTAAGTGCTAATTTGATAAGTGTGTATGCAATAACAAGAGGAAAGAGACCTGGGACCTGAGTCACACAATCATAATTTACCATCAGCCAGCATGTTGGATCAAGCAACAAAAAAACAATAACAAAAAAAAAAAAAACAGGCTGCATTGAATAAAACAAAGCAAAGCATTTAGTGTTATGGCAACAGAGTGATTAAGGTTACAATCTCAATCCCCACATCCAGCCCATATCAGTTCCCTAGACAAACAACAAGCGTGCTGCTGTTTTCCTTTGTTTCTTTTCCTCTCCTGGTTCGCTCTTGTGTTAAAGGAATTTGGGAAGAATGCAGAAAAAGCTTCCTGTTTTCATTCCGCACTCTTAGTCAGCTATTAACACTTTGTAGCACACCGGGGGGTCTATGAGTTCTCGGTGACGTCAGAAAATAAGTAGAAATTGAGGCACAGGTTCATATTAATACTTAATGGCCTTGTTTGTTTTCCAGTCTTGAGATTCTTCCGCTCCTACACAACCACGGACGTGATGCCGTTTTGTTGCACGGTACGGAAACAAGAAAAACCACATCACGTTATTGTGTGATTGATTCTGAACAGAGCCAGTTCCTCACCTATTGTTACCGTGTCATTGCTTAAACACTTGACCTGTATCTCAGGACGTCCTGCAGATAATACAGAACATAAAGTCACGAGCATCCTCTTTAATAAACAATTTCTGAGCTCACGTCTCTCTCGGGGAGTAGTTTATCTTAACAAAACATCAGTTTATGGCGCAACGGGAGCACAGATTCCCTACCACAGCGAGATAACCACCACACATTGCGCTGTGGACAAAAGAAATCCTGTGTGCTGTAACCACATGCTTCTATTTATTTTGCTCTGGCCCTCATCAGGCTGACTGCGGGCCTGCTTTGTGGTTAATTGTTAAGCACAGTCGCAGCTAGACACATCAAGTGAAGTGAAGGCTGGGATAGGTTTAGGGTCTGCTGTCAGCTACTGAAGCTTTAAACATATGGGTGGGTTCTACAAAGAGCTTCACTCCCTACTTTCAGAAAGGCGCTTTTCTCAAATTCAAAAGACTAAAGTCAGGTTTCTCTCCCAGTCATTTTTATGTTTTATACCGACCTTTTCAACACTCAGTCTTTTCCATCGTTAAGGAAACATTTAATTTATGAAAACTATAAGAACAAAATAAGGTTACCTGGACAAATAATAAAAATTTAGATCACTGGAAATGTGACTATATGACTTTCTGTGTCATCCACAAAATATTTGCACCTGCACATCATAGTGGTTGCTGCCAAACTAGAAGGAAGATGAAAATGTGGCTACACCCTTGAGTATTGTTGACACACTAGGTGAAATGTGGGTTTCACTTGTGTGGGCTAGTTGATCTGGTCTGTGGTTCTGCTTTGGTTAATGTTCACACTGACTTTTTATAGACCAATCAAGAGTTGCAACATGACTTTATACAGACCAGTGAGTAAGTAACTTGGTGCCAAAGCATAAAAAATAGGATGAAGGCCCCAGAATCTAACCTACTGATTAGTACATATGTCACTTCACTGAAATCTGTTGCTTCCTAAATAGCTATCAGGGGGATTTATTAGTTTATCTACTGAATTCACACAGACGCCGCATACCGTGAAGCTGTTGGTCCGTGTCACAAATGACAAACATCAAACGTTTTCGTGTGAAAAAGCTATTCCCCATAAATAGCATTTTGGCCACCTGTCAGACAAAGCAGCCATACCCTGATAAAGAAAAAACAACCTATCAGTCACTGTACAGTTGCTATGATGGGGCAAACTGTGTATATCATTGTTGTAGCCCTCTGGAAGTTGTCCACTCCTGATTGTGGATTTGGGCTGAAATACCTTTGCTAAGTCGTCAGGGCGATATGTCCCCTCTGAGGGGTCTTCAGAACAGAAGTGGGACAAGCATGAAACAGTGGCCTACCTTAAAAGTTATGCTGACAGTATCAAAAACTGGATTTCTAACTATGTACACCTACAAATGCACTGACTTTTTAAAAAAAACAATTTCATCAATGAAACCAGATTAGAACTAAACAAGCACACACAGTTTGGGAGGCTGTGGCTCCCGAAGTAAACAGGAGGAAGTCAGGGTTCAATGCTAAACTCCAACAGTCAGCATGTCCTTGAACTAAATAACTGAACCCCAATGCAACCATGCTGAGAAAAGAAAAAGAGCTGTACGAATGTGTGTGGCTGGGTGAATGAGGCTTGCAGTAAAAAGCACTTTGAGTGCTCAGTCAGAATAAAAAAGTTCTATCTAAGCAGTACAAGTCCATTTATAGTTTGTTATCTAATGGCTGGAAGTGGATCTGGTAAAATATAACCAGTATATAACCAGTATACAGGAAACACCATAACTAGAATGTCAAGTTGCAAACTGTGTGGTAAAAATATTCAGATTGACACCTGAAGTCAGGAGACTGAAAGCAGCTTGTCAAGCTTTTTTCAAGGGTGCTGCAACATAATCCACCTGCGAGCACCTCTGCACCTCACCAATTATCTTCTGCATCTTCTGTTTTTCAACCAAACCAGTTTTGCTATAATTTTCTCCTCTCCAGAGTTTTCTCTGTCCTTGGGAGTAGATGAAGTTGTGCTGGAAACTTCTCTTCTGTTCCTCGGGTGAAGCTGTGGGCATTTTCAAACGTTTTATTTGACAGAACAGTGAAAGGAGTGGACAGTAAAACAGGGAGAGAGTTGGGGGAAGGACATGCGTTTGGCATGTGGGTCACCCACTCGTCCAGGTGAGAAGGGGGAAGCTGTTAACCAGCTGAAAATCTATGAAATTTGTTTATATTTTCCATTAACACCGAAGATTATAGGACTCAATCATCAGCCTTATATTGTTATATCTGAATTTACTAGAATAGGTAGACAAATGTATTGGGGGAAAAACTCTTGTGGAAGTTCTACACCAGTGGCAATGGCTGTTTTCAGTCCCACTGCCACAGGTACAAAATCAGTCTGCTTTTAAAAACATTTATGAAAGAATTAGTCGTTGAAAATAACTTTCTGAATTCAGTTGTATCTGAATTTTGGTGATGTGTGTGTCTTTCTGCACAATGCTTTGTTAGTCTGTGTTCCACTCATTATATGTATAGGCAGGGTGTGGGTGTGTACATGTGTGGCTGGAGGATGGAGAACAGCCACATGCAGGCCTGATGGGTGTGGCCACACCTGAAGTTCCTGCCACACACCTGTTGGTGATCAGGGCTTGTCGGGGGAGCTACTTAGGAGAGTGTTGAAGCTCCCACCGGTGTGGGATCATTGAGTTGTCTACCCAAGTTAGTGTGTGTCAGCGTACGATGGTGCAGTTTGTGTATGCCCGCCGGGGTTGGTATTGATGGTTGTTTTTGTGGTTTTCCCCCCAGGTGGAAGAGTGGACCAGAACGGCAGCACGCACAGGGTGTGCGAGAACACAACAGCGGGGAGCACAAGCACACAGGATTCAGGGGGGCAACGGGGAGTTATTGTGTTTACAGCCTTCACTGTAAATAAAGTGCACTGTTTGCATCGCAGAACCATGCGTTTTGGGTCCTCATTCCCCCATATCCCCACGGTCTGCCAGCCTGACCGTGACAACAACACGACAGTTTAGGATATGTCTTCCCTCCTACATTTTCCACCATCAACTTTACATGGTACAGTCCAAATCTCTTCTTTCATTCACATCAGCACAAAAACTGTGCACTGGGAGCTTCATCAAATGGGTTTAAAGCAGCTCCTTTAGGTGCAATATGTAGGTGACTCAGTACTTTTGTCTATATGGTGTAACTGGTTAAGTTTGCAGGTCTTTAATCAGCACATTTACTCACTGCACTCTGTCTGCAGGAGCCCATGACAACATTAGGCCTTAAAAAAACATCCAATCTCTGAAAAGCTTAAACAACTATCTCATCCTTTTGTTTAAGTCTTCAGTCATCTGATTTAGAACAACCAAACCCTGCACATCACCCTTATGTGACTAAACTGACATAAACAACGGGATTATTTTAAGTAAACAGAACAGTGAGTACCTACTTAATGTTCATGGAACTGGTTCATGACCATTTTTCTTCCCAGAGCTGCTAAAAGCAAAACTGATCATGAACCAAACATGAACTTGTGAGGATATTTTCAACATCGCAATGTTTTCATGCTTGTGTAAGAGAGAGAGAGGCCAAACTCCACAGACAGCTGGGTTTTAGTTTGAAACGGGTTATTTACAGTTGAAAGTTGATCAGGAAAGACATAAAAATGAAGCAAGATTCTTCATAAAAATACTTTGATGCAGTTTTATTTTCTCATACAAAATTCAGCACATCATAGAAATATAAATACATCCTTGAATAAATTAGAAAATAAATAAAGTTTTCTATTCAGAATTATTGCTATCATTTTCATATCAGCATGAAACCTAAAGCTGGTCAACTTTTCACCATAAACAGCAGTGAGATATTTGAGGATAAATGCTTTCTGAGGCTCCACGCGTCCGCCACTTCCTGTGGATTCAGACCAAGCAGATAGAGTGAATGGCTTTATTGCACAGAAAAGAATAGAGACCAGAGGTGTTAGCGCAATGTTTGCAAGTGCATTGACTTAAGAGTTGTAGTTTCTTGCTTGCTAATTGCAGATAAGTTGGGGGAACATTTGTCACAGGAGAAAAACAATGGCTGCATTTTTTTTTTTTTTTTTTTTGGCAAGCTGCACATCATTGAAATCTCCTGGCTTATCTTCAATCAAAAGATTAAATAGGACCTATGCAGTAAATACTTGAGCCAAGACAATAGATCTGCTGTGCTGCTGCTGTTATGCAAACACAATGTGTACTGCATATGTGTGTGCGGAGGAGCTGACAATGGACCTCGTATAAAGCTAATTGTTTCTTAGATAAATCCCAAAGATATGACCTTCATTTCACAGCGGCAATGTGCACTGAAAGTGAAGAAGCTGCCATTTTCAAGTACTCCCTAATCATTTAAAAAAAAGCTATGCCCTAAGCAGGACAGCAGATTCCAGCTCTGATACAGAGGAATATTGAACCAAATCAAAGAACTACACAAAAAAAAAATCATTTCAGTGCCATCTGAAAAACTAAACATGGAGCTGATATGACTGTGGAATAACTATCCCATGTTCTTCTGTAGGCGAGTTGTAGATTTCAAATTGTTCATACAGACATTCACAATCAAATTCCTGGTCGAAAGTTGGTAATCGTAAGCTTTCTTCACGTCACTGTCTTCTAGTCTATGAGCAATGACTTTCCTCCTCCACCCAGCAGCTCCGGTTCTTGCTGCAGGACTGTCTTGGGGAGCTGCCAGTCTTTGCTGCACTGTTGATCAAATGCTTGGTCCACTGTTCGTTCTGTCTTCCGTTCTTCCACCTTTCCATGACACATTTTGAAAGCTGTGTGCTTGAATTGAAGGCAGGAGTTTGTCGTCCTTGCAGGCTGACCAGCTCCTGCTTTTCCTTCAGCGCTCTACCTCCCTGTTCTACTCTTTAATTTGCTGACTCCAGAACAGATGAAACTTCTTTAGCCTTTGCTGTGTTAGTCTTGATAATATCTCTGTGGGAAAAACCAAAGAAACCAGGTTAGACATGTTTCATGTATCTCAGAAATGGAGAAACCCAACTTTACAACTTGATCCTTGAATTAAGTCTTCATTTACCTTAAAGACGCCAGTAATTTGTTGCTTTTCATGCTTCCAGATTCAACAAGGGGCTCTGCGACATGAGTCCTGAGATCCTCTGAGCTGTGGAAAGATGGACAATCGACATCAAAACAAGGAAGGAAATTGGAACTTTACAAACTGGGAAGTTATATAGTATTTGAAGCACAGTTAGTTCAGGATTATCCTTGCTCTTCCCTGGGATTTAAAACCAATATATTTCAGATGCCTTAAGAATGCAGGGTGCGGCTTACAAAATACCTCTGCGGATAACATCTAGCAGAGGTGACAAATTCATACTGGCGCTTACATGGCCAAAACAACTCAAAGGACGTCAATCATTCCCTTGCACAAAAGCAGAAATGTAAACTTTCCAAAAATAGCAGCCCTGCTAATAAACCTTTGTGATTTCTTTCAAGGCCTTCAGCAGGTATGCGGGCCTTTCTTATTGCTACGACTGCTACCCTCATATTGCACTGCCACTATCATTTCTCTGTGACTCACCCTCCCCATCGACATATTTTCAGGCTCATCACAAAGATCTGATACAGACTGAAAGGAGACACATAAGCTACTTTGATACAATCTAGGAGGCAAATGAGGGTACGTGAGGGGAAATGCCAGCTTTGCTTCAGGTGTAGGTAGAAGGAGGAAGAAAAGCTAGAAAGGAAGGAGTTTTCACCTTTTATGGCAGAAACCGTGGCAGGTTTTATCGGCTGCACTGAGGCATTCACAACGGTCTGTTGACCGGCGACGGCGAGACAGGGAACTACCCAGGCCGTAAGGAAGGAGTTTACTGTAAATGAAAAATGATATCATTTAATGAAGGCATCTTGGATTAGGTTAAAAAGCACACCTGAGTTCTTCCCCTTGGGTTGGGGTAAGGGTTTGTGATGCTAACAAATGTAGCTCACTGAAGTATTCTGCAGCCTCACCTTGGTGTGTTTACCCAGATGATATCAAGGTGGCAGAAGTAGATGCATTCTTTATCGTCCCAGTTGTTACAGGAGCAGCGCTTGGTCCTGATATGGTGCAGATGTGGAGCCTGAGCAGGCTGCTCTGATAAGGGGAGTCCACAACCTAGCAAAACACAAATATGTTTTTTTTTTAAATCCTCCAACCAAATCTTGCATTGTGGTTAGTGATTATCACATGTAAATATAGACAAAACACACTCCAACAAGGTAAAAAAAATGCAGTGGTGATTGTTATCATTATTATACATCATGTCAAAGTCAAACAATCCCACATGTTCTCTAGAAGTGCAGTGGTTAGGAAGCGATTACACTTGAGTCAAAGGAGTGGTTGCTTATTAAAGGAAAGTCTGCTTTGATTAACAGCAAACACAGCACTGTATTTACACTTTCTCTGGTGACTAACTCAAAGAGGGTCAAAGACTCTTTTTCTTATTTTAGTCAACTTCAAAACTTAACTCCTAACATGTCATTTATATATCCCTCAATTCTAGAATAAACTGATAATATAGTGAGTGAAGAGCTGTTGTAATTCATTTATTGTACTTTGCCATCAGATCTACAAAAGTTGCTATAATATTTTAAAAGAAAATTGAAGAAACAGTTTCTCACCTTCTTGCAGAGCCACACAGATGATGAACAAAGTCAGTATCTTGCATGTGAAAGAAGCCATCATTCTCATTGAGTGTGAGTAAAGTTGCTGACCCAGATGTGTGCGCACAGGTCCTGTGTTTAGAGGCTGAAGAGCAGCAGCAGGTGCTTTATGCTCCAAGCCCCAGCCAACATCTACTTATACCCCGTGGCCACTCCTCCCCTCGTCTTTCTCACTTAGGCTCCACCTGCACTCCCGCCAACTCTGATCCTAGAAAACATGTTCACATTCCTGCATGGTCCTTCACAGTCGCAACAACAGCAGGAAAAACATGTAAGGAAGTTCTGAGTAATCCACGTTTCCCTTTGTCATTCCTGCTCGGCTGGAGACACAGAGACTGTTTTCCACAGTGTCTGCAGATGCACTGGAATTCAACCAAAAGTGAACATTTGAGTGTTTTACGCGTCAGACTCAGAATAATAAATAGCACCCAAACGACAGCAGGACAAAGCAGGAGTGAGCTGTACCCTGTACGGTGCACAGGGTGGATTTTTAGTAGCCTACGTGAGAATTCGGCTGAGATTAAGATAAACAGTTGTTCTGTCTTAATCTCAATTGAGAGTGAGATTAAGACGCGACGAGCAGGTGTGTGTTTCATTCAGACTTTTTGTGTCAACATATATAAGAACAAAGAGTATGAGGATGTGGGTTGTTGGGTGTAGATACAGATGTAGGCAGCGGTTGGTTTGCGTGTGCCGCGGCTGATGTGCGCCTGAAAGGATCACGGAGAGCTGTCAGGAAAGCGAGCACATGGCACACCGTACCGCCGCACAGCATCGATACCTCTGTGCGCAGCAAACGCTGACCCTCGATACACAGACGCCTGCCACATCAGCTGTCTGCAACCCACGCACACGCCACCGTGCGTACACTGCAGGTCCACTGATACACACATCTCAAGCTTGACCGCATCCTGGCCGCCCACGCGGTGAACTGTAAAAGCACGTCATGCAGAGACCCTCGGGTATTTTTCCCTCTTATTACCTATAGAATGGATTCTGTCCTTCATGTTTAGAAAGATGTACCGGCAGTATGTGATCAGACTGGACTGCTCGGTGGGAGAGAGGGAATGCGATTAACTTGGAAGGAGACCCTTCAGATAGAGTCGTTCAGTCGAGTGCATGATGCTTTTGCCAGTCAGTACATTAAAAAACAAACAAACAAAACATGATTGTAACCGCACAGCATTTTGTTAGCTTCATTACCACAAAATCTTATCTTTGCCGTGCAGGAGCCATGTTTGGGAAGAAAGGAGGTTATCATTCAATCCATGTAATTTAATATTGCACCAGTTTGCTAAAACACTCACCTCTCTGAAGCTTTGCATTCCAAATTAAACTTCCATAATTCTAAATGTTCAGCCATTTCCAGCTGGTCTGGTTTGCTCTATAGTTCAAAAGTTTCCTGAATCTTTTGATATTTTTCATGCTCCACACTCACTAGTCCCATCCCTATCCCCACTCAAGTGACTCTTGGTCCACTTATGCTTACCTGTCGGAAAACAAGCTACAAATGCCCCTAAATAAGGAGTTAAAAAATGATGAGACAAACTTTTTTATGTTGTACAATCCAACAACTACATTAATATAATACCTGAGACAGACTGCCAGGTCTTCATCTATTGCAGAAACACTGCAAACTCCTGTTTGTACCAGGATCTGGACTCAGACACAGGATGCTGAGATCAAAGTTGAGCAGTCTTATAACAAAGTTCAGATTGAAAATGTACCGATAGTGTTTGTGGGGCTTTTTCCCCAGAGAGCTAGTCCAAGTCCAGTTTCCTCCACAGATATCTCCACAGGTAGTTAGCACAACAGAAAAATCCACACAACGTACTAACACAAAGAATAAACAACGCACTGGAACTGGAGCAACACTTCCACTGAATGGGTGGAAAAAATCTTTCAGCCCCTGCCATAAGTAACTGTGACACAGGCTTGCAGGCGAGTGACTACATGATAATTTCCAGGTTTGCTGACAGGAAGATGAAATCTGGAGGAAGCTCCACCTCTGTAAAGCAGAGACAGGTGTGTATGTGTCAGCACAGAGGTGTGGGGACAGATGGAGCAGATAGGGGAGGAAAATAAAGAAGGTAAGTCGGCAGTGGAGGAAAAGTGTGTCGAGGACAAATAAATGTTATGTTTCAGGATTATTTCATTTGGTGTGAGCTTTTTATCATTTTCTCAAAAGCCTAACACAATGGTTATAAAATCAAATAATATATTCACTGCAGTGAAGTCAGTACCATAATAAACCCGTGTCCTCACACGTGGAAAATGAGCACACTGAGCACAGGTGACCGTGAGGACAGACAGGATGATATCAGCACGGTTCATGTCAGAGAGGATCGTTTCTAAAA
This sequence comes from Diplotaxodon limnothrissa, assembly GCF_057381915.1. Classification (NCBI taxonomy): domain Eukaryota; kingdom Metazoa; phylum Chordata; class Actinopteri; order Cichliformes; family Cichlidae; genus Diplotaxodon; species Diplotaxodon limnothrissa. Next base: position 27,535,641 of record NC_140616.1, on the reverse strand, counting down.
GGGACGAAACAAAAGCCGGCAGCATCAAGGCTGTGACACACGACATGTAGCTCTCCGTCTCTGTACTTAACTTTTCCCTGTTGTTTTTCCATTCTGAGCAAATAGACCAAATCAAATTATGTCATAAAAAACACACAAAAACATCCAACCACAAAAAAGAGCAAACAACGCTGAAACCGCAGTGAAGTGATCTGTGCTGCTCAACTGAATGGGACAACAGAATCAAATCACAAGCTTCATGTTTTTAGGGGGAAAGTGTTTCATTACAGTATCTCACTTATATGTTGGGTGGTGATTGTGTTTCTTTTGGTACAGAAAACTACAGGGTGGGTCATTTATAAGGATACGCCGTAATAACATGGGAATGGTTGGTAACTTGTAAATAACTCATGAAAGAATAAAGTTACGTTGAAACCAAGCACACCATTGTTTTTCTTGTGACATTACCAATAAGTTTGATGTGTCACATGGTCCTCTTCCTATTGAAAAAACAAAAGTTGTATCCAAGATGGCCGACTTCTAAATGGCCACCATGGTCACCACCCATCTTGAGGAGTTTGCCCCCTCACATATACTAATGTGCCACAAACAGGACTTTAATATCACCAACCATTCCCATTTTATTACGGTGTATCCATATTAATGGCCCACCCTGTATTTTGCGAAGGTTAATTATGACGCACCTCCATCCTCCACTGCAACTTACAGTTTGCGCCTCCTTTCCTATATGATGCAAACCAAGGACGCAGCGCCGGAGATGAAATTAGGTCAGAGTTTCACAGGTGTGGCTGTTCCACCGTCATTTGTACTTGGCTTCATTGCAAAACTCGGACAACAGGAGAGATTTTGTAAAGGTTAGATATCATGTCTCGTGTTTTTAAAATACACATATGCTGGTTGGTATGTTGTCAGCTGGCATAGGCACAAATCCCATTTTTGGTTTGTCCTGAGGGGCATTCAGCGGAAAACCCAAATCAAACACGCAGAGCTACCAGCGAAGGAACAGTCAAAAGAGACATGATGATGGAAATCTGCATGCTTTTTATGAACAGTGCCCCTTATCCTTGTTTCAATTTGTTTTCAAATGTATTCCTTTAAAAAAAAATTATACTCATATTTAACATTTGTTACATAAGATCTCCTTTTTTCATATGAAAAGCATCAAAAATGCTAATTTCTTCTTTAATGACAGTAAAAAACAGTCAAATTAAATTCTTGTTTTGAAAAAAAAATGCTCATTATTATGCCGAATGTTACATCTCTTGATTAAATTTTCTTTAGAAACCCTTGAATTATGTTATAAAACATACGTAAAAACTGTGAAAGGAGATGTTTTCCATTCTTCCACTTTAACTTGTTCTAATCAGCTGTGTTACAAAACATTGTTTTCTGAGAAGTATGCGGGCTATGATTGAATCATTTTGGTTATATTTGACACAAGCTAGTTTTCAAATTTATTTATAAGATTTTATTATTTGCTTTTAAGGTGTTGCACGGGTACGTGCCCTCATACCTTTTTGATCTTTTAAGCCGGTGCACTCCTGCAAGATGAGGTCTGCGGACCAAATGCTCCTGGCTGTCCCGAGGTCCAGATTAAAGCACAGAGGAGATCGGGCCTTTGCTGTGACTGCCCCAAAATTGTGGAACAAACTGGTCCTTCACATCAGGACCTCTCCAACATTGGACACTTTTAAAACACGTCTGAAAACCTACTTTTACTCCTTGGCCTTTAATTCAGAATGAGTTTGTACTACTTTTATTTATCTAATTTCTTACTCAAATCCTCTAATTTTATGATTCCTTTTCTTGGTTTTATCATGTTTTATTTCATTTGATTATCTTAATTGTACAGCACCTTGGTCAACACTTGTTGTTTTAAATGTGCTATATAAATAAATTTGACTTTGAATATCAACAAAACATTCAAGAAAGAGCATTCTGAAACACATTTTAGTACGCGAGCAAAGACTTACCGACAAGAATTTGGGTTGTTGACCAGTATAACCCAGTATAATCTGTTTACATCTTCAACACCTCTGTAAGGATGTCAGGGACGTGATTGCTGATCTTCACAATGGTTACAAACACATCAGCAACCAGTTGGGCGAGAAAATGAGAAATCCTGGTGCAATTATTTGCCAATGGAAGAACGGTCTGAAGCCCCACGCAAGATCTGATCAATTTAGATGAAACTTAGGAGAATGCAATTGATAAGTTGAGTAAGTTGAGCACTGAGGGAGACAAGAATTCAGACTATGAGCCCAACAATCCTGGCAGTGGGATCATTACACTTTGAGGATGTTTTCCTGATTAGGATCTCATTGACATAAAGATGTAAACCTCTTGGATGAAAACCTCTTTTCCTCAACTATGGCATTGAAAATGTGTGATGTGTCTGTTTTCCAGAAAGGTAGTTACCTGAAGTATTGGCATTACCAATACTGAGGCGTACAAATATGCCTCAAAATATAAGAACCTCATACAAAGATCTGAAGTTCTGTATATTCAGGCGACAGTTGAGAAACCTTAAGGACTTGGAGAAAATCCCTGCAGAGATGTTTGCTAACCTGAAGATCATGAAGTATTTGACCAGAGGATTAAATACTTCATTTTGTCACTAAAATCTTATATGGATATTGTATCCTTCATTAGTAAATCAAATAATAATAATTAGAGATGGACCGATCCGATATTACGTATCGGTATCGGTCCGATACTGACCTAAATTACTGGATCGGATATCGGAGAAAAATAAAAAATGTAATCCGATCCATTAAATATCACGAAAGCACCTCACAAAACTTGCAACACGCCGTAACTCGCCTCAGAACGTTAGCACGTCGGAGCAGTATGCATCACGTGATAGAGCGGCTGTGGCATGCGGGACCTGTCGGTGGTCTGGATAGCATGTGGAGCTTCGCTAGCAACCTGGCATTTCATCTCCGACAAAGTTATCCCCGAGAGAAGTAAAGCAAGTGTGTAAGTCCATCTCTGAATGTAAAGCATTCCTGCGTTAAGCTTAACAAGCGACTGCCTCTCGCTCTCCGGCTGCTACTTCAATCGTGAAACTGCTTAATGATCAGCTGATCGGCTTTTCTGTCGCGAGTCCGTCTGTCTTGTTTGTTTTTGGCCCACTTTGCACCAGAAAGAGGAAACCAGCGGCTGAACAACAGCAGCACGTTTAAGCTTGATCAGCTGTTGTTAGAATGTATTTAATATTACTTTCTACTCGAGGATCTTTTTCTACGTAGCTGACGCTGGTAACTGTGCAGGGGCGGATCTAGCAAAGTTTAGCCAGGGGGGCCGATAGGGCATGAACAGGGAAAAGGGGGCACAAAGACATACTTTTCTTTCTTATTCTCATTTAAAATGTCTAGCTTTTAATAAATAATTATCTGACACCCAAAGTTTTAATTTGATGTAAAATGAATAGAAGTCAATTACTGTATATAGTGACTATTAAGTCTAATATATACACCCTAGTAAGCTATAGTACTTTTTCCTTTGGGAAGGTACCATCTGTGCAGTCTGCAATTTTGTTGAAGAAAGATGTTGAATCTATTTAATATTTCTTGAAAAATAATTGATTTCTGTGCATTTTTTTCACACTTCATCAAATTAAGGTTGATTACGTCGATTAAGCATCATGAGGTGGAGCGTGAGGGGTGGTTCCCTATTTTTTATTTTTTTATTTTTGTTGTTGCTGGGAGTTGGAACCCTATTAGTTAGGTTTCTTAATATTTACGCTAAGTACTCTTTAAAATACCAGAATAGTGAGGATGGTGTAGGTTTAAATTTATTAGATTGATCAGTATTGCTGAACTATGAAATATTTTTTTTGTATACAGGTATAACAGAATAGCTTTAGTGTAGTTGTTGTTTTAAACTTGAGTATGAACTTGCAGACTTGCAAAATGCAGCAAGATATTTTAAAAAACAGTTTTGTTGATTCATATCGGTATCGGCAGATATCCAAATTTATGATATCGGTATCGGTATCGGACATAAAAAAGTGGTATCGTGCCATCTCTAATAATAATTCAGCAGCAGTTAAAGAGTGTTAGCGGGCGCATCATTTTCATAGGCTGTTTACCATAAATGGAATTGAATGTGGCTGACGTAGAGCAAGCCGTATTGAAAAACAGGAAGAAGTACAGTTGTTTAGGTGATGAAGGCTGGAAAAATATTGCAGATGTTGTGGAATTTAACATCACAGCTCCAACGGAAATCTAGACGAAAGAAGAAGACGCTTACAGAAGCAAGAGGGGAAAAAAAACACAGCTGAAGGTTGCAGATTTGCGTGTTGTCACAGTTTAAAAGAAGGGGAAATGCCAAAAGGATGTCACAATGCAAAAATGCCTGGCATGTGACCAACTCTTTGTTACAGCGGAGAAAGAAAAAAAACTCCTTTAGAGCAAAATTGTCCCGTAATTCAGTGGAATGGGCTCAATGTGAAAGTGTCCACTTTCCCTAATTTCCCCTTCGCCACTGTGTCCTTCCTCTGTTGCTTTTCCCAGACGTGCCAGTCTCGGGTAAAAAAAAATGTGCCCTTATCTGTTCAGCACTTCCAACTGCTGCTGAGGAATGTATGTTGTTGTAATGGCAAACAAACAGCGGCGCCATAATTGCAGAATTTTCCTGGGGTTGAGGTCGATCATACGGATTGTGACACAATAGCATGCAAGTCATCACCTTCAGGACGCATTTGTAAAAATGCGTACACCGGGGCCATTACACAATTGGAAAATAAGACATCATGACATGAAATATCTGCCACAGCGTGCCGAGTTATCTTCTGCATCGGAGAAAAACATCAGGATTTCCTGTAGAAAGCTACAGAACATCATGGTTCATTCATTTTGCCATACTGTATGACAAAATAAATAATGGCCAATTAATTTTCCCAAGAAACCTGGACTACTTTGGAAGCCTCAGTTGTGCCTAATATTGATTTTATTTGTTTACAGGCTTAGTGGGGCAGCTTTCTACAGCAGTCCCAGTTTGTCATGTGGCCCCTTTGGAAAATTCATTGTCCACTCCTGCTGTTTAGTGTAGCTGCATTTCCTTTCATGCTCACCCTAAAACAGAAGGTTTGGTTTGATGTGCTAGCTGCTGAGAACTTTTAGAGTCGAGACTTAGAAGAAGCAACTCTACTGAGAAAATGAAACTGGCAGACTGCGAGGCAGCAGCTCAGTCTTCGTAGACAAGCGACTGAAGAAAAGACTGGAGTCAGAACAGTGTCTCTGCTGTTTATTTTAGCTAAAAAGCTAAAAGCTTCCTTTGGGCTTTGAAGCTTTGTCTTGTACACACATTATGATATTAGACACTAAACAAAATGGAATAACCCAGAAGATAGTAATTCTCCTTCATCCACTTTGCTCCACTTATACAAATCACAGGGTCACAGTGGACACGTCACAAGTCCAAGAAAAGATTACAGTGAGACAGACACACTCAGTTCCACACCTGTGCATAGTTTAGGATCACCAGCATGTCTTTGGACTGTGGAAGAAAGCTGGAGGACCAAAAGGACACAAAGACAGACATATGCTTTGACTATTGTTTCATGGATTTTACATTTGATTTATATTTTGTGAACATAGTTGACAAAAACAACCAGCTCATGGGATTTTCTAAACTTACTAAAAAAGGGTGCTCAGCCAAGGCACGTTGTACTGCGAAAGTCAGTTTGTTTTCCTTTGCCCAGAAGTTTCTATTTGTGTTGTTGGCGTTGCTGCAAACATCAGGGCAACACCTTAGTGAAAATATTCTGATAGGTAAATATATCCATCCACTTCAGGGGCTGAATGACCTAACCCCACTGACTGCATGTCTTTGAACTGTGGAGAGGACCCACGCAGGCATGGAGAGATTGTTCAAACTACACAAAAAGGCTCAGCATTGTTGCCTTTTTGCTTTTCAGAAGTATTTTTCTGAGATCTTTATGTATTGGAACATTTTTCCTTTAAGTCACTTTTGAACAGCGGATTCAGTAAACTTATACTTTCATCCAGAATTTTCTATATTTAGTTTGACTTCTTCACAACATTATAAAAAATAGCTAGTTTATCTAAATGTTTATCCTGAAAGGTATTGTCCTGCTAGCTAAGCTTTCATTCCATTACCAAGTTAAGTTTGTATAGTACTACATCTCTGATGTACATCAGGAATGCAATGCCTCATCAGAGAAAAATGCAGACACCTTATCCTTGTTCCTTATTGCTTAAAAAAACAGAAAAGAAGACAGGAAATGGACTTGGCACCTAACTGATTTTAAGTACAGAAATGCGCTGACTCACTCAGACAGGACCCTGATGCGAGTGAGGTGAAGAATGATAGCAGTATCATTACCAGTATGCCAAATACAGACCGAAAGTACACTAACTGTCGGCAGCCTACTTGTTATTAGGCCTCTCCTGTCGCCTCTATTCATCACATGTCGTGAGTGCCTGGCACACCTGTCTGCGTCATTAAGGTCAATCATTGAAAAAGAATGAGTCGCACATGGAACCAGGAAGGGAAAAAACGTTTAGACAATGAGCTACAGTAAATGTAACGGCAAATTAGTGAAATAGCAGATAAATGGGTGAAAATGATAAAAACAAAACAAAAAAGAAGAGATAAAGACAGAGACAAATAAAAAGAAGTAAAACTTTGTTAAATAAACAGCTTAAATAACTGTAACATTTAAAATAATAATTTATGCTCCGTTATTACAAATAGTTGACATGTATATGTATGATGTATATATAGAAACACAATTTAATACAACATCAAATGGTTAAAATGATAGCGAAATTAAAACTTTAAGTCAGTTAGCTTAATGTAATGGCTACATCACAGTTTCTTCTTTATAGCATAACTGGCTAACTTTAACTTTGTTATTTAAAATGTTGTAACGTTTAGTTTTATATAATTAATAATATTGACTTACAGTTTACACAAAATAAAATAAGCTTTTTTTCATTTACTTATTCTGCAATAACATTTTCATTATTTTTTCTGTTTTTGGCTAGATGAACATGCAAAGTTGCTCTGAATGCAGCATGGTTATAGGTACCAGCTGGTCTGGTCTGGCTATTTCAGTAACTGCTGAGATTTCGAGACAACCTTTTCCAGGGTTTACATAGAACAGTTTGGAAATGATAAAACATCTACCAAGCGGCATTTCTTTGGGAAGAGTGACTCATGGGGTTTGCAATACATTGGGACAATAAACACAATTTTTTTTCTTAAAGTTACTTAATTAATTAATTAACAATCATTCCAAAACATTATAGTGTAGCCTTCTGGAATTAAATCAAATTAAATTAAAAGGAACCTCCAGCAGAACCAGGGTCAGGGCAGTCATCTGTCACAACTGGTTGAGGAGGTGGGGGTAGCACAAGACATATTATGGGAGGGCGTTTATTAATTAATAAAGATTAAATCTAAGAGTGATGCATGAAAACAAGAAAAGAGAAAACAGGTGAATAGAAAAGAAACAGTGCATCATGGGAAGCCCCAGCACGCGGAGACGATAGCAGCATGGCTAATGGATGCTTCAGCGTCAGCCAATCTAACCTCAACGATAAGCTTTGTCAAAAAAGGTTTTACGTCCAGAACAGAACCACAAAACAGAATTGTGATACATAAATGAATTAAATGCGAGAAAGCCTTTCTCAGAATAAAAGGTTGAACTCTATTTACTCTGCCATAAACCTTTAACATGTGTATGAACTTCATCTGACTCATTACATTCATATTATTTGTAAACTCTGAGCTTTATATCATTAACACGAATGGATCACATGGGAGATATGAAAAAATTAAAAAATGATGCCATTAGAAATAACAACTTCCAGGATGTTCTCTGAAGTGAAACTATCTACACATGTTTTTATTGTTGACCTTTTCCTGTCTTTTGTGTGTTTGCTTTCATAAAATTGTCATATTCCATAATTCCATAATTATTACTACAGTAACAAGATGATATGCAAACAAACCCACCCTGCATTAACACCCGACCCGACCCGGCTTCCAGTTTTCAGGAATCTCCATTCAGTTCTGTTTGTTTTACTTTGCCCTCAGACAGGTTTCCCCGTTTTGGGTTATTGTTTGCAGCTCATTTTCTAACGAAACATATCACAACGTTCCTATTAGGAACTATCGTCATAAAATTGGGTAATTACGTTAACGTTTGTTTTATACTGTAAGTAAATAAATGCACGCCTCTTCACGGGTAGATGATTTAAAGCTTTGGGGATGTGTCTGGCTGCCCTTTCCCTGAAACTTCTTCCTTTACTGAGAAACTTATCTGTAGATTGCTGATAAAACACAAACGCAGACAATTATAGTGCTACATTAAAACTTTCCTTTTTTCCCAAATTTGTCATGTGGGGATTTTTTTTCACTTCATTATTTTTTTGTCACTGTCTCCATATTACCTGTGAAAATATACAATAAAATCCCCCCAACTGGTCTGACTTTGGTTTCTGTATGTGCTCCATTACCTTTAGTGGATGATGTCATTTCTTCTAGCGGAGAATAACAGTAGGCCTTAATTTGAGTTCTTCTGCCACCCAGTGGTGACAAGAGTAACATTCAGTACCTAAGAACAAAGAGCTGCACGAGCCGAGCAGACAGCAAAGAGGGGGTGAAATGAATATTTTGATTCCATGAGATGGAATTTGCTATGCTATGAAATATCCACAGGATGGTGCCATAATCATCAGCATGGAGTGCGCTCAGTCCAGGAAAAATGCACTTGATTCTTACAGACTATTGTATCTCCTTTATCTTTTAGCTTACTATAGGAAATAAACGTATTTGAAACATTTAAACATGCTGACGTGTTTAAATGTGTTCCACTACAGCACAGTGGAAATCAAATGTAACTTTACATTCACAGCAACTCAAAAATGACATTTGGAAAATATCAACAGCAACATTATTAAAATCAATCCACAGACTATTTTGGCAAGATTATAGTTTAAAAAACAAACAAACAAAAACCTTCTAATTAGTTTTTATTTCTACTTTGATTTTTTTTTTTTAAACTAAGTTTAGTTTCTGTTAGTTACCAGAGTTTTGCTCATTTCAGTTTTTAATGTTTGGAAATGTTTTTCTTTGTTTTGGTTTTACTTTTAGCTTTTTTAATTTTTATACTAGGGGTGGTATTTGTCAGGGGAAATTTTTGTTTCAGTGTTACAGCGCAAAACAAAATACTTTGTGAAAGCAGTTCCATTTTACTATTTAGTTACTGTTTTTAGTACATAATATTGTTCAGTCTTTCATTTCTATGATCAAAAGCACTTTTTAACACCTACTTGTAGCTGGGTTTTTTTTAACTTTAGTTTTATTGACCCCAAGATGTGGTTTTGTTTAAAGCACACAATTAAATCTTAAAAATGAGTCTTTTAAGATCCATTTGTTGGATTGCAAGAATTACTTAGAACAATCATAGCAACTTCCATTGGTGAAAACAAGCTCTTCAGATGAGTTGCCTGCTACATTTTTTTTTTTTTTTTTTTTAATTTTGACTGTATTTTCTTTTTACTAAGCTACAGTAGAAACCCATTGTCCTTATACAGAGCCCGCACTGACATCCACGGAGAAGTCATCATTTCGTCAGGCTCCCAGCAAGCAAACAGCGCTGTGGTAGTAAAATGATTAATCAGCCACTTTGTTAACAGATAGAAAATAGAAGGTGTTTGGTAAAGGTTTGGTGAAGGTTTATGGTAACTGCATGAATGTACTGGCGGTGGCCAGTGCTGCCCTTTAGCGCCTAATAGATGTGCCTATGGTATAAATTTGAAAATCCTAGGTAACATCACTCCATTTATTGCATTCACAAGATTTTCAGGGGGCTTGACCTCTGACCTTGATTTCCTGGTCATGGGATTCACACTCATCTGAGAATTTTAGTTGATGCACCGATGTATTGAGTTATCACATTCACAGTCTTGAATGCCTGCTTGCCCAGCTGTGGGGTAAAAACCCACAGCACACAGCATACCTACTTTTTTTATTTTCATTTTTTTATATACGATGAAACACCTCACAAACAAGTAAACTCGGTATAAACGAAAAAAAATTTAATGTTTTTAAAGAGATCAAGATGGGCAAGATGTCAGAGTTGATAATGTCCCATGAAATATTTGGGAAACAGAAGCTTGACTTACCTCATAGCAGCTAATTAATGTTACTGACATTATTTCAAGAAAGAACCAGTCTTGCTGAGCCTCTTACATGTCATAAACAAAAATGTATTCCCTATAAATTAAACTTAACTCCATTGTATTTTGTTTGGATCACTATTTTTTTTGTAATTTTGGCATCTTGCACCTCTTTCAGGATCCCATTGATTTTAATTAATTTCCATACATCAACAGGATTTATTAAACTTAAATAACTGAAATGAAAATAAATAGAAAACGAGACACACTTTCAAAAGTTTTAATAGAAATCTGTAAAAATGAGAAGTTTAATGGTAAACATGAAAATGACAGTGATTGTATTATGTAGAAAAAGCAACAACACAACAATACATGTATCTATTTATGAAAGAAAACTGCACCGTAGCTACCGTGTACGT